>NW_027507748.1:458628077-459228077 GCF_037356315.1 Lithobates pipiens | reverse complement strand
TGCTTCGGAAGTGGCCGTCAGGGCAGTACTTTCCCAGAGACAGGGACCTAAGTCACTTCTGTACCCGGTGGCTTTCTTCTCCCGCAAACTCTCAGAAGCCGAGCGCAACTACGATGTCGGTGACCGGGAGCTCCTAGCGATCAAGGCAGCATTGGAGGAATGGCGCTATCTCCTTGAAGGCGCCTCTCATCCAGTCCTGGTCTATACCGACCATAAAAATCTCGAATATTTGAAAGCAGCCAAGCGACTGAAACCTCGGCAGGCCCGGTGGGCACTTTTCTTTTCCAGATTTGTGTTCCACATCACATACCGGCCCGGGTCAAAGAATGTGAAGCCTGATGCTCTTTCCCGGATGTACAACGAAGCTGTGGAACCTCATACCCCCGACACCATCCTGCCTCCAGGAAACTTCCTTCTGCTCCAGGAAGGCCTCCTATCCCAAATTAAACAGGCTTCCAGCGATCCAGCCATCCCACCGGACATCTCCTTAACCTCCAAGGACGGACTTCTCTGGCATCTGGACCGAATCTTCGTCCCCCAAGCGATCCGCACGGCGGTCCTCAGTTCCTGTCACGACCATCCATTGGCCGGTCATTTTGGGGTGTTCAAGACCACGGACTTGCTCCAGCGCACGTTCTGGTGGCCCCAGATGAGGAAGCATTGCAGGGAATATGTGGAGGCATGCACCACCTGCATCAGGAATAAAGGTAGCAAATTAGGGGCTTGGGGCTTGTTGAGACCTTTACCCATCCCGGACAGACCATGGAAGATGATATCTATGGACTTTATAGTGGATCTGCCCCTCTCTGAAGGCTTCTCCTCTATCCTGGTAGTGGTAGACAGGTTTACCAAGATGGCCCACTTCGTACCGATGAGGGGGACCCCGTCGGCCACAGAAACGGCCAGGGCCCTTATTAAGGAAGTAGTAAGGCTCCACGGTGTTCCTGCTGACATTACCTCTGACAGAGGAGTACAATTTACGTCCAGGTTCTGGAAAGCTCTCTGTGAAGCCCTGAAGATTGAGCTTCGTCTCTCCTCGGCCTATCACCCTCAAACCAATGGCCAGACCGAGCGAACCAACCAGACGTTAGAGCAATACCTGCGTTGTTTCTCCTCTTTCTCTCAGGATGATTGGGCATCACTTTTACCGCTTGCAGAGTTTGCTTATAATAATTCTACTCATTCTGCCACTAAACAGTCACCATTTTTTGCAAATTTTGGTTTCCATCCGTCCTTTTTGTCCGGTAGTCTCCCCGAATGCTCTGTACCTGCAGTCCTGGAGGACCTTAATTTTTTTTTGAACAATAACAAGCTTCTTCAAGAGACCCTGGCGAAGACCCAGAAATGCTATAAAGAGGCCTTTGACAAGAGGAGAAGAGGGGAACTTGACCTCCAGGTCGGGGACCAGGTCTGGTTGTCTACACTAAATTTGAAGCTAGCCTGCCCATCCAAGAAGCTGGGCCCGAGGTTTGTGGGTCCATTTTCCATCGTAAGGAAACTAAATGACGTGGCCGTCGAGCTGAAACTCCCGGAGTCATTTAGGATACACCCGGTCTTTCATGTCTCGCTACTGAAGCCTGCGGTTCCTGATCCCTTTGTTGACCGGAATACCAATCCTCCTGAGCCCGTGACAATTGATGGGGAACTGGAGTACGAGGTCGAGTCCATCCTGGACTGCAGGAAGAGACGGAACCAGATCCAGTTCTTGGTTAAGTGGAAGGGCTACGGCCCTGAGGAGAACTCGTGGGAACCAGAGTCCAACCTGCATGCTGCAAAACTAGTCCAAGCCTTTAAGAGGTCCCATCCTGATAGGATGATGCAGTTGGGCATCCGGAGGTTGCCCTTTGGGGGGGGGCAATGTCACGGTCGTTCCACTACCCCGATCGTACAGAAGAGACGTACCTGCAGGGTTCCTGTACGACGGGATCTCCGACGCCCTCGGACGCGGGTTGACGCGAACGAACACGCGCGGGTGCACGCAGGTCCCAACAGACGTTCGCAGGTGCGCGTCGACACAAGCGGGCGTTCGCACCGTACGGACGTGCGCGGGGTCACGAGCGTAACCACGGCCACCTGCGGGGGTACGCAAACGGGCCGTACGACCAATCCTGGTGCCCAATAGACTATTTAAGGCCACAGCTCCTGCTCCTCGGCGCTGTTCGGTCTACAGCGTTCCTGAGACTTCTGCTGTTTGTTTGTGATTGTGTTCCTGATATTATACCCGACCTGTTCCTGGACTCTGCCTGTATTCCGCCTGCCCTTGACCTTTTGCCTGATTGACTACGCCTCTGCCTTCCGCCTTTGTACCTCCGCTGCCAGATAGTTGCCGACCCAGCCTGACTGACTACGCCTCTGCCTCCCGCTTCTGTACCTCCGCTGCCAGATAGTTACCGACCCAGCCTGATTGACTACGCCTGTCTGCCCGAAGTCCGGCACCCGTTGACTCTGCCACCTTGCCGGTCCACTTGTGCCAGCCGTCCAGCAGTCCTTGACCGACATCCAGCGCCAGGTGCACCTGCCGTTCCAGTTACCATCTGTTCCAGCTGTACCCGCTATCTGCTATCCGGCTAGGCACTTGTGTCCTCCGGGCTCCTGAACCCCTGTCTCCATCACCAGGGGCTCGAGAGCCGGTGGTTTACGAGGCGCCGCTCCCTGCACGTTGGGGCTCTCTAACCAGGTACGTGACACTGATGGAGCCCACACACAGTCGGATTATCCGACAACACGGTCCGATTGGACATTTTCCATCGGAATGTCCGACCGTGTGTACAAGGGCTACTAGGCATTATTGACCCTAAACCCATCAGTACAGCCCACATTCCTATCTAAATGGGAACAAGACCTACAAAGTCCTCGCTCAGCAACATTCGATGATCCTTCAACTAACCCACATTTCTTCAATATCCTCCAAAACTGTAAAGGGGAACTAATGTTGACAAGGTGGCACTATACTCCTGTTGTGCTTCACACAGTCTCTCCGTCTATATCAGCGCTATGTTGGTGAGGATGTGGAGAACAGGCGACACATGCTCACATCCGGTGGTCCTGCCCACGCATCCGCCCATATTGGGCTACTGTATTGTATTGAATCAAAGAGATTCAGGGCTATGCAATCCCAAATTATCCATGGGGGCTACTGCTTATCTGTACAAGCAAATCAATAGGACCGTATAAAAAAATCCACAACACCCCAGCTCTTGAATGTGGCCAAGGCACTGTTGTTGTTGGAAACAACAGACCATCTTTACATTACGCCAATGGCTAATGGAGCTATATCCCATATACCATATGGAAAATATTACTTAATCCCTTAGAAATAAATCCAAACTATCCAAGAAGATATGGTCTTGTCGGTTTGCCTTAAAATTTTCAGCTACATATGCAGAAATCATATCTCAAACGGTGTAAACTATCGACTAGTTGTTTACTGTACAAGTTGGATTCTTACTAAGGCAGGATAGCCTTGCCCCTCCCCTTAATTTACTGGTAAAATTACTGCCCTCGATATGACCTTTGCGGTGATACTTTGCATGCATGGTGCAATTGCTGTTTACATATGACACCAGACCGATGCTTGTGATCGCCTTTGTGTGCGTGAGCATGGGGAGACAGGAGTTGTTTTTTTTTTGTTTGTTTTTTTATTATTTGATTTTGCTTTTTTATTTTATTTTTAAACTGTTCTTTTCATTTTTTTAAATAATTTTTATTGTTATCTCAGGGAATGTAAATATCCCCAATGATAGCAAGAGGTACTCTTTTTTTTAAAAAAATGGGGTCTATTAGACCCTAGATCTCTCCTCTGCCCTCAAAGCTTCTGATCACACCAAGATTGGTGTGATAAAATTATTTTCCAATTTCCCAATGGTGCTGTTTATATCCAGCGAAACACAAGTCATGAAATGCTCGTAGCTTCTGGTTTCTTAGGCCATGGAGCCAGTCTGGTCTCCAATCAGCTCTATGGTCAGCTGGTGGAACCACCGGCTGCATTCTCAGGTTCCCTTTTAGGACAGGAGAGCCCAAGAAAACCATGGAAACAGTGGAAGGGGGCATTCGCTCCCACTGCTTGTAAAAGCAGTCTAGAGGCTAATTAGCCACTAGGATTGCTTTTACATGAAAGCCAAAGGCTAGCTGAAAAGAATGATGCCAAGATGATACCTAAACCTGCAGGCATCATTCTGGTATAACCACTCAAATTCCAGCAACATACCAGTACACACCTGGTCCACTGCTACCCAGGCTAAGGCCTGGGTAGCAGTGTGATAAGCAGAGGGTCTCTCTATTTTCTCCCCTCCTCCTTGTTGGGAACCATAAACCAGGCGTAGACACAAAACACAGTTAGAATAATACCTTTAATGAAATAGCAAAAAATAATACAGTACAGAAACGTAGTCAAAAACTGAAGCCAGGGTCTGGATGCCAGAGCATATAATCAGACAAGCCAGGATCAGGAAGCCAGAAATCATCATAGTAAGGAGCCACAGCAGGAACAGATATCAGAAGAGAAGTCAGCCAGGCCAGGTCATGCACTGGAACACAAACACTGGATATCGTTGCCCTCCCAAGGGCAAGGAGAGAATGAGCTAAGCTGCTTAAATAGCCAAAAGGGGCTGGCTGTAGGCTGGACTGAGGCAGTTTAATGGTAACCAGGCGAGTCACTGTGGAAACAATGAGTGACTGGCAATTAACCAACAGCTGAGCAGCTCTGAACACTGAAAGAAAAGAGCTGTCCATCAGTAGCCAAAGTCAGCCCTGACACTTGGGCTGTTCGCAGCAAATTCGAAAAGCCGGAACATCTTGTACAAGTCTATGGGAGAAATCTAAAGTGCTAATTTTAAAGGCTAATATGCTTGTTACTGTCCTAAAAAGTGTTTGGGGACCTGGGTCCTGCCCCAGGGGACATGGATCAATGCAAAAGTTTTAAAAACGGCTGTTTTTTCAGGAGCAGTGATTTTAATAATGATTAAAGTGAAACAATAAAAGTGTAATATTCCTTTAAATTTCGTACCTGGGGGGTGTCTATAGTATGCCTGTGAAGGGGCACATGTTTCCCGTGCTTAGAACTGTCCCTGCACAAAGTGTCATTTCGGTATGGATATTTAAGGGGACTCCCACATCAATTTTTTTTTTAACACGGGGTTCACCTTAATATCCATACCAGACCTGAAGGGCCTGGTAATTGAATTTAGGGGAACCCCCACGCTTTTTTTTTTATCAATGAATGAATTGTCGGCTAATACAGAGAACACTCATTGAGTGTTCTCTGTATTACAGGAGCCGACAATGGAAAGTGATTTTAAAAGACTTTTTTTCCTTGCTAAATGACACTTTGTGCAGGGACAGTTCTAAGCACGGGAAACATGCGCCCCTTCACAGGCATACTATAGACACCCCCCCAGGTACGAAATTTAAAGGAATATTACACTTTTATTGTTTCACTTTAATCATTATTAAAATCACTGCTCCTGAAAAACTGACGTTTTTAAAACTTTTTTTTGCATTGATCCATGTCCCCTGGGGCAGGTCCCCAAACACTTTTTAGGACAGTAACTTGTATATTAGCCTTTAAAATTAGCACTTTAGATTGTGAACGTTCGAGTCCCATAGACTTTAATAGGGTTCTAAAGTTCACACAAAGTTTAGGTCTGTTCGCAGGTTCTGGTGCGAACCGAACAGGGGGGTGTTCGGCTCATCCTTACTCCTTATCAATGTCCCTCAATTAACTTTTTGTCTGGTGCTACTACCCTTATGAAGACTGGTGAGAAACTCTTGCCAGAGATCTGTATGATGAAAATTACCACATGGGAACATGGGAAACACTTCTTTAGCACTCTTCTGTGGTCTGCCTGGTTTGTGATTTGTGTAAGCAACAACTGTGGACACATGGCTGTAAATTAAACCCCAGGCTTCAGTTGCGGGCTAAATCTAAATCTGCTACCATCTTTACTAAGGGAACATTTCCCTATTGCCACAGGAAGCAGGAAATATGGCTGGGAGGAAGTAATTGTCTTGCCAGTATGCATGATGAGAATGGAGCCAGAGTGGTAGGCTAGACAGCCTGCAAGATATTGGGGCAAGCTGCTGTGGCCCAGATGAAAGGTGAGACAAAAGCACTGTTTTGTTGGTCAATCACTCTACACTATTGGAGGCTCATTAGGCGGTCACTTGGTTACATAGTTACATAGTTAGTAAGGTTGAATAAAGACACCAGTCCATGCAGTTCAACTTGAGTGAGTGTCTACAATTGTCCCTATCCCTGTACATTGCACACTCACATCAGTCCCTACTCTCAAGAAGCCCACAATCCAAGGTCCCCATTCATATACTAGGGCCAATTTGGGACAGAAGCCAATTAACCTACCTGCATGTCTTTGGAGTGTGGGAGGAAACTGGAGTACCCAGAGGAAACCCACGCAGGCACAGGGAGAACATGCAAACTCCAGGCAGGTAGTGTCGTGGTTGGGATTCAAACCATCGACCCTTTTTACTGCTAGGTGAGAGGGCTAACCACTACACCACTGTGCTGCCTGGTGCAGCATTTCAGACAGGGGGGTCAAGAGCCTGCATGACAGGTATTTCTTCCTCTGCCCCACTTGCCGTACAACAATACAGAGGGCTGAAGAGGATCCATTTTGGTAATGCCTGCAAATCATCACCAGTGGAATCCCTTCTATCCTCTGGTTCCCAACTCTCAGCATTTGGTATTCTAGGGCCATTCTCACCCCTGGACTCCCTGGTGTAAATTTTGGAAGGTTTTGCATTATGGGTAGAACAAACTTTTTCAAAGATGCGGGTGAGTAAGAAATGCCTAACTTCCATCTTCTGTACGCTTAGAGAATTCCAAAGGGGCTTTCCGTGGCAGTAGACACAGTCTCAGTCAAATACATGGTCAGCAGTGAGCATCAACAAAGTGTCACCTCAACTCTTCTTCCATAGGAGGAGTTGATGTCCACGATATTTAGGTTTATTAGGGATACATCTAAGATTGAGGATTGCTCTGCCATGGAGTCTTACGTGGCAGTACCTTTTGGGATGCATAAGCTAAAGTGTTCTGTCATAAGTTTTTCTCTACCATTCATTTTTTGATGATTTTATCTATGAAGTGGAAGAGTGAAAGTGACCAGCACAGCCATTTTTTGTGTCACAATGCTTTTCTTGCTTGCTTGCATCACCCTTTAGAGAGAGGTGGGAATCTACAAAGTGGGTGATTTTGCCTGTGGGATTTTTCATTGTCTCAATTAAACAAGGCCATGGTTATTCTGGTTGAAGATTTCCCTTCTTTTAAAGGTGGGTGGACAACTCCTAGTGGGGCTCCTGCCCCCGAAGGTGGGGAATCCAGTTATGGCTGTGCAAAGGTTCAAATGTTTCTTCTAAAGCCTCTTCACAGAACCCAGGAAGGTCGGAGTATGACTTGTCTTAAATCAAGTGCTGAATGTTTTTTTCTAAATCCGCAAGCTCAAGTCAAGTTCATGGTAGTGTTACTTCTGCACAAAGGAGACTTTCTGGCAGCCATATGTATGTACTATGATGTTTACCTCAGTGTATCCATTTACCTACAGCACCAACAGTTATTCTTCTTGACATTAATGGAGAAGCACAATCCGTTTTCAACCTTGTCCTGTTCACTAAATCATTGGTGCCAGTGTTAGCTGACTTGGGGTCAAAATGGATACCAATTTTGAGTTACCTGGACCTTTTATTATGTGTGGAGACTAAGATATCTCCAGTTTTCTGGCTCCACTCCCCTAGTTTGGGGAAAATCTTTGGCCTGAAGGTGAATATTGCAACAAAAGCTGATTTAGGTATTTCATTCTTTAATAGGCTGTTCATTTTTATCTTGTTATTGTCAGTTGGATTTCTGCTTTAAATAAGAACTCCACCTCTGATTATTGGACTGTATGAGCCAAGTAATATTAGGGCCCTATTCACAGTTATGCATTGTGATATGTACATTATAAAGCACCAAAACACATACTGCATGGCATAGCATTCTTTTCAATGGGCCTGGTTTACATATTAGCACTGTTTGCAGCTCATCATGGAAATTGGTTCAGATAGATTTTTTTACCCATCAATGTGCATTGAGCGGTCTATAGAAGTCAATAGGAGTACATGAAAATGCCCAAAGCTTTTCATGGCTACTATGGTTCACCCGTGACAACAGTCCATGGCTCTTAGCCCATGGACTAGGCTAAGAGCTCATGTGTCCCTAGAAGCTGAGCACAAAATCTGAGAAAATGCATGATATAAATGCATGAAAACACACATTGAAAACTGTGTGAAACAGCACATGGAAGTGAAAGCACATTGGTGTGAATACATGCTAAATCTCAGTACATGCACATTTAAAGTAATGTTCATTTTTTCTATGGAGGGCTTTCGAAAACCACTGACATTTCTTAGAATGTTGCATGTATGAAAGATCTTAAAATTATCTCCTTTGCAACACTGAAAACTCTGATGTTGCTGTTACTAGAAGAAAAATTGTATAGTTGTTATAACTTCAAGAGAATTTTTTTTTATAAAATTCTCCCCTTTTCTGTGTCAAACTTAGAATGGCAAGGACAGGAAACAAGCTGCATATTACTAATCAGAACCAATCAGAAATGTGTGGTGTTGGCTGAGAAATATGGCGAACAAAGCACAATGAGCATGGTCTGTGCCAGTAGATGAGCAGATTTAAATATTCATGAATAATTAAATCTGCAAAGACAGTGGCAACTTAACATACAAATTAAATGGGTATAGAAAAATGGATACAGCTGGAACAGCTAATGCTATATATACTTAATGATATACAGTAGTATATCTGACCAGATATGGGTTTAGTGTAATAAAGTGCCCTGAGTGGCAGGTCACCCTCAAGGAATGTATAGTTTCTCACCTAGAAAAGTGTTCTAGTTATCAAAGGGTTATACCGTATTATTAAAGAAGCCATTGGATTGTGTTAAAATAGCCATGTAGCCACAAGTATAGAAAACTAGTATAGAGAAATAGAAGGGCTATAAGGTGACATTTCAAAGTTCGGTTCAAGGACATACCTTTTCTGATTACATTTTCTGAAGTAAATCGTGTGACTTGATGGGAAAAAAGATAACTGCATTGTTTACATGACAACATTCTGGAAATGTTCCCCTTCCTGATGGAGAAGGACCATTAGGGAATATTTTAATCTAGTGGCTGAATCTGGATTGATTACTAAGAAATATTTGTTTAAAATAAAAATAAGTCTACAAAACTTTTATATGGATGATACAAAGCTCCACACTGTAAAAAAATAATTGTAGCATTAAATGTATGTGTGAAAATGTATCTATTAAATAAATCTAAATGTCCTAAGCTTTGGCATATGCAGGAGACATCCACAGAATGAATTACACTTGCATAAAGCTCACCTTCTTTTATCAATAGTTTACCCCTCCTCTCTTTCATTCACCAGGAAATGAGGACGGTCGTTCCTTCATTGCTGCATATCTATATCACCAAGATAAAGAGACAGAGATAAGCTAAAAGATTCATTCCTTGGCAGATGAGAAAAATGCTGACTTAATCTGCTTGGATGTTTCCTTGTGATATTAGCAGGTTTTGTGCTATGTTTGATTAATGTATAGGAAAGTAAGTGCTGTCCCTATGTTTACAAGGTAGTCAATCTACATTTATTTTCTGTTATAATTAAAATTATTATAAAATAGAAAACACTTGTGTACAGAGTATATTGGTTAAGGTAAGTGAGTAAAAGAGATCTACTTTTCTGTTGATATGGTTTGAAGTTAGTTATGTTATTTTACTGAATATACAATTTACTTGGCATGTTGGTGAGTTATTAATAAGTAGAACAAAGGACCACCAACAGTTTGCTACTTGCAGAGCAAACGAGTTCCTCCCAAAATAAAAAAGGCTGAGCTTAAATAGAGTATGAATTCCCTTCCCTGGGCGACTTTTGGTTTTTCCGTCTCTAATAGTTTAGTATTAGAGGGCTGCGGCAGAAACCAATTGTTCCATTCTATCCATAGTTAGGTGTAGGACTACACTTAGAGGCTTCTTCACAAGATTATAAATACATTTACAGATGCAAATGCAACCTCATGAGTCCTCAGTTAATCAATTTGCTAAAAAATATGTTTTAGTTACATTCTCTGAGTTGGATGGCTGGACTGAGTACTAGGAATTTATTATATTGTTCACCTTTATATATATTTGTGTTTGATTTGGTGGTAGATAAGGATTCGTCTGCAAAGGTTCAGACAGACTCAGTAAAGAATCTTTATAATATAGGCATAGTGTTGACTACAGTGGCCATTCCAACCTTTTTTGTAGTTTTATGTCAGTACTAAATTTGGAACTAGGTATTTATGGAATGGAAAGAGCACCCAAAGGCCACATAAATGGCTTGAATTTCGACCGATTTGAGCTGCGTGGAACCTTTTTTAGCTGACCACTGACTGTATCCTAATAGAAACAGTCTATGTTTGTCAGCAATACAAAAAAAGACACCCCACCCCCATCTATAACTGGCCATCGCAGCAAGCAGCATTGGAGGGTGGCATAAGATAGAGACAAGGCCAAGGATAAATCCAAGGGAAAAACCAAGCTTACTTACCGACCAGCTTGCAGACAACCAATTAAACCTATTTAACAATATGCACTAAAAGCAGGGGTTTAGTTTGCACATATTTGCAAATGCATGTGTAAGCCACAGCCTTGCCACATCACCCTGGTATCTGTGGTCCCTAACACTCATTTAGAAGTGCTTCCACAGTGGAAGCACATGCATTCTGATGGATAGATGGAGGGCAGGTGGACTGAAGGGGAGCCCACGCCTTCTTAAAAGCACAGGAGCACACTGAGCACCCAGCATGTAGCTCAATGGCTACGAAGGTGTCAGTGCGTTGCCTGGCCAATACACAGTGATACAAAAAAAGGCGCCACTACCCCCATCTATAATTAGCCATTGCAGTAAGCAGCATTGGAGGGCGACATGAGATATAAGCAAGGCCAAGAATAAATCCAAGGAAAAAACAAGCTTACTTACCGACCAATTTGCAGACAACCAATTAAACCTGTCTAACAGTATGCGTTAAAAGCAGGGGTTTAGTCTGCACGCAATTGCAAATGCATGCGTAAGCCACAGAGCCTCGCCACAGCACCCTGGTATCTGTGGTCCCTAACACTAACTTATAAGTGTCTCCACAGTGGAAGCACATGCATTCTGATGGATACATGGAGGGCAGGTAGACTCTAGAGTTCACCCCTTTCTAAAGGTATAGGAGCACACCAAGCGCCCTGCATGTAGCTCAATGGCTGCGAAGGTGTCAGTGCGTTGCCTGACCAATACACAGTGATACAAAAAAAGGTGCCACTGCCCCCATCTATAACTTTTCATTGCAGTAAGCAGCATTGGAGGGAAACAAAAGATATAAACAAGGCCAAGGATAAATCCAAGGAAAAATACAAACGTACTTACCGACCAGCTCGCAGACAACCAATTAAACCTGCCTTAGCCCCTGTACACACGGTCGGAGATTCTGCCAACCAAATCCGTCGGATTTTGTCCATCAGATTTAGTCTGACGGATTGTGTCCGAAACTGTTGCACACACACGGTCGGACTAAGTTGTGGAAAAATCCGATCTTTCAGAACGTGATGACGTCATTTCGTTACAATGGCACTAGATTCAGGGTAGTAGCCAATAGCTTTGATGTAAGAATTTGATCTGAGCATGCGTGGCACTTGGTCCGATCAAAATTCTCTACACATGATCGGATTACGTCCGACCGGCCAGTTGGTCGGGAAATATTTCCAACATGTTGGAAAATTGGGTCGGACAGAGATTCGGACGGAATCAGTCCGATGCATACCACACACAGTCGGATTATCTGATGACACGGTCCGATAAGACGCATTCCGACGGATTCTCCGACCATGTGTACGCGGCTTAACAGTATGGTTGTCTGTGAGATGGTGGGTAAGTAAGCTTGTTTTTTCCTTGGATTTATCCTTGGCCTTGTTTAAATGTTTGGCAGCACCATTGTATACAGGCAACTGTGGGTACTGCAGCTGCCTGAATACAATAGCCAGTTGTGATGATTCCACTATCTTCGAGACAATTGTTTGATTTTCTCAAATTCAGTCTGGAGGCTGAATGAGAAAAAAATTAAGGTGTATATGACGGCTTTAAGGAAGATTTAAAATGTTAATGTTTTTTATGGCATCATGAAATTTTGTTCCTGCTGGATTATCAAAAGCCAGATTTGCTCTATTTACAACTGGTTGAAGTAGTGCAGCTCCTACAACCCCTATTGCTTGAAAAGTGGAGATTTCCTTAAAAAAACTGTAATGCCTCTCAGCCAATTTTATTTAATTTTTGTAATAAGTTAGTACTTTTTTAAACTGATGTTTAAATCTTTTTTGTCATGCATACTGTTTGTGCTAAAAATACAATCTTTGTTTTAACATTTTGTGCACAGAAGATTTTCAGTGCACAAAGGAGAAAAGAGAGCAGTATCACACTGCCTTGTGACCGGCTTTGTCTGAATAAAATCTCAGTCACTAAGAGTCACGAAGAAGAGTCATTCAGATCTGTATGCAAATTTCAACTTGAGCTAATAAGCTCTTTATATGTAATTTAGTGTTGGAGTCCATTAGTCCATTGTATGGAACAATTTCCTTTGGTCGCAGCTAGTTATGAAGGATATACTGTATATGGATATACATTTGTTTATGTCATTTGTGCAGACTCTGGTGTTGATTTACTAAAACTGTAGAGTGCAACATCTGGTGCAGCTGTGCATGGTATCCAGCTTCCAACTTCAGCTTGTTCAATTAAATTTTTACAAAAAAAATTAAAACTGATTGACTTCTATTTAGAGCTGCACCAGGTTTTTTTTACACTCCAGTTTTAGTAAATCAACCCCATTGTGTTTTTTTTTTATATTTTTCAATATTACTTGTAAATTATTTCATGGCAATGGTTACACTTCTCATTAATAGGGTTTAGGCATTCCTATATGGCCGATTCTAATGCCCATGGTTTATTTTATTCTATTTGTTGGAAATAAATATACTGGTTTTAGTTCACTTTCTAGCATAGTTACGTTTGCATGCATTATTTGCATGTGGTTATTAGATGCTGTTAAGCAATCTTGAGCTTGCAAATTTAAATAGTTTAACTACTCTAGGGTCTAGTTTCAAAGAATTTAATAAATCAGTTTTTTTATGTATTTCAATTTTGTCTGGGGAGACGAATGAGTATTTACCTAGAGTATCTTCAGGAACTTCTCTGGAAAAAGGGGGAAATATATTGTTTTTTAATTAATCAAAATATGCCTTACTAAGAATCTTAGCATGGCTGTTGTGTTGAGATTCCTTCCTAAATGTAAAGGAAAAATATAGATAGCTCAGTACCACTACATTTAAAAGTATACTTTTTAATGTAATACAAGAGCCTGGGCGTAAAAGCATTTTGCATTTAAGAAATGAAAAATCATATACTTGTAGAGTAAAGTGGTGAATAACGAATATAAATATGAAATTGATCATTCATAAAACATAATTTTACCAGGGGTACTGTAGCACCATAGTATTATCATTGGTGAACTTGTGTCCCCTGGAAAGGCACAGTGTCACAGAAATGGAGGTTAACAGACTTTTCTTATGTTAGATAAAATGATGATATATTTTTGACTATTTGAGAGTCAAAATGACAGGTGACCTTTAAAAAAAAATGTATTTATGGACATTTATTAGAAGCTTTAAAGCAAAGCACAATCACGCACAGGATGTAAACATAGAAGATTTTTTAAAACGAGATTCCAGGCATGCATTAGCAATATGACAGCCAAACATCATTATGGACACGAGAAAGAGAAATAAACATAGTCTTTCTTTTTTTTTTTTTTATTTGGAGATCAATTCTATCTACTTCAGTACCAGGCTATTTCTATTATTTCCTTCATAGTTCCAGAACTTTGTTTTGAAGAAGAGGGTCAGTTTGTGACCTATAAATTGATGTATACATCTATTGCAAATTTGTGTGTATTTGCACAATTGTAGATTAACATGCATTCTTTAAAATGATATCGATATTTACCAACTGTTGGAACATGTATTTAATATATAACAAAACTGTATCAAGGCATGCAGTCAATACAAATTTTTAAACTATATGTACAAACCTTTCACTTCGCTATGTAATAGTTCTTGAAAATGTACCAACCAGCCAGTGCAAGGCTGTTAAGAGACATGAGCTGAGAGAGGTGTCCAACGTTTTGAATACTGCACTATGCACTCTCTACAATGAGAGGAAAAAGAGCAAGGGGACGAGATTTGATATAAAGTAAAAGGTAATTATAAAATTAGTTGGTAAATGTATAGGAATTTAATTGATTGTAACAATAAAACACACATAGAAACCAGGTACAAAGATGTAACATCAATATCATAAGGTACAATATTTAAGCTTATTGATAACATCAATTACTCATACTGAATTAACAATCAAATTCCAAAATTCACCAAGGAAAGGATTAAATAAAATGTTTGACACAGTAAAACCTGCAAGACCTATTGCCTCCCTGGGTCAGTAATTAAAAATGATACAATAATAACTTGAGACTCAAATAAGTGATGGTAGGGACACGGCAGTTTGTAGCTCTACGCGTTTCGTGGCTTTTGAGCCACTCATCAGGAGCAAGGCGTGATGAATCTATAGTAAAATAATAATGAATGAGTAATCTAATAAAGAATAATAGACGACATAAGTATGGAAAGAATGAATGGGCCTTACCCCGAGTATATGTCTACTTGCTCGAATACACAAATTGACAATAGGATGACCGGACAACGCAAACCGTCCAGGGACACCCCTTGCCGGGAGCTGTGGTAGGCAGCCCCGGAGACATAACCCACATAGGCCTCACCCAGGGCGGGCATGGAACCAACTAGGCACTCCTGAGGGAGAACAATTAAGGATGTGAGAAGTGAGCAAGAAGAAATTGCTCAAAAAGGAAGGTGAAGAGAAAATAAATAATGGGCAGAGAGCCCGTGCTATTACGAAGTTAACAGAATGGGACAGTGAAAATATTCCACAAAAAATAAAATAAATTAAAAAATAAAATAAAAAATAAGTGTAAAATGCATGAGAAAGATGAATAAGAGGCTTGTTGTCCAAGGAAAAAGACATACCGTGAATAGGAATTTAAAGTGCACCGATACCTGTGTTCAGGAAGATGTATGGAAGAAAGGACAAGAAAAAGCCCTAATTGTGTGTAAACCCAAGTGCAGGTAGCCTAGAATGCCAGCCACTTCCCAGGGAGATACCTGCAAGCGTGTCGCCAGGGATAGCCCGCCAACGCCACGACGCATGGCGGAAAAACGGGGAGGACGGGTCAGCAGTCGGGCTAGCTAGGTCACCGGCCGACTGACTAAACATCCCCCAGTCCGCCTGCGGATGTAAGCTCCACGTGCAGGAACGCAGTGACGCCATGACTGGCGTCACGCGTTCAGCGTGGGAACCGTGACGTCGACGCGCTGTGCGGAATCTCCACCCCCCAGGCGTAAGACGACGCGGGGGCAGGGGGAGGTCCGCAGAGCGCGACGCAGCTCCCGGAAGTGAGGACAAAACTGGGCAGTGCAGCAATCCGGCCACCCCACATATCAACAGTGTAGACAGACCAAGAACACATGTTCACAGGGGACCTAATTATATATAAATAATTGTTTAAAACAAGTTGGAGAATTTAAAAAAAAAAAAAATAATAAAAAATTGCTTTGAAATCAAGAAATATTATAATAAAATAAGGAAAGGGAGGCTAAGCCAGAGGTCAATAGATTGCAAAATATTAGGGGTGAACAGATAAAGTGTAAATAAATAATTCCTGATTAGTTAAATAACAGAAAATAGGGGTTTTTAGGGACTTAAGCGGAATCATGTCCTGGTAAGGATCATGTAGTTCTATCCCTAGGGACTTTGAGTGAAACCATGACCTGGTAAGGTCATGCGTTTCCATCCCAGTTCATTGAGAGGAAAAAGAGCAAGGGGACGAGATTTGATATAAAGTAAAAGGTAATTATAAAATTAGTTGGTAAATGTATTTAATAATTGTAACAGTAGTACATACATAAAAAGGAGATACAAAAATGTAACATTGGTAACAAAAAATAAGGATTTTTAGGGACTTTATTGAAATCATGTCCTGGTAAAGGTACATGTAATTCCATCCCTAGGGACTTTGAGTGAAACCATGGCCTGGTAAGGTCCTGCGTTTCCATCCCAGTTCATTGAGAAAAAAAAAGAGGAGAAAAAGGGGGCGGGACTTCGTATGGAGTAAGAAATGGTTGTAAAGTTAATTGGTGAGTATATAGGAATTTAATTGATTGTAACAATAAAACACACATAGAAACCAGGTACAAAGATGTAACATCAATATCATAAGGTACAATATTTAAGCTTATTGATAACATCAATTACTCATACTGAATTAACAATCAAATTCCAAAATTCACCAAGGAAAGGATTAAATAAAATGTTTGACACAGTAAAACCTGCAAGACCTATTGCCTCCCTGGGTCAGTAATTAAAAATGATACAATAATAACTTGAGACTCAAATAAGTGATGGTAGGGACACGGCAGTTTGTAGCTCTACGCGTTTCGTGGCTTTTGAGCCACTCATCAGGAGCAAGGCGTGATGAATCTATAGTAAAATAATAATGAATGAGTAATCTAATAAAGAATAATAGACGACATAAGTATGGAAAGAATGAATGGGCCTTACCCCGAGTATATGTCTACTTGCTCGAATACACAAATTGACAATAGGATGACCGGACAACGCAAACCGTCCAGGGACACCCCTTGCCGGGAGCTGTGGTAGGCAGCCCCGGAGACATAACCCACATAGGCCTCACCCAGGGCGGGCATGGAACCAACTAGGCACTCCTGAGGGAGAACAATTAAGGATGTGAGAAGTGAGCAAGAAGAAATTGCTCAAAAAGGAAGGTGAAGAGAAAATAAATAATGGGCAGAGAGCCCGTGCTATTACGAAGTTAACAGAATGGGACAGTGAAAATATTCCACAAAAAATAAAATAAATTAAAAAATAAAATAAAAAATAAGTGTAAAATGCATGAGAAAGATGAATAAGAGGCTTGTTGTCCAAGGAAAAAGACATACCGTGAATAGGAATTTAAAGTGCACCGATACCTGTGTTCAGGAAGATGTATGGAAGAAAGGACAAGAAAAAGCCCTAATTGTGTGTAAACCCAAGTGCAGGTAGCCTAGAATGCCAGCCACTTCCCCGCCCCCTCTGATGTAACGGAAACCTGCCTGTGTTACATCAGAGGGGTGCGGGGTCACCCATACATCACAGGGAACCCCGGGTTTCCCCTTGCGTCAGAGGGGGCGGGGTCAGGTGACGGGTGGCCCCACCCTCCGTTTATAAGAAACGTCAGCCGCCGGAATGCCTGCAGTGTCTCCTCCACAGAGACAGAAGAAGGATGGAGGATTCGCTGCACTGGATGAGATGAGCCATCGCTGGAGAGATGACCGTCCGTCGCTGGATAGCAAGAGTGGATTACCGCCGCTGGAATCTTTTTTTTATTTTTTTATTTTTAATAAAGGAATTTTTCAAAAGTGTGTTTGTTTTATTTAACCATTTTTTACACTTTCTTTGTGAAATGGTAGGGGTACTTTTGTACCCCCTTACCATTTCGAACAGGGGGGGGCCGGGATCTGGGGGTCCCCTTGTTAAAGGGGGCTTCCAGATTCTGATAAGCCCCCCGCCCGCAGACCTCCACAACCACCGGCCAGGGTTGTGGGGATGAGGCCCTTGTCTTCATCAACATGGGGACAAGGTGCTTTAAGGGGTCACAGACCCCCAAAGCATCCTCCCAATGTTGAGGGCATGTGGCCTGGTACGGTTCAGGAGGGAGGGGGGGCCGCTCTCTTGTCCCCCCCTCTTTTCCTGCGGCCTGCCAGGTTGCGTGCTCGGATAAAGGGTCTGGTATGGATTTTTAGGGGGAACCCCACGTCAATTTTTTTTTAAATTTGATGTGGGGTTCCCCTTAATATCCATACCAGACCTGAAGGGTCTGGTTATGGATATTTAGGGGGAACCCCACGTCAAATTTTTTCTTAAATTTGAGGCAGGGTTCCCCTTAATATCCATACCAGACCTGAAGGGCCTGGTAATTGAATTTGGGGGACCCCCACGCTTTTTTTTATTTTTTTATTAATGACTTTCAATGAGTGTTCTCTGTATTACGGGAGCCGACAATTCATAATAGCTGCGAGTAATTTTAAAAGACTTTTTTTTCCTACATAAATGACACTTTGTGCAGGGACAGTTCTAAGCACGGGAAACATGCGCCCCTTCACAGGCATACTATAGACAACCCCCCCCCCCCCTACGAAATTTAAAGGAATATTACACTTTTATTGTTTCACTTTAATCATTATTAAAATAACTGGTCCCGAAAAAACGGCCGTTTTTAAAACTTTTTTTTGCATTGATACATGTCCCCTGGGGCAGGACCCGGGTCCCCAAACACTTTTAAGGACAGTAACTTGCAGAATCTTTTCTCTCTGTCAAATCTTTTTTCTCTGTCAAATATTTTCTCTATATAATCTTGGACTAATAGAGGTAAGGTTAGGCACATTCGACCACAGGTTCTATAGACAGATTGTTATTGTCAAAGTCATGTCGAATCTCCTATTCTATATCGAACTGTTGTAACAATGAAAACGAAAATAAAGCATTTATTTATGTCGGATCTTTCGTTTTTCGGATTTTGTGCTTTCGTTATCGTTTGTCAAAACGAAAACGAAAATAGCTGAAATTCGGACGAAAATGCATTCGGACGAAAACGAATGCACATGTCTACTCACTAGCTGCTATGGACTCCCAATGACAAGAGTCATATGTGCTTGTGCAATTATCCTAGGTCTGCTGACCTTTGTAGTCCTCTTTTTTCACTCCAGCTGCTATGGGCTCCCAATGACAGGAGTCATATGTGCTTGTGCAGATATCCTGGGTCTGCTGAGCTTTGTAGTCCTCCTTTGTCACTCCATAATTATTGGGTAATGGAATGCTTGTACATGGTGTAAATAAATCTTTGTAATTGTCAGGGTCGTTACCTGGATGGTCGCGGTGCTGCCCGTGTTGGTGCGCGCCGATGTCCTGCGGTGCGTGCTGGGGTGCGTGTTCCTGTGCGTGCGGTGTTGCGCGCTCCTGTGGGCGCTGGTGCGCGTCGGTGTGTGCCCTCACGTGCCCCTGCTGGCGCTGGTGCACGTCAGCGCGCGCCATTGTGCGCTGTGGTGGGCACTTCGGGTACCGCTGGTGTGTCTGCCGGCGTTCGGGTGCGCGCGCGTCGACGCGCGCACGCGCGCGGTGCTTGGCGCCAATCGGCCTATTTAGGTTTGCTACTGACATCTCCCAGGTGCTGCCTGATCAACAGCTTCTCGGTTCCTGTCCCGTTGTTCGTATCCTGTGTTCCTGTTTGCTTATCTCCTGACGACCCGGCTTTCCTTTGACACCGCTGACCTCTGCCTGCATCTGACCTCTGCCTGTTTGACCTCTCTTTTGCCTGCTCCTTCTGTGCCTCTGCTGCCCGCCTGTTGCCGTACCCTGCCTGCACCCGGACCTGCCTGCTCTGCTCCTGCTCTGTACCCAGTTTGCCTGTGTCCTACCTACACACCTGCTGCCGGAAGCTTCCTGCAAGTTCCTGCTCCTGGAGCCATATCACAGGCTCTCTTACCACTCCGCACTCTCAGCCACCTGTCTGCTCTATCAGGGGTTGTAAGTCGGACACGTACGGGAGACCACCCTCTGCCCAAGCGGACTCATCGGTTCGGTAAGTGCCAGCCTGACAGTATCAGGCAGCCATGACTGAGTCCGGGCAGGGGGCCTCCCCTATGGATGAGTTATGCAGACATTTGGCCGGTCTGACCCAAGCCGTGAAGAGTCTCCAGGATGGCTACTCAAGGTTGGAGGAGCAAGTCCAAGCCTTGTCCTCCTCATCTAACCCTCAAGGAACCTCCCCCACCGGTCTTTCATCTGCACCCGCCGTAGTGATGCTTCCTCCAGAGCCAAGGGTACCTACACCCGAGAGGTTTTCCGGCGATCGCACCAAGTATCGTGCGTTTCGCAACTCTTGCAAACTGTACTTCGCACTGCAGCCCCGGACATTCTCTCTAGAGGCAACCAAGGTGGGCTTTGTAATATCCCTGTTGTCCGGCGAGCCTCAAACCTGGGCCCATCGTTTACTGGAGCAGAAATCTGGAACCCTGGATAGCCTTGACAACTTCTTCTTGGCCATGTCTCAGCTTTATGAGGACCCTCAGTTGACTGCGACTGCAGAAGCCGCACTACACTCTCTCCAACAAGGTCGCAGAGCGGCCGAGGACTATGCAGTGGAATTCCGCCGTTGGAGCTCCGACACGGATTGGAATGATGCCGCCTTGCGCCACCAATTCCGGATGGGACTTTCTGACCCCCTTAAGGATGAGTTGGCACGGGTAGGAATACCACAAACCCTGGATGAGTTAGTCAACCTCTCCATTCAGATTGACCGCCGGTTAAGGGAACGCCGGTCGGAGAGGTCCTCCAGCCACTTCCGTCCCACCTGGGTGCTCCCCAAGGTCCCCAGTTCTACTGGTCAGTTCTCTTCTACCTCTTCTGCTCCCGCTCTGGAAGCTCCGGAACCAATGCAGCTCGGGTTACTTCAGCCCTCGTTGACCCCTGAAGAAAAGCAGCGCAGACGTACCCTTAACTTATGTCTCTACTGTGGTGAACCTGGGCACTATGTCAGGGCTTGCCCCAACAAGACACGTAAGTGTGTTTCCTCTTCCTTCATGTGTGCCTCTGTTCTACGAAAACCCAGTTCTCACCTTGCCCTTCTCCTCACTTTGCAGCTTCCAGGAGGGAGTTTTCCAGTGTCAGCCATCATTGACTCTGGAGCATGCAGCTGCTTTATCGATCTGACTTTCGCTGCCAACCATCACATCTCGCTCATACCCAAGGCTCAGGGGCTTGCTGTACATCTAGCCGATGGCTCCGCTCTTAGTTCCGGTCCGGTCACTCAAGAGACTGTTCCTTTGCTGGCTTCTATGGGCACCTGTCACCAGGAGCACCTACGTCTGGATGCCATCTCCTCCCCCTTGTTTCCAATTATCCTGGGGATACCCTGGTTGCAGGCCCACAATCCAAGCATTAACTGGGCCACAGGGGAAATCAAGTTTCTTTCCGATTACTGTCAACAACACTGCTTGGCCCAACCAACATGCAACTCCTCTCAACTCCTCTGTTTGGATGTCGATCCGAAATTGCTTCAGACCGTTCCGGAACCCTACAAAGACTTTGTGGATGTTTTCAGCAAAAAAGGCGCAGATACTCTTCCCCCCCACAGGCCTTATGACTACCCTATTGAACTGTTACCAGGTACCGAAGTCCCCTTTGGGAGAATTTTTCCATTAACGGAACAGGAGTTAGGCACGCTGAAGGAGTATATTGACGAAAACCTAAAAAAAGGGTTTATCCGTCCGTCTACTCCCCCTGCCGGTGCTGGCATTTTTTTCGTCGAAAAAAAGGACCATTCCTTACGTCCCTGCATTGACTATCGGGAATTGAATAAGATAACTGTCAAAAACCGTTACCCTTTACCCCTAGTACCCGAGTTGTTCCAGAGGCTGGGGTCTGCAGTCATCTTTTCGAAATTGGATCTTCGCGGAGCTTACAATTTAATCCGTATCCGAGAAGGAGACGAGTGGAAGACAGCGTTTCGTACTCGTTTTGGGCACTACGAGTACCTTGTCATGCCCTTCGGGCTGTGTAATGCACCCGCAACCTTTCAACACTTTGTCAACGACATCTTTCGCGACTACCTGGATCTATACGTAATTGCATACCTGGACGATATCCTAATCTTTTCCTCATCATTGGAAGACCATCGTAGACATGTCCGTAGTGTGCTAGCTCATCTCAGGGTACACAGGCTTTACGCGAAACTCGAAAAGTGCGAGTTTGAACGCCAGTCCATCCAATTCCTGGGCCTGGTTATATCTGTGGAGGGCATCAAGATGGATCCCCAAAAAGTATCTGCCATCCTGGACTGGCCTGCACCTGTGGACAGGAAGGGCGTACAACGTTTCGTCGGTTTTTCCAACTTCTACCGGAAATTTATCAGGGGTTTCTCTGCAATTATTGCTCCCATCACCGAACTGACCAGGCAGGGTACCCGATTCTCTTGGACCCCTGAGGCACAGCTGGCCTTCGAAAAACTTAAGATGCTGTTCACCTCTGCCTCTATTCTAAAACATCCGGACCCAGCCTTACCCTTCGTTCTTGAAGTGGATGCTTCGGAAATCGCTGTGGGGGCGGTGTTATCCCAACGGCAGGGTGCCAAGGCGCACGCGCGCGGTGCTTGGCGCCAAACGGCCTATTTAGGTCTGCCACTGACATCTCCCAGGTGCTGCCTGATCAACAGCTTCTCGGTTCCTGTCCCGTTGTTCGTATCCTGTGTTCCTGTTGCTTATCTCCTGACGACCCGGCTTTCCCTTGACACCGCTGACCTCTGCCTGCATCTGACCTCGGCCTGTTTGACCTCTCTTTTGCCTGCTCCTTCTGTGCCTCTGCCGCCCGCCTGTTGCCGTACCCTGCCTGCACCCGGACTTGCCTGCTCTGCTCCTGTTCTGTACCCAGTTTGCCTGTGTCCTATCTACACACCTGCTGCCGGAAGCTTCCTGCAAGTTCCTGCTCCTGGAGCCATATCACAGGCTCTCTTACCACTCCGCACTCTCAGCCACCTGTCTGCTCTATCAGGGGTTGTAAGTCGGACACGTACGGGAGACCACCCTCTGCCCAAGCGGACTCATCGGTTCGGTAAGTGCCAGCCTGACAGTATCAGGCAGCCATGACTGAGTCCGGGCAGGGGGCCTCCCCTATGGATGAGTTATGCAGACATTTGGCCGGTCTGACCCAAGCCGTGAAGAGTCTCTCGGTTCCTGTTGTTTGTATCCTGTGTTCCTGTTTGCTTATCTCCTGACGACCCGGCTTTCCTTTGACACCGCTGACCTCTGCCTGCATCTGACCTCTGCCTGTTTGACCTCTCTTTTGCCTGCTCCTTCTGTGCCTCTGCTGCCCGCCTGTTGCCGTACCCTGCCTGCACCCGGACCTGCCTGCTCTGCTCCTGCTCTGTACCCAGTTTGCCTGTGTCCTACCTACACACCTGCTGCCGGAAACTTCCTGCAAGTTCCTGCTCCTGGAGCCATATCACAGGCTCTCTTACCACTCCGCACTCTCAGCCACCTGTCTGCTCTATCAGGGGTTGTAAGTCGGACACGTACGGGAGACCACCCTCTGCCCAAGCAGACTCATCGGTTCGGTAAGTGCCAGCCTGACAGTAATGCTCTGAACCTTATGTGGATATGTTTTGATGAGATAGGTGGTTTGTGGTCCTAGTGGCTCACCATTAGGGATGAGCTTGGTGTTCCAGTTGAATGCATGTTTAACTCGAACATCGGCTGTTCGCCCGTTTGGCTAATTCTGAACGTTATGGGCCATGTTCATGTGGTGCGCGTGGCCCACAATGCACTGCCATCGCAGTGCATTGCTGGCTTATGATTGCCCAAGAATGCATTGTGACCCTGCATGCTTTGCCAATCACAGCGCCGGCAGTGAGGAGAGCCATAATTGGCCACAGGCAGGATGCCTCTGGCCAATTATAGCTCAGGGGGTTTAGTACACGACCCACACTATATAGGGTCGCCATCGCAGCAGCCTTGTGTAGTGTGTTGCAGCATTCAGGGAGCAAGCGGGATAAGCAGGGACAGTGTGTTATTTTCTTGTGAACCTAGCACTATTAAAGTGGGTGTTGTGTGCCTCCAGCACAGTATACACCTGAAGCTACCATTTATTGCTGGTGTTCTGTAATACAGGCATCTGCAGGAGTTACAGTGGGTGTTGTGTGCCTCCAGCACAGTATATACCTGAAGATACCCCTTATTGCTGGTGTTCTGTAATACAGGCATCTGCAGGAGTTAAAGTGGGCATTGTGTGCCTCCAGAACAGTATACACCTGGAGATACTCCTTATTGCTGGTGTTCTGTAATATAGGCATCTGCAGCAGTTAAAGTGGGTGTTGTGTGCCCCCAGCACAGTATACACCTGAAGATACCCCTTATTTCTGGTGTTCTATAATACAGGCATCTGCAGCAGTTAAAGTGGGTGTTGTGTGCCTCCAGCACAGTATACACCTGAAGATACCCCTTATTGCTGGTGTTCTGTAATACAGGCATCTGCAGCAGTTAAAGTGGGTGTTGTGTGCCTCCAGCACAGTATACACCTGAAGATAACCCTTATTGCTGGTGTTCTGTAATACAGGAATCTGCAGCAGTTAAAGTGGGTGTTGTGTGCCTCCTGCATAGTATACACCTGAAGCTACACCTTATTTCTGGTGTTGTTCTGTTTCTGTAACACAGGCAGGCAGCTGCAGTAATTACAGTGAAGGTACTGTTTCATCTGCTCAGTGTGCACCTAAATCTACCCAATTACTGGTTTTCCCATCTCCCTGCAGGCCATTACTATGTCTGGAAGGCCAACAAGGAGAGGCAGACAGTCACGAGCCAATAAAAGTGGGCAAGCAGGCTCTGTGTCTAGAGACAACAGTGCTGGACGTGGACGCGGTGCATCATCAGCACATGGCCATGGGACACGCTTGTCCTTATTTTTGGCAGCTGGACGTGTTGAGCCGCATCATGTTGAAGACTTGCTCAGGGTACTAGCAAAGCAGCTGCCAACACGTCCTCTTCCCTTGTCTCAATGTCATTAGTCACTCCTTCCCTAGACCCACCATGTCCTCCTGAGGAGTCCCCCAAACTGTTTGAGCACAGGAGGATGCCCAGCGTTTTGAAGGCTCTGATGATTATACCCAGCTAGAGGAAGGCAGTAGCGTGAGCACAGATAGAGGGGATGCTCAAGAAGGACAGCAATCTGGCAGTCATGTTCCACCAGCTGCAGCATACTGCCAGGTTTGCTCCAGTGATGAAGAGGGAGGGGATGATGAGGTCACTGACTCCACGTGGGTGCCTGATAGGAGAGAGGAGGAGGAGGCACATCTCCAACGAGGCAGGATGTCCTCTGGGGCCAGCTTAGGGGCAGCACACCGACTGAATCACACCGCAGAGCTCCACTTGTGCAGGACGATGCCTCTGCGCGTTATTCAAAAAGTTCTTTGGTGTGGGCCTTTTTTGAGACGAGTGCATCAGATCGAAATGCTGCTATCTGCAACATATGTCTCAAGCATATCTCGCATGTCCAAAACATCAGCCGCTTGGGCACCACATGCTTGACCAGACATATGTTGACCTGACATGCAGCTAGTTGGCAAGTGTACCTTAAAGACCCACACCAAAGAACAAAGTGGACCTCTCCTTACTCCTCATCAGCTGGGATCTCCAACCCCACTAGACCTTCAGTCCTCTCTGAAACCTGCACTGAGAGGAATGAAGGTGTAGAATTAGTTGTGTCACAGCCAAGTACTTGCGGGCACTCTGATAGCAGTACACAGACGTCTGATTATACCAGGAAAATGTCCCTGCCCCAGCTGCTGGACCGTCGAAAGAAGTTCACTCCCAGCTATTCACATGCCCAGCGGTTGAATGCTATCTTGGCTAAATTGCTAGCAATTCAGCTGCTGCCTTTTCAGTTGGTAGACTCGGTCCCCTTCCGTGAGTTTGTGCAATGTGCGTTTCCTCAGTGGCAGATCCCTAAACGCCACTTTTTCTCATGGAAGGCAATTCTGGCTCTCTACCGGCATGTGGAAGGCAATGTCTATGCCTTGCTGGACAGTGCGGTCAGCGGTAAGGTGCATATTACCGCTGACTTATGGTCCAGCAGGCATAGACAGGGACGTTACCTATCTTTCACAGCCCATTGGGTCACTCTTCTGGCAGATGGGAAGGATGCAGGACAAGGTGAAGTAGTGTTGGAGGTTGTTCCACCACCACGCCTCCAAAATGCTACTATTGGTTGTGGCACACCTCTTTCCTCCACCCCCTCCTCTTCTTCTTCCTCCATGGCCTCTTCCAGTGCTTTGTCCTTGGAACCAGCGGTGTTCTGTAGGCGTTCAAGGGGCTACACAAGTACGCAGGCAAAAAGATGCCATGCATGGTGCAGTGGTTCTTGGGTAGGTACCCGGGCTTACAGGATGTCCTGAGGCAGGCCAGGAAAGTCTGCGTGAATTTCCGCCGATCATTTAATGCCAGTGCTCGGCTAGCTGAGCTCCAAAAGGAGTTGAACCTGCCCAAGAACCACCTTATATGTGACATGCCCACCAGGTGGAACTCAATGTTGGCCATGCTGCAGCGGCTGCACACGCAGCAGAGGGCCATCAACGTGTACCTGTGTGACTACGGCACCAGGATAGGGTCAGGGGAGCTCGGTTTTTTTTCCACCACGCCACCTTCTGGAATAGACATGCTAATTGAATCAATTCCCATGTCTATTCCAGAAGGTGAATGTTTTGCTAGATTATGTAGGTGTGAATCTTTTTGGATCTTTACCTTAAATAGTATGTCACCAGAAGGATTGAATGAGGAGTTAGAAGTAAGCCCACTTATATGATTATATATTACTGTTTTTTTTTGTGATTTTTATACATCATGTTTTTTATATACCATGATTATTATGTATGCAAAATATATTAGTTTTCCCAAGAAAACTCACAGTTCCCAACTCAAAAAGGAAACTCAAAAATTCCCAAGAATCATCACAGATTGATTATAATATATAATATGTATTGTATATGTATCATAAAGAAAAATCGCTTGCAGGGTGTGTTTTTTGGAAAAATCACTTGAAAAAATTTCTTAAAAAATATCTTTTGCAATGTTAATCGAAATAGTAAGTTTTAATTGTTATTTATGGTGTATAGTTAGTATGCCTTTAAATATGTGTTTAGTCAGAACAAGCGCTATGGAATTATGAGTGTAGCACACGTTAATTTATTCTGAATGTTTTTAGAATGCTGGAATTACGTCACACCATTGCTGTTAATATACCTGTTGCTGTTTACCCCCAGCTCCTGCTCAGTCTTTTGCAATTGGCTTATGGTGAGGGAGGGCAGGGGGTGTTATAGTTATAAGGATGTGATTTGAGATGGGGCGTTACCTGAAGAATCAGGCAATGCCTCCGAAACATGTTGTCTATGGCATTAGTAGTTTGAATTTGTGAGAAGTGTCAGTCACATCTTGGCTTTCTCCCTTCCTGAGACTCCGTGTGACGTCACACAAGCGCTGGTGGGTCCGTGCGAGTGTGTAGAACGGAGAGCGGTGTGGCCGAATAGGAGGCTTAGACATGTTGTATGTCATCTTATGCTGCAAGCCAAAGTGAGACAACCAATTCGGTATGGAGCAGGAGAGGAGGCTGTTGTGAACTATACATGCTATGAAACACTAGATGTCAGTGAGTGCAAACTTCATATGTTACCATTTTATCTTTTAATAAACAATAATACACTAGGGTAGGCGTGCACTTTCTCTTGCTCTATATAACTCCAACTAGAGTATCTGGGAGAGGTTGCAATGTTGTGGCACCAGCACCAGTGGCTAAGGCCCAATTTTTCAGCCCCTGTTTAATAGGAGCATGTAATTACAATTTTTGATGCAAGGCTTTGCAGCAGGGCTCATTCCTGCACTCCAACTAGAGTATCTGGGAGAGGTTGCAGTGTCATGGCACTAGCACCAGTGCCTATGGCCCAATTTTTCAGCTCCTGTTTAACAGGGGCATGTAATTACAATTCTTGATATAATATTTCACAACAGGGCCCGTTCCTGCACCCACCGAGATTAACTGTGAGGACTTATAGTGTTGTGGCACCAGCACCACCACCACAACCACCAAAGGCCCAATTTTTATACCACTGTTCAACAATAGTATGTAATTACAATTCTTCATATAATTGTTCACAGCAGGGCGCTCCAGCACCCACCAAGAGTCACTTTGAGGGCTTACAATGTTGTGGCTAGGGATGAGCCGAACACCCCCCGGTTCGGTTCGCACCAGAACTTGCGAACGACCCCCGCGTTCGGTACGAACGTTAGAACCCCATTGAAGTCTATGGGACTCGAACGTTCGAATTGGAAAGTGCTAATTTTAACGGCTAATATGCAAGATAGTGTCCTAAAAACGGTTTGGCGACCTGCCTCCTGCCTCAGGGGACATGGGTCACTGCAAAAAAAAGTTTTAAAATCTACCGTTTTGGCGGGAGCACTGATTTTAATGACGATTAAAGTGAAAAAAAAAAAGTGAAATATTCCTTTAAATATGGTGCCTGGGGGTGTCTGTAGTATGCCTGTGAAGTGCCACGTGTTTCCCGTGTTTAGAACAGTCCCTGCACAAAATGACATTAAGCGGAAATAACACCATTTAAAACTGCTTGCGGTTTTAATGTTATATCTGGTTCCTGCAATATGGTTGAAAATCATTCAGAAAAATGGCATGGGTAGCCCTCCCTGCCCATTACCAGCCTATTTGGGTCTTGTACACATATTAAGGGGAACCCCGTACCCATATTAAAAAAAGGAAATGCGTGTGGCCCCCAGGCCCTATATACTCAGAACAGCAGTATACAGGCGGTGCAAACAAGACAGGGACTGTGTAGGTTTGTTGTGTTAAGTTGAATCTGTTTGTCATTTTCAACCGGTACATTTTTAAAGTGTAGCTCCAGTCAAAAAAACTATCTTTAAGCTTTTTGGAAAACATAGGGAAGGGTTATCACCCCTGTATAATTTGTTTTGCCGTCCGTCTTTTTTCATCTCACTTGCTGCTGTCTCCTTGCGTTTGCAAGTAGGAGATGTTTGTAAGTTGGATGTTTGAAAGTAGGGGCCTGCCCTATATTATAGCGGTATGTACTGGGTACAGAGCACGCAGACAGCACGCACTATCTCCTAACACTACTGACTGCAAGCTCTATTATTAACCACTTGTTAGCCCAATGTTTGCATAAAGTGAAAGATGAAGTTATGCTGAGTAAATAGATATCAAACATGTCACTCTTCAAAATTGCACATGCCCGTGGAATGGCGCCAAACGTCGCTACTTAAAAAATCCCCATAGGCGACGCTTTAAATTTTTTTTACTGGTTACATGTTTTGAGTTGCAGAGGAGGTCTAGGACTAGAATTATTGCTCTCGCTCTAACATTCTCGGCGATACCTCACATGTGTGGCACATGCGAGCACATGGGGACATGGGCGCTTTAATTTTTATTTTATTTTTTTATTGTTCATTTTACTTTATTTATTTTAGTTTGACATTTTTTTTCCCAAAAATATATTTTTGATCACTTTTATTCCTATTACAAGAAATGTAAACATCCCTTGTAATAGGAATATGGGGTGACAGGTCCTCTTTACAGTGAAATCTGGGGGGTCAATATGACCCCACATCTCACCTCTAGGCTGGGAAGCCTGAAATAAAAAATAAAAAAAAGATTCTGGCTTTGATCGTACTGGCGAGTTGGTAGAAGCAACGGAGGGCGGTGAGGGGTGGGGGGCGTCTATGGCTGGGTATTTCAGGGTATCACTGAGTGTGGCTGGGTATCTCTGAGTATGGCTGGGTATGGCAATTTATGGCAGGGTATTACAGAGTATTGGCGGGGTATTGGCGGGGTACTACAGAGTAATAGCAGGGTACTGCAGAGTATTGGGGGTACTGCAGAGTAATGGCGGGTACTGCAGAGTATTGGGGGGTACTGCAGAGTAATGGGGGTTACTGCAGAGTAATGGGGGTACTGCAGAGTAATGGCGGGGTACTGCACTGCAGAGTAATGGCGGGGTACTGCACTGCAGAGTAATGGCGGGGTACTGCAGAGTAATGGCCGGGTACTGCAGAGTAATGGCAGGGTACTGCACTGCAGAGTAATGGCGGGGTACTGCACTGCAGAGTAATGGCGGGGTACTGCAGAGTAATGGCGGGGTACTGCAGAGTAATGGCAGGGTACTGCAGAGTATGCACTGGTATTGCAGAGTATTGGCAGGGAATTGAGGGGTTAAATTCGGTGAGCAGCGATGTGGGCACTGCAGATGCAGCCCACATCGCTGCTGACACCGATCTCTTTCCCCTCCGCTGTACCGATCGGTACAGAAAGGGGAGGGAGGAACAGGCGTCATAACATGACGCCGGTTTGTTTCCAAGTGATCACTCCGTCATTTGACGGAGCAATCACGTGGTAAACGGCCGCTATGAGCGGCCGTTTACCGTGATGCGCCGGGTCCCATGGACCCGGCGATCACGGATGCTCTCGAGTGCGCACACCTCGGGGCACGCGAGAGCAGAATTCTGGGAGGCCGTTAATTAACGGCCTCTCTGAGTTAAACAACCGCCCTGAAGCCGTTAATCGGCAATGGGCAGTTGTTAAGTGGTTAAAGCTAGATCACTAGCTATATAGGTGAGGTGAATATAGTGGTGTATACTGCAGTCAGGGCACAGACAACAACCACTACACAGCAGCAAGATAGGAAATCAGCCAAAAACGATTGGTGTGTACTGTGTTGAAGGTACACAGAACACCCACTGCTTCAGATGCAAAGTAACACACTACAGGAGGCCGCCTTAAAGGCGGCCTTATATAGTGTGGGGCGTGCACTACACAGCCTGAGCTATGATTGGCCACAGGCAGGATGCCTGTGGCCAATCATGGCTCTCCTCGCTGCCGGCGCTGCGATTGGCCAAGCATGCGGGGTCACAGTGCATGCTTGGCCAATCATCGGGCAGCAATGCACTGCGCCAACGCAGTGCATTGTGGTCCGCGCGCGCGTCACTCGAATTTTGACGCGAACGGCCAAAACGTTCGGAATTCGCCGAACGCACGAACAGCCAATGTTCGAGTCGAACGTACGTTCGACTCGAACACGAAGCTCATCCCTAGTTGTGGCAACCCCAACACCTTAGGCCCACATTTCTGCAGAGCATATAGGGCAGGCCCCTACTTTTAAACATCCAACTTACAAACGTCTGCTACTTGCAAACGGAAGGTGACAACAGGAAGGGAGATGAAAAAACAGGGGTGATAACCCTTCCTTATGTTTTCCAAAAAGCTTAAACATAGATTTTTTGCCTGGAGCTACACTTTAAAATGTACCAGTTCAAAATTACAAACATATTTTACTTAACACAACAAACCTACACAGTCCCTGTCTTGTTTGCACCGCCTGTATACTGCTGTTATGAGTATATAGGGGATGGGGCCCCCACACCTTTCCTTTTTTTAATTTGGGTATGGGGTTCTCCTTAATATCCGTACAAGACCCAAAGGGGCTGGTAATGGGCAGGGGGGGGGGGGGGGCTACCCATTCCATTTTTTCTCAATGATTTTCATCCGTGTCATTTTGTGCAGGGACTATTCTAAAAACGGGAAACACGTGTCATTTCACAGGCATACTATAGACACCCCCCAGACATGATATTTAAAGGAATTTTTCACTTTTTTTTCACTTTAATCGTCATTAAAATCAGTGCTCCCAAAAAACTGCCGTTTTAAAAAAGAATTTGGCCATTGATCCATGTCCCCTGGGGCAGGAGCCGGATCCATGTCCCCAAACCCTTTTTAGGACAATATCTTGTATAATAGCCATTAAAATTAGCACTTTTTATTTTGAACGTTCGAGTCCCATAGACTTCAATGGGGTTCTAAAGTTCACACAAATTTTCGGTCCGTTCGAAAGTTCTGATGCGAACTGAACCAGGGGGTGTTCATCCCTACTCACCAGTAACTGTGGGGCCTTTCTGAACCCCAAGAGGGGTTCATTGAAGTTTTAAAAAGATGGCCTTTCCAATCCAAGTGCGTGCATCATCCTGTTTTTAGCCCTGATGAGGGGGGAGGGCAGAGCCCTCCCGAAACACGTTGGCTGTTACAAAATAAAAATCCTGGTCTGTACAAGCTGGGGTGGAGCTCCCATCATTTTAAAACTTCATGGTGTAAATACATGGCATCCACATAGTGTAATTCTGTTTCATTTTTTTTTTAAATAGTTGAAAACATATCCATTTACATTTACAAAATAAGCATAAAACCGGTAAGCCCTTCAACTGAGACAGCTGCTTGGATGACAAGGCTGGACAGTAACCTGAAGAGGGACTGTGACAGGATTGCTGACATGTTCCAGAATGTGGTACTTGATACGGGCCAGTTTTTGCCACCGGTTATTGGCGGATGTTTCTGGATGCCACGTAGAATGGCCTTAACTGTGTGGGCCGTGAACAAGGAAGGATTTTCAGGATCCTGTATGGAGAGAAAATGCTGGATTCCAGCTAAGTACAGCCTGATATTTTTGTGGGGCAGAGTCAGCTTTGTGTGGCAGTATGATACGGAGGCCAGGACGTGCTTGATGCCACCTGTCCCTGACTTGGGGCATGAGGCTAGAAAGTTGCAGTAGTTGTCCCAGATGGTGTGGTAGGCATTCAGAGTGTTGCAAGACAGTGACCAGTTTATGAGTAGGGTTGCATTGTGAAGGTGGTCCTTCAGCCCATCGTCAGCTGTGACCAAGATGGGATAAGAGAAGAGGTCAGGTCGGCTCTGAGTTGCTGTAGGAAAAACAATGGGAAATTGAGGTGGGACAGAGCTACTGCTGTGAAATTGCACTTACCATGAATGTAGGTACAGTGCACATTGAATTTGTAGTGGAGAGATATCAGCACCAGCCTGCTTAGGAAGAACATTAAGGCCAGAAACTTAGACCTGCCTTTGTTGACGATTTCAGCCATGGCCAGGTTGTCTGTGGAGAAGACTACGGTCTGCCCTACCCAGGTGTGGCCCCAGACCTGAGCTGCTGTGATGACGGGGTAGAGCTCGAATAAGGAAGACGTCTGGCTAAAACCGGGGACCCGGAGGATCTCTTGTGGCCATGGACCTGCAAACCAACGAGGGCCAAAAATTTCAGTGAAGCCTGTGCAGGCTGTTGCATCTGTCACTGCATGATGTGGCTGATGCCACTGGGATGAACATGGACAAGCCGTTACAGTTTTTCGAGGAACTTGTCCCACATTGCCAGATCCACAATAGCTGCTTAGTCTAGCCTGAGGATTGGGGTCCTGTGCCTGAGAAAGGAAAACCAGGAAGGCGTGAATTTTGCTATGAGGATTGTCCTGAGGGACAATCCTCATGACAAAGTTCAGCATGCCTAACAGGGACTGCAGTTGTCTCCTGGTGCAGGCTCATGAGATGGTGAAGGCGTGAATGACTGACCTGATCCAGGACATTTTGTCGGGAGGTGGGCTGACCTGCATGAAGCAGGTGTCAAGAGTGATGCCTGGGAAGGCAATGGACTACACTGGACCTTCCACTTTATGCTCTGCTATGGGCACATTGAGGTTGCCAAACACTACTCTTAATTTGTCTAGATCTGAAGGGGGCTTTCCGGGCTGTTCGATCAGCAGGAAGTCATCCAGGTCGTGGATAACTTTCTGGCACTGCACTTGAGGAGTTAGGATCCAAGTGAGGGACTTAGTGAACGTATCGAAGAGCCATGAACTGCTCTTAGAGCTTAAGGTCAGTTTAATGGCAAAGTAGTATGAGCCTTTCCATTTGATGCTGTGCCACTGCTCCAAGGTTGGCTTGATGGGTAATAGTTTAAAGGTGTCCAAAATGCCTGTGCCTATGCTAATGATGGACTGTATAGCTAGGTCAACGCATACATATTTAAGGGAGAACTCTTCAGATGGAATCAGTGATTAAGACGAGGGATGTGGGAAGAATGAGGCACAGACAAATCATAAACCAGAGTTTATTTGAGAACTTACCCTCGACAAGCCCAATAGGGCTAACTCTCTAGGTGCCGAATAGTGACACAGCGAAGGGGCCAATGATAAAGCCCCAATCCAGTTCAGTCTGTAAAAGAGTGTATATAGCTTGCTTGTTGGTGGAGGCTGAGAGGATCTTCCTGCACTCATGGGTAGGGTTATGATCCCTGCGTAGAACTCGAAGATGAGTCTGCGCACCAGGAAGACTGTGAGTGCAGGTGATGGGTGAGAGGAAAGGTAGAACCCCATCCATTGTACATCCACACAGCTTAGTCATGGTGCACTGGGATGTTTGAGGGTGCATGCGATCTTGGGATGTGCCCTGCAGTAGCTGACGCAAATGTGGAGCAGCTGGCATTGGTTGAAGTTGCAGGTAGCATTTTTAAAGTTATTATAGATCTGCGCTCTACCTAATGACTGTAAAGGCTCTCCCAACTTGTCCACCTGGGGATGCTGCTTGGGGGCAGAAATGCCTTGACCAGCACTAGAGGTGGAGGGGAAGGTCAGGGAGCATCTGGCATCCATGTTGGAGCACCAGTTTGCCACGTGCGTGGAGGACTGGCAAACAGAGCAGAGCAGGGAACACAAGCCTGCAAAGGGATGGCAGAAGAGCTAGGTATCCATGATGCTCCAGTTCATGCTGGCTTGAAACTGAGCATGTTTGGCTGCTGCCTTAGCTGTGAATGAGCGGTGGTAATCATAAAAGGCAAAGCCTCCATACTAGTACCCCAAGTCGACAACAGCATGGAGGTATAAATCCAGCTCTTCCTTCCTGCTGAGGCTGGCCAAGCACAAGACATCCCTAAACATGCCAAACGCCAACACCAATTCAGTGACAGACAGCTTGCAATTAAGTCTAGGGTCCTTGAACTTCACTACCACTGAGATGTACGTCATGTACCGAGAGGAGACGGGAGGCAAAGTTAATGTCCTTGCTCTCTAGGATGTCCTTCATAATGCTGTCTGGGACAAGATGTGCAGGGAAGATGGTGGGACATACCTGACATACCTGTGGGTGGAAGTGCTAGGGTGGGAGCCTTGAACGTGCCTGGGGTGGCCACTACTGGGTGCACTTCCAGGACTCCCACTCGTGCCTGGATGTCGGAGACCACCGTGATCAATGTGCCGATCATGTTATGCAGCTGGGCGAGAGCCGTGGTGATAAACTGCAGGGATGCCTGCTGAGTGCTGGGTCCAGATGCTGCTGGTATTGGGAACCGCAGTCTAAAAAACCTGGCCTTCCTCGCTGTGGCGGGGTAGGGAATGGCCCTACGCTACAGTTCTACCATGAGCTTTGGGGTAGTGCATCCCGTCAGGGACTGAGTGCTGCCGTGCTCTGAACCTGTGGAGGGCGACAGAGGGGCGGAAGCCAGGGCCTCGCTACCGGACCGTGTCATGGCTGCAGCTAAAAGACAAAGGGGGGTGTGTATTTTAAGACTTCAGAAAGATAAGAACAGAAGAGAAGAGATGGAGAACACAAGAATAGGTAAGAAAAAAGGGGTGGAGAAGAACAAAAAAAGGAACGACAGACGTAGTGAAGAAAATCAATGCATTCTGGCAAACACTGAGGAGTTGAAATTTAGAAAACTCGAGGGTGCGGGGCAACCGAGAAAAGCTAGGAAGTGACTGGCCAGATAGACCGATAACTCTGGTGTCTGGTCTGTACCTTGCACTGACCTGTGAAACCAGAGCCCCCAGGGCATACTGGGATGAGAAGCTGAAGTCTGGTTGTGGTCTAAGTAGGAATGTTGCATTCTGTAGTAGGTTACAAATGGCTGGAATGCTAACGCTTCCACTGTCCGCAAGCAAGCTTTCTAGAAACCTTGTCTGCGTAGTTTGTCCTTCAGAAAATAGTTAAGAAAGGAAAAGTGACAGTATCTAAACGCCAGACAAGCAGCCTAATTTGTCTATGTGACGTAACGAGTAGGGACGGCCGAACGGTTCGCCCGGCGGTCGGTTCGCGGCGAATTTCGGCTGTTCGCGGTCTGCCCGATCGGCGGACTATTGCCGCTGTTCGCCCGGCGGACTTAAGTGTTTACTGTGTAAAAGAACTTTGACCTATGATGACACATCCATCATGTGGTACAGGACAGCCAATTGAGACATTACAGCACATGGACACTTGGACATTCCCCTTAACTTATAAATAGACCCAGATCCGGCGGCCATTTTACATTCTTTCTACTGTCACTATAGGGAGAGGTTGCTGTGTGGAGCAGGGAGAGACTGCAGTGACCCAAATCGCTAGCTATTAGGTCCACAAAAGTTCTTTTAAGGACTGGTATGGTATAGGTGTAGTTCAGGATATAGGTTTGAGGCACTGCTATTCAAGTCATTGTTGCAGCAGGTTGTCTTTTGTCAGTGCTGAGAGAGGCACAGATAGGACGCTGTGTGTTGCAGAGAGGGACAGTCAGTTTAATCATTAGCTGTTACTATTAGGTCCACAAAAGTCCTTTTCAGGACCGGTATGGTAAAGTAGTACAGGATATAGTTTTGAGTGCTATTCAAGTTATTGTTGCAGCAGCCTGTGTTTTGTCAGTTTAAATAGGGACAGACAGGAAGCTGTGTGTGGCAGTGAGGGACAGTCAGTTTAATCAGTAGCTGTTACTATTAGGTCCACAAAGGTCCTTTTCAGGACTGGCATGGTAATAGGGTTGTACACATATAATATTCTTTCTTCCAAATATAGAAAGAATATTATACTTGACTGCTGCCCTTCTGCTGCAGTAGTCCTTTATGAGTATAGGGACTGAGGTACAGTCTGCTAATCACAACCTACTAGTTGCACAAAGGTCCTTCTAAGGACTGGTAAGGTATAGTGTACTAGAGTATATAGGGTTGAGTGAGGTACACTCTACTAATCCTTAAGGACTGGTATAGGTCCACAATATATAGGGTTGAGGTGCACGACTGCTGACTGCTGCCCTATTCTGAAGCAGTCCTTTATCAGTATAGGGACTGAGGTACAGTCTGCTTATTACAACCTACTAGTTGCACAAAGGTCCTTCTAAGGACTGGTAAGGTATAGCGTACTAGAGTATATAGGGTTGAGTGAGGTACAGTCTGCTAATCCTTAAGGACTGGTATAGGTCCACAATATATAGGGTTGAGGTGCACTACTGCTGACTGCTGCCCTATTCTGCAGCAGTCCTTTATCAGTATAGGGACTGAGGTACAGTCTGCTAATCACAACCTACTAGTTGCACAAAGGTCCTTCTAAGGACTGGTAAGGTATAGCGTACTAGAGTATATAGGGTTGAGTGAGGTACAGTCTGCTAATCCTTAAGGACTGGTATAGGTCCACAATATATAGGGTTGAGGTGCACTACTGCTGACTGCTGCCCTATTCTGCAGCAGTCCTTTATCAGTATAGGGACTGAGGTCTGCTAATCACAACCTACTAGTTGCACAAAGGTCCTTCTAAGGACTGGTAAGGTATAGCCATATAAACTGGTGGACTCGGAGGCCTTTCGAAAATTTGTGGCCATTGGAACACCACAATGGAAGGTCCCAGATAGGAAGTATTTCTCACAGAAGGGCATCCCAGAGTTCTATGGCCATGTTCAGCGGCAAGTGAATGTATCTCTGGCACACAGTGTCGGTGCCAAGATACATCTGACCACAGACACGTGGTCTAGCAAACACGGGCAGGGAAGGTATATCACTTTTACTGCCAACTGGGTGAACCTTCTGACGGCCGTCAAGCATGTAACCCGTGGCACCCGTGTAGATTTGGTTTTACCGCCACGGATTGCATGCAGGCCTGGCTCTTCTTCTCCTCCTCCTCCATCCTCCTCCCTCTCCTCCTCGGCTGACTCCTCCTTTTCCGCTGCTAGCGTCTTTTCCGCTGCGCCGCCCAAGCTCCCCAGAACCTATTCGACATGCCAGGTGAGACGTTGCCATTTCGTGCTGCGTCTGTTGTGCCTGGAAGCCAAGAGCCACACTGGCCCGGCACTCCTTTCAGCTTTGCGTTCACAGGCAGATCAGTGGCTAACACCGCTCAATTTGACAGTTGGTAAAGTGGTGTGTGACAACGGTGCCAATCTGCTCAGCGCATTGAAACAGGGCAAAATTACGCACGTGCCATGCATGGCACACGTCTTAAACTTGGTCATGCAGCGATTCGTGGTCAAATACCCTGGGGTCCAGGACATATTGCGGCAGGCAAGGAAAATCTCGGCCCATTTCAGAAGATCTTACACGGCCATGGCTCGCCTTGCTGACATTCAGCGGTGACATAATCTGCCGGTCAGACGTCTTATTTGCGATTGCCTGTAGCGATGGAACTCAACCTTCTATGTGCTTGATAGGCTGCTCCAGCAGAAACGTGCAGTTAACGTCTACCTGTATGAACTCTGCAGCAGAACAGGTTCTGGGGAGCTGGGGTTTTTTTTCACCGCACCAGTGGCTGCTCATGCGCGACACATGCAGACTTCTGCGGCCATTTGAGGAGATCACCAAACTGGTCAGTCGCAGCCATGACGCCATCAGTGACATGGTACCTTATGCCTTCTTTATGGAGATGCATTGCGTCGTATCATTGATCAAGCTGTGGAGGAGCAGGAGCGGGAAGATGAGGAAGTCGCAATGCTGGATGAATTCCCAGGGGGGCTACTCTATCTGAGACAAGTGAACAACAGGAGTCTGAAGAGGAGTCAGAGGAGGATTGTGCCGGGGCGGATGAGGAGGAGCAAGAAGAGCATGCTTTAAACCTTTCTGGGATCCCTGTTGTTGTGCGTGGATGGGGAGAGGTTAGGACGACATTATCCTGGATGATGAGCAGGAGCCAGGCCACCACATCGCTTCCAGTTTAGTGCAAATGGGGGCCTTCATGCTCCAGTGTTTTAATAGGGACCCCCGTATAAAAAGCATAAAAGTCAAGTACCAGTACTGGGTGGCAACGTACTTAGACCCCCGGTACAAACACAAAATGGTGGAAATGTTACCGCCGTCACAGAGGGCTGTCAGAATGGAGCACTTCCAGGCCTTGCTTCGAGAAATTCTGCATTCTGCTTTTGCGTGCGCTGGCAGAGGAGCAATTCCCACTCCCGGAGAAGGTGTTGCGGATACCAATCCAACAGCGCCTGCAAGAAGAGGCCGGTTTGAAGATGTGTTGGTGACTTCGGATATGAGGTCATTCTTTCAGCCGACCCATCGACAGGTGTCATCCGGATCCAGCATCAGGGAACGCCTAGACCGTCAGGTGTCCGACTACATCGGGTTAACGGCTGATGTGGACGCTCTGAGGAGTGATGAACCCCTGGACTACTGGGTGGGCAGGCTTGACCTCTGGCCAGAGCTTGCCCAATTTGCAATCGAACTGTTGGCTTGCCCTCGTCCAGTGTCCTGTCCGAAAGGACGTTCAGCGCAGCAGGGGGGATCGTGACCGATAAGCGTACTCGCCTAGCTCACGACAGTGTTAACTACCTCACATTTCTAAAAATTAATGAGGCATGGATCTCGGAGGAATTCAACACATGTGACCAGTAGACCATGTATATGTCTATAAATGATTTTTTTAATCGAGCACACAAATCTTCTTTCTTCATTTGGCTCACTTCCTTGTCCAAAAAAAGCACACCGTACTATATGCCCGTACCCTCCTGTTTGAAGAGGTTGAGCAGTGTCATATTTCTACTGGGGCTGCTTATTATGAGGGGCTCCCACCATCCCTGTGCTGTGCTGACTTCCTCCTGGGGCTGCTTATTATGAGGGGCTCCCACCATCTCTGTGCTGCGCTGACTTCCTCCTGGGGCTGTACCTCTGCTGTGCATATTATGAGGGGCTCCCACCATCCCCGTGCTATACTCATTATGAGGGGCTCCCATCATCCCTGTGCTGTGCTGACTTCCTCCTGGATCTGTACCTCTGCTGTGCATATTATGAGGGGCTCCCACCATCCCTTTGCTATGCTCATTATGAGGGGCTCACACCATCTCTGTGCTGTGCTGACTTCCTCCTGGGGCTGCTTATTATGAGGGGCTCCCACCATCCCTGTGCTATGCTGACATCCTCCTGGGGCTGCTTATTATGAGGGGCTCCCACCATCCCTGTGCTGACTTCCTCCTGGGGCTGTACCTCTGCTGTGCATATTATGAGGGGCTCCCACCATCCCTGTGCTATACTCATTTTGAGGGGCTCCCACCAACCCTGTGCTATGCTCATTATGAGGAGCTCCCACCATCCCTGTGCTGTGCTGACTTCCTCCTGGGGCTGCTTATTATGAGGGGCTCCCACCATCCCTGTGCTGTGCTGACTTCCTCCTGGGGCTGTACCTCTGCTGTGCATATTATGAGGGGCTCCCACCATCCCTGTGCTGTGCTGACTTCCTCCTGGGGCGGCTTTTTATGAGGGGCTCCCACCATCCCTGTGCTATGCTGACTTACTCCTGGGGCTGTACCTCTGCTGTGCATATTATGAGGGGCTCCCACTATCCCTGTGCTATGCTGATTATGAGGGGCTCCCACCATCCCTGTGCTATGCAGACTTCCTCCTGGGGCTGCTTACGGTGCAGGTGTCAGTGCTGTATATCAAGGTGCTGGTGTCAGTGCTGTATATCACGGTGCTGGTGTCAGTGCTTTATGTCACGCTGCTGATGTCAGTGCTCTCTATCACGGTGCTGGTGTCAGATCACTCTATCACAGTGCAGGTGTCATTGCTGTATGTCACGCTGCTAATGTCAGTGCTCTCTATCACGGTGCTGGTGTCAGATCACTCTATCACGGTGCAGGTGTCATTGCTGTATGTCACGCTGCTGATGTCAGTGCTCTCTATCACGTGCTGGTGTCAGATCACTCTATCACGGTGCAGGTGTCATTTCTGTATGTCACGCTGCTGTAACCTGTGTACTACCCATCTGACTCGAGCCCTAATTGCAAAAATCCTGGTTGTGACTGAGAACATTCAGATGACTGGGAACCTTTGGAAAAGGTAACATGGAGGTCCAGGTTTGAAACTTGGAGTGGCAGTGATGACTAACTTACCCCTCTCCCTTAAATATGATTGAGAACATATATGGTTTCAGGGTCTTGGCAATCTTCTTATAGCCTAGGCCATCTTTATGTAGAGCAACAATTCTATCTTTTCAGATCCTCAGAGAGATCTTTGCCATGAGGTGCCATGTTAAACTTTCAGTGACCAGTAAGAGCGATAACACCAAATTTAACACACCTGCTCCCCATTCACACCTGAGACCTTGTAACTGTAATGAGTCACATGACACACAAGGGAGGGAAAATGGCTAATTGGGCCCAATTTGGACTTTTTCACTTAGGGGTGTACTCACTTTTGTTGCCAGTGGTTTAGACATTAATGGCTGTGTGTTGCGTTATTTTGAGGTGACAGCAAATTTACACTGTTATAGAAAGCTGTACACTTGCAACTTGTAGCAAAGTGTAATTTCTTCAGTGTTGTCACATGAAAATATATATTAAAATATTAACAAAAATGTAAGGGGTGTACTCTCTTTTGTGAGATACTGTATATATACTTTTTTCTTTATTCGTGTTTACTTGACTGTTGCTCCATAATTTGATTTATACATTTCAAACTCTTATTCTAAAAGTCATTTAAGGTTTGTTGTTTTAATTAAGGTCAAATCTGATCAAAAAGGTTTAGAGTGAAGGATTTTAGCAGTAAAACACAATCACTATGCAGAAAGCAGAAAAAAACATAACTGTCTGCATGTAGAGATACTTTTAAAAAATATAAACATGTTTTAAATATCAACTCTAGTAAGATTACCATCAATCACATTTACATACCGTGTATACAAAAAATAAACTGTAATACAAAAATAAAATGTTTCTGAAAATTTAAAAGGCGAATGTCACTTGTCCATTATATAAAGATTTTACATAAAGTGTATTGTCCAGTGAAAATTATACCACTGGAATAAAAAACTAGATATAGGAAATATAGACAACGGAGGGGGGAGAGATTTGGGACTTTAAATGAAGTACAATTAAGTACCTCCATCCCGGTAATTAATACGCATATAAAAAGGGAAGTTTGGGACTTTAAATGAAGCACTTGGATAGTAAACGACAAAATTATTTCATTGGACCATATTAATTTATTTAATTGAATGTTCAAAGGAACTACTCATTATAAATAAGTCCAATTGAAGATATATATAAATAATGATACAGAAGAAACATAGTATATGACATGTATAGTATCCACAAATAATCATACATAACAGTAATAAATAGGTTGGTTAGGTAATATGGCAAAATAATGCCCATGACAGCATATCCGACATCAACACATGTATGCACATGATAGAAAAGCATCCCATAATTATAAATAAAATTTGTAATAAATGGTCAAGGACTTCTAAATAAGTAGTTCGAAACTTATAAATGTGGTTTCGTATACAGGTATAACCCGAGCATCAAAGTACAAAGCTCGACGCGTTTCGTGGGTATCTCCCCACTCATCAGGAGCAGATGCTACCACAGAGTTTCTATAAAAAATAAAATAAAATAAAAAAAAATAAAAATTATACAAATAATATACTGACCAATAAATTAAGATAGTAAGTACGTAGAACTATATTATGGATAGATATTTTGGTTAGGGCAGACTCACCAGTCCAGGCGTCAAATGCAACGCACAGCGATGGGCGCCAGGCGGGCCAGGGACAAAACCCACTATGCGGACACTGAGGCGGCAAATAAATGGATACGATATCTGGCACAGAAGAAGTGTATCAGCATGGGAGAGTGTGCTGAAATGGTGTTAATACTAGGAAAAGTAAAAGTGAAAAATAAATAAATCAGTCCACAGCAAGCTTCGCAAGATGATGCACACAAAGCAGAGTGAAGATGAGTAGGGGTTATACAAAAATTAGCTGACATATTGGAAACAGAAAAAGTATGGAAAAGAATGAGTGTGTAGGAATGTGTGGGAGTATGAGTGCAGGGGATATGATAAATGTGATAATGAAGAGTAAGGTAAGTGTAGGTAATAATAACCAAAGAGGAATAATTAATAGACGATAAACACAGGATGTGTCAGTAAGGATAGATAGATATAGGAGTCAACTGAGATCTAGGATTACCTAATATTGTTAATAATAATGAAAAATGATGCCTGTCTGGAAAATACCATATGGTTAGTATGTGGCTTTTTAGAGCAGTTTGTCAAGATAGATTGAGGTAACAACAAAAGAACAAAAGATTGTGGTCATTGATTGTGTTGCAACAAAAGAAAATATGTTTTTTATTTGGTAGCTGGGAGCCTATTGTGAGATCAAGATGGTAGGTTTCTCTATGAGCAGTGTCACACTGCCTCCACAGAAGTGTCCATACAAATAATATTTTTGTAAATGTCAGCATTTTCTGGCCCTCCTTCTTATCCCCCCCCCCCCCCATGGCAGTAGTGGGCCCTGTCAAAATAATAACTTAGGTACTAAGTGCAGGTTTCTAGGTAGGTAGGGGCTGGAATCCTCCTCTCATACCCCAAAAATTATGCTGCGTACACACAATCGGAATTTTCGACAACAAATGTTCGATGTGAGCTTGTTGTCGGAAATTCCGACCGTGTGTAGACTCCATCGGATATTTTTTGTCAGAATTTCCGACAACAAACACTTGAGAGCTGGATCTCAAATTTTCCCACAACAAAATCCGTCGGAAATTCTGAGCGCATGTACACAATTCTGACGCACAAAATTCCACGCATGCTCTGACTCAAGTACAAGACGGAAGCGTTCGGTCTGGTAAAACTAGCATCCGTAATGGTGATAGCACATTCGTCACGCTGCACATTTTGTAATCTTTCAATGCAGCACATTCTCTTCTTTATAATGCTAGATATGCAGCTGATATTCACACAGAGTTCTGACAAATTGATTTTGTGATTATTTCTTGTGATCTCATTAATAAAATGTTTTGTTTAATCTCCTTTTTGTTTTTGGAAATCAAGATCTCCTGTTTTTCTTTTTTTTCTAGTGATCTCCATAATCTTTTTTTTTTCGTTTTGTGTGTCAAGTTACCACAACATCATTATTATCTTGTATTTTTTAACCTCAAAGAGATTGGCTGGTGTTGGTGTCCCTTGTTAATTTGACATTGTATTTTTAAAATGTACTTGCCTACTCACAAACAAACTGGCCTTTTTTAATTATAACATATAGCCAATGATTTAAGAAAAAATATATACATTTATTAGGGGTCATAACAAAATAAAGAGAAAGGCCACACTGGATAAACTGGTGAAATTAGCGAAGCCTTTGTACCCCAGGGTACACATCAACTATTTGACAGGAAAAATTGGGAGCCTGAGGAGTCAATTTGATAGGGAGCACAATCCGGTCCAGAACTCAGAGAGATCAGGAACAGCGGCAGATGACATATTAATCCCAGGCTGTGGTCTTATAACCCAGGCCATCACGCTCTTGTCTTCCTTACACGCTTCTTTCCACGCTTGCTTCCAGGTTGTGGCTCCAGTGTTGGAGTTGTGGCAGGAGGTGTAGGAGGAGGATGATCCAACTCACACAGGTGGGATTTGCTTGTGATTTCACCCCTCAACCCCTTATTTAGGGCCATATATATCAGTTCCTCACAAAAGAGGCATTGGCCCAACTTCATTTCCTGCATTTTGTTGGCAGCCATGCAGGCATAGACCTCCAGAAGACTGGTGGGGGTTCTGAGGGCCGCAGAAGCCTGTCGAATTAACCCAAGTGCTGACTCCTCCACACTTCCCCCCTTCCTGGGCCTTTTTTTGTTGAAGGTGGAGGGGAGGGACCTGAGGTTTGGTCAGGCTACTGGGACCTCCTGGTTGCCATGTACTCCTGTCAACTCCTGGTTGCCACTTACCCCCACCACCTCCTGGCTGCCACTTTCCCCTGCTACCTTCTGGCTGCCACTTTCCACAGCCTTCTCCTGGCTGAGGATTTTCTGTGTATGAATAAGGGATGTCGTTTTAGATTATTGTTCATCAATCACACACAATTTTGATAATTATGTTGAACAATGCTATACCTGACTCAAGCTGGGCTCCTCCACATCTTCTTCCTTGGTGGAAGGCCCAGGTTGGATGTTGGAAGCCTCAGTTGGGGTGGAAGGAAGAGTGTAAGGAAGGGTTGAGAGTGATGGCCTGATTTCAGTCTGATCTGACAGAAATCACAGTCTGTCATAGTACCACAGCCTGGGTACATAAATGTCATCTGCTGCTGCTCCTGATCTCTGGGAATCCTGGACCTTCTTGCACTCTGTATAATATGTGCTCCTCATTCCACCAATTTTGCACTTCAAATAGTTGATGTCTGCCGTGGGGATCTGTGGTTTCACAAATTCAAGCAATTTATCCAGTGCTGCCTTCCTCTTTAGTCGATTTGTATAAAAGGGGTGTTTTGTCTGACACAGCAGCAGAGAGCAGCAACAATAAAATCCCCGATCCCGGAGGAGATTTAAGGCCTCTGATATGTCCTTGGGTGAGATGGTGGAGATGGTGGACATCTTGAAGAGAGCTGACTTTGATGGAAAGCATGAACCTTACCCAAACCCAAATGTCAGAAAGGCCAAGATCATGACTAAAGTTGTGAAAAGTAAAAGGAAAAGGGGGAAAACACTGCGCTCCTTATCAAAGTGACAAATAAAATTGTGAAATAACACAAACCAGCAGCTAACATCCAAACAAACCAAGTCAAATAGCTAAATGTAACCAAAAAATGTAGCGCTAGAATAACATATAAATGTGAAAGAGAATAACTCTGAAGCCCAATGAAATTAACAGTGAAAGGACCTATTCAATGACAGCAAGCATAAAATATGTTATGCTGCCCAATAGGAAACAAATAAAATAATCAATGTGAAACCGAATGTAAAAAATAATAGTGATTAAATATGTGAACAAAATAAAAATGTCCAATAGGAGCAAATGGTGAACGAAGAAGATTCGGATATTCTGTTGGCCCAAACTGTAAAACACCTTCATTCATCAATCAGAATTTTTCACAGAAGAAATAGGTACTCTTACCAAAGGTGGTGGACACAAAATACTATACAGTAGATGTGTCATACAGGCTTGTAAAGTTTCCACACGTCACAGATGGCTCGTACACACTGGATCGTGGGTCACACACTGGGTAGCCGGTATCCTCACCAAGGTATAAAGCTTGACAGGTCACCACAGACTTCCAACTGTGTTCTCAAAAAGGTTCTATTCAAAATGGCTCCAAAGGGACTCACTGTTTTATTCAGTTCCTGCTCTTCTCCCTTCTTTTTTGGCTTTAGGTAGGTTCCGGTGAGTGAGGAGTGGGCCGCAACCTGCAGTAGGTGTAAGGGTATCCCTATAGTTGGTATAGGGATACTAATTAATATTAATATTACATACTAATACTAATACTAATTAATATACTAATACTAATGAATATTACATATAAGCATGTTAATCTATTTCTAAATGTTTAATCTTCTTAAATAAACTAACTTCTTATGAGGTTAATAACTTTTATGTCCTGCCTCCCACTTCCCGACTGTGTTCCAAAAGCTGGTACGATGATGATATCCATGTTTTTTTCTCCAGCAAGTCCTGCTCATGTCATATGGTTGTTGAAGAGCTCAGAACACTATCTTTTGGGGCAAACATATAATCCATGTCTATGGAATGTACTGTATATACTGTACATGGCATTATACCAGCAAAAGCAAAGTGCTATATTGTTTACATTTTAGGGATGTATTTATAAAATTTTGACCAGTTATGTAAAGAAGTTGATTGACATAGAGAAGAGATGCTCCTCACTAGTATTATGTAACCCTCTAGACACCCAAACTCTTGTAAATTTCAAGAAGAATGTCTAATTTCTCAGCCATTACAAGGTCACATGAAGCAGAGTTCCCCCCAAAAGTGGAAGCTCTGCTTATCTGTCCCTCCCCCCCTTCTGGTGCCACATTTGGCACCTTTTGGTGGGAGGGAGGGGGGAATGGGTACCTGTTTATGACAGGTACCTGTCCAAACTTCCCAGGAGACCTGGTTGTGGGAAGGACCCCAGAAGTTCAACCCCCCCCCTCCTTCCTTTGCCATCGGGCCATTCACAAAGCAGAGTGAGCTTCGCAAATGTGCATTAGGGATCCAGCTGTGAAGCTGCAAGGCTTCACTGCCGGTTTTCCCTACAGGCAATGGTGGTGGCAGCACCCAAGAGCTGATGGAAACATTGGCTGGGGTGCCGGCATCGCTAGATTCCAGGACAGGTAAGTGTCTCAATATTAAAAGTCAGGAGCTACAGTATTTGTTGTTTTTTCATGGGGGGCTGGACCTCCTGTTTAAAGAAGGATAACCTAGAGCAGTGATAGCGAGTATTGGCACCCCGGATGTTTTGGAACTACATTTCCCATGATGCTCATCCACTCTGCAATGTACTTGAGCATCATGAGAAATGTAGTTCCAAAGCATCTGGGGTGCCAAGGTTTGCCATCACTGACCTAGAGTCTTTTATTTGTTCCCACAAACAGATGCTGACCTTCACACATCCACACATTTTTTTTTCATTAAGCCCTGGTCACACAGGTGCAACTTGTGATCCAATTTGACAGCTTCAAATAGCTTGACAATTTGCACCCTATTGTCCACATTGGAAGCGGTCAATTCAGTGCGACCCTGGCTCTGTATTCCTGCACTACTTTTTGCAAGTTCAGGTGCAACATGCATAGACATCTGTGCATGAACATGCACAGATGTCTTCTAAGTCGCACCACAAGTGCAAGTTCAAGTGAAGTAGCACAATACATTTGTTTCCTTTTTTAGCACAATTTCAATGTCGCATTCAGTGTGACTGGGGTGTAACTCTCTACAAGCTTGGAGAAGCTGAGGGGTACAAGACCATAACCACCGAGCCCAAAGACTGACTGAAGCCAAACTGAAACATCATGAGCTATGAACGGTTCAGTAGACCAGTAATTTTGTGGTCTTGCTCTGCTTGGAATTAAATGATATCTTTGGTCACAATTGACATTTTCATTTTCTAACATGAGCATTGTAACAGTAAGACAAACATTCGTTATGACTGACAATCCAATGTAGAAAAATCCCCTTTCATATTATGTTGAGTGCTGCCTATCTGCTGGTCATCATTTTCCACAACTTCATTGATTCCCTATGACCGCCGCTGAAGACGTCAATGACGAAACGCGTTCGGAGTTACGCCTATTACGTCAGTTCCCTTCGTTGGAACGCAGTTGGAGTGCAAGCCACAGCTGCGTATCTACCGAGAGGCTTCCAAGTTCGGATTGATTTTTACGCTAGAAGGGCTCTATCCCTGGGGGACTTACATAAACTGGAGTGACCATTTGCAACAGGGTATATCCTGGTACATTGTTTTTAAGTGGTTTTTGCACTCTTAGTCCTTTGTTTTTTTGGGATATAGTGCCATTAGCTTATGGTTCATTATCTTTCTCTCAGCTTGGTTTTAGGATTTACTATCTGTTTCCCTGGAACGTTACCATTTATTTATATATGGGGGCTGAGTGATTTTTTAGTGGATTGTGTTTCCATATCTTGTCTCAACATATGAGATTAGTTTTTTCCATTTTTTATTTTTATCCTTATGTTTTTATTGTTTTATATTTTTGTGGCAATAAATAGATTTTTTATACAAATCACACTATGGAGGCTACAATTTTTTTCTTATGAGGACATATGAAATCTCCCCTTGGTTGCGATTGAGGAGCTGGATATCGGCAGGGATTGAGAGATCTCTCTCTGGATGCGATTGAGGAGCTGGATATTGGCAGACTTTGATCTCAAGGTGAATTACCCCTGTAGGGGTGCATTCTTCTGGTGAGTGGGGTACCTTGTGGGGGAACACAGAAGTTACGTTGAAGATTGCACAAGAAGCACTAAAGTCACTTTTGAAGTTTTTTTGCACTATTGAAGATTTTTTGGGATAATTGGACACTATTTTTGTATTTTTATTTTTATTTGTATTTTTATTTTTATTTTTATTTTTGTTTGTTTTTTATTTTTATTTTTATCTTTTATTTATATTTTTTATTATGGATTGTTCATTTAATTTGTTGGCTAATTGATTTTTTGCTTTTTCACCCGCACTTTTTTGCACTTTTTATATATATATAATATATTTTTTATATATATGTTTATATTAGTATGTTGCACTTATAGCTTGTATATTTAAGATTTGAACTATAATTTCACAAGCACATTTATATACGCCTCTTACTGGGAATTTGCCTATTTAAATATATCTTGGCGATAATGCGATTTTAGGCAATATTGCACTTAGCAACAGATACACATATACAATTTTTTGTTTTTTGTTTGTTGTTGTTTGGTTTTTGGTTCTCTCCCTTCTCCTTCGTTTATTGGATCTATCTGTCAATCTCAGGAATTAATTTCCAGTAGGAATATTGCTGTTTTTTGGGACATTTGAGTAGCTTGTAACTTGGAAAATCGCATAATAGCAGCATTTTTTTGGCATATACCCCTTTTTTATTATATATATATTTTTTAGGATGAACACATGATCTATTCGGGATTATTTTATATATACCGACCTTACTCTGTAGGGTGTGGCTGATACACATTAGACCATCTTTATGATTGTAATAGATTCTAGTAGGAACTGTTTTTGTTGCCTTTTTTCTTGATCCTAATAGAAACAATTAGGACCTTATAGGATTTGAGGAATCCCGGTAGAAGGACTTTTCTTCACTCTATTTGTAAGGAATTTTATTTGTAGGTAGCGCCAATTACCCCGGTTACCATATTGTTTTATTTTTTGGAGGAAACCCCAATTGGAGTTTCTCTCCTTGTGGGTGGCAGCAACCTAGTGATACAATTAGTAATTGTCTGTAGCCATTGTTATCACTATCCTTTTTGATTTCCAACCCCCACCGTTGTTTAGCGCGGTTTTCTTTACTTTTATATTCATTGATTCCCTGCATGCTTTGCAGCTTTTTCTCTATTATTTACTTTCAATTTGAAAGGACTGCATATCCAATGGTACCTTGCTGCCTGCAAGCAGTGATTCCTGTACTGACTGTACCTCCTAAACAATATAGGCACACAAAAAGGCAGAGTAACCACTTCTGTATAAATATAATCAATTTAGCCAGTATATGTTAATCCATATGTAGTGTCGGTACTCCTGAAGAGTACGCGCTATGTCTGTAAATTTAGTTTTTTTCCCAAGACTATAGTTGAGTCTTGGGGTTAATTGTTCTAAATTGTGGTTTTGGCATCAGTTTGGCTGGGCTGTACTAATGTTCTGACTTGTCATAGGTGTAGGTAGCACCTCTGACAGGCATTGGAACGCAATCTGGTTGGACGCATTGGATACCAATCTCTCTCTCGGAGTCAATCAGTGGGTGCGTTGTCTCGCTGTGTAATCCGGGAGAGGTTACTTAAGGTGCTGAAGTCACATGGTTCTGGGTTCTGGTCCAGAAGTCCAGAGGACACAGGCATTTCACAGATAGTTTTGAAGACTGAAATAGGCAATGGTCTAGAATGAAGAGAAGCAAAAGTTATAGGTCACTAGACACAAGAGTATATTACCTCCTCTCTTGCTAGTTTTTACATTTGTTTAGAGACATTAAAAAGTCTCTTTTGACCGAATAAACATGAGGCTTATGATTATTTGTTTCTGTCTGTGTATAAATTTGTATTATCAAGTACCATTCAGGCAACAGGAGGATTTTTTTATATAATTTTTAATATCATTTTATAACTTCAGATTGCTCAGTAATACACTGCACAAATTCATGAGGCACAGTCAAGATAACTGTTTAAGTGCCATTATGCAATTTTAAAACTGGCCTTACATTTACAGCATACATTGTAATTTGCTATAAATGCGCATAATGTCTTACTGTTACCAAATTGCAGCAGTTATCACAGCAAAGCCAATAACACATTTGGGACTCATGAAATCTTTATCATACCCATTCCATAATTTCATTTTTGACAAATGTACTGTCAGCAGGAAAGGATTTGCTTCAAATTTTCACCTGCCAGTTAACATGATGATCCAGGGTTCTCCTCTGACTGCCAGGAGCAGTCATATTCAACCTGGATAGAACATAGCCACTTACCCTAATGACTGCAGCTCGCCAACTTATCTGTTAAACAGGGCACACATCTGAATCTCAGGAGGACTTCACTCTGCTTTGGGTATCATGTGTGCCAGACTTTTAATTTCCTTGTTTCCTCTTGGCTATGTGCACTTCTTGCAATCTTTTTTTTTTTTTAGTTTCTATAATGTGAGCACACAGAGTGTTTCCTTCTGATTAATTGTTCTTTGCACAAATTTAATTAATTACTCAAATGCTTAAGAAGAACACTCTTATGCATTAAAATGCAGAAACACAATAGTGGTGAATTGAAGGTGAGGAGAAGGTCACATTACCTATCTGAGACATGATGGGCTGCAATAAAATGAGCTAAATAAAGCAGGCCAGCTTTGCATGATGAATTATGTAACAAATAGTCTATCTATCTATCTATCTATCTATCTATCTATCTATCTATCTATCTATCTATCTATCTATCTATCTATCTATATATGTTTCTATCTATTATTATCAATCTTACAATCTATTTTTCTTATTTATGAATGAAACAGCATTAAAAAATGGTAAAACTAATAATCACATGCAGCATAACATAAATAACCCCCCCCCCCCAAAAAAAATAAATATATATATAATTAAATCTACTACTATGACGTAGTTTTTGCTGTACTTTATGTAAAGCTGAACTCCAGTCAGAGCTATCTATTATGTCAGTTCTTATAATAAAGTATAACTGAAGGCAAAACTTTTTTGGACAATTCAGACAAAGTGGGGAAAGATTAGAACAATGAGGTTTTTATTGCTGTCTGTCCCCCTGAGATTCACCTTTCGATTTCTCCTGTTTACCATTATCATTGAAAGTGAAAGTCAAACAAAATCCCAAATTTTTGGGAAAAAAAAGTAATAGAGGTGAAATCTTCCAATGGGGACACTAGTTCTGGTGAGCTGGGAGTCCCCAAGGAATTCCCTTAATTTGCAGTGATTTCATCTCACTTCCTGTTTTGGTTATAGGGTAGGAAGTGAAGGTAAATCTCCCCAATGGGACACAGATGACAAAAAAATAAAAAATTACAGGGGTTATAACCCTCCCTTACTTTATCCAAAATGGAAAAAAAAAGTTTTGCCCATAGTTCTTTTTTTTTTTTTTTTTTACAATTACTCATAATTCATTCAGAAAAAAAAGTCCTCTTAATTTCTATTTTTGAAGATGAATGGCCTCTGTAAGTACTGTTCCCCCCGGTCTTGTAACTTCCTCTCTGTAGTTTGATGTGATGTTGTTTTATAACCACTACCTGTTGTGAGCAGTGGGCAAACCACCTGTCCACATTATCATTTGAATCACAGGTAAGGAGACTACTAGTCTGTCCTGCCCATCATGACCTCACACAGTGACCCAGTGACCCTTCTTGAACCCTCTTTACTAGCTAATTTACTGTAAATATATACATTCTTTTCTTTAAAACATGGTAAAAAAAAATCTGTAATTTACAAACATGTACTGCAGGGGAACTGCTTCATTAAAATTAAGAAAAGGCAATGAGCATAAATAAAGGGCTGTTCCCAATATCAACAAATCAGGTTTCATGCTCCATTGTATGATGAAATGAAAGAAGGTCCCTATTGGCAACATCCGTAATTGGTTCTTAATTTACTTTTTGCAGTTTTGATGAATACGCCCCCAAATGAAATGTAATATACCAAATATAAACCTCAAAGGCCTATATTTTTAAATGAAGAATGACTACCTGTCCAGTTGGTAATTAAAGTGGAGGGCCACCCTAAAAAAAAAAAAACATAAAAACAATCCTTTAAATATATTAAAAAACATTTGAAAAAAAAATGTAACTTACCAGAAATGCCTGTTGTTAGGCAGATCGTCCTAATTTGCCTCTTCCTATTCCACTGTGATCTTCAGTCTTCTCCTCCTCACATTGTCTAATGGGGAATGAGGTGCGCTGTGTTCTGGTAACTGTGTGTGTCCCAGAACACAGCGCTCCCCATTCACAAAGCATTGTGTGAATCGCTCATGCACAGTAGGAAACGGGCAGTGAAGCCACAAGGCTCCACTGCCTGTTTCCCTTGGTGAGGATGGCGGCGCCGGCAACCTATACAAGGGATGTATCGGCCTTGGGGGGGCTGACATTGTGGGTGCCCTGGACAGGTAAGTGTCCTTATTAAAAGTCAGCAGTTACAGTGTTTGTAGCTGCTGACTTTAAAATAAAAATAATTTAAGGCTGGAACACCCCTTTAAGAAGAAAATACAGTCATCATTAGTCTGGATAATAGTTTACTTTAGCTGTATAAAACATTATTTGTCCATCAACTTCCTACCTACATCATAAATGTGTGCATGTTCTGTGGCCCCATCAGTTGCCTGTGTACTTGTGGAAAGAACTGAAACATTTAGATATACTGCTTATTTCTGTTCCAGCAGGTGAGAATTTTCAAAAATTCAAGGTAAGCACTAAGAATCAGATTTTTGCTGATTATTTTAAAACAAACAAGTTGGGGAAAAAAATAAAAAAGAAGAAACAGATAATGTTCCTGAGATGTCCACATGAGCTGGTCATAAGGCAAGTCTAAACATCAGCTCAGAAAATGTGCAGTGAAGGTACTGCTTTTGAAAGTTTCAGGCAGATACAGTATATATAAAGGCTCACAAACTTTTCTCTGCTTTGAAGTGTTACTAAACAACATGTTAACTAAATAAATAAAAGTGTAAAATTATATGTGTCTATTTTGTTTAGCAGATATTCCTTATTATGTTATTCACGGGTGTCTTATTAAGGGATCCCACAAAGCTCAAAAAAATATATATTGCATGTGATCCAATAATTTTTCTTTACAGAAGCTGTGAAAGGCAACAATGGCATCTGTTCATGTACAAATCCAGTTGAATCCAATGGTTTTAATAACTAAATATTTTGTAAAGTTAAGCACAACTAAATCCATACAATAAAGTAATATTACATATAAGCATGTTAATCTATTTCTAAATGTTTAATCTTCTTAAATAAACTAACTTCTTATGAGGTTAATAACTTTTATGTCCTGCCTCCCACTTCCCGACTGTGTTCCAAAAGCTGGTACGATGATGATATCAATGCCATGTTGCTCTCCTATTATCCTTATTTTTTTCTCCAGCAAGTCCTGCTCATGTCATATGGATGTTGAAGAACCCAGAACACTATCTTGTGGAGCAAAAATATAATCCATGTCTATGGAATGTACTGTATATACTGTACATGGCATTTTACCAGCAAAAGGAAAGTGCTATATTGTTTATATTTTAGGAATGTATTTATAAAATTTTGACCAGTTATGTAAAGAAGTTGATTGACATAGAGAAGAGATGCTCCTCCTTAGTATTATGTAACCCTCTAGACACCCAAACTCCTGTAAATTTCAAGAAGAATGTCTAATTTCTCAGCCATAACAAGGTCACATAAAGCAGAGTTACACCCAAAAGTGGAAGCTCTGCTTATCTATGCCTCCCCCCCTTCTGGTGCCACATTTGGCACCTTTTGGTGGGGAGGGAGGGGGGAATGGGTACCTGTTTTGACAGGTACCTGTCCCAACTTCCGGGACACCTGGCTGTGGCAAGGACCCCAGAAGTTTAACCCCCCTCCCCTTTCCTTTGCCATCTGGCCATTCACAAAGCAGAGTGAGCTTCGCAAATGTGCATTAGGGATCCAGATGTGAAGCTGCAAAGCTTCACTGCCAGTTTTCCTTACAGGCATTGGTGGTGGCAGCACCCAGGTGCCGGCATCGCTAGATTCCAGGACAGGTAAGTGTCTCAATCTTAAAAGTCAGGAGCTACAGTATTTGTTGTTTTTTCATGGGGGGCTGGACCTCTTGTTTAAAGAAGGATAACCTAGAGCAGTGATGGCGAGCATTGGCACCCCGGATGTTTTGGAACTACATTTCCCATGATGCTCATCCACTCTGCAATGTACTTGAGCATCATGGGAAATGTAGTTCCAAAGCATCTGGGGTGCCAAGGTTCGCCATCACTGACCTAGAGTCTTTTATTTGTTCCCACAAACAGATGCTGACCTTCACACATCCACACATTTTTTTTCATTAAGTCCTGGTCACACAGGTGCAACTTGTGATGCAATTTGACAGCTTCAAATAGCTTGACAATTTGCACCCTATTGTCCACATTGGAAGCGGTCAATTCAGTGCGATCCTAGCTCTGTATTCCTGCACTACTTTTTGCAAGTTCAGGTGCAACATGCATAGACATCTGTGCATGAACGTGCACAGATGTCTTCTAAGTCGTACCACAAGTGCAAGTTCAAGTGAAGTAGCAAAATACATTTTTTTCATTTTTTAGCACAATTTCAAAGTCGCATTTGGTGTGACTGGAGTGTAACTCTCTACAAGGTTGGAGAAGCTGAGGGGAACAAGACCATAACCACCAAGCCCAAAGGCTGACTGAAGCCAAACTGAAGCATCATGAGTTATGAACGGTTCAGTAGACCAGTAATTTTGTGGTCTTGCTCTGCTTGGAATTAAATGATATCTTTGGTCACAATTTACATTTTCATTTTCTAACATGAGCATTGTAACAGTAAGACAAACATTTGTTATGACTGACAATCCAATGTAGAAAAATCCCCTTTCATATTATGTTGAGTGCTGCCTATCTGCTGGTCATCATTTTCCACATCTTCATTGATTCCCTGCATGCTTTGCAGCTTTTTCTCTATTATTTACTTTCAATTTGAAAGGGCTACATATCCAATGGTACCTTGCTGCCTGCAAGCAGTGATTCCTTTACTGACTGTACCTCCTAAACAATATATGCACACAAAAGGGCAGAGTAACCACTTCTGTATAAATATAATCAATTTAGCCAGTATATGTTAATCCATATGTAGTGTCGGTACTCCTGAAGAGTACGCCCCAATGTCTGTAAATTTAGTTTTTTTCCCAAGAATATAGTTGAGTCTTGGGGTTAATTGTTCTAAATTGTGGTTTTGGCATCAGTTTGGCTGGGCTGTACTAATGTTCTGACTGGTCATAGGTGTAGGTAGCACCTCTGACAGGCATTGGAACGCAGTCTGGTTGGACGCATTGGATACCAATCTCTCTCTCGGAGTCAATCAGTGGGTGCGTTGTCTCGCTGTGTAATCCGGGAGAGGTTACTTAAGGTGCTGAAGTCACGTGGTTCTGGGTTCTGGTGCAGAAGTATGTTCTGATTCCATGGTCCTTGTCCTCCTGACCAGCCCTCAGAGGCCCTCATGGCCTGGGGTGCAGATCCATCCGTTTCCGAGTCTCGGAACTGGCTAGTCTGAGGCACAGTAACTGGAAGGAGGATTCTAAAGTGGTCCGGTGCCATCCCGGGTTTTGGAGAGGCCCAGCAACTCGTCATGCAACCAGAGGAGGACTCTTCAGAAGAGGGCCACGCATGAGGCTGGCTGCTCGGTAAGAGCCTGGATGCTGAGCTGTATGGACACTAATTGAATCCACATTTCTTATGGTATCACTGGACTGGCTGCAAGATACTGGTACCGTAAGAAGGTTCCTATTTTCATCCTTCTGTTACAATTAAGTTCCTTTGAGAGACTTTCTGTGTTCATCTAAAAGTTTGCAACCAAGTCTGTGGCAGAGACTTTGCTAAGTTTGATTCATTTGTCGGCTGCTAAGTCCATATACCAGGATTTATCTGACAGTGGAAATATCCAGTTGCGAGTGGCTATTCCCTGGATTACCTAGAGAGACATTTATTAAGTGTCAGCAATTTCAAAGTGCCTGAGCTTCCATACCTATACCCATTATTCCCAACTGAGAGACTGTGTTTCTGTTTTCAACGTTTTAAGCAAATAAAAATTCCTAAAGGAATTAAAGTGTCGGTCTCTGCAGTTATTGGGCCATCAACCTCGGGAACCCCTAGACAAGAACGATGAGCTACAAGGCAGAGGAGGTAAACGGTAAGCCCAAGAAAACCAGGCACTCCTTCGGGGGTCAGTGCTACACATACATGTCCTTAAGATGTCCAAGCAGTCCTAAAAGTAGCAGCAGCAGCCATCTCAGAGCAAGCCAAATATATGTATAGAGATCAGATGGAAGAGAAGAAAGGATCACCTAAGTGCAGTATTAAAATGAATATTTAACCACTTCAGCCCCGGATCATTTTGCTGGTCAAAGACCAGACCACTTTTTGCGATTCGGCACTGCGTCGATTTAACTGACAATTGCGCAGTCGTGCAACGTGGCTCCCAAACAAAATTGGTGTCCTTTTTTTCCCACAAATAGAGCTTTCTTTTGGTGGTATTTGATCACCCTTGCGGTTTTTATTTTTTGCTCTATAAACAAAAATAGAACAACAATTTTGAAAAAAACGCATTATTTTTTACTTTTTGTTATAATAAATATCCCCCAAAAATATATAAAAAAAAACATTTTTTTCCCTCAGTTTAGGCCAATACATATTCTTCTACATATTTTTGGTAAAAAAAATCGCAATAAGTGATTATTGATTGGTTTGCGCAAAAGTTATACCGTTTACAAAATAGGGGATAGTTTTATGGCATTTTTATTAATAATTTTTATTTTACTAGTAATGGCGGCGATCAGTGATTTTTATTGTGACTGCGATATTATGGCGGACACATCGGACATTTTTGACACATTTTTGGGACCATTGTCATTTATACAGCAATCACTGCTATATAAATGCAGTGATTCCTGTGTAAATGACACTGGCAGTGAAGGGGTTAACCAGTGGGTGGCAGTGTAGGGGTTAAGTGTTCCTAGGGGTGTGTTACTAACTGTGGGGGGCTGGGCTTTCATTTAGTGAACACTGATCTCTGCTCCAATCACATGGAGCAGAGATCAGCGTCACTAGTTGCTAGGCAGAATGGGGAAATGCTGTTTACAACGGCATTTCTCCGTTCACCTGCCCGATGAGACAATTGCGGGTATGCCCGTGGCGATCAAATCCGCGGGACCCGCGCCCAGACTCACGGGGATCCCGACTGCCACGCGCACGATGGCAGGGCGGCAATAAAGATTGGATGTACCTGTACGCCAATATGCCTGCCCGTGCCATTCTGCCGACGTACATCGGCGTGCGCCGGTCCAGAACCTGTAAATGAACTACAGTTAAAAAAGCTCACAGGATGTAGTAAAGAATTTATGAAAAGATAGTCAGTCATGAAAACTGAACAAATCACATATATCTGTAGTGTTTACTTGTCTCTCTAGTGTTTTGTTCCTCTGTTATCAGCATGAGTTACTTCTGAGAAGTTTTTCTAACAGCACACAGCTTGTCTATTCATAACTAGGGATGGGCCAAATGGACCCCCCTTCAGTTTGCACCAGAACTTTCAAACACTGCAAAAGTTCAGACCCGAATAACGAACCCCATTAAAGTCAATGGGACCCGAACTTCAAAAATCATTGAAATTGAAGGCTTATATACTAAGTAATTGGACATGCAATGGTTATAGGGGTCTGAGTCATGCCCTGGGGGACATGTATCGATAAAAAAAATAGTGAAAAACGTCACTTTTAAATGAGCAGTGCTTTTTGGATTTTTAACGTGAAAATTCCATCCAATATAGTCCCTGGGGGGGGGGGGAGGGGGGCATTGTGGGGTGGGCTTAGTCTACATGCAAAGTGGCAGATCTGTACCATGTCTAGAATTTGCTGCAGCAATAATTGCTTTTATAAAGCCCAACGAAAATGTAATTTTTCCTGCAAGCTGCCTTTGTTTTGCTCAGCAACATTTGGGGAGCCAGTGTGTATGATGAGGCCACAATGTAGTGCACTGGGAATAATATTAATGATTTTTTAAGTACATTCTGGTGTCACTTTGACTTTGGATAGAAGTAGCGGGTGTGTAAAAATTGGTCTTTGGGTGTTGGTGGCGCCTTTCCATCGTAACCCTATAGAGGTAATCTTGATAAAAGCAAGAATTGGCCTTGCTGTAAAAAATTGCAATAATATGCACCTGTCAATCAGGTGCAGAAAAAATACTCTTTTGCCCCGTACACACGAGAGGACTTAATTCCGACAAACCTCCAAAGGAGTTCCTCCGGAGTTCCGCCGGAGTTCCGCCGGAGTTCTGGCGGACTTTTCGACCGAACGGACTTGGACACACACCATCACACCAAACTCCGACGGAGTCGAACGTGATGACGTACGACTGGATTCGAATAAGGAAGTTCATAGCCAGTAGCCAATAGCTGCCCTAGCGTCGGTTTTAGTCCGTCGGAATAGCATACACACGAGCGGATTTTTCGAAGGGGACCGGGTCCGGCGGAGTTCCGTCGGGAAAATTTGAAGCATGCTTCATTTCTAAAGTCCGTCAGACTTTAGCAAAGCTAAAGTCCGTTGCAGCCCACACACGATCGGATAGTCTGACGGACTCAGTCCGTCGGAGTTTGGATGTCGAAAAGTCCGCTCGTGTGTACGGGGCATTTGGGTGTCATGAGAGCCTTCCCACCATAACCCTATAGAGGTGCTCTTGATTAAATAAAATAAAATTGCAATGATATGCACCTCTCAAACAGATGCTGAAAAATTGGTCTTTGGGTGTTAATAGTATGAAACCTATACCAAAAACATTCTTCCAGATGAAATCATTGAAGACCCTCAAAGCTAGGCAGCCTCAAAGTCCTGCAGAGATTACACATCCCAAAAAGAATTAATCAGTGACATCGGCATTAGGGGCTTCATAGCTGGTAATCCAGGACTGATTCATTTTATAAAAGTCAAGTGGTCTACGGAGTCTGTGGACAGATGCGTTCTATGATCAGTAATGAAACCTCCTGCAGCACTGAATACCCATTCTGAAAGCATGCTGGATGCAGGGCAGCCCAACAACTCAACAGCATACTGGGCAAGTTCTGGCTAGTGGTCTATTCTCACGACCCAGTAAGTTAGTGGATTGTCAGCTGGAAAGCTCTGAATCTCTGCTTTGGCCCCGAGGTAATCATCCACCATGTGATGCAGACACTGCTGATGGGATGTGGAAGCTGACAGCCCTGGGCGGCGAGGACTAAAAAAATTCCAAAATGCCTCACTTAGGTGGATGCCTTCTCCAACGCTCCTCTCTTGACCAACTGGAGTCAGGAAAAATGTTCAATAAAATACTCTTTAATGTATCCTCACGAGATTTTATCTTCTGCAATCTCTGTGGGGACGGGATGAGTTCTGACACCTTCCCCTTATAACGGTGGCCAAGGAGGGTTGCCAACCAGTAATCATTCTTTTCCTTTATGTCAGGTATTCTTGGGTCTTTTCACAGGCTTTGAAGCATGAGGTTGCCCATGCGCCCCAAATTTGCAGAGGCTTGAGAAGCAGTCTCCTCGGGGTCAATCAGGATGACAGCATCTGGAACTTCCTCCTCCCAGCCACACACTACTCCTAAAGGTCCTGGGGTTGGAAAGCCATCGCTTACAGATTGATGCATGTCTTCCACTTCTTCGAAGCTTATGAAAGTGCCAGAATTCTCCTCCTCTTCCTCCTCCCCTCTCTCCTCCTGTGTGTTCTGTGACATAGGAATGATGGTGTCTGGATAAAGTGGGCCTTGAGTGGAAAGGAAGTCCTCCTCTTCCTCCTGCTGCTTTGCTTCCAGTGCCCTGTCCATAATGCCACACAGAGTCTGCTCCAGCAGGAACATAACAGGGATTGTGTCATTGATGCACGCACTGTCACGGCTCATCATCCTTGTGGCCTCCTCAAATGGTGACAATACAGTGCATGCATCCTTAATGATTAGTCATTGGCGTGGGGAAAAAAACTTGAGGCGGCCTGGGCCTGTTGTCGTGCTGTACTCACACAGGTACTCATTGACCACCCTCTGCTGCATGTATAGCCACTGCAGCATTTCCAAAATTGAGTTCCACCTGGTGGGCATGTCACAAAATAGGCGGTTTAAGGGCAGGTGGAATTCCTGCTGAATTTCAGCCAGCTGATCACTGGCTGTGTATGACCGCCTGAAATGGCTACAGACTCTTCTGGCCAGCTTCCAACCAGGCATGACACATGTGTCAGCTTTCCCTGTCTAAGAGCAGACAGGAGGTTTGAGCCCTAATTGCACATCACCATTCCTGGCTCCAGCTGGCATGCTGTGAACCACCTCTGGGCCTGTCCCTGCAGAGCTGTTCTGGTGTGGTTCCTGTCCCCTAAACACACCAGCTGAAGCACTGCATGGCACCGTTTAGCCTGACTCATGGAATAGCCCCTTGAATGTTTAGGGGGTACCTGATGTTCATAGGACAACTCTGCAGAGGAGGGTATGGATGTGGTGAAGGAAGAGGAGGAAGAAAAGGGGTAGAGCTCACAGATCTGGCATCATCACAACCAGCTGTATGGAGACGGGGCACCGAGCCCTGTCCTGCATCCTTTTGAGTTGCAAGCAGAATTACCCAGTGTGCTGTGAACTAAATATATCGTCAATACCCATGCTTGCTGGACCACATGTCAGCAGTAAGGTGGATTTTGCAGCTGACTGCCTTGCCCAATGATGGCAGAACATTCCCTTCCTTGTGATGGTAGAAAGATGGAACGGCCTTATGTGAAAAGTAAGGATGAGCCGAACACCCCTCGGTTCGGTTTGCACCAGAACCTGCGAACAGACCTAAACTTCGTGTGAACTTTAGAACTGTCAGACTTACGTACCTGACAGGTGAGCCCGAGATAGCAGGGGAAAGTCTCCCTTACGGGTCTGGTATGCGGCCCCTGGTAGGATGGACAGGAGGCACGGGAGCGCAGACTGGTATGAGAGCCTGGCGGCTTGGATGCTGGAGAAGAGATCCAACGGCAGGGTACAGACAGGTAGATAGTCTCCAGACAGCAGGATGCTGACAGCAGATGCAAAGAAGGAGCTGGTAAGGCAGGTCCAGTCACAGGCACGGATGGCAGCTGGCGGAAGGTGCAGTACAGAGGGTGAGGCAAGTTCAAAGTCCGGGTCACAAGCAGGGTTGGCAACAGGCGGGCAGCGCAGTACAGAGGAGCAGGCAGATTTGGGGTCACAGACAGGCCGAGGTCAAGGGCAGGCAGCAGACAGGAAGATCCAAGGGCAAGCTGGGAAAACAGGAGGTCAGGAATTCAAGCAAGGTCACGGGTACTAAGACACTGGGAGCTGCAGATCGGACAGCACCGAGCACACCACAGGGGTCACCTAAATAGGCCGCCTGGTGCCAAGCGACAATGACGCAGGTTTCTGTTGCATCAGAGGGGAAGCCCAGCTGCACGGCCCCCCCTTCCCCAAGGCACCCCCTATGTTGAGGGCACGTGGCCTGGTACGGCTCAGGAGGGGGGCGCTCGCCTCCCCCTTTCCTGGCCAGCCGGGTAGTGTGCTCGGACAAGGGTCTGATGTGGACCTAGGGGGACCCTCACGCCGTTTTTTTTCGGCATTGGGGTTCCCCTTTAAGTCCATACCAGGTGGCGGGGTCAGCGACGTCTCCTTTGCGGGTCCCGCCTACCTGGAGACCCACTCAAAATGAGCAGACTTTTCTCCAGGCGGGAAAAGTCTGCTCATTTCAAAAGTACGGCGGACTGGCATTCGCACGGCCGGATTGTCTGCCGAAATGCAAGTCCGGCGGGAAGATTGGAGTGCACTTTCGGGTAAAAAAAGTCTGCCGGAGGCTACACACGGGGGGATTGTCCGGCGGACTTGAGTTTGCCAGACTTTTCCACCCGATTGTTTGATCGTGTGTACGCGGCATAATTTAACTATTTTTTACACTTTCTTTGTGAAATGGTAGGGGTACTTTTGTACCCCCTTACCATTTCAAACAGGGGGGGATCTAGGGGTCCCCTTGTTAAAGGGGGCTTCCAGATTCTGATAAGCCCCCCACCCGCAGACCCCCACAACCACCGGCCAGGGTTGGGGGGATGAGGCCCTTGTCCCCATCAACATGGGGACATGGTGCTTTAGGGGAGACCCCAAAGCATCCTCCCAATGTTGAGGGCATGTGGCCTGGTACGGTGGCATGTTTTTCCTGCAGAAACATTTTTTATCAAAGTTCTCGTCCGTAGATTTGATGATTCAGCACTTGCTACAGTTTGGGGGGGGGGGGTGTAGTGCCATCCAAACTGATATCATTATGCTTGCACTTACTTCCATCAGACCTGGCCATTGGTAGGGCAGGTCAATGGGCAGATGTTGTTTCACCACTGGACTTACCCTTGGGTTGAAACTTTGCCCAGCACTCCTTTGGGTCTTGGGTACCCGCAGGGGGGGTCAGAGGTTAATTCATTTGGTTCATGTCTTGTTAAATGGAGACCCTGGTTACCGATCAGGGATCTATAGTCTCTCTCAGGGTGTGTGCTGGGCCAATGTCCCTTTAATGGCCCACAAAGTGGTAGGTTCAGGCCAAACGTCATCATTATTCTGGGTTCCATTCTTGGCGCAATCCCTTGATTATTTCATTCATCTTTTGTCCGATCCCCAGTCTATTTCAAAAAGGGGAGCTCACAGTCACTTTGGGTATGCTGAATCAAGCTATGAGACTTATTCCCCAGGATGGTGTCTGGCCCTCCTTCCTCTATTCAGGACTCAACTTGGTGGTCAATTCACAAGCAAAAACTCACCCCGGTTTATATAGTATAGGACCAAGTTCTGGGTGTGTGGTAGGATTTCTCCATGTTTAAAAGGCGCTTATTGCTACAGCATATTGGCCTTGTCCGCCAACACTATAAAACACATCCATCAGGTATCCAGCACTTCAGACCCCTGCAGACTCCTGTCAGGTCATCCATTTTTGAGGCTTACCCTTTCAAACTTCCCCATACCAAGCATAAACAGGCCAAGGTTTTGTGGGAATTTCATAGAGTTACGTAACTGGTGTCCATTCGAAGCGTTCAATCTTCTCTGCCATTATTTCACAAGGGATCCTCGAGTCAGCCCTTGCTCCTTGTCTCCTCACGTATCCTCATGCTACAAGCAGTTAATTCCCAGGTCTGGGTTTTCTCGGAAATCGGGCTTAATCCAAATAATTTATGGGATATTCATTTGGGTTCTGGGCAGTTGCAGATTCAAAGCAGGGGGTCCCTCCTTATTATCAATTCATGAGACGTTGGTGTTTATCCTGTTATAGCTAATACACCGGATCTGTGCACTGAAGTCATTCGGGTGTGCACTACCTTCTTAGATGGTTTGTTACCTATCTTTCATCTAGCTTTTCATCACATCTACTTTTGTGTCTTTTTGCCCTCTCTTTCAGGTGTGCTGACCAGCTAGGCCAAGGCACACCTCAGGCCTTGGTAGGTAGGGTATCACATTTCCAAGTGAAGACTCTGACTACACGTAAGAAGGCTGGATGAAGTGTCACCTGCATTTGTGGGAGGGGTCTGAGGGCTACATATCCCTCCTCCTCTGCCTGATCCTGCGTCGGCTCATATTCAGGGTTCCCATCCACCCGTCTCCCCCAATTTTCACATTTACTCATACACAGCGTATATTTCTTCATATTCATACATGCAGGGTATGCCCACTCTTTCATTCCTACTGACCAGCTAGGCCAAGGCACACCTCAGGCCTTGGTAGTTAGGGTATTGCATTTCCAAGTGAAGACTCTGACTACAATAGTCAGTTAAAGCAACACAGTGCCGTATCGTAAAAAATGGCCTGGTCATTAAGGGGGCAAATCCTTCCAGGCTGAAGTGGTCTCCCCCAATTTTCACATTTACTCATACACAGCGTACATTTCTTCATATTCATACATGCAGGGTATGCCCGCTCTTTCATTCCTACTGACCAGCTAGGCCAAGGCACACCTCAGGCCTTGGTAGTTAGGGTATTGCAAGTGAAGACTCTGACTACAATAGTCAGTTAAATCAACACAGTGCCGTATCGTAAAAAATGGCCTGGTCATTAAGGGGGCAAATCCTTCCAGGCTGAAGTGGTTAAACATTAATTTTAATGCTGCACTTAGGTGGTGCTTCCTACTCTTCCTTATTATCTCAGAGCACCTCTGTAATTCTGAAGACAGGATCTGTGAATTCTGTGACACAGCAGGCCCACACGCAGGAGATAGAGAATAAATGTCACAGTATTCAAGGAAGCAAATGCATGAGGATCTTCACAAAATACGTTTACAATTTTCAAGTGTTCAGAGTAATAGGAGTAGGCTAAAAAATATTGTAATACAATGTGGAAGTGAATATATGATATACACGGACATGCTTTAGGATAGTATCAATTGCTTAGCTTTTTTTTACCTTAATGCATTCTCAGCATTAAGTTAAAACATGCCCCAGTATATTTATATCCCCCATCGTGCCCAAACACTTACAACATTTCTTTGAACAGCTGGGTAGGGGATTATGCCTTGTGCCCTTCACATGCTCATAGAAGCAGAGACAATGCAGATTTCACTCATTCATTTCATAGTTTCATAGTGTATAAGGTTGAATAAAGACAATAGTCCATCCAGTTCAACCTGTATGTGTGTCAATGTAGATAATTATTTATCATATCCCTGTATGTTGTGTTCACTAAGATGCACATCCAAGAGTCTTTTAAAATATTAATACTCCTCTCTGACACCACCAATTGTGGAAGAGAGTTCCAAATCCTTATCATCCTGACAGTGAAAAACCCCCCATGCAGCTTAAGGTTAAACCTCCTCTCTTCCAATCTCATTGTGCGGCCCCATGTCCTCTTACACTCCCTGAGACTGAAAAGTTTTTTTGGGGGTAAGAGGAGCAGGGAACGGTGTTGGTATGGGTGGAAGGCGAATCCACCATATTTGACAGCTGGGAGTGAGCATGCAAAGGAAAAGGAGTAATTTTACTTTAAAATATGTTATGGCTACTACTTGCTGTGCTAGATCTCACTAGCACACAGAGGTGGATGTCATCTGGACCAGTTGTCTCTTAATTTTTTTTAATGTATAACTGTGCCTATTTTTATTATAGTTAGAAAATGTCTAAAAGAAGCATTGCTTGTCACACTCTGATATATTATCTGGCATATCCTGTTGATATAGAAGTTCAGATTTTGCTTTGTCATTTACAATTTTATAAGTTATCTTCTCTGGGTTGTATATTATTAGATTTGCAAGAAGACTGATAATACAGTTATTGGATAAAGATTTGTTTTATGAATTAAATGTAATATAATTAGCTGTTCTTTTTTTTATGCTTTGATAACACTTGTATGCATTTTGTTTTAAATTTTTTATAATTCATGAACACCATTTCATTCTTCTAAACCATTAGGGCATGAAATGTTTTACTTTTTACCATACTGTATGTAACATTGTTCTACTAACCACTTTCAGACCGGACCATTTTGCTGGCTTAAGACCAGACCACTTTTTGTGATTGGGCACTGCGTCGCTTTAACTGACAATTGCGCGGTCGTGCAAAGTCGCTCCAAAACAAAATTGACGTCCTTTTTTCCCCACAAATATAGCTTTCTTTTGGTGGTATTTTATCACCCCTGCGGTTTTTATTTTTTGCGCTATAAACAAAAATAGAGCGACAATTTTGAAATAAATGCATTATTTTTTACTTTTTGTTATAATAAATTTCCCCCAAATATGTATTCTTCTACATATTTTTGGTAAAAAAAATCGCAATAAGTGATTTTTGATTGGTTTGCGCAAAAGTTATAGCCTTTACAAAATAGGGATAGTTTTATGGCATTTTTATTAATAATTTTTTTTTTACTAGTAATGGCGATGATCAGCGATTTTTATTGTGACTGCAACATTATGGCGGACACATTGGACACGCATGCGATGGCAGGGCGGCATTTTAAAATGGACGTACCTGTACACCAATTTGCCTGCCCCTGCCATTCTGCCGATGTACATTGGCGTGCACCGGTCGGGAAGTGGTTAAAGCATGTAGATTTTCTTTCATTCCTAGAATTTTTTGTTCACGTAGGTAATGTACTTGCTGCAGGGTGGTGACATTATAAGCAAGGTGTTTCTTCTTCTGTGTTCAGTATCAGGCTTGGAGCATGGAAATTACCATGGAAATTACCATGGAAATACAACTTCAGTGGCTATTTTTTCATATGCTCGTACATCACAGGAAGAGTGCAATCATCATGATTTTGGGGTGGATGTGAAAATGCGCACATTTCTTCAAAGTTCACATATTTATATGTCCCTAGAGCTGCTGCACAAAGAAAAGACAAAGACAGTAAAAGCAAAGCAATGAATGCACGAAACTAATGCGCTCCACCTGGCTAATATTAAATGTGTGAAAGAAATATCTAAAAAAATATATAAAATGTGAACCTAAAAAATTAACCAAATACGTGTACATATGTAGGAAGCTGCCAGCAAAAAGTAGTGATCTCAACACCAAAAGAAATATAAAAATACAAAAAATGCGGCGCTACCTAAAAGACTAATAGAATGCAATACTAAAACACATATAGTGCAACAGTGAATCCACCTCACTAAAAGTGATAAATGTGCAATATTCAACCGTGAATACTCTAGTATCCAATAAAATAAAGTGTATAAATCTTCAAAACATCATGCTTGAAATAATAACAAAATATTAAATGTGAAAATTGCTGAATAAATACTCTTATAAAAACAGTACAAGGAATGACAAATAATAAGTAAAAGGTGCTTCTCTAATGAAGTCCATGCAATTAAACAGTGAGCATGTATCACAGTTCATGCAAAATTAATATAGTGTTCTCCAAATCCGTGACTGTCCACCGATCAACTTCAGTGCCCAATTTCAGTGCCACAACTCCGTGCACCAACTATTTCCCCCAGCCTCTCACCTCAGAAATCAAATATAAAAGCACTGCAACAAAACCGATATTCACTCGTCCTTAGCAGTCCAGCTTCAGCAGGATACCACTGTATATATAGGAATAGTGTTTCCCCAGTATCTTCAAACAGATGAAATGATCGTTCGTGGTACATAGGAAAGATAAGGGGAGGCTCTCATGGGTAGTAATCAACAGCAGCGTTTTAATAGATAAAATAAATCACTTACATTAAAGCAAATGACAGCAAACATCGCAAATACGAACGGAGCAAGTGACAACAAAACTCCGCAAATCCGAACGGAACTTCCGGTCTCGGCTGCGAACGGAAGTGATGAGTGCAACACCAAAAGCTCCCTCCCTGACGCGTTGCGTCACGACCTCGTGTCAGGAGTCGGCAACCTCCCTCCCTATATGTCAGGAGTCAGCAACCCCTGGGCTGTAGACCATTACTGGTTTGTGGCTTGTTAACAACCAGGCCTCATGGCAGGAGGTGAGCAGCTGTCCTGTCCAGACCACAGCCTTACCATTTAGCAGCCTTTGTGTCCTCTCCAAAGTCCCCCCCCCCCCGTGATGTAAAATGGCACTGTAACATAAGGGGGACTGTGCTGTAAAGGGGCATAGTGATGTGAAGGAGAACTGAGGACACCGTGTGATGCTTTAGAGGAAGAACTGTGATGTAAAGGGGACTGTGGAAGAGGGAATGAGGGCTAACTCTGTGATCTCCCCCTCCCCCCAGTCCATGGAAAAATTGGCCACCACAAAACCGGTCCCTGGTGCCAGTGGTTGGGGACCGCTGCTACATGTTATGTTGCAAGAACTTTCTTAGGGAATATAAAGAGTGAAGTGTAGCTAGAATTAACATTTCCAAATACAACACCCTTTTTAAAACCCTTCCTATGACCCTTAACCTCAGAAAGCTCCATGCAAAAAAAAAAAAAAAAACTAAATATGACATAATGCTTTAGAGCTTTCTATCTGATTTATATTTCTAAAATAATCCAATATCATTATAAAAATAAACTGATAAAATTTTAATGCATTAAAAATGTGCACCTTTTGGACTCTTTTAGCTGTAACAAAAATTTAAGACAGAATGTAGTCTATAAAATAATAATAAAAAAAGGTTTGCTTGAAACTTTGTTTTATGAAAACATACCTAATGCAATTTTTAAAGCCCTCTCATAACTAGACATATTCATGTAAATCAGTATGTTAACTATCCATAACGTCTGTAAAGATTTAAATGTTCTTTTAATACATAGGACAGTTTTATTTATTTTTTTACATTTACACCCATAGCAAACAAAAGAAGTGCAACTGCACTTTCAAACCTGGATGTCTAAAGCCCCATACACACAGATTTTCTGCTGATTTTTTCCTTTACCAAAACCATATAATATGAGGTCAAACCTTAGGAGTTTTAATTTGTATGCAATCAGGCAGGCCCTTGCACTACATGGTTTTGGTAAATCTGAAGGAAAAAATCAGCAGAAAATCTGATAGTGTGTATGGGGCTTTATGTTACAGAGTTGATAATTGATAAATAATACATTATTAGAAATGCCTTATGCATAAAGCTTATTGTATTTTATATGATAGTCCTAGCAAAATATGTCTGTAACCTGCTGCTTGCAAGATAAACAGAGTTCTTTTATGCACATTGGACCTTCTTGTGAATGTGTAAGTCAGAGAAAACTCAAATATGAGATATAAAAGGTTATCTGTAGGGTTCCACTGACAGTATGGAAATGATCTGACTGTAACCTCTCCTTCAATTACACAACAGGACAGCGGATTTATTCAAGGTATCCTTTATCATCCAAAATGCTACATGTTTTTTATTATTTATGTTTTTTTTGTGGCAGTATTTAAAATAGTCTTTTTAAAGAATATTTACTGAAAATGTTGTAATAGAGTCATTCTTTTGTGACTATAGCAGTGCAGTATGATTTTTTTTTTTGTATATGCTGTTGATTTTCCTAAAGCCCTGTAATAATCCCTGACTTATTTGACCCTCTGCCTACATTCGGTGCAGTCGGAATAGCAAAAATAAGTAATCTTTATAGTCTTTCTAAGCACTGTGTTTTTATTTCAGGTAGTTTCAGAAATAATTATTAGGTCCAAAGGCAAACTTAATATGAACAGATTATTGTGTCACATAATAATTCAACTGTACACTGTTACTACAAGGCACAGTCCATGACTTCAATATGTCTACTGGGTAACCTAAGAATGCTCGAGTGCAATAACACTTTGCCTGTTGCTGTTAGTGAGTTATAATATGGAAATGTAAAGGACTCTTTGACTGTATACAAAACTGAAAAGTCCGTTGCTTAAATCAATACACTTGACCTTTGCAAGCATATCCCGTGCCAGAATTTTACATAATGCTTCCATTTTTTTGTATTTTTTTTTGTGCATTTCAAACAACCTGTAATCCTATGAAAAGTAGGATTATAGTATTGCAGCACAGATTGAAACAGTTTAGAATTTACTTTCACTATTTAAATTCATACTATCATTGCTGCATAATCAGCAGTTGAAAATCAGAAGTCTTTGAACCTTCTATTTAAATCTCTGCATCTACCACAGAAAGCGGCACAGTCAGGATCGCTTGACAATGAAGTGTTCCAAGGCACTGTATATTATGCACATAATTATTTAGTGTAACTGTGCCCAGCTGAACTTTATATTACATGGTAATATTAATTTAAAAACTGACCGAGATAACATACTGGTTTATTAAAGAAGAGTAAAATAATTAACATACATTTAGATTCAACCAGTATAATGCTGATTCTCTTCTCAGATAAAGATATCTGCAATCTTTCAGTTTGTACCTAAAAGGTTGGTTCAATTTTAGTTCCTGGTGATGTTCAGAAGGCTTTCCTATGATGAAAGTCTACCCGTCTTCTGTCTCCAATAAGACAACATACGCTTGCATGCTTAAATCCCCCTATAGTACCCTGTTGCCAAACACAGTGGCTGTGGAGTGTGGAATGTCTAAAGATACAAAGCTTGATTTACTAAAGATAAATAGGCTGTACCCCATAAAACAATGGGATAGATCCGTGTGATATTCCCACATTTACAGGACTTTAAGGAAAATTAGAATCGGTGAAACGGTCGAGATGTGACGGGGAGGAGGGGGGGGGGTGGGGGGGGATTGGGTTGTTGTTAGTACGTTAGCATTTGTTGTTAGGTAACTGTGGGCCTCGGGGCCCGGTTGTGGATGAGGCTGTGAAGGCACATCCACTGTTGTATGTCTGTATGTTTGTTATAAAATCAATAAAAAGATTTTTAAAAAAATAAAAAAATAAAAAGATAAATAGGCTGTTTATTTTGCAAGGGAAGTTGCACTTTGCAAGATAATTTCTTGCCAATTTCCATCATGCAATTAGGTGCAAGCAAAGATGCAATTTTTTTTTATTTACTGTGCACATGATTGGATATTCTTTTCAAATTAAAATTTCACCGCATTCAATAGACTCTGGGGAACATCATCTTACAAAGTGTAACTTCCCATGCAAAGTGAACAGTCTATTCATCTTTAGCAAATCAAGTATTTTTAGACATTCCACACTCTGCGACTACTGTCTTTGTCAGCCATTAACGGGGCACTATAAGTGGGAGTAACAGTTTTTTTTTTTTTTACCCTTAGTAAATGAACCCCAAAGTGTCAGAAGATTTATGCATTGGGGTTGATTTACTAAAGCAAAAAAGTAAGCTCTGCTGACTTTCAACATCAAATCATGTGCAAGCAAAAATACAGTGTTTTTATTTTCCTTGCACGTGATAATAAAGTGAAGCTTCACTGTATTAACTAAGCTCTTAGCCAAATTCCCTTGCAAAGTGAAAAGCCTATTTGCCTTTTAGTAAATCAACCTTATTGATTACCTCATCTCTACATACAAATGTTTTAAAGGTTTGTAATTTATCATCTTTCCTTCTCCACTCAATCAGTCAATCCACCATAACTCATGATAAAATCTAAGAGTCTTGCTGCCAAATCATATAAACTAAGGTGATACAAAAATGTATGAAACAGATGCTACTAGTCGAGTCTGCCAGTGCACAATGCAATATTCTAATGCTTTTAATTTGGGCTACAATTAATTTTTTCTGATGTACACTATGAGTAGTTCCTACTTATTGAGTCAAATGCCGCATACACACGGGCGGACTGTATGGCATACTTAGTCCGCCGAAACACATTTCAGCGGACAGTCCGCTTGTGTGTGGGCTTCAGCGGACTTTTTCAGCGTGCAGTCCGGCGTACTAAGAATTTCGTTTTTTTTTTAATTCTACGAAAAAACATAAGCCGCGCTTAAACAAAGAAAAATGTGATCAGCTACTTGTACAGTAGTATTAAGATATACACTATATAGGGTACAGTAATATTAGGATATACACTATATAGGGTACAACAACCCTTTAAAAATATGTGCGTAATATAGAACACATATGTATTAATGTTCTAGATTCAAAACCTCACTGCTGTGATTCGCTATATATAATAAGAATACATGACATAACTTATAAATACGAAAAATATATAAAACATCAACACCCAGTGTATAAACAATAAGTCCGTGTATAGAACGCCAAAATGATTGACGTAAGGCTGTAAATATAAGACCTCTAAAAATAAAACATAATGTTCATGTAATCCAAACTGAGAAAAGTCGTGTTCAATCCACCACCAACATGTGTTGAGATTTGCTGCTTACCAGACGAATATGACCCCCCACTACAGAGGGTCACACAGAGCTCTATGAAATTGTGCACCACTTCCAGCCACGGGGGAGGGGATTCCACGATGTCCTCCTGACCTTGCTGCTTCAGAAGCTCTTGGGAAGAAAAGCTCGCTCCCGTATACTTGGCTCAAGGTCCAAAAGAAGGACTCAAAGGCAGGGGCATCAAAATCATAAAGGGAGATAAAACTCAAAATAGTATAAAACCCTTTTATTTTGGGATAAAAAATATAAAAATACACTTACAGATGTGTAAAAGAAAATACGCCTTAAGTCCGTGGCGCCGGCCGGACGCACACGGACAGACCCGTTCTCCTGGAACCCGTCACAAACACGAGGTGATAAGTAGCGTACCGCTCATCCCTACGCGTTTCGCAACAAAATTGCGTCATCCAGGGGCACGAGCGGCACGCTGTGTCACCTCCATTTATATGTCTCCAATCATTCAAGCCTCACTCTGGGCACCTGGCTTTTCCCGCCAAAACCAAGCCTCAAAATGAAGTCAGCACCCGATTCGTCAGGCACTTGATGTCAAAGGTCAATCCCACCCAAATAACCGCCCGCATAGGTAGCCTGTCATGTCAAATCAACTAAGTCATGTTAGACAAGTAATAATGGTGTCTTACTACAATACATAGACCAAGTTTATAGATATATACCTCTATTCCAGCAGGAAAATAAGGAAGGAGGAAGGGAAATGCACGTGAATTGCCAAAAGCAATCTCTGACCCCACTTCCGGTTCATGACCAAGCCTCATTATCATCCCTATATAACTTCCTGTCCTGCATGAACTGGCCTATCAACCGTTGTTATTCGACAGAAGGCTGCCCAAATATATCCCCCCTCAGTGCATATACATAACACCCACCTTTTTAAATGACAGAAACCAGATGGGCATCCTGTACTGGATGCCCATCTGGTTTCTGTCATTTAAAAAGGTGGGTGTTATGTATATGCACTGAGGGGGGATATATTTGGGCAGCCTTCTGTCGAATAACAACGGTTGATAGGCCAGTTCATGCAGGACAGGAAGTTATATAGGGATGATAATGAGGCTTGGTCATGAACCGGAAGTGGGGTCAGAGATTGCTTTTGGCAATTCACGTGCATTTCCCTTCCTCCTTCCTTATTTTCCTGCTGGAATAGAGGTATATATCTATAAACTTGGTCTATGTATTGTAGTAAGACACCATTATTACTTGTCTAACATGACTTAGTTGATTTGACATGACAGGCTACCTATGCGGGCGGTTATTTGGGTGGGATTGACCTTTGACATCAAGTGCCTGACGAATCGGGTGCTGACTTCATTTTGAGGCTTGGTTTTGGCGGGAAAAGCCAGGTGCCCAGAGTGAGGCTTGAATGATTGGAGACATATAAATGGAGGTGACACAGCGTGCCGCTCGTGCCCCTGGATGACGCAATTTTGTTGCAAAACGCGTAGGGATGAGCGGTACGCTACTTATCACCTCGTGTTTGTGACGGGTTCCAGGAGAACGGGTCTGTCCGTGTGCGTCCGGCCGGCGCCACGGACTTAAGGCGTATTTTCTTTTACACATCTGTAAGTGTATTTTTATATTTTTTATCCCAAAATAAAAGGGTTTTATACTATTTTGAGTTTTATCTCCCTTTATGATTTTGATGCCCCTGCCTTTGAGTCCTTCTTTTGGACCTTGAGCCAAGTATACGGGAGCGAGCTTTTCTTCCCAAGAGCTTCTGAAGCAGCAAGGTCAGGAGGACATCGTGGAATCCCCTCCCCCGTGGCTGGAAGTGGTGCACAATTTCATAGAGCTCTGTGTGACCCTCTGTAGTGGGGGGTCATATTCGTCTAGTAAGCAGCAAATCTCAACACATGTTGGTGGTGGATTGAACACGACTTTTCTCAGTTTGGATTACATGAACATTATGTTTTATTTTTAGAGGTCTTATATTTACAGCCTTACGTCAATCATTTTGGCGTTCTATACACGGACTTATTGTTTATACACTGGGTGTTGATGTTTTATATATTTTTCGTATTTATAAGTTATGTCATGTATTCTTATTATATATAGCGAATCACAGCAGTGAGGTTTTGAATCTAGAACATTAATACATATGTGTTCTATATTACGCACATATTTTTAAAGGGTTGTTGTACCCTATATAGTGTATATCCTAATATTACTGTACCCTATATAGTGTATATCTTAATACTACTGTACAAGTAGCTGATCACATTTTTCTTTGTTTAAGCGCGGCTTATGTTTTTTCGTTTATCTATTTTGCTTGTATGTGATACAGTGAAGCCGCAGCTGAACACTTTTGATACTTTTCATTATTTAAGAAATTCACAATTATTTCACACACTTCACAATCTTTCACCTTAGCGCAGTTTGTTTCCCCCTTTTTTTTTAAATTCTGTCCGTCGTACTCGCATTTCGGCGGACAATCCGGCCGTGTGTATGCAAGTCCGCCGTACTTTTGAAATGAGCGGACTTTTCCCGCCCGGAGAAAAGTCCGCTCATTTCGAGCGGGTATCCAGGTAGACGGGGCCCGCAAAGGAGACGTCGCTGGCCCCGCCGCCTGGTATGGACTTAAAGGGGAACCCCAACGCCGAAAAAAATCGGCGTGGGGGTCCCCCCAAAGTCCACAGCAGACCCTTGTCCGAGCACGCTACCCAGCCGGCCAGGAAAGGGGGGCGAGCGAGCGCCCCCCCTCCTGAGCCGTACCAGAAGAAGAGCAGAAGGCGGCGGCGGCGGCGACAGAAGACCGGGCCACCGCCTGTAAAAGAGCTATAAGAAGGCGCGGTGGCCCGGCAGAAGAACCGAAGAGGGGGACAAGACCCCCAAAGTCGGGAGAAGAGGCCGGCGGCGAGGAAGAAAGCCGGACTCCTCCGCTAGCAAAAGAGCTACAAGAAGATAGCGGAGGAGTCTGGCGAGAAGACCCCCGAAGACGGAAGACCCCCGGAGCTGTGCAATAAAGTATTTTATCTCGTGTGTTGTGTTTTTTTTTGTACTTTTATTTTACAGGTGAATGGGTAGGGATACATTGTACCCCATACTCATTCACATAGGGTGGGGGGCCGTTATCCGGGGGCCCCCTTATTAAAGGGGGCTCCCGGATTCCGATAAGCCCCCCGCCCACAGACCCCGACAACCAACGGCCAGGGTTGTCGGGAAGAGGCCCTTGTCCTCATCAACATGGGGACAATTTGCTTTGGGGTGTGGGGGGGGGGGCGCGCGGCCCCCCCCTTCCCCAAGGCACCCCCCAAGTTGAGGGCACGCGGCCTGGTACGGCTCAGGAGGGGGGGGGGCGCTCGCTCGCCCCCCTTTCCTGGCCGGCCGGGTAGCGTGCTCGGACAAGGGTCTGTTGTGGACTTGGGGGGACCCCCACGCCGATTTTTTTCGGCGTTGGGGTTCCCCTTTAAGTCCATACCAGGCGGCGGGGCCAGCGACGTCTCCTTCGCGGGCCCTGCCTACCTGGAGACGCGCTCGAAATGAGCGGACTTTCCTCCGCGTGTGTGGGCGAGTCCGTTCATTTCAAAAGTAGGGCGGATAGTACGGCGAACTTAGTACGCTGTATTAGTCCGCTCAAAAAGTGCCGTGTGTGGGCAAGTAGCCCGTTCGGAAATTCCGACAGACAGTCTGGCGTACTTTTCCGCCAGACTAAGTACGTCATACAGTTTGACCGTGTGTACGCGGCAATAGACTTGTGCAGAGTAAAATATTTTGTTTCGGAATTTCATTTTCGTCCGAAAAATTAATTTATTTAGTTACTCCCAAAATTCGTTATTATTTATTTAGTTTTTCGTTCAAAAATTGCATTCGTCCGAAAATCCACATGAATTACGGTCGAATCTGTCGAATGTATAAAGAAGATTCGACGGAGCTAGTATATAGCATACTTTGTGTGAACTTTAGAGCCCTATTAAAGTCTATGGGACTCGAACATTCAAAATCTAAAGTGCTAATTTTAAAGGCTAATATGAAAGTTACTGTCCTACAAAAGTGTTTGGGGACCCGGGTCCTGCCCCAGGGGACATGTATCAATGCAAAAAAAGTTTTAAAAACTGCGTTTTTTTCGGGAGCAGTGATTTTAATAATGATTAAAGTGAAACAATAGAAGTGTAATATTCCTTTAAATTTTGTACCTGGGGGTGTCTATAGTATGCCCGTGAAGGGGCACATCTTTCTGGTGCTTAGAACTGGCCCTGCACAAAGTGTCATTTATGCAGGAAAAAAGTCCTTTAAACCCCCTGGCGGTGTTCCCGAGTCTGGCTCGGTGTGGACGTTTTGTACCATTAGTGGTAACCCCGAGCCAGACTCGGGACCGCATCGCTGAATGCAGGAGGAGATTACTCACCTTCTCCCCTGGATCCAGTGATGTCCCCCCACTGTACGAGCGGCTTGTCCTCCGCCGGATCTATCACGGAGCTGATCTCCATTCCCTGCGAGTGTTGCGACGCAGGGGGACGGAGATCGGCGCCAAATTCAAAAAGTAAAACACACAGTATACATACAGTATAATGTAATCTTACAGATTACATTGCTGTATGTAATAATTTCACATCCCCTTTGTCCCTAGTGGTCTGCCCAGTGTCCTGCATGCAGTTTTATATTATAAAAACTGTTCTTTATGCCTGGAAACTGGAAATTGTCCATAGCAACCAAAACTGTCCCTTTACATCGAAAATGATTTTAGACCAGCAAGAAAACAGCGATAATAAATTGGAATCACTCGCAGAATTGAGGAATATTGAAAAGTAATGACAGTGACAATTCTGCAACTGAGCAAATTTCTGTGTTTTTGATTTGATTACATTATTGAATAATTTTTATTATTGTTATATTATTATTTGGTATAATTATTTATAGTTATTTATTATATTATAATTTATGATTTCATTTTTCAAACTTTATCATACCCGGGATGTCTGCTAGACTCTGGTTTGGACAGATTTAAGAGAGTTATTGCTAAGAATTGCAGGACTACAATATAAAACGCCAAATTTTCATGCTTTTAGCACCTAAAATCCGAAATAATCATACCTCCAGGGAGGTTAAAATCACTCGCAGCTATTATGAATTGTCGGCTCCGTAATACAGAGAACACTCATTGAAAGTCATTGATAAATAAATAAATAAATAAAAAAGCGTGGGGGTCCCCCAAATTCAATTACCAGGCCCTTCAGGTCTGGTATGGATATTAAGGGAAACTCTGCGTCAAATTTTAAAAACAGATTGACGTGGGGTTCCCCTAAAAATCCATGCCAGACCCTTTATCCAACCACGCAACCTGGCAGGCCGCAGGAAAAGAGGGGGGGACGAGAGAGCGGCCTGCCCTCCTTTCTGAACCGTACCAGGCCACATGCCCTCAGCATTGGGAGGATGCTTTGGGGGTCTGTGACCCCTCAAAGCACCTTGTCCCCATGTTGATGTGGAGAAGGGCCTCATCCCCACAACCCTTTGAAAAATTCCTTTATTAAAGATAAAAAAAATAAAAAAAAGATTCCCGCAGTGCTAATTCACTCTTGCTATCCAGCGATGGATGGATGATCATCTCTCCGGGGTCCAGCGATGGCTGATCTGATCCAGCGCAGCGAATCCATCCATCTTCTGTCTCCACAGAGGAGACACTGCTGGGATCCCGGCGGCCTGACGTTTGTTATATGTGGAGGGCGGGGCCATGTGTCACCTGGCCCCGCCCCCCTCTGACGCAAGGGAAACCCGGGCTTTCCCGTGACGTATGGGTGACCCCGCCCCCTCTGATGTAACGGAAACCTGCCTGTGTTACATCAGAGGGGGGCGGGGTCACCCATACATCACGGGGAAGCCTGGGTTTCCCTTTGCGTCAGAGGGGGCAGGTTCAGGTGACGGGTGGCCCCGCCCTCCGCGTATAACAAACGTCAGGCCGCCGGGATCCCCGATGTGTCTCCTCCGTGGAGACAGAAGATGGATGGATTCGCTGCGCTGGATAAGATCAGCCATCGCTGGATCGCGGAGAGATGATCATCCATCCATCGCTGGATAGCAAGAGTGGATTACCACCGCTGGAATCTTTTTTTTTTTTTAATAAAGGAATTTTTCAAAAGTGTGTTTGTCTTATTTAACTATTTTTTACACTTTCTTTGTGAAATGGTAGGGGTACTTTTGTACCCCCTTACCATTTCAAATGGGGGGCCGGGATCTGGGGGTCCCCTTGTTAAAGGGGGCTTCCAGATTCTGATAAGCCCCCTGCCCGCAGACCCCCACAACCACCGGCCAGGGTTGTGGGGATGAGGCCCTTCTTCACATCAACATGGGGACAAGGTGCTTTGAGGGTTCACACACCCCCAAAGCATCCTCCCAATGTTGAGGGCATGTGGCCTGGTACGGTTCAGGAGGGAGGGGGGCCTCCCCTTTTTCCCTGTGGCCTGTCAGGTTGCGTGCTCGGAAAAAGGATCTGGTATGGATTTTTGGGGGACCCCACGTAAATTTTTTTCTAAATTTGATGCAGGGTTCCTCTTAATATCCATACCAGACCTGAAGGGTCTGGTAATTGAATTTGGGGGACCCCCACACTTTTTATTTATTTATTTTTTTATCAATGACTTTCAATGAGTGTTCTCTGTATTACGGAGCTGACAATTCATAATAGCTGCAAGTGATTTTAAAGGACTTTTTTTCCTGTATAAATTACACTTTGTGCAGGGACAGTTCTAAGCACCAGAAACATGCGCCCCTTCACAAGCATACTATAGACACCCCCCAGGTATGAAATTTAAAGGAATATTACACTTTTATTGTTTCACTTTAATCATTATTAAAATCACTGCTCCCAAAAAAACGTCAGTTTTTAAAACTTTTTTTGCATTGATACATGCCCCCTGGGGCAGGACCCGGGTCCCCAAACACTTTTTAGGACAGTAACTTGCAGAATCTTTTCTCTCTGTCAAATCTTTTTTCTCTGTCGAATATTTTCTCTATATAATCTTGGACTAATAGAGGTAAGGTTAGGCACATTCGACCACAGGTTCTATAGACACAGATTGTTATTGTCAGAGTCACATCGAATCTCCTATTCTATATCGAACTGCTGTAACAACGGAAGAAAAATGTTGTGCTTTCGTTATCGTTTGTCCAAACGAAAACGAAAATACCTGAAATTCGGACGAAAATGCATTTGGACGAAAATGAATGCACATGTCTATTGAGTCATCTGGAAGAATCTTTTCATACAGTGAACTGGTAAAGGGGTACTATTGGCAGTGTGTCCACCCAAAACCTCCACCGAATTGCACTTACATGGATAAAAATAGTTTAAGGCCTATGTAAAATCATCTCAGTCAGATTAGCCCCAGAAGGCTGGATAAGATCACCTCCTCCCTCAGACAATGTCGTAAAGACAAAACGCATCAGTGTGGGACTACACGGTGACCAGTGACGTCAGCGCGCGTCTTGGAGGTAGCGAGGATAGTGGACACAGCCACTGATATGGAGAATGGAGCAGATGTCAGAAACCATGAACCAGACCGAGACAGAAGTACAATTAAATCACACAGAGAAGGCGATCTTATCTAGCAAGGTAATTTTATCCAGCCATCCAAGAGTAATCTCACTGAGATGATTTTACATAGGCCTTAAACTGGTTTTATCCATGTAAGTGCAATTCTGTTGGGAATTTTGGGTGCAATAAAATGCTGGCATGGTGTTACACTATGGAGCTGTTTTATTTCTTGTGAGAGTTCAGCATGAGTTGTCATCATCCAAAAGCTTCGGTGACCAATGTGTGGGGAGATCTCAGAGAGTCATCATTGTTATGTGCTGCTTAGTCACTGAAATTCAGTGAGTGTTGAATTCAAAGGGAGTGGGACTCACTTTGTGTGATTGTAGTGTTTGGAGTCACAGAGCACATCTACGTTGGATTCCAGTGATGTCACATCCATTGAGAGGCTTTCTCTGCATACTTATTGTGGACTATTATTGAACTTTGTTCAGTATGCTACATACAAGGAGTGAACATCTGTTTGAGTTTATACTCACATTGAAATGTATTTACATTTGTACAGTAGATGGTTTTAGTGATATAAGTTTAAGCGCTGCTTATGTTGTGTTTCATTTTTATATTATGTTGGTATTACTGTAGGTTAACTATGATTTTGGGGTGATGCTGTAATATTGGTTACAGTTACATTATGGTTGTAATATTTGCAATTTAAACTAAAAAGGGGAATATTGGGACTTTGAATAAGACATGTTAAATCACATATCTCCATCCCTAAATCCATATAAAGAAAAGAGGGGGTTTGGGACTTTGAATGAGGTGAACAAACATGGCTAAGAGGTGATGTTGAAAAATATGTTTTTATTTAAACAATGAAGAACATGACACAATGACATGGTACATGCAGCAATAAATAAACTTGTCAATCACATATTACAGACCATATGTATAGAAAAACATTGATAGCAACCAGCCTACCAATATGTGGTGTGGAGCAATGATCCTAGATGTAATAAAAACACTAAAAAATACATAATAAAATGGTGAACTCAGATTGATGTGATGAGTAAAACTATCTGCAGGAGAATATTGTGCATCCAAATGATCCCAATGCATTTTGTGGATGATGCCACTCTTCAGGGGCGAGTGCACAAAGATTTATAAAAAAAATAACATGAGTAGATCAGTATAATGTAATGTAATACCCTTCACCGGGGAAGATATGTACAAAAGGTGGGAAGAGAGTTACTCATCCCTAAAAGTACTTACATAATGATAAATCTGGAGCATGTGAGACAAGGAGTCAAACGTTTATTTATTTCTGCATGTACCATGTCATTGAGTCATGTTCTTCATTGTTTTATTAAAAACATATTTTCAACATCACCGTTTAGCCATGTTTGCTCACCTCATTTAAAGTCCCAAACCCCCTCTTCTCTTTATAAAATTTGAAGTTTGGTAGTTTGCTTATTTTTATTTTTTTAATCTGTGTTGATTATTCTATGTAGTATATTTATAGGATGGTATGGTTTATTACAGTATAGTATTCATTTAATATTATTTGGTATTAATTGATGGCGTGGGTAATTTTATTGTTTTTTTTTGTAGTTCTGTTTGTTATTGTGATTTTGCGTTGTCTTTGTTGAATGTAACTGTATCGGATAATTTCCCTTTGGGATTAATAAAGTATTCTGAATCTGAATTCATATATATTTGAACTACATTTGATAGGATCATTTGTATTACATTCTTAATATATACAGTATGTATGTACATTCTGTACACTGACATGTTTATAAGAATTTATCTGATATCTTTTCTATTTCATTATGTATTTATTTATGTTATTTATAACATTTTTTACTCATAACTTTGTACTTATGTTATAACATAACAATGCTCTTTTTCATATGTATACTGATGCTTACATTTATGATGAAAATAAATTGTACTAACTCACAAACTGATATATTCCACTTAATGTCCTGGCATACCATACCTGTTGAAGAAGCTTGAATAGCTAAAAAATGCATTGAAGGTTTTTTACACTTACAAAATAAAGTTCTTTCAAAATAAATGTCATTGTGTCATCTCAATTTCTACATTCTCCGCAGCACACATCAATAAGAGCACCTCAGCAAGCATTATTTATTTTTTTCAATAGAACCAACGTTGTCTATTTAACCACTTGCCGACCAGCCGCTGTCATTGTACTGCAGCAAGGTGACACAATTCTGCAAAGGTGTACATCAGCATGGGAACTCGCCTTTGTGGGCGCACACACACTCCCATTGGCCAGCGGGGGAACCAATCAGCGGGTCCAGTGGACTCGATGTCTGCCGGCCACCCGCAATCGTTCCCCGCAGTGACAGAACTGGGATCTGCCTCTCTTTTCTGACAGGGACATCACACTTAGTGATGGACGAACTTCCGACGGGACGTTTCGCGAACGCGAAACGCGAACGGACACAAACGTTCGCGAAAACGACCGTTCGCCGCGGGCTCCATTGACTTCAATGGGAGGCGAATTTCGCAAACCTTTAGGTCGAATTTGCGGCCACGGGGTAATTATTAGGGGGTAGCACGTAGTCCCACCACCTGGACAATAGCATAATACATGTATGAGGTGAATTTGGGATCGATAACTACAAGCATTTTTTTTTTATTTGGGAAATTGTTCTGACAATTCAGGACTATGGAGCTAATGAAGGCAATGGAGGAGAGGGAAGGTCAGGGACCAGGGTAGGCAAACAAGAGGGTGCAGGAGATACAGAGCACTGACAGCAGCACCGTAATACAGAGCACTGACATCAGCACCGTGACATACAGCGCTGACAGCAGCTCCGTGACATACAGCGCTGACAGCAGCTCCGTGACATACAGCGCTGACAGCAGCTCCGTGACATACAGCGCTGACAGCAGCTCCGTGACATACAGCGCTGACAGCAGCTCCGTGACATACAGCGCTGACAGCAGCACCGTGACATACAGCGCTGACAGCAGCTCCGTGACATACAGCGCTGACAGCAGCTCCGTGACATACAGCGCTGACAGCAGCTCCGTGACATACAGCACTGACAGCAGCTCCGTGACATACAGCGCTGACAGCAGCTCCGTGACATACAGCGCTGACAGCAGCACCGTGACATACAGCGCTGACAGCAGCTCCGTGACATACAGCGCTGACAGCAGCTCCGTGACATACAGCGCTGACAGCAGCTCCGTGACATACAGCGCTGACAGCAGCTCCGTGACATACAGCGCTGACAGCAGCTCCGTGACATACAGCGCTGACAGCAGCTCCGTGACATACAGCGCTGACAGCAGCTCCGTGACATACAGCGCTGACAGCAGCTCCGTGACATACAGCGCTGACAGCAGCTCCGTGACATACAGCGCTGACAGCAGCACCGTAAGCAGCCCCAGGAGGAAGTCAGCACAGCACAGGGATGGTGTGATCCCCTCATAATAAGAACCCCCAGGAGGAAGTCAGCACAGCACAGGGATGGTGGGAGCCCCTCATAATAAGAACACCCAGGAGGAAGTCAGCACAGCACAGGGATGGTGGGAACCCCTCATAATAAGCAGCCCCAGTAGAAATATGACACCGCTCAACCTCTTCAAAGAGGAGGGTAGGGGCATATAGTACGGTGTGCTTTTTTGGGTCAGGGAAGTGAGCCAAATGAATTAAGAAGGTCTGTGTGCTTGATTCCAAAAATTGTTTATAGACATATACATGGTCTACTGATCACATGTGTTGAATTCCTCCGAGATCCATGCCTCATTCATTTTTAGAAATGTGAGGTAGTTAACACTGTGGTGAGCTAGGCGAGTACGCTTATCGGTCACAATCCCCCCTGCTGCGCTGAACGTCCTTTCGGACAGGACACTGGATGAGGGGCAAGCCAACAGTTCGATTGCAAATTGGGCAAGCTCTGGCCAGAGGTCAAGCCTGCCCACCCAGTAGTCTAGGGGTTCATCACTCCTCAGAGCGTCCACATCGGCCGTTAACCCAATGTAGTCGGACACCTGACGGTCTAGGCGTTCCCTGATGCTGGATCCGGATGACACCTGTCGATGGGTCGGCTGAAAGAATGACCTCATATCCGAAGTCACCAACACATCTTCAAACCGGCCTCTTCTTGCAGGCGCTGTTGGATTGGTACCCGCAAATCCTTCTCTGGGAGTGGGAATTGCTCCTCTGCCAGCGCACGCAAAAGCAGAATGCAGCATTTCTCGAAGCAAGGCCTGGAAGTGCTGCATTCTGACAGCCCTCTGCGACGGCGGTAACATTTCCGCCATTTTGTGTTTGTACCGGGGGTCTAAGTACGTTGCCACCCAGTACTGGTCCTTGACCCTCATGCTTTTTATACGGGGGTCCCTATTAAAACACTGGAGCATGAAGGCCCCCATTTGCACTAAAGTGGAAGCGGTGTGGTGGCCTGGCTCCTGCTCATCATCCAGGATAATGTCGTCCTCTTCATTCTCCTCTCCCCATCCTCGCACAACAGGGATCCCAGAAAGGTTTAAAGCATGCTCTTCTTGCTCCTGCTCATCCGCCCCGGCACCATCCTCCTCTGACTCCTCATCAGACTCCTGTTGTTGACTTGTCTCAGATAGAGTAGCCCCCCCTGGGAATTCATCCAGCATTGCGACTTCCTCATCTTCCCGCTCCTGCTCCTCCACAGCCTGATCAATGACACGACGCAATGCACGCTCCAGAAAGAAGGCATAAGGTACCATGTCACTGATGGCGCCATGGCTGCGACTGACCAGTTTGGTGATCTCCTCAAATGGCCGCAGAAGTCTGCATGTGTCGCGCATGAGCAGCCACTGGCGCGGTGAAAAAAAACCCAGCTCCCCAGAACCGTTTCTTTCGCAGAGTTCATACAGGTAGACGTTAACTGCACGTTTCTGCTGGAGCAGCCTATCAAGCATATAGAAGGTTGAGTTCCATCGCGTCGGGCAATCGCAAATAAGACGTCTGACCGGCAGATGGTGTCGCCGCTGAATGTCAGCAAGGCGAGCCATGGCCGTGTAAGATCTTCTGAAATGGGCCGAGATTTTCCTTGCCTGCCGCAAGATGTCCTGGACCCCAGGGTATTTGACAAGGAATCGCTGCACGACCAAGTTTAAGACGTGTGCCATGCACGGCACGTGCGTGATTTTGCCCTGTTTCAATGCGCTAAGCAGATTGGCACCGTTGTCACACACCACTTTACCAACTGTCAAATTGAGCGGTGTTAGCCACTCATCTGCCTGTGAACGCAAAGCTGAAAGGAGTGCCGGGCCAGTGTGGCTCTTTGCTTCCAGGCACAACAGACGCAGCACGGCATGGCAACGTCTCACCTGGCATGTGGAATAGGTTCTGGGGAGCTTGGGCGGTGCAGTGGAAGAGACGCTAGCAGCGGAAAAGGAGGAGGCAGCTGAGGAGGAGAGGGAGGAGGATGGAGTAGGAGGAGGAGAAGAAGAGTCAGGCCTGCATGCAATCCGTGGCGGTAAAACCAAATCTACACGGGTGCCACGGGTTACATGCTTGACGGCCGTCAGAAGGTTCACCCAGTGGGCAGTAAAACTGATATACCTTCCCTGCCCGTGTTTGCTAGACCACGTGTCTGTGGTCAGATGTATCTTGGCACCGACACTGTGTGCCAGAGATACATTCACTTGCCGCTGAACATGGCCATATAGCTCTGGGATGCCCTTCTCTGAGAAATACTTCCTTCCTGGGACCTTCCATTGTGGTGTTCCAATGGCCACAAATTTGCGAAAGGCCTCCGAGTCCACCAGTTTATATGGCAGTAGTTGGCGGGCTATGAGTTCTGACAAGCCAGCCGCCAACCGTTGGGCAAGAGGGTTATCCGGCGTCATCATTTTTTTACGCTCAAACATTAGGCCCACGGAAGCCTGCCTTTTTGCAGAAAAATGTGAGCTTGGCGTGATGGAAGGTGGAGTGGAGGACAATTGTGAGGAGAGAGGAGAAGGAGAAGTAGAAGACGAGGCTGGACGGTGAGAGCCTGCAGTGTGGCTTTGTGTGTTCCGTTGCTCCCACTGGGCTCGGTGATGGCTGCTCATGTGCCTTCTTAAGGCGGTCGTCCCTAGGTGAGTATTGGGCTTACCGCGACTAACGCGTTGACTGCAAAGATTGCAGATGGCAACGCTATTGTCAGCAGCGGACACGTTAAAAAAAGCCCACACTGCGGAGCCATGTGCCGGTGTCCTGGGAGCGCCAGATGTGACCGTACATGGTCGATGACTCGCTCCTGATACATTTGCAGTCTGCTTTGTCCCTGCTGTGCAATGTAAGTCATTGCTGCTTCTCCTCCCTATCTGCTGGTCCATATCTCCCTCTGAACTCCCCTCCTCTTCCTCTCTTGTGGGCACCCACGTGACATCACTAGACACGTCATCATCAACGTCACCTTCCCCACCGCTATAAGTAGAGTAGGCAGCAACACCGGGGACCAACCTCCTCCTTGGGCTGATCTGGGTACTGGCGTCAGACTGCTGAGTAGCGCTTGTTGCTACCTCCTCTTCCTGATCCAATACCAAGAGTGGCTGCGCATCAGAAATGTCCTCTTGATATGGATCGGAAAATAATTCCAGTGACTCAAGCGGAAGGTATGTGGTGGTGGTGGTGGTGGTCGTGTTGTTGGTGGTAGTGTCTTTGGGGGTGCACATAGCAGAGAGTGAAGAAGAGGGTGCAGATCGAGAGGATGAGGAGGGTGCAGAAGAGTAAGGCTGAGCGAGCCACTCAACCAAGTCTGGTGCATCCTTTAAAGTAATTGAACGCACCTTCTGCAACTTCCCACTTTGGCTCAAGCCTGTTGCTCCTGCCCTACCCCTACCACCCCTGCGGAAGGGCCTGCCTCTTCCTCTGCATGTCATTTTTTAAATGACCCTGTGACAAAACTCTTAGTCCCTATACCGCTGAAGGACTGCTGCAGTATAGGTGAGCGGTCAGCAGTGGTGCACGTCAACCCTATCTATTGTGGACCTATAGCGGTCCTTACAGAACAGCAGACTGTACCGCACTCAAGCCTATGTACCGTAGCACCCTATACCAAGTTACCAGTCCTTATAAGAACTTTTGTGGACCAAGCAGGTTGTGTATTAGTGTTTAGCAGACTGTACGTCAGTCCCTATACCGCTGAAGGACTGCTGCAGTATAGGGCAGCGGTCAGCAGTGGTGCACGTCAACCCTATCTATTGTGGACCGATAGCGGTCCTTACAGAACAGCAGACTGTACCGCACTCAAGCCTATGTACCGTAGCACCCTATACCAAGTTACCAGTCCTTATAAGAACTTTTGTGGACCAAGCAGGTTGTGTATTAGTGTTTAGCAGACTGTACGTCAGTCCCTATACCGCTGAAGGACTGCTGCAGTATAGGGCAGCGGTCAGCAGTGGTGCACGTCAACCCTATCTATTGTGGACCGATAGCGGTCCTTACAGAACAGCAGACTGTACCGCACTCAAGCCTATGTACCGTAGCACCCTATACCAAGTTACCAGTCCTTATAAGAACTTTTGTGGAACAAGCAGGTTGTGTGTTAGTGATTAGCAGACTGTACGTCAGTCCCTATACCGCTGAAGGACTGCTGCAGTATAGGTGAGCGGTCAGCAGTGGTGCACGTCAACCCTATCTATTGTGGACCGATAGCGGTCCTTACAGAACAGCAGACTGTACCGCACTCAAGCCTATGTACCGTAGCACCCTATACCAAGTTACCAGTCCTTATAAGAACTTTTGTGGAACAAGCAGGTTGTGTGTTAGTGATTAGCAGACTGTACGTCAGTCCCTATACCGCTGAAGGACTGCTGCAGTATAGGTGAGCGGTCAGCAGTGGTGCACGTCAACCCTATCTATTGTGGACCGATAGCGGTCCTTACAGAACAGCAGACTGTACCGCACTCAAGCCTATGTACCGTAGCACCCTATACCAAGTTACCAGTCCTTATAAGAACTTTTGTGGACCAAGCAGGTTGTGTATTAGTGTTTAGCAGACTGTACGTCAGTCCCTATACCGCTGAAGGACTGCTGCAGTATAGGGCAGCGGTCAGCAGTGGTGCACGTCAACCCTATCTATTGTGGACCGATAGCGGTCCTTACAGAACAGCAGACTGTACCGCACTCAAGCCTATGTACCGTAGCACCCTATACCAAGTTACCAGTCCTTATAAGAACTTTTGTGGAACAAGCAGGTTGTGTGTTAGTGATTAGCAGACTGTACGTCAGTCCCTATACCGCTGAAGGACTGCTGCAGTATAGGGCAGCGGTCAGCAGTGGTGCACGTCAACCCTATCTATTGTGGACCGATAGCGGTCCTTACAGAACAGCAGACTGTACCGCACTCAAGCCTATGTACCGTAGCACCCTATACCAAGTTACCAGTCCTTATAAGAACTTTTGTGGAACAAGCAGGTTGTGTGTTAGTGATTAGCAGACTGTACGTCAGTCCCTATACCGCTGAAGGACTGCTGCAGTATAGGTGAGCGGTCAGCAGTGGTGCACGTCAACCCTATCTATTGTGGACCGATAGCGGTCCTTACAGAACAGCAGACTGTACCGCACTCAAGCCTATGTACCGTAGCACCCTATACCAAGTTACCAGTCCTTATAAGAACTTTTGTGGACCAAGCAGGTTGTGTATTAGTGTTTAGCAGACTGTACGTCAGTCCCTATACCGCTGAAGGACTGCTGCAGTATAGGGCAGCGGTCAGCAGTGGTGCACGTCAACCCTATCTATTGTGGACCGATAGCGGTCCTTACAGAACAGCAGACTGTACCGCACTCAAGCCTATGTACCGTAGCACCCTATACCAAGTTACCAGTCCTTATAAGAACTTTTGTGGACCAAGCAGGTTGTGTATTAGTGTTTAGCAGACTGTACGTCAGTCCCTATACCGCTGAAGGACTGCTGCAGTATAGGGCAGCGGTCAGCAGTGGTGCACGTCAACCCTATCTATTGTGGACCGATAGCGGTCCTTACAGAACAGCAGACTGTACCGCACTCAAGCCTATGTACCGTAGCACCCTATACCAAGTTACCAGTCCTTATAAGAACTTTTGTGGACCAAGCAGGTTGTGTATTAGTGTTTAGCAGACTGTACGTCAGTCCCTATACCGCTGAAGGACTGCTGCAGTATAGGGCAGCGGTCAGCAGTGGTGCACGTCAACCCTATCTATTGTGGACCGATAGCGGTCCTTACAGAACAGCAGACTGTACCGCACTCAAGCCTATGTACCGTAGCACCCTATACCAAGTTACCAGTCCTTATAAGAACTTTTGTGGAACAAGCAGGTTGTGTGTTAGTGATTAGCAGACTGTACGTCAGTCCCTATACCGCTGAAGGACTGCTGCAGTATAGGTGAGCGGTCAGCAGTGGTGCACGTCAACCCTATCTATTGTGGACCGATAGCGGTCCTTACAGAACAGCAGACTGTACCGCACTCAAGCCTATGTACCGTAGCACCCTATACCAAGTTACCAGTCCTTATAAGAACTTTTGTGGACCAAGCAGGTTGTGTATTAGTGTTTAGCAGACTGTACGTCAGTCCCTATACCGCTGAAGGACTGCTGCAGTATAGGGCAGCGGTCAGCAGTGGTGCACGTCAACCCTATCTATTGTGGACCGATAGCGGTCCTTACAGAACAGCAGACTGTACCGCACTCAAGCCTATGTACCGTAGCACCCTATACCAAGTTACCAGTCCTTATAAGAACTTTTGTGGACCAAGCAGGTTGTGTGTTAGTGTTTAGCAGACTGTACGTCAGTCCCTATACCGCTGAAGGACTGCTGCAGTATAGGGCAGCGGTCAGCAGTGGTGCACGTCAACCCTATCTATTGTGGACCGATAGCGGTCCTTACAGAACAGCAGACTGTACCGCACTCAAGCCTATGTACCGTAGCACCCTATACCAAGTTACCAGTCCTTATAAGAACTTTTGTGGAACAAGCAGGTTGTGTGTTAGTGATTAGCAGACTGTACGTCAGTCCCTATACCGCTGAAGGACTGCTGCAGTATAGGTGAGCGGTCAGCAGTGGTGCACGTCAACCCTATCTATTGTGGACCGATAGCGGTCCTTACAGAACAGCAGACTGTACCGCACTCAAGCCTATGTACCGTAGCACCCTATACCAAGTTACCAGTCCTTATAAGAACTTTTGTGGACCAAGCAGGTTGTGTATTAGTGTTTAGCAGACTGTACGTCAGTCCCTATACCGCTGAAGGACTGCTGCAGTATAGGGCAGCGGTCAGCAGTGGTGCACGTCAACCCTATCTATTGTGGACCGATAGCGGTCCTTACAGAACAGCAGACTGTACCGCACTCAAGCCTATGTACCGTAGCACCCTATACCAAGTTACCAGTCCTTATAAGAACTTTTGTGGACCAAGCAGGTTGTGTATTAGTGTTTAGCAGACTGTACGTCAGTCCCTATACCGCTGAAGGACTGCTGCAGTATAGGGCAGCGGTCAGCAGTGGTGCACGTCAACCCTATCTATTGTGGACCGATAGCGGTCCTTACAGAACAGCAGACTGTACCGCACTCAAGCCTATGTACCGTAGCACCCTATACCAAGTTACCAGTCCTTATAAGAACTTTTGTGGAACAAGCAGGTTGTGTGTTAGTGATTAGCAGACTGTACGTCAGTCCCTATACCGCTGAAGGACTGCTGCAGTATAGGGCAGCGGTCAGCAGTGGTGCACGTCAACCCTATCTATTGTGGACCGATAGCGGTCCTTACAGAACAGCAGACTGTACCGCACTCAAGCCTATGTACCGTAGCACCCTATACCAAGTTACCAGTCCTTATAAGAACTTTTGTGGAACAAGTGAGTTGTGAATGTTTAGCAGACTGCAGCAGAAGGGCAGCAGTCAAGTATAATATCCTTTCTATATTTGGAAGAAAGAATATTATACATGTACAAGCCTATTACTGTACCACTGATACCAGTCCTGAAAAGAACCTTTGTGGAACTAATAATAACAGCAAGTCTTTAAAATTACCCTCACTGCCTGACAACACTGCTTCCTTCCTGTCCCTATACAAATTGGCAAAAAAAGAGAACGATTAGTGGTTACTGGAACAGCTCTTTTGTGGACCTTGATAGTAACAGCTAATGATGATGATGATGATGATGATGATGAAAGACTAATCTGGCTGTCCCTGTAGCATACACCGTCCTTTCCCTTTCTCTAAACTAACAAAAGACACTCAGGCTGCTGCAAGAATCAGCAGCACAGCAAACCTATCAACACCTAACACCTATACCAGTCCTGAAAAGAACTTTTGTGTACCAAATAGCTAGTGGTTTATCTCTCCCTACTCCACACAGGAACCTGTCCCTATCTTAACAGAAGAAAGAATGTAAAATGGCCACCGGATCGGGTGTATTTATAGGTTAGGGGGAATGTACAAGTGTCCATGTGCTGTCATGTCTCAATTGGCTGTCCTGTATCACATGATAAACGTGTCACCAAAGGTTAAAGTTCTTGTATACATTAAACACGTAAGTCCGCCGCGGCGAACGACGGAAAAAGGCGTTCGAACGTGCGGACCGCGAATGTCGGAAATTCGCCGCGAAACGACCGCCGGGCGAACCGTTCGGCCATCACTAATCACACTGATACTGTCTTTCTGCTAAGCAGGAAGATGGATATGTGTGTTTCCCCAGTCACACAGTGCCCCATTCAGTTAGAAGACACCTGCAGGGGACACATTTAACCCATTGATCACCCCTGATGTTAACAACTTCCCTGCCAGTGTCATTAATACAATAACAGTGCATATTTTTATTACTGTAATAATGTCACTGGTTCCCAAAAAAGTGTAACTAATGTCAGTTAGGTGTCCGATCTGTCCGCCGCAATGTTGCAATCCTGCTAAAAATCACTGATCGCCGGGGGAGGGACCGGATGTGAGAGCGGGTGAGAGCACGAGTGAGAGGTGTGAGATGTGAGAAGGTCGCCAGCAGGCTGCTCACCCTGTGTCTTTCTTTGATCCGACGAAACGTTTGCTGGGGAAAGCTGAGTGGAGATCAGCGAGGTGCCGAGGAAGCCCGAGGAGTAACGGAAAACTCTGGAAATTGCCGAGTATCGCCGAGTCCCGCCGAGCCCCTGCCGAAGCATAGACGGAAGCGGAGGGAGATAGCTGAGCGGTCCCAGCATGAGCGTGCAACAAGCGCTGTGCTGCAGCATCATCCCGAGTGGCGTTCCTGGTGGAGGTGAGAGGCTGGGAGGAGAGAATCCCCCGTGGGGGGAAAAGAGCTTGGATGGAAGCCAGACGCCTATGAGGTATGTGGCATGAGGCACGAGGTACGAGGTACGAGACAGGACTGAGGGGGGGCCGGAGTGAAGCAGGGAGGTGAGCCTCTGGCTTGGCTGCATTATAAATATTGGCTATCATCTCTCACCCTCACCTCAGACACGGCTATATAAAGTTTATACGGGCAAGGCTGAACTGTAACAATATATTGAAAAAATCATTGAATAGATGGTATAAATAAACTCACGATATTGAATACTGATAGAGGGACATCAGAATCGAAGACTGTGAGTTTTAAATTCTTTCCCTCAGCAAAACAAAGAGCTCAGGAACGTCAGTGCTTTATAGGGAAAAAGAGAAACTTTTTTTTCCTTTTTTTTTTAGGATATTAACCCCCTGCGGGGTGTTTTTACAGATGGAAAGCTGATTGATCCAGCCACTTGTATTTAAAATACCCAGCATAAGACCCCTTTCTCCCCCTCCCCCCCCTTTCTTATTTTTTTTTTTTTTTGCTTTTTTTTTTTTTGCCCCCTCCCTCTCGGCTCATCAGCAATAGTTTCGTACATCGGCACCACCCTGCTGAGCTTGTACATCTTATAGTGACCTGCAGAAAGAGGTCAAGGCGGCGAGGAGATGAGCAGGCAACACAGGAGAATGGGGGGGCACAACAGCTCCGCTCCTCCAAGGAAAAGAATGCCCAGGCAGCACAAGCAGCTGCAACAAAGTTAGAAAGATATGCCCGTACCCCAGGTCAGTCCCCGACAAAGGGGGAACAGTCGACACAGTTGCCACAACAGATCCAATTATCGCAAGTAAAAACACACCAGGGGGGAGTGGCGGACAGAAAGAGCCAAGGCCATACAGGCTCAACCGCTGCCGCTGCACCAGGTCACAGGAACGCAAGTAAGCTTTAGGGGATGACTCAGAATGAGAAGGAGAGTGAAACCGTTTCTCAAGGCAGTTCCCCTGTTGAGGAAGACCCTACATTAAGGGATGTCCTACAAGCTGTAAACGCATGTAAACTCTCGCTGGGTGAACTGTGTGGACAATTTAAAAGCATGCAAGAGGAATTATTAATGATTAGACAGGATATGCAGAAGGCAGCGGAAAGAATGGTGGTATTGGAGACAAGGGTGAGCCAAATAGAGGATGACTTACATCCATTGCGTCAAGAGGTCAATAGTATGCGGAAGCAATTGTGCAATCAAAATGCCAGAATGGACGAAATAGAAAACAGGCTTCATAGGGATAAAATTAGGATGCTGGGACTACCCGAGAGATGCGAGGGTCTTGATCAGATAAAATTCTTAGAATCCTGGTTTATTGAACTGTTTGGAAGAGAGAGTTTCTCGTCTTTTTTCTCAATAGAACGGGCCCACCGTGTCCCTTTCAAAGCCCCTCCCCCTGGGGGTCGCCCTAGACCAATGATCCTTAAACTCTCTAATTATAATGATAAGGTGACTTTGATGCGTAAGGTAAGAGAGATGGGCAACATTACATATGATGGAGCAAGGGTTTCTCTGTACCCAGATTATTCACCGGAACTGCAGAGGCGAAGAGCTGAATTTTTGGAAGTCAAACGCACCTTAAGGACACACAAGGTCACATACGCACTGTTATACCCAGCACAGCTGAGAATAATAGCACTTGGTGGCACTCAGCTATTTGACTCTCCAGCAGAAGCAACCTCATGGTTGGAAGCAAATAAGGGACTGTTGTAGATTTGTTAGGGGATGGGGTGGGGGGGGGGATTGGGGTTTGGAATATTGGTACACGGGGTGAGAGTTGGGGGTGGATTGAATGAGATTTGAACTTAGGATAGATAGAGTGATAGGGGAAGGGGATAATTACTTTTTTCTTTTTCTTTTTTTGCTCTTCTCTATCTTTACCTATGCCCGGTTGGAAGTAAGGTGGTATGAGAGTAGGAAGCTGGAGGAGAGGTGGGATGGAAGGGACGAGTGTGGAAAGGTCACGTGTAATCCCCCAGGGGAATACCTAGATAGGTGGAGGGTAGGGGGGGAGGGATGGGAGGAGGGAGGGGAGAGAGGGGAGAAGGGGGGGGGAGGTTCAAGAAACACTGTGTTTGGAAAACCACAAGAGGGTTAAAGCTGAATTTAATATAGTTTATACACAAATATTAACTCAAAGGGAAGTTATGGAATTTATTAAAATAATGGTAATGTATTTGGTAAGAATTTGCACTTTAATTGGAAGCGTATTGTGCACGAGCGGAATGAAAAACCACAAGGGTTCTTCATCTGAAGTTTATGTATTTGCACTTTTGGTTTCTTTTCTCACTGATTTTATTATTCTGCTATGGTTGAGTAATGCAGGATGAAATACTAAAAATGGCCTCATGGAACGTCAGAGGCCTGGGTAGTCCAGTCAAAAGAGCTTGAGTATTCTCCACGCTGGAGAGGTATGGGACAGGACTGGCCTGCCTGCAGGAGACACATTTAACTAAAGCAACTATACCCCAATTTAAAAATAGGAGGTACCAGGTTCAGTATCACTCTACTTATACATCCTACTCGAGAGGAGTGAGTGTGATCGTAGGAACTGGGGTGAGATTTTCCTGCAGGCAGGCCAGTATTGATGAATTGGGTCGTTTTGTTTTTTTGTATTGTACTTTGGAGGAAAGACTATATGTCTTGGTGGGGGTTTATATACCGCCCCCGTTTAAAATGGAGGTGGTGTACAGGCTTATGGATTTTCTGGTGGAAAAGGAGGACTTGCCAGTCATAATAATGGGAGATTTTAATGAAGTGCTTGATAGTCGGATTGATAGATTCCCCATTAGAACTCGAGAGACAGGGACAACGAGATTAAGTCAATTCCTGAAGGAGGTCGGATTAATAGATATGTGGAGAGTGGGGAATGTCGACGTCAAGCAATATTCGAGTTTCTCAAGTTCATACTCAACACTCTCCAGAATAGACCTGGCCCTAGGCAATGAAGAAGCATTGCAAACTGTGAGAAAGATTGAGTATATGCCCAGAGGAGTATCGGATCATTCACCTTTGATATTATCAGTGAGTTTAGGGAGAAGGGAAAAGATGCTGGGGGCTTGGAGAATCAGTCCATTTTGGCTCGAGCTAATGAAGGATACAGAGGAGGTTTTAAAGAATTTAAAAGAGTTTATAATGTTCAATACAAACACTGCCCCAATTGACATAACTTGGGATGCATTAAAAGCATTTGCCAGAGGGATACTGATTCAACAGGTGGTTAAAATTAAACAAAAATCCAGGAGTTGGGAGGAAAGAATTAGGAAGGAAGTAATAGAGGCAGAGGTTAATTATATTAAGGACCCAACATACGAGAAACGAGTAATCTGGGAAAATAAACAACAGGGGTATAAATCGGTAATTACTAAAAGAGAAGAAAATAAACGCGTGTTTCAGAAACAATGTCGTTTTGGGGAGGGAGAGAGGGTGGGGAGAATGCTGACTCGATTAGTGAAAGCTAACTCCCCCCCTTCCACCATCCCAATGATTAAGTCTATGGACGGGGTAGTTACCACTAGCGGGAAGGAAATAGTTGAGATTTTTAGGGCCTACTATGTAGATCTATATAGAACAAGGGAGCAGAGGAAAGAAGAAGATATGGTGTCCTTCCTGGAGAAAGTGTAGCTTCCAGCTCTTACCCAAGAGGAGAGAGAGGATTTAGAGGCCCCTATAACTTTGAGTGAGCTACAGCAGGCGGTGGCCGGAATGGCCCCCCAAAAATCTCCAGGCCCAGATGGACTGCCGGTGGAGATATACAAGAAATATAGTGAGATCCTATGCCGGAGCTGCTCAGGACCTTGAAAGGGGCAAAGCTAACGGGGAGATTACCAGCCTCCATGATGGAGGCGATTATTATTGTGATTCTTAAAGAAGGGAAGGACCCCCAGGATGTAGTGTCGTACAGGCCAATATCGCTCCTATGCTCTGACATTAAAATACTGGCTAAGGTACTTTCAAACAGGTTAAATAAAATCATTAAGAGGCTCATACACCCTGATCAGACAGGATTTATAATGGGAAGATCAACTAGTATGAACATAAGAAGGGCTTTTTTGAATATACAAACACAGCGGTGAACGTGGGAGCGAGAGCCATCCTATCTTTGGACATGACCAAGGCCTTTGAAAGCCTAGAGTGGAGGTATTAATGGCGTGTCCTGGAGGGATTTGGATTCGGACCCACGTTCATCGGATGGATTAAAATGATGTACAGTGCACCAAGCGCAAAAATAAGAATCAATAGGGATCAGTCTGAAAAAATAGAAATGAGTAGAGGTACACGACAGGGGTGTCCACTCTCCCCTCTGTTCTTTGCTATGGCGATGGAGCCGTTGGCAATTGCCGTTAGGACACATCCTGAGATAGTCGGGTTCCAAAGGGAAGGGGGCAGGGAGGAGAGAATCGTTTTATACGCGGATGATGTTCTCCTTTTTTTAGGAGATACTGGCCAATCCCTTGAGAAGGTAATCAAACTGGTAGAAAACTTTGGAGGATTCACGGGTTTATTAATAAATTGGGGGAAATCTGAGCTGCTCCAAATTGACAGCCCGAGAGCTGCGACTGCACTGGGGACAACACAAATGGAGGTGGTAGGGGCACTGAAATACCTGGGGATATATTTAACAACAAATGTTGGCCAATACGTGGACAAAAATATAAACCCGTTATTAAAGCGGGGGTCCACCCTAAAGTGGACCTCCGCTCATCGGAACCCTCCCCCCCTCCGGCGCCACAATTGGCACCTTTCAGGGGGGAGGGGGGTGCAGATACCTGTACAGTACAGGTATTCTGCACCCACTTCCGGGATAGCTCTCTGCGGAAAGGGGCGTATATTACGCCCCTTTCCGCAAGTGCCCGCTCCTTTCCGCAAGTGCCCCGCTGCCTGCTGGGAAACACACAGATCCCAGAGGCAGCGGGGACCGTCCTTATTGCGCAGCGCGATTCGTGCATGTGCAGTAGGGAACCGGGAAATGAAGCCGAAAGGCTCCATTTCCTGATTCCCATACCCAAGATGGCGGCGGCAGCACCCGACATACGATCTACAGATCGGCTTCGGGTGCCGACATCGCGGGCGCGCTGGACAGGTAAGTGTCACTATTTTAAAAGTCAGCAGCTGCAGTATTTGTAGCTGCTGGCTTTAAAAAAAAAAAAAAAAAACGTGGAGTCCCGGTGGACTCCCGCTTTAAGTAAATTTAAGCGGAACTGCAATGCCTGGAGTCGGCTTCCTTTGTCGGTGGCAGGCCTTTGCAGCCTGATTAAGATGATATGGCTACCACAATTGTTATATGCCCTACATAACGCACCAGTTTGGATATGCAAGAGGTGGTTTAGAAACGTTGAAACCCTCTTTCGGGAGCTGATCTGGAAAAAGCGACAGGCGAGAATCCGGCTACAGGCGTTGCAGTTACCAACGGACAGAGGGGGAATGGCGGTACCTTGTCCCAGGAATTATTATCTAGCAGCTCAGCTACAACATATGGTGGACAGTGATCAGGAGGAAGTGGGTAGTCTAAAAAGCAGCGGGAGGTTGGTAGAGGCTCCACATGAAACACTGACTGATGCTTTAGAGGCAAGCTCTTTTAAACGTAAGGACCCTACAATAGTAATGATGAGTAAAATATGGAAAACTGCAAAAAAACTGACGGGGAGTAAGGAATGGTCAGAATATACGCCCCTATGGGATCTATAGGCTAGTAAATTCCAATGTATAATGTTTATTCTTTTATAATATGTATTTTTATTTGAAAAGTAGTTGGATTGTGATATGTTGAAATGAAAAATAAATAAAGAGAAATTAATTTAAAAAAAAAATCACTGATCGCCACCATTGCTAGTAAAAAAAAAAATCTATCCCCTATTTTGTAGACGTGATAACTTTTGCACCAATCAATATATGCCGATTGGGATTTTTTTAACCAAAAATATGTAGCAGAATACATATTGCCTAAACTGATAAATACATTTTTTTTTTTACATTTTTTAAAAATGTTTTATAGCAGAAAGTAAAAAAAAATAGTTTTGCTCTTTCAAAACCGCCATTTTTTTATAGCGCAAAAAAACAACAACCCCACAGAGGTGATCAAATACCACCAAAATAAATCTCTATTTGTGGGAAAAAAGGATATCAATTTTTTTTGGGTACAGAGTCGCACATACACACAATTGTCAGTTAAAGCGACACAGTGCCGTATCTCAAAAAAATGGCCTGTCAGGAAATGGGTAAATCCTTCCGGGGCTGAAGTGGTTAATTAAGACTTCAACAATCAGACCACTGTTGAGGTCTGAAGGCATCCCCATAGCTAGACAGCAATCCCTTGGTCTGGAGACAGACATATTCTTGACAATCATTAATATTAGTTACTTACCAGCCTAGGTTTCAAGTACAGATATAAGATTTTACAATATTTGGGAAAAATACTACACTATTGTGCTAGGTCTGATGTGTTTCAAGGGGCAAGCCTTCTTTTTCAGCACATTTCCTTTTATCTATCACTAGCATAGATTTATAGAAAAGCTTCAAGACACCACTACCGTTGCCTAATTTGTTTACAATAGAGGCATCACAAGTTAGGAAATTGTGATGATTTAGCTGCCAATGAATGTGTACTGAGAGACTGTAAAGTAAAGAGCGGAGGACTGAATGATAAAGAGTCTCAGAATCAAAAGTGTTAGGATGAACATCAGGGTGTGAGTGTGAAAGAAAAAAAATCTAAAGCTTAAAATGTCAGTCATTTGGAAGAGATGTCTTGATGTGCAGTTACAACATACTTGGCAGCAGTATTGTTTCTCTCTGCTAATGATACTTTTGCTACTGACACTGCATTACTTTTTTGGAAACCTCTATGAGAAAATGTAGGAAGACAATGCTGATTTCATTCTGAGAATGCTAGTTGCCTGGCTATCGTGTTCTTTTAGTTTCAATACTTTGGAGTTGATTTACTAAAACTGGAGAGTGCAAAATCTGTTGCGGCTGTGCATGGTAGACAATCAGCTTCTAACCTCAGCTTGTTCAATTCAGCTTTAAGAAAAAAACATAGAAACTGATTGGTTTCTATGCAGAGCTGCACCAGATTTTGCATTGTCCAGTTTTAGTAAATCAGCCCTGTTGAGTCATTGATATAGAATTTTTCAACAAGTTGAAGTAATGTGAAGCCAGAGCATAGAACCTGTTTACTTATTTAAGACCACAGAGGCCATTGAGTGATTCCAGAAATTCCCCATTTTTGTGGCAGCACAATTTTCTTTACAAAAGCTGAATGCAATAAATTTATGGAAAATTATAATGTGAAGGGAAGAATATTTTGAGAAAATTCACACAGATGTGCAGTTACCATTAGAAGATCAAACATAGCATTATGACAGAGTGGCAACACTTGCAATATGACTAATGTGACATTAATAAATGAGTTTTATCATTTTCACTGTTAACATCCCTAATAACTAATAAGTATGTGATAGAACTGCTATCACTTGTCCAATACAATTAAGATATGAACAGACTGAGTGGTTTGAAAATTGTCAGTATGGATTTAGAATCTCTTCTACTGAAGATGACAATATGGTTTTTGAAAAACATATATGGACGCTATAGCGTAAATTGCATTACTTTTAAGTTGTAGAGATGATGAAACCAGTCAGAATTCACACCATCTTTAAGGAACAGAAAAGATCCTAGCCTTCTTCACTATTGAGTTTAGCAGAAGTTAGGAGCTGGAAGATGGCCAACAATTTGGTTTTATACTGTTTACTTGTTTTTCCTTGTGTTTGTGGGGGTGCTTTCTCAGACTCCATTCACACAAGGGCAACTTTGGATCCAACTTCAAGTCACCCCAGTCCACCCCTAGTCGCCTCAAGTTGTGCTACATGTAAAAATCAATGTAAGGGAATGAGAGCCGTCTTAATGCACATTACTGAAGTCGCTCCAACTTCAGAAAAGGTTCCTGTACTACTTCAATCTGACTTCTAGGCAACTTGTACCCATTGATTTCAATGGAAGTCGCCTCCAAGTCGGCTCTCCAATGTCGCCTATCTCACAGAATAATCAGCTCTCGAGGGGGAACTCCACGCCAAATTTTAAATAAAAAACTGGCACGGGTTCCCCCTCCCAGAGTTTACCAGGCCCTTAGGTCTGGTATGGATTTTAAGGGGAACCCCCTATGCTGAAAAAATGGTGTGGGGTCCATACCAGACCCTTATCCGAGCACGCAGCCTGGCCGGTCAGCAAAGAAAGGGGGTGGGGACGAGCGAGCGCCCCCCCTCCTGAACTGTACCAGGCCGCATGCCCTCAACATGGGGGGTGGGTGCTTTGGGCAAGGGGGGCACCCTGCAACCCCCCCACCCCAAAGCACCTTGTCCTCATGTTGATGAGGACACGGGCCTCCTCCCGACAACCCTGGCCGTTGGTTGTCGGGGTCTGCAGGTGGGGGGATTATCGGAATCCGGTAGCCCCCTTTAATAAGGGGGCCCCCAGATCCTGGCCCCCCACCATATGTGAATGAGTAAGGGGTACATCAGTATGGTTCAGAAGGGGGGGGGGGCGCTCGCTCGTCCCCATCCCCTTTCCTGGCTGGTCAGGCTGCGTGCTCGGATAAGGGTCTGGTATGGATTCTGGGGGGACCCCCACACCGTTTTTTCAGTGTAGGGGGGTTCCCCTTAAGATCTATACCAGACCTAAGGGCCCGGTATGCTCCCGGAGAGGGAACCCATCCCCCTCGAGAGCTGATTATTCTCTGATTGGCCACGGCCAATGTCGCCTGGCCTGGGGAGACTTAAAGTCATGTTGCAATTCGCCCCAAGTTATGTTGAAGTCACTCCAAGTCGCGCTGTTATTCATACTCAAGTCGTGTCCAAGTTGCCTCTAAAAGTCACGCTGGAAGTCGTGTTGCCCCGGTGTGAATGGCGTCTAAGGCTAAAATGTGGACAGAAGGGGTATCAACAGCTGCCAATTCAAGCTGTGTTGCCCTCTCCCCAATACATCTCCAGTTAAAAAAAAAAAAAAATCTAGCTTGTAGTACTGTGCAAAAATTGTAGGCAGGTATGAAAAAATGCTGTGAATTAGGAAAGCTTTCAGAGATAGAAGTGTCAATAGTATATTTTATCAATTAAATTTTTTTTTTTAAAAACAGTAAATATTTGGTGTGACCACCCTTTGTCTTCAAAACAGCATAATTTCTTCTAGGTACACTTGCACACAGTTTTTGAAGGAACACAGAAAGTAGGTTGTTCCAAACATCTTGGAGACCTAACCACAGATCTTCTGTGAATGTGAGCTGCTTCAAATCTTTCTCTCTCTAATTCCAGACAGACTCGATGATGTTGAGATCAGGACTCTGTGGGGGCCAAGCCATCACTTCCAGGCCTTCTTTCTGCTGAAGATAGTTCCTAATGACCAGTGGCAGCTGGTAAAGTTTTAGGATGGGAGGCCAGACACCACCCTTCCTTTTTGACCCCTCCCACTTGGTGAAAATGGATGTGGTTTCAGCGAAATAGTGGGCATGACTTAAAGGGATGTGGCTCTAAGGGGTGTGGTTGGAGTCTGAAATGAACGAGGGATGGAGGGAGAGGGAGGGAGAGAGGGAGAGAGAGAGAGATTGAAGGACAGCAGGCCCAGATCCTACACAACAATAGAAATATGTGTATTCCAGAAAGTTTAACAATCAGCAAAGATACTCCAAATACCTGGTGTTAGCACTTCAATCATCTCGGCATGGTTGTTATGGTTTCAGGATGATTGAAGTGCATTATTTCTATTATTACATTGTAATATAAAATTAAATTATTCAACTCATCATAATGCAGAATCAGTGGGAGCACTGAATGTGTCACCTGCCACGTTGCCTGCCACCAGATGCCATCAGATGCCCCAGCAGAGTTCGTCCTTACATCAGCTTCCCCCAGCAGAGTCCATCCTTACATCAGGTGCCCCCAGCGGAGTCTTTCCTTATATGAGGTGCCCCCAGCGGAGTCCGTCCTTATATCAGTTGCCCCCAGCAGAGTCCATCCTTACATCAGGTGCCCCAGCGGAGTCTCTTCTTACATCAGGTGCCTCCAGCAGAGTCCATCCTTACATCAGGTGCCTGCAGCAGAATCCATCCTTACATCAGGTGCCCCCAGCAGAGTCTGTCCTTACATCAGGTGCCCACAGCAGAGTCCCTCCTTACATCCAGTGCCCACAGCAGTGTCCCTTCTTACATCAGGTGCCCCAGCAGAGTCCCTCCTTTCATAAGGTGCCTGCAGCAGCGGAGTCCTCCTTCCATCTGTGTCTCCATCAGCAGAGTCCTCCGTATATTTGTGTCTCCCTCAGCGAAGCCCCTCCTTACATCTGTGTCCCCATCAGAAAAGTCCTCCTTACATCTGTGTCGCCATTAGCGAAGCCCCTCCTTACATCTGTGTCCCCATCACTGGATCCCCTCCTTATATCTGTATCCCTATCAGTGGAGCCCCTCCTTATATCTGTGTCCCCATGAGCAGAGTCCTCCTTACATTTGTGTCCCCATCAACAGAGCACCTCTTTACATCTGTGTCCCCTTCATCAGAGTCCTCCTTACATCTGTGTCCCCATCAGCAGAGTCTCTCCTTACAGCTGTGTCCCCATCAGCGAAGCCCCTCCTTACATCTGCATCCCCATCAGTCCAGCCCCTCCTTACATCTGTGTCCCCATCAGCAGAGCCTCAGTGGAGCCCCTCCTTACATCTGTGTCCCCATCAGCAGAACCCCTCCTTACATCTTTGCCTCGATCAGCAAAGTCCCTCCTTACATCTGTGTCCCCATCAGCAGAGTCCTCTTTACATCTGTGTCCCCATCAACAGAGCCCCGCCTCACATCTGTGTACCCTTCAGCAGAGTCCTCCTTACATCTGTGTCCACATCAGCAGAGTCCCTCCTTACATCTGTGTCCCCATCAGCAGAGTCCTCCTTACATCTGTGTACCCATCAGCAAAGCCCCTCCTTATATCTGTGTCCCCATCAGTGGAGCCCCTCCTTACATCTGTGTCCCTATCAGCAGATTCCTCCTTGCATCTGTGTCCCCATCAGCAAAGCCCCTCCTTATATCTGTGTCCCCATCAGCGAAGCCCCTCCTTACATCTGTGTTCCCATCAGCGGATCCCCTCCTTACATCTGTGTTCCCATCAACGGAGCCCCTCCTCACATCTGTGTCCCCATCAGCGGAGCCCCACCTTATATCTGTTTCCCCATCAATGGAGCCCCTCCTTACATTTGTGTCCCCTTCAGCAGAGTCCTCCTTACATCTATGTCCCCATAAGCATAGCCCCTCCTTACATCTGTGTCCCCATCAGCAGAGTCCTCCTTACATCTGTGTCCCCATCAGCGAAGCCCCTCCTTACATCTGTGTCCCCATTAGCAGAGCCCCTCCTTACATATGTGTCCCCATCAGCAGAGTCCTTCTTACATCTGTGTCCCCATCAGGAAAGCCCCTCCTTACATCTGTGTCCCCATCAGCGGAGCCCCTCCTTACATCTGTGTCCCTATCAGCAGAGTCCACCTTGCATTTGTGTCCCCATCAGCGAAGCCCCTCCTTACATCTGTGTCCCCATCAGCGGAGCCCCTCCTTAAATTTGTGTCCCCTTCAACAGAGTCCTCTTTACATCTGGGTCCCCATCAGCATAGTCCCTCCTTACATCTGTGTCCCCATCAGCAGAGTCATCCTTACATCTGTGTCCCCATCAGCAGAGTCCTCTTTACATCTCTGTCCCCATCAGCAGAGCAGAGTCCTTCTCACTTGTGTCCATGGCAGCACAGCCTTCCATCATGCCACGTCTGTCTCTGTCCCCTTAAACGGCAGATAGTTCCCAGTTTTCTCCATGTATTCAGTGAGAGGGGAAAAAAAGTCAGACGGAATCATTCCATCGGATATTCCGATCGTGTGTGGGCTTCATCTGACTTTTTCTTTAGAAAATTCTTACGGACCTAGAAATAGAACATGTTTTAAATCTTTCTGATGGAATCAATTCTTATCGGGAAAACCGTTCGTCTGTATGCTATTCCGACTGACAAAAAACGGAGCAAGGGCAGCTATTGGCTACTGGCTATTTAACTTCCTTTTTCTAGTCCCGTTGTACGTGTTGTACGTCACCACATTCTAAACTATCGGACTTTGGTGTGATCGTGTGTACACAAGTCTGTTTCAGCGGAACTCAGTCAGAACTCCTGACGGAAAAAAACGGTTGTGTGTACGCGGCATTAGCGTTATTTCCACATTGAAGGTATGGCTTTTTGTTGCAATTCTTCCAGTTAGGCCACTTCTGGCCAGACTTATATGGACAGTAAATGGGTGTACCTAGGTCCCACTGGTCTCTGCCAGTTCTGTTCTGATGGCACTGTTGGACATCTTCTGATGTCAAAGAGAATTAATTATGATATGTCTTTCTTCTGTTGCATTAAGTTTCTTTGGCCAGCTAATGCGGCTACAGCCCTCAACATTTTTTTGTGCTTCTTTAAAAGAATTTGAACAGCACATTTTTTAATCTAAGTCTGCTTTGAAATCCTTACCAGGGAGAGACCTTGCTGATCCAATATAACTACCTTGTGGCTTGTGTAGACATGTGCAATTTGTTTTGGTCCGAATACAAATTCGGACAAATTTTTGGTTATTCGCAGATTCTAATATATTTGAATCTCTGAATGAAATAGTAAGGAATAATAATGAATTCATTTGAAATCTGTTAAAACTAATTGTGTTTATTCATTTTCTAATGAATTTCAACTTTTCAGAAAGATTAGAATTCGGAAAAAAATATTGACGTATTTGAATTTTGTTTGAAGAAATAGTTGGTTGTTAACCTCCCTGGCGGTATGATTATTTCCGATTTTAGGTACTGAAAGCGGTACAATTATTTTGCATGGAAATTTGGCGTTTTATATTGTAGGCCTGCAATTCTTAGAAATGACTCACTTAAATCTGTTCAAACCAGAGTCTAGCAGACATCCCGGGTATGATAAAGTTTATAATATAATAAATAATAATAAAAATGATTCAATAATGTAATCAAATCCAAAAACACAGAAATTTGCTCATTTGCAGAATTGCCGCCATCATTAGATTTAGTGTTTGAAGACGGATCTCCCCACAAATCGCTATCGCTCAATTCTGCAAGTGATTGTAATTTATTATCGCTGTTTTCTAGTTGGTCTAAAATCACTTTTGACATAAAGGGACACTTTTTGGTTGCTATGGACAATCTCCAAATTCCAGGCGAAAAAAAACTGTATTTATAATATAAAACTACATGCAGGTCACTGGATAGACCACTAGGGACAAAGGGGATGTGTATTTTTTTATACAGTACTGTAATCTGTAAGATTACAGTACTGTATGTGTATTGTGTATTTTTACTTTTTTAAATTTGGTGCCGATCTCCGCTCCCGTGCATCATAACGTCGCAGGGAACGGAGCTCGGCGGCACTTGGGCACTGTGTGAATCGAGCGGAGGACGGCTCGCACACACAGCGGGGGGACATCGCTAGATCCAGGGGACAAGGTAAGTAACTTCTCCCTGTATCTTCCCTGTATCCAGCAATGCGATCCCGAGTCTGGCTCGGGGTTACCGCTCGTGGTACTGAAATTGCAGCCTGAGCCAGACTCGGAATTACTGCTAGGGAGGTTAAGCAGTGGGCCAGGAAATCAGCCACCTGCATCCTTAACAACCATGAGTCTTCATCTGTCAGCAGGCTTCCCCATTGACAGATGAATGTAAAGAAAATAATGGCAACAATTGCCCCCCAGTTCATACCAGGCCCTTTGGGTCTGGTATGGATTTTAAGGGGAAGCCAACACAAAACAATTTAAAAAAAACAGCGTGGGAGCTACATCATGGACATTGTTGTTTTTTTTTAAATAAAGGATTTGTAAAAAACTGTCTCTGTGTTATTATTATTTTTTACACTATGTACCCAATACCCAATTACATAGGGGGGTGAGATCTGTGTTAACCACTTCCCGACCGCCTCACGCAGATATACTGTGGCAGAAGGGCACTTCCAGCAGATTAACGTACCTGTACATTGCCCTTTAAAAGGTGGCTCACGTGCGTGCTCCTGCCAGGAGCTCTGTGACCATGATCATGGGTCCCACGGACCCGATGTCCTCGGGGATACCCGCGATCATCTCACGGTGAGGAAGAATGGGGAAATGCTAATGTAAACAAGCAGCTCACTATTCTGCCTAGTGACACTGTCACTGATCAGCTCTCCCTGTAATCGGAAGCTCTGATCAGTGATGTGTCACACACAGCCCCTCCCCCCACAATTAGAATCACTCCCTAGGACAAACTTAACCCCTACAGCACCACCTAGTGGTTAACCCCTTCACTGCCAGTGACATTTTTACAGTAATCAATGCAATTGTTTAGCATTGATCGCTGTATAAATGCCAGTGGTCCCAAAAATGTGTCAAAATTGTCTGATGTGCCCACCATAATGTTGCAGTCATGATAAAAATGACTGATCGCTGCCATTACTAGTAAAAAAAAATTATCAATAAAAATGCCATAAAACTATCACCTATTTTGTAAACGTTATAACTTTTGTGCAAACCAATCAATAAACGCTACATATGTAGAAGAATACGTATCAGCCTAAACTGAGGAAAAAATAGTTTTTTAAATATTTTTTGGGGATATTAATTATAGCAAAAAGTAAAAAATAATGCATCTGTTTCAAAATTGTTGCTATTTTTTTGTTTAATGCGCAAAAAATAAAAACTGCAGAGGTGATCAAATACCACCAAAAGAAAGCTCTCTTTATGGGAAAAAAAAGGACGTCAATTTTGTTTGGGAGCCACATCGCACGACGGTGCAATTGTCAGTTAAAGCGACGCAGTGCCGAATCACAAGAAAGTGCTCTGGTCAGGAAGGGGGTAAATTCTTCCGGGGCTGAAGTGGTTAAAGGGGCTTCAGATTCCAATAAGCCCCCCACCTGCAGACCCCAACAACCACAGCCCAGGGTTGTCAGGAAGAGGCCCTTGTCCTGATCAACATGGGGACAATGTGCTTTGGTGCTGTCTGCTGTGCCTCTTGTTTTCATTCATCCAGAGTTGTGTCTCACTAATATGAATAGGAGGTGTGTTACTGGCCAAGTGAAAAGCCAAAATAAAACAAAACTAATGCAGCAACCAGATCTAATGATTTATAAGCCACAATATATTACATTTTTGGTTTTGGGTTTTTCTTCTCTGGCATTTACAATCCTCAATGCCGGATAGAATGGAGGACATATTGTGATGTATGATTGTGTTCTAAGCAACATTCGACTGGACCCACTTTTTGATATTCTGGGCTCATGGGAAGTTGGCTTAATGAACCTGAAAGAGAGGGTAAGGGGAAAAACACACACAGGGTTGGTGGGAACCCCTCATAAAAAAATAATTAATAAAAATAACAATGTTGTTATTTTGATGTTAGGTGGAGGGTTGCAACATTTATTTGTTTTGATTTTAAAACTTTCTGATGCCAATAAAATTAGATTTTTTTGCTACAGTGTACTGTACGTGGTTACTCTATACCAACTTTCCCTGGGAACTCTTCCCTTTATTCAAATACATGCACTTCCTCTGGTATGTAGACCCACCTCCATTGTTAAGGGAATGACAGATGTTTAAAGAAGTCCCACATTGATTTCCTTGAACTAAGCGTGAGTCTTTTTCACTTCTTTGCTGATTTTAAACCTTGGATGCCACTAGAAACATAATCAACATAATTCATTATGCTGAGCTTCACTGAATTCACTATTCTTCTTTCAATCAATGCAGAGAAGGCACTCAATAGGTTCCATTGGTTGTATATGTCCCAGGTCCTTCTAAAATTTGGCTTTTAACGGAACTTACTGTCCACTATTCTAGCTTAAGGTCTCATGCACACTGGACATTATAATAACGTTATAAAAATGGCAGTAGCTTTGCAGTGAGTTTTTCAATGTTTTTCAGCGTCTTGCAATAGCCTTTGTTAGAATTTTTTAAGCAGTTTCAGCATTATTTTTTTTTCAGTGGGATCAAAAACATAAATAAACACTGGTAAGCCACATTTTTGAACGTTTATCTGCACTTTTTTTGCATTTTTAGGCATTTGGTTGACATTACAGCTGAAAAACCCTTTTAGAACCCACTAGTTTGGGATTTGTTTTACAGCCAAAAGGTGCTCCAGTCAAAAACAGATGATAACAGCCTATGTGTGCATGAACACATAGGATAACATTCTGCAGAGTTTATTGACTGTAGAAAAAAAAACATCTGAAGCCAAAAACTGCAGCTGTAAAAATGTCCAGTGTGCCTGAGGCCTTATACTTGTGCTTGTCTGCTCAGATCTATACCTTCAGGTCTATCTAAATTATGGCACAGGCCAAGGATGCCTACTCTCACCTTTCATTTTCAATTTTGAGATTTAACTTCTAGCTGAAGCTATTTGTTCACACCCTTTAATTCTGAAACAAAACCCCACAAAATCAATTTATTCTCTGGTGATGTGATTTTGCTCCACACAAACCCATATACATCATTGCCTTGGCCCACCAAGTTCTAACCCTATTTAACAGCTTATTAGATACTACAATTCACCAATTCACTGGTACTAGACTTTGGGGTCCATGGGAAGACCAAAGAATTCCTAATATAAGCTCTTACATATTCCTCATATGACAAGAGTATTGGGAATTATTCTGACCCCAAACATGGCATCTCTATCAGCTTACCCCTTAATGATAAACCCCTTAATGATAATGATGAAAGAGTTCAAACACCTCTCACAATTTGAACTATTGTGGTCCAGAAGACTTATTTTCCTTAAAATAATGACGCTGCCTATGCATTTTGTGAACCCTGCCCATACCACTCAAATCCTTATGCTTTCAGACATTGACCTCATTACTCAAAATATTTCTATGGAAAAACAAAAGAGCTAGATGCTGCTATAATCCATTAATCAAACATAGGAAAGCTGGAGGTATGGGATTAGTTGACACCAGGGACTACTACATAGCAATTCTGCTTGACAAACGTAAACACTATTTCCACCCTACAAGTGATACCTTATGGCTAGATATAGAATCAGCCCTGTTGCCTGCTCTGAATATTATTTTAGGCCTGAAGAACACAAAACCCACAAATATTATATGTTTTTTGAAACCAGACACCCTAGGGAATAAAGTAGTGGTAGTTCCAATTTTTTATGCCACACAATATTACCGTAAAGGTAATTTCATAAAAAACAGACTAGCTTGACTTTTAAGGCAAACAAATGCAATAAATGAACCACATTTTTGGTAAAATATAAAATACGAGGTTGCACCAAGTAAATAGTTACTCAATATGCCAAATCTTAAATTTTTATGTGCCCGTGAAATGGCATCAAACGTCTGTTAAAATTATTGCTCTCAATCCGGCGTGCACAGCAATATATAACATGTGTATCGCAACCAAAGTTTTCATAAGTAGGCCCCCCGACACATGCGTTTACATTCGTGCATGTATATATGTGGGGGGCTCAAAAATTTGGGGGATTTTATGTGCTTGGGTGTAACTTTATTTAAAAATAAAATTAAAACCTGGTGACAGGTTCTCTTTATTGAGATATTCAGGGTTTAAAAGACCCTGCATGTCTCCCCTGTGCTCCACTAAATGTTTTGCAATGCAGCTCGTATTGCAAAACATTATTTCCCTGCTGAGCAAGCTGGGGACAGAGACCTTGACCCGGAAGTAATGTCAGAGATGTCACTTTCTGAGGCGTGGTCTGCCAACGTGAGAGATGGCCGCTTAGACAAGGAGCATGTTAGCCTGAGGAGAGAATCCACAGCCATCCTGACTCCTCATCACCCGAACACTCCAAACAGCCATGTCCTGCAAGTGGATGAATGACCATCGTCCACAAAAACTGACTGCCTTCTTCCTCAAGCCTGCACCTAAGGTCAGTCAGAGCCAAAATGGCACCAGAGGGGCTGTGACCATGACACAGGAGGCATATACAGATCTCCTTGATAAGATCCTGGGAGACCAAGACCCCCAAAACATACCCTCATCCTCTAAACATATTTTGGAGGATAACCCCCTCACAGGCAGCCAAGCAAAAGCCACCTGCACAAATTGAGGCCTAGGCTTTTAATCCCTTCCAGTCTAACCAGGCCGTAACACTCATCCATGGCCTCCTTCCCCAATACAGGGCAACCAGTGATTGACACCACCCTAAAAGACATGCTACTGTCACTCCAGTCCTCATTAATGACTGATTTATCATCCCTATTCACAAAGATATCCACAGACATGCATATTCTAGATGAGAGAGTGTCACACATAGAAAGCAGCTTGGAGGAATGTGCCACAACTGTCAATAATCTAATTCAGTGGTCATCAACCCTGTCCTCAGGGCCCACTAACAGGCCAGGTTTTAAGTATTACCTCGGGGAGATGCAGACTAGAATACTGCAATCACTGAGCAGCAAATTATATCACCTGTGATGTATTTCAGTTATCTTGCAAACCTGGCCTGTTGGTGGGCCCTGAGGACAGGGTTGATGAACACTGATCTAATTGACACATATGACAAAGTAAGAGAAGAACAATCCTGGGTAAGGACCAAATTGGCTGATTTAGAAGATAGATCCAGGAGGAACAATATAAAACTGAGAGGGGTTCCTGAATCTATCTTGCAAACGGATCTCCCCAAATATGCCAAAGAGCTCATGCATACGATCCTTCCAGATGCCTCACCAAGAGATCTTATAGTCAATTGAATCCACAGAATTACTGAATGCTCTCACCTAGCAGCCTCCATCCTTAGAGATGTGTTAATGAGAGTGCATTCACATAAAAGAAAAACTCCTCACGACAGCCAGAGACAGCTCACCTCTCCTTGCACCATATTATGGTATACTACTATTCCTAAATCTTTCCAAATATACCCTGCAGTTGAGCAGACAACTCAATCCGGTCACTAAAGGCCTCCATAATGACAAGAATCAATTTAAATGGCACTACCCAGCAATATTGCTTGTAACAAGAAATGGTACGCAACATTTGATAAACACCCTCAAAAGCGGCATGTAATTACTTCATACTTGGGGAATCATTCCTGATCTACTGCAAGATCCCAACCCACCGCTGGAACAACGTGGATCTCACACATCACGCCGCACTCAAGGGAAATGAGGCACAGATCAGAATCACAATTCTGAATTCCAATTGACCTATATTTCTACACAGTTGAACCTCTCCCCAGCTATCAGCTTCCAGATTCACGGATCCCATCAACATTTGACTATTATTACCCCCCAAAGTGGTTTAGTTGAAATACCAGTTTCTCTACTTCACCTATCATTCTAAACAGTGGTAAACCCACCCAAATCCAGTGACATACAAGTTCCAAATCTGTATTGTTTAGTTCTCTTTCTGTTAACCTGGTTGTTTTACAGTTCTAGCTCTACACTCCTCAAGTGTTATCCAGGAGCATCAGAGATTACAACAAACAACACCGCCTGCCTCCTAGTCCACAGACATCAGCCTCCTACAACTAACTGTAAGTTTTGTGACTTTCTGACTTACCCTCACACCACAAAAAATGCCAATTACAGTTAATGTAATTAACTTGTCCCTTAATGCCAATGGGCTTAACCACCCAGCAAAAAGACACTCACTTTGGAAGTCAGCCCAAGACCTGAAATGCGACATCCTCTGGGTGCAAAAGATGCATTTTACATCTTCAGCTGCACCTGCCTGTATGAACAAACACTTCCCTCGTGTCTAAACTGCCTATTCCCCCTAAAAAAAAAAAAAGAGTTCTAATAGCGGTAAAGGACATAGTCGCTTTACAACCCTAATGGTAGATACATCATCCTGGTCTGTACCATCAACAAAATAGACTACACACTAGTAAATATATATATGCCGCAAATGTCCGCCAAATACAGTTTCTCCGCAAACTTATGAGAATTGTCAAACCTCTGCAACAAGGTCACTTAATCCTATGTGGACACTTAACCTAGTCCCAGAAGTTCAATTGGAGTCCCCACTGAAAAATGTCATCTGCACACAAGATGTATTTGATGTCTGGCACTGCCACCATGAATCGGAGAGAGACTATACATACTCTCCATAAAACCTACTTCCGAATCAATCTCTTTCTCACAGACAAATGGTTACTTCAAAAACTTAGCACATCTGTAATCCACAGCACAACTTGGTTTGACCATGCCCCTATCACCATCTCTATTTCAGACTCCCCACAACAAAAAAAATACTTTCCTATGGAGAGCAAACAACTATATCCTACAACAGCCCTCCTACTCTCCAGAAATAACCGAACAACTATCTGAGTCATTTGAACATAACACAGGCTCTGTGTCCAATCCAGGGATGGTGTGGAATGTGCACAAAGCATATATCAGAGGCATACAGATAAAATTGAGTTCCCAATTCAAAAAGAAGAGGATGCAGCATATAGACACCCTTACGTCCCAAATAACCAACTTAGAAAGGCTAAACAAATCAAATTCACATTCGTCAGACTCAGCAACTATTATTCCTTAGACAAGAACTCAGGCTACACCTTCTCTACTCATTTGAGAACTCACAGAGAAAACTAAAAGCTACGTCATATTCCACCTCCAATAAATCAGGTAAAGCCCTAGCTCAGCGCATTAAAGTTAGGAAAACTAAAAATAAAATGGATCATATCTACCATCCTCACGCAAAGGAAAAACTAAGCAAACCGCCAGACAATAGCTGATGCTTTCAGCACATACTACAGTGATTTGTATAAGTTTAAACAAGACCCTGATACATACCAACCCACGTCTGAGGATATTAATAAGTTCCTAAACCAAATCCAACTCCCGACGCTGACAAGAGAACAGCTATCCTGTCTAAATGACCCATTCACAGAACAAGAAATCTTAGCAACCATCAAATTCCTCCCTCCAGGTAAAGCACTGGGTCCTGATGGACTCGCAGGAGAGTAATTGAAACAATTAGTGCCACACCTAACTTCCCTTTTTATTGATGCTGCCTCCTCTTCTTTATTTCCTAGTGATTCCCTGAAAGCATTGATTATAACTCTGCCAAAACCAGGGGAGGAGCCGGTAGCCCCCAAAACTTCCGACCAATCTCTCTCCTAAATATGGACCTAGAAATCTATGCAAAAACAATCGCCACATGACTACTCAATGTTATGCCCATGCTGATCCATAGAGATCAATCCGGCTTCACCATTGGAAGACAAGCATCAAATCCACCAGAAGACTGATAGACATCATACATTATGCTGAGTCCAGCGGAATGCCTTCTCTGCTCCTCTCACTGGACAAAGAGAAGTTGGGATACATTGGGTATACCTTCGGTAAGCCCTCAAAAAATTAGGATTTAAAGGACAAATATTAGATGCCTTATTAGCACTATACTTCACCCCTCCACCTCTCCTCAGCCCAAGTATTCTCAGCTGACATGCTGTCCCAATCATTTCACATAACCAATGACACTAGGCAAGGCTGCCCATTATCCCCACTTTTTTTTTAATTTACTGATGGAACCCCTAGTGGAACATATCAGACAAAACCCCAAAATATCAGGATTTGAAATAGGCCAAACGTCCCATAAAATTTGTCTGTTTGCGGACGATGTTATTCTCATGCTCTGAACCCAACTTCTTCCCTGACAGAGGTGCAAAAAATCCTCCATTGGTTCAGTAGAATATCCTATTATAGGGAAAAAGCAACAAAATCGTATGTTCTAGATTTATGTTTAGATGTCACAACCAGAAACTTACACTAAGCCCAATACCCATACATACATAGAAAATGATATAACTTATCTTGAAGTACAATTCACAAAATCAACAAAAAACCTCTTCACTTATAATTTCAAACCATTTATTATCAAACTCCAGAAAGATCTCCAACACCTTGCAAAACATCAACTATCCTGGTCAGGCAGATTGGCAGCATTCAAAATGATACACCTATCTCAACTAATTTACCTATTTAGAACCATCCCCATCCCTATCCCGGTATCGTATTTTAAATCTCTCCAACCCAAACTTAATATGTTTGGCAAGGGAAGAAACCTAGATGTGCACATCTAAACTCACTAAACATAAACTTGCAAGAGGGGAGGGATCCATTAATTTTGAAGACTATTAATATACCCAATGCTTTATGGGGTCAAATAGAGGCAGCAACCTTTAAACACACTAATTTACAAAGAAGGATATTATGAGCCCACCTTGGCTCCCCTATTTCAACGGCACTAACCCCCCACAATGAGAGCCTCTGCTTTAACCTGGACAAAAACTAACTGCCTTATGAACAACACAACATAGTACCTTCTCCCCTCCTCTCCCAATAAAAATATTCGACAGACCTATCTTTGGTTCACTGGGCAACAAAGGGCAGCAATCACATTCAGGATATATTCCAGGGAATCAACTTAATGACATTTCCTCAACTATAAAAGAAATGTAACCTTCCCGCTATAAACCTCTTTACCTACTTTCGAGTAAAACATTGCATCTCCCACATATCCACCCTATTATACACTTTTCCTCCCAAGACATGGACCTATCTGACCACATATCTGACCATCTTTTCTGTAACATCTTTCACCAAAAAATGTGTATTCATTAAATCAAACTCATACCTACACTGGGAATCAGACCATAATGTCACTGATACTCAATGGCAGACAGCATTCCATTTTATATACAAATCCACCCAATGCTCCACGCTTTGGGGACTCACCCAAAAAATATCCCTGCGTTGGTACCTAACGCCCACAAAATTTGCGTAATTTATGAATTGTACTTCAGACACATATTGGAGATGTAGTACAGTGAAAGGAGACCTACTGCACATTCTGTGGGCATGCCCATCCATACAAAATTACCACACATCTATCTTTCACATCTTGTCGGAGACCGCACTAAACCAGATATCCCTTACACCACCTTTAGGACTACTAAATCTGACGATAGAAATGATCCCTATCCCCCTCAGACAGGTGATAATTCATATTCTCCTAGCAACCAGACTAAGGCCGCGTACACACGCGGGGACTGTTCGCTCAACTTTGTCCGCTGAACAGTGTTTCGGCGGACAGTCCGCTCGTGTGTGGGCTTTCAGCGGACAGTTTCAGCGAACAGTCTGCTGAACAAAGTTTTTCGGAATTTCCGAAAAACTGTCCGCTGAAACTTTGTTTGAGCGGACAGTCCGCTCGTGTGTAGGCTTGTTCGTCAAACTAAGTTCCGCGCATACTCAGAAAGAATTTACAGGGCGGAAGCGCTCGGTCTTGTAAAACTAGTGTTCGTATTGAAGCTAGCATATTCGTCATGCTGCTAATTTTGTGGTTTTTTAATATAGCCCGTTCTTTTCTTCTTCGTAATGCAAGAAAAGTGAAGTAGCTTTGCTGCTTATATTCACACAGAGTTATACTACATGTTTTTATTCATCCTCATCCTATGATTAATCTTCCAATTATAGAAAAAATATATTCCAAATTAAAAAACAAAACAAAAAAAAACCCTAAAAAAAAAAAAATATATATATATATTTTTATTTCCGAAAAAAAAAATATAGAATTTATCTATTACTATATATTTTTGGAACTACTATTGTCATATTTTTTTTTTTTTGTGGGGGGTTTGAAACAAGATGGACTTGCATTTTTTTTGGCCAAGCAGGACTATGCAAGTAGAGATAGATAGATAGATAGATAGATAGATAGATAGATAGATAGATAGATAGATAGATAGATAGATACCCAAACCAGCATTTTAGCTTACACATGATTGCATGTTCAAAATCAGCAGAGCTTCCCCTCATTTCAAATGTTAAGCCTCAAATTTACAGCGACTGCACTTCCAAGTGCACTTGCAGTGGTTTAAAAATTGCACTTGAAGTTAGCATATTTACATGAACGTGTGTTTTGTAAATAACCCCCAGAGTCTTTTGACATGTATCTGCCTACTCACAAATAAACTTTGTTTTTTAAGCCAAAATTATACAAAAATATTTAAAAAAAAATAAAATAAAAAAAACATACAAGATTTTTTGGAAATAATACATTTTTATTTTTCCTCAGAACAAAAATAAATCAAGAGGGAGGCAACACTGGAGACAATTTTGACGTTTGTGAAGCCTTTTGTCCCCCAGGCACACATCAAGTGAGTGGACACCAAAATTCCGAACCTGCGTAGCATGTACATAGGGAGCACAACCAGGTCCTAGAATCCCAAAGACCAGGAACAGCAGCAGATGAGATCTATGTCCCCAGACTGTGGTACTACAACAGCCTGCGTCTTCTTTCAGAGCAGACTGAAGCCAGGCAGTCACTTGCGACTCTTCCGTCTAGCCTTCCCTCCACGCGTCGCTGGAGGCTGTGCCTCTGGTGGTGGAGTTGTGGTAGGAGGAGGAGGAGGAGGAGGAGGAGGAGGAGCAGTAGGGTCTGTGTTGTAAAGCTTAGTGGTGGGTGTGAGCTCACCCTTTAGACCCCGTTGGATGGCATCAAAAAAGATTGCTTCACACAAGTTTCGCTGTGGTTTGTCCATTTCTTGTAGCTTACTAGCCAGATAAGTGGCATAGGCCTCCTCCGGATTGGGGGGTTTTGACAAAATTTGTGTGGCTTGGCGTATAAGCACCAAGGACTCCTCCTCTGTATGGCCCATCCTCCTGGGCCTTTTGCTGGCTAGGCGGAGGGGAGGGACCTGGCTTTCAGTCCGACTCCTGCTGGGCCCAGCTAGCTCTTGTGTGTGGCTGGTCCCGGCCTCCTCCTCCATACCACTGGTCCCGGCCTCCTCCTGGGTGAGCTCATCCTGTGTAAAAAAACAAAGAAATCAATAAATAAAATATGTCTATATTTTGAAATCATCAATCACTAACAATTTTACAGTTCTCACTTGCAAATACATTTGTCTTGAAATACAAAAGGCTATCATTTTGACACCATAATTTTTCCATCAGTTCACCAAGATTTGAGCCACATTTGTGTAAACTACTGTATCCTTCTATCTAATTTAATTTGTGATGAAATCCTAGATTTGGAAGCAATTCAAACATTGAACTTGACATCATTAATATTTGAGCAATCCAAACTTTAGAAACTAAAATATACCTGGCTCCAGCTGGGCGCATCAACTTCGTCCAGCAAGGAAGGGTCTGGATCTTCCAGGGATGGCTCACCTGAGGCGGAGGGAAGGGTGGAGGGACGGGTAGACGGAAGAGTCTAAAGTGACGGCCTGGCTTCTGACGTGTCATCCAGAAAACGCAGCCTGTCATAATACCACAGCTTAGGTACATAGACCTGACCTACTGCTGATCCTGATGTTTGGGACACTAGGATCTTTCTTTGCTCCCGCCTATACACGCTACGCAGGTTCTTAATTTTGGCGTTCACAAAGTCAGTGTCTGCCTGGGGGACTCGGGTTTTCACAAACGCCAAAACTGTCTCCAGTGTCTTCTTCCGGGCAGCACGGCTTGAATATTGGGGGTGTTTTGTATCCCAAAGATTGCTGTGCGACTCCACTAAATCGAGAAATGTTGAGAGGAAGGCCTCCTCCTTAAAGGGGTCTGCAGTATACCTTTGCATTTTCTGAAAAAAAACAAAAAAAAAGACACAAAAAAAAAACAAAAAAAAACAAACAAAAAAATAAAAAAAAATAAAGTCAGACCAAATGCACACTATATTGTGACAATGTAATGTAGGCGAGACACACACTACTACACACGCTACCCCCCACACACACACTACCCCCCCCCCCCCCACACACACACACACACACACACACACACACACACACACACACACACACACACACTACCCCCCCCTATACACCCACCTCCACCCCCACACTACCACACAAAACACCAACCCCACTCAACCACCAACCCACATAAAAATCAATTAAACATCAATAAGAATAAAATTCAATATGCACATCCCTAACGCAGGCTTTAAATTAAACGAAAATAAAACGATAACTATCTTACCGTCGCGTGTAGCACTCGCTGCTTCCGTTCGGACAAGCGTACGGCCTCGTGGTAACGCTGTATATACAGCGCATGGTGCACTCAGGCTCCGCCTGCGTCGCCCGCCCCTGACGTTCCTTGCGTCCGTGTTTCCCCGCCCCTTTTACCCTCGTTCCGCTGTGGGTGAATGAGAGGAGAAAATGGCGGACGCAAATTCTATGAGCAGCGTGAGCAGCGCGGAGGAAAGCCATGGGCCCCATGCTTCCGGAGGAAGGAGGAGATATAAGGCCACCAATATGGCCTTTGAAGAGATGGTGGAGATGGTGGCTATCTTAAAAAGGGAGGATTATGATGGGGAACATGGCCCGTACCCCAAACCTAATGTCCGGAAAAGCGCCATCTTGGATGAGGTAGTCACAACCTTGGAGACCAAATTTGGGGTACGAAGAGGCAAGGACCAGCTCCGGAAACGATGGTCCGACATCAAGTCCAGGGAGCCGGACCAATATTACTGCATCAAAAAGGTCCTGAAAAAAAGTGAGTAAACTCCGCGATTTGATCGTAATCGTTCGTGTAGATAGTGTATGTAAATCTGGCGGATTTTATCGTAATCGTTCGTGTAGGTAGTGTATGAAACTGGCGGATTTGATCGTAATCGTTCGTGTAGATAGTGTATGTAAATCTGGCGGATTTATCGTAGTCGTTCGTGCAGGTAGTGTATGTAAATCTGGCGGATGTTATCGTAATCGTTCGTGTAGGTAGTGTATGAAACTGGCGGATTTGATCGCAATAGTTCGTGTAGGTAGTTTATGTAAATCTGGCGGATTTGATCGTTCGTGTAGTTAATAGTTTGTGTAATGAGCACATATGGTTGTTCGTATATGTGGGCGTAAATAGCATGAATTTGTGTATGGTGTAAATTTATCTGGTGTTGGATTAGATTTTAATTAGTTATTATTTTTTTTGTATTGTTCATGATAAACTGAATTGTCATGCTCAGTTTATAGGATATAAAAGTTTCATAAATTTATTCAGTGCAATGTAGACTCAATTAAAAAAATGAGATAGATAGATAAAATGCTGGTTCAACATCTGGACTAGGAAACTTTTATAAGTGTAGTTTGGGCCATCATAGAACATTTTTGACATAATCACACACAGGTACTCCAGGCGATGATTCGAGTGTGTCCGTCTGTGAAACTTGGACAAAAGATATACAGTATCACAGTTTGGTTAAAGGCTAGGTTCACATTGCTGCAATGTACGAGATCAAATGTTATTTGCACCGCACTGCAGTGCAAATCACATGTGATCTCTGTGTGATGCGATTTCAGCCATGTATATAGTATGGCTGAATTTACATCGCATCCGGCCCAAACTTGTACATGGCCCTTTTTTTAGTCCACAGCCGAATCGGATCACATGGGTGTTCACACCATGTGGTCCGATTCCTGTCCGAGTTTAAAGATTGCGCTGTGAAATGAGAACTAATTTGGAGGTGTCAATAAAACTTTACACTGATACTCCCAGCAGGTCACATAGGGCAGTGCGAACTGATCATGCGATGCGTGAAACCACAGTAGATTTGCAGCGTTCGCACATCGCATCAGTCTGAACACAGCCTAACTAAAAAAAAGTAATTTTAAGGATGTATTAAACTAGGATATTGTAATAACCAGCTAATAATTGTACACCACTTCAAACCAATGTTTCATATTCAAATTTCTGAACTCAAATATCACTATGCTTAAAAGTTTTTTTTTTTTTTTTTTTTCATTCTCATAGGGGAACAACGACTCAGACAAGAGGCGGAGCAGCCCAGGACCCCCCGACCTCGCCAGCCTGATTGGGCAATTAGCCCCAGCCCCGTGTCGGTGATGGAGCCATCCAGCCCCGTGTCAGTGATGGAGCTTCCCAGCCCCGTGTCCCAGCTGGAGCAGACAAGCCCAGGGCTAGATGTGGAGGAGGAAGAGGTGGTGGAGATCCGCACCCCACAAAGTGAGTGTCTGACAACCCAGCTTAAGGTAAACAATTAATGGCTGTATATGTTAACCAATTTTTTATCTACACATGTTTTTAGGTGATGATCTGGTTGTGGAAGGACAAGCCGAGCCATTTACCTCGGACAGTGCCCACAGGCTGATTGGGCAGGTCATGGCCTGGAATGCAAGAATGGATTTGATGGAGAGCAACATCCAGGCCATGCTACACCAAATCCAGGCTATACAACAACAGCTGGTCCCTATGAGGCAGGAAATTAAGGACATGATTGATGTTTTAGGGAGAATCTAAGCCCCTTTTCCCTAAAACACAATCGATCATGTTCTTCATTTCCTTGCCAAAAAGTTTTTAAGGTTTTTACTTGATTTTTAGAGGCCAAATTTTGAAGATGCACACGGTGTGTCAACATGTGCTATGTGCCATCAGAGGATCGCAATAGACGCATTTGGTGTTTGCAAACCCTTCCTCATTCTAGTATGTGAGAGGAAGGGATTGCACACACCAAACACGTCCATTGATCACTCATGATGGTACATAGCACATGTTGACATTACCAATTTTTGGTGTGCATCTTCAAAATTTGGCTTTACCCCTTGTTTTATGTAAATAGTTAAAAATCTGATTTTATTTTTTTTTATTTTTGTGATAATTGCATTTTTGATATATCTATATATTTCTATGTTTACCAAAAAAGAAAAAAAAAAAAAAACAACAAAAAAGAATTTATAAAAAAAAAAATATATATATATATATAAAAAAAATTAAAAAAACAAATTCCAAAAAAAAAAAAAAAAAAAAGAATTTATAAAAAAAAAAAAAAGACACAAAAAACAAAAAAAGATCTAAATAAGAGGCACTGGTTGGAATGTGCACTATTAAAAAATCAAAAAAAAAAGGTGTGTGTGTGTGTGTGTCTACTTCTTTCAATACTCAATACCAGTTTGGGAAGGCATTTTGTGTTTTCTGTCACAAAGGGCCTTATTTCCTATTGTTAAAAACCACTTTGCTATACAAATGCACTAGGACAGGAATATGCAATTAGTGGAAATCCAGCTGTTGCAGAACTACAAGTCCCATGAAGCATAGCAAGACTGACAGCCACAAGCATGAGACCCAGAGGCATGATTGACTTGTAGTTTTGCACCAGCCGGAGGTTGGCCAATTGCATATCCCTGAATTAGGAGAATGTAGGATACAAGCAACGTGAAAAGCAAACAAGAACCAAACTTCAAAATTTGAACAAACAAGACATATTTCCAGAAAAATAAATTTTTATTGGTCAGCTGGCATTGGAATAGCCCCCCTACCATTAAAATAGCTGACATAGCGGTCACGCACCTCACGTGCTGTTTGGGGGGCTAAGCCAGGAAGGGCATGATCCAGCCCTGTGAGTTCTGGAAGCCTGAGTCCGGCCTCAGGCCCAATAGGCTGCAGGTACTGGTTACCTGAAAATTTCCTTAGAAAATTGTGCAGAATGCAGCAGCACAGAATCACATAGTTCAGTTTATATTCTGCAAGGTTGATGGCTGTCAGTAACAGATGGAACCGGCTGGCCATAATGTCAAAGGCACTCTCCACAACCCTTCTTGCTCTGGCCAGCCGGTAATTAAAAACCCTCCTCTCCGGGGTGAGGGTCCTTTGGGGGAAGGGTTTCATAAGATGTTCACTCAGACCGAACGCTTCATCAGCCAGAAACACAAACGGTAGACCCTCCACATTCTCGGCATCTGGTGGCAAGTCCAGGCCACCAGTGATAAGACGGTGGCAGAACTCGGTCTGCCTAAAGACTCCTCCGTCAGACATCCGGCCGTTCTTCCCCACATCCACATAAAGAAAGTCACATTGTGCCGACACCACCGCCATTAGCACCACACTATGGAACCCCTTATAATTCCAATAGTAGGACCCCGAATGGGGTGGGGGCACAATCCTCACATGATTCCCTTCGATCACCCCTCCGCAGTTGGGAAAGTCCCAACGGGCAGCGAAATGGGAAGCCACAGTCTGCCATTCCTGTGGTGTGGAAGGACACTGGGGAGTCAAACACAGGGAAAAAAAAAATAGTCATTAAATAAAAACAATTCATAACAACTAAAACACCAAGCCCCAATATAGCACGAACTCGTTCCCGAGTAAGTCCACTCTCCATGGCTTTCAAACGGTCGGATGGACAGACAAGCTCAACTGAACGCACTGAAGAACAGCCAGACCTATGAAGAACGACCTGAAACCCAGAAACGAGCGGACCAGAAGCGCCTAATAACAGGTACAACTGATCCATGCGTACCGAAAGACAGATATAAACCTCACAGGTAGACTGCACTGTAGTGAACGGACAAATTAAGCTGAAGTCTGAAAAGCGCGAATCGTCTCTAACCAAACTTCTACTAACGCAAAGTCAGTAGAAGGAGCTCAAAGGGTGCTTTGCTGTGTCTTGGACTTCCTATTTCTAGTCCCGTCGTACGTGACGTACGTCATCGCGCACGGTTCCAGCGGACTGTTCGTTCATCGTGTGTGGCCAAGTCCGTCCATGCTAATTTTGAGCGGACTGTCCGCTGAAACTGTTTGACGAACAAAGTTGAGCGAACAGTCCCCGCGTGTGTACGCGGCCTAAGCTTAACCAGACTCTGGAAAACTAAACAATCACCAACTGTAGAAAATACTATTGACTTAGTTAACCTACAATTACAAGCTATTGTTAGGCTCTAAAAAAGGCATGATTACTAAAGCAAAATTAGATTGGCTCCCTTAGTCACAGTGGACGAGATCAGCGGTATTCATATAAACCCTATATATCTTATGGTAAAACCTGTAATATATACTTTTGAGAATAGACATGATCATTGAATTGTATTAAATGTTTTGATGTTATAAAAAATACAACCCACTTTAACCTCCCTGGCGGTACGATTATTTCGGATTTTAGGTGCTAAAAGCGGTACCATTATTTTGCATGAAAATTTGGCGTTTTATATTGTAGTCCTGCAATTCTTAGGAATAACTCTCTTAAATCTGTCCAAACCAGAGTCTAGCAGACATCCCGGGTATGATAAAGTTTGAAAAATGTAATCATAAATTATAATATAATAAATAATTATAAATAATTGTACCAAATAATAATATAACAATAATAAAAATTATTCAATAATGTACCGTATATACTCGAGTATAAGCCGAGATTTTCAGCCTCTTTTTTGAGGCTGAAAGTGCCCCCCTCGGCTTATACTCGAGTCATCGCTGTCTGCCCGCTCGATCAGCGTGTCGAGCAGACAGACAGCGGCCATTCTATTCAAAAGCCGCGCCTCCGGCTCCGCCTTCGCCTGTGATAGGCGGAACACTGAATTTCCCAGCAGCCTGTGTTCCGCCTATCACGGACATCGTATCATCCTCGTACTACGGACGAGGATGATACGACGTCTGTGATAGGCGGAACACAGGCTGCTGGGAAATTCAGTGTTCCGCCTATCACAGGCGAAGGCGGCGGCGCAGCTTTTGAACTTTACAATGGCCGCCGACGAAGAGGGCACGGGACGGAGGCAAGGGAAGGCACGGCACGGGACGGGACGGCGGCGGCAAGGCACGGCACGACACGGGACGGATGCAAGGAGGCAAGTCACGGCACGGGACGGAGGCAAGGAGGCAAGGCACGGGACGGAGGCTCGGGACAAAGGTAGGCTGGACACACACACACACACACACACACACACACACACACACACACACACACACACACACACACACGGATGGAGACACACACAGGGATGGATGGATGGATGGAGACACACACAGGGATGGATGGATGGATGGATGGAGACACACACACACACAGGGATGGATGGATGGATGGATGGAGACACACACACACAGGGATGGATGGATGGATGGATGGAGACACACACACACAGGGATGGATGGATGGATGGACACACACACACACAGGGATGGATGGACGGACACACAGGGATGGACGGACACACAGGGATGGACGGACACACAGGGATGGACGGACACACAGGGATGGACGGACACACACACAGGGATGGACAGGCATGTCTCACCCTCGGCTTATACACGAGTCAATAAGTTTGCCAGTTTTTTTGGGGGTAAATTGGGGGCCTCGGCTTATATTCGGGTCGGCCTATACTCGAGTATATACGGTAATCAAATCAAAAACACTGAAATTTGCTCAGTTGCAGAATTGTCACTGTCATTACTTTTCAGTATTTGATGACGGATCTCCCCACAAATCGCTATCGCTCAATTCTGTGAGTGATTCTAAATTATTATCGCTGTTTTCTAGCTGGTCTAAAATCATTTTTGATGTACAGTGACAGTTTTGGTTGCTATGGGCAATCTCCAGTTTCCAGGCATAAAGAACAGTTTTTATTATATAAAAGTGCATGCAGGACACTGGGCAGACCACTAGGGACAACGGGGATGTGAAATATTTACATACAGCAATGTAATCTGTAAGATTACATTATACTGTATGTATACTGTGTGTTTCACTTTTTGAATTTGGCGCCGATCTCCGTGCCCGTGCGTCGCAACGCTCGCAGGGCACGGAGATCGGCGATGTAATGCATCGAGCGAGACACGGCTCGCTCGTACAGCGGGGAGACAACGCTGGATCCGAGGGAGAAGGTAAGTAAACCTCCTCCTGGATCCAGTGATGCAGTCCCGAGTCTGACTCGGGGATACCGCTTTTGGTATGAAAAATCCACCCCGAGTCAGACTCGGGAACACCGCCAGGGGGGTTAACAGTGCAGAAGCTACCTGTATTTCTGAGCTGGACTTCTTGTTTTGAATTTATGAAAATTTGCAATGTAATCTCTATTTTATTCTTGTAACACCAGTAAAAAAAACAATAAAAATATTGATAAAAAAAGAGATGTCACGAAGTGCTCGGCGGTGGACGCTTTCTGAGGGAGCTCCGTGTAGCCCGGACTCCATCCATCGCCATCCTCACTTAATCAGCACCGACTGGTGCCCGAATCTAAGGCCAACTACTCCCTGGAGGGCCCTGCAGCGACTGGTGGCTATATTTGGCGTAATACCCCTCCATTCGGCCGCGGGACGATCGACACCGGGAGCTTGCGGCGGCCATCTTGCCGCTCCGGAGGCCTGCCGAATCCTCGGGATTTCAGCTGCATCGAGCGGTAGGGGACTATCATCCACCCTCCAACCCTTCTGATCTTCACCCCCTGTGCGCTCTGGTGGCTCGTTCGGGCCTCTGGGGTGTGCGGGGAGGCCGTGGCTGGGCCCGGCCTAGTGCGGCCTAGTAAGGCCTGTGGATCCCCGATCTTTCCTACGGAGGACACCCGCGGAAGAGCATCGCGCCCCGGACCACTAACCAACGAAAATAGGGAGGGAGTCCCTCTGAATGCAGGCCCCCCCCCCTGGACAGCAAACACCTTCCAAACCCCCACACTGCATCTATCATTAGTCCTGGCCCTGATCCAGGCCTGTGCTGACTGAGGTCAGCCATCTTGCTACACCCAAAGGCCTACTACTCCTCATTTCACACTCTGCTGGTGTGGTGGGGGAGCGGAGCCTCCTATAATCTTCTAGCCCTGTTTCCAGAGGGCGCATGCACGGCAGCTCCGAAGATGGCCGCATAGACCTGGAGCCCCGTCCCGCCCTGGCGGTTCAGGACTGATAACGGCACCCAGAGAACCAACGTTCACTCCACAATACGTTCGCTGAGTAGTAGACACATCAGGGATCTCCCCAATGTACTCCGGGGCTGTCAGGAGAAACCTCGAGCCGACTTTCGAGACGATCCGTTCTTCCCAGACAGAGGCTAAAATGGCGGCCGGGCCTCACCGCTCGGACGCGGCTTACACAACCGGGGCACAGCTGGCAGCCTCTCCCTCTTCTGCCCTGCAACGACAGTCAAATACCGATCATCCTGACATGGCTTCTCCAGCCTCCACAGTGTCCCTTCTGGAACAATCATTCCCAGACATGGATTTCCCACCCTTGGGAGCCAACCTCCCTAAGCCCCAACATCTAACACAGCCTGGGGATCTGGGCCTACTGCAGCCGATCAATGTGACTGAACTCTTTGCTAAATTTGCAGAACTCCTGGACAGGGGTTTACAAAATACGGCTACCAAAATCACAAATGACATCAAAGCAGACCTCCAGAACATCGGATCTCGCATTGAAACTATTGAATCCAACCTGGATGCGACGATTTCCAGAACAAATCAGAACTCTGCTTGCTTACAAGTTTTACAAGAACAACTGGATACTGCCAATGCCAAAATAGATGACCTTGAAAATAGAAATAGGAGGTGCAAATTTAGAGTCAGGGGACTCCCTGAATCCTACAAGGACGTTCCTGAGACAATACAGGCCTTCATTAAAGATCTGCTCCCTGACACCCCACAACACCATCTAGAGCTTGATAGGGCTCACAGGGCCCTCAGGCCCCCCAGGGATGATGGCCTACCTCGAGATATTGTAGTAAAGCCTCACCACTATACAGTGAAAGAAGCAGTCATGAAGAAATCCAGATCCCTGCCCAAGATCGTCTTTCAGGGACACCAATTACAAGTCTTTGCTGATATATCTCCCTCCACCATTCAAAAGAGACGCACCTTGAAACCGCTACTTCAAATTCTAATGAATAAGGACATTAAATATTGGTGGCTCTTTCCATTTCAACTGAAGATGTTATTCAATGGGAAACCCTACACCTTTAGTTCACTTCCAGAAGGGGAACAGCTTTTCCTACGACTCGGCCTCATCTCTCACGACCCAATCGCTATGCAACAGGAGTCCTCTCCTCACTCGGCTAAAAGGCAACTTCCATCCAGTCCTTCCAGTCCACTGAACTCGATGTGGAAACCTGCAAGATACAAGAAATCGAAGGACAACGTCCCGCCTTGACTCACTATGAACTGCCTGCAGTACAAATTTTGGGACTTTGGGGGGATACTAGTCCCCTCTCGGGGACCTTGAGCAGGGAAATCGCCTAGAATATACCTCACCGTATAGGTGGGAACGGCACTCAAGGTCTCCCTCTGTGTTGGGGGGAACTGGCTAACCCCTTTTTTTTTTTTTACTAATCTTATGTTGCCACACTCAAGTATTTTTCTTCTCCTGTTTTGTTTTTCTTTATCATCTCCTGGCCTTTGGGGAGATTCGAACGATTTCTAATGTTAACGTTGGTTCTGGGGCCTTTTTGACAGTTACATTTTGTTTAAATTCTTAGATGGTCCTTCCTGCTAGGGCGGTGCTCATGCACCCCATCCTGCCTAGTGAACTCGGTATTGACCCTTCACTGGCCAGGATCACTCTCTATCTCTATCCCCTTTGGGATTGAGATTGGGGAGGTATTTGATTTTTCTTTTTTTTTTTGCAGGTGGTATTTTATTCCGCCCGCATCGGGGGTCATGTTTGTCCCCCTTCTTCTCTTCTCTACTCCTCTCTATCCCCTTTTCTTGCTCATTCTCTACTCTTTCTTTCCCCTAGAAGTCGTCTGGAGAACGAGGGCACGGTCTTCATCTATGCTAGCTGAAGTCACACTCTGGTCTGATATTGTCCTGGTCTATGAATCTACTAAGGGTAAGTGCCTTTGTGTATCGGGGTATTCCCACTCCTCTGCTCGATGGCGGTAACTGACCCAGACAAAATTCCCCTTAAGCTTATTACTCACAATGCCCAAGGCCTAAACTCCCCGGCTAAACGTCGGAAAATATTTCAACATTTTCACTCCCAAAAAGTCGATGTAGCACTCCTACAAGAAACCCATTTCCCTAAACGCTACCATCCTTCCTTTATTCATTCCAAATTCTCTAATTTCTCACTGGCTAATGCAGATGATAAAACAAAAGGGGTGGGTATTTTTATTTCCAACAGATGTACATTCTCTCTCAAGTCAGAACTTAAAGATCCAGAAGGCAGATTTCTCCTTTTGATTGGAGAGCTAGATGGTCATCTCTACTCATTCATTTCATACTACGCCCCCAACAGAGGTCAATATGCCTTCTTTAAGAATCTACTAGACACCGTGTCACCATTATTGGAGGGGACTGTAGTTTTTGGGGGTGACTCGAATACGGCCTTTGACGCGGGCATGGATAAGGCACGTCCTCCGGGTAAACGCCTTGTTCGACCCACTAAACAAAGTCTGCGCATAGCCAAACTAATCTCCCAACATGGGCTGATTGATATCTGGAGGGAAATGAATCCATCCCTGAGGGATTATACCCATTTCTCCAGTCCCCACCAATCTTTCTCGAGAATAGATCACATATGGGTTACCTCCCGTACCATTCCATTAACAAACAGAGCTTTCATTAAAGACGTAGTCTGGTCGGACCACTCTATGGTGGTGATAACCTTCCGACGCCCTGGAATGGCTCGACCCGGTAGGAGATGGCGCCTCAATGAATCTATCTTGAGCGACCCGGGCAGGAAGGAGGAGATTGATACCAAAATTAAAGCTTATTTTCAAACCAACGACACCCCGGAGGTTGGACCCTCGTGCCTTTGGGCTGCCCATAAGGCGGTTCTTAGAGGACACCTTATCCAAATTGCTTCTCAAATTAACAAAGCACAAAAATCTGATATTGTCAGATTGGAGCAGGAATTCGCGGCCCTATCTAAAAGGCACAAGGCTCGCCCCTCCGAGGTTCCCATCTCGGACCTGGACGCAGCTCGTGCTTCTTTAAACTTAGCACTCACTACTAGAGCTGAAAAATGGATCCGCTGGAGTGAATCCCGTTTTTACTGCCAGGGAGATCGGATAGGCACACTTTTAGCACGTAGACTTTCTCCAAAAATCAAACACACTGCTCTCCCCAAAATCAAAATAAATGGTAGTACCCTCTCCCAAAATCCGCAACGCATAATGGAACAATTTCATTCATTCTTCCAATCCCTCTATAGTAATAAAGACTGCCCGACGCAAGCACAGGTTGATCAGTTCCTCGACACAGTACAAAACCCAATTTTGAAATCTTCACATCGCCAAATCTTAGACGCCCCTATCTCGCAGGAAGAAGTCTGTGCTGTGATCAAAAAATTAAAACCCCACTCTGCTCCTGGCCCGGACGGTTTCTCTATACCTTACTACAAATCCTTTTCCACCACTCTAGCCCCATACCTTGCTCGTTTTTTCAATGAGCTTCGGAGAGGGGGTCCCTTAGAAGCTTCTTCTAATATGGCATATGTAACGGTTATTCCTAAACCAGACAAGGATCCTAGTGCTGTTTCCAACTATAGACCGATTTCCCTCATCAACAATGATCTAAAGATTCTGACTAAGATCCTTGCAGACCGCCTGGCCTCTTTCATTAGTCTGTGTATCCATAAAGACCAGGTAAGCTTTATACCAGGCCGAGAAGGCTCTGACCAGACACGTAGAGCCATTGACCTGATTTCTATCCTAAACTCCAACTGGGACAAGGGAGCTCCTCGACAAGGCTGTTTGCTTTCCTTGGACCTACAAAAAGCATTTGATTCTATTCACTGGTCGTTCATCTTTTCAACTTTACAGCGTTGGGGTTTTGGTGAGCATTTTCTCAATGTTCTGAGGGCTCTCTACTCAACCCCTTCGGCCCAGGTACGTCTGCAGGGATTCTACTCTGAATCTTTCCCTATCTTACGGGGGACGAGACAAGGATGTCCTCTATCCCCTCTTATCTTCGCCATAGCGATTGAATCTTTAGCGATTTCCATTAGGAACAACCCTAATATCAAAGGCATATCTTGTGGCTCCCGAACTCACAAATGCGCACTGTTTGCGGATGACATCCTACTTTTTGTATCTTCTCCCCTCACAACGCTCCCTAACTTATGCCGCCTCCTAGATGACTTTGGCTTGGTATCTGGCCTCAAGGTCAACTACAACAAATCACAAGCACTTAACATTAATCTTGCAGACTCACTCCTCTCTAGGCTTTGAGATAGCTTTAAACTCTCATGGGCCGACTCATTTATTACATATCTGGGAATAAAACTGACACCAAGGATAGATCTTCTCTATCAAGCTAATTACCCGCCGCTGTACAAAAAATTAGAGAGAGACCTCCTAAAGTGGTCGGAACTTCCCATGACATGGTTAGGTAGGATCAATGCCATCAAAATGACATTACTCCCGCGTATCCTTTACTATTTTAGAACCCTTCCGATACCAATAAACAAAAACCACCTTGGGCTATTCCAAGCCAAAGTCATCAAATTTATTTGGGGGAAAGGTGGACGCAGACTGGCGAAGTCGGTCCTATATAGAGCAAGGACAGAAGGGGGACTGGGCCTGCCAAACTTGCTTTGGTATTTCCAAGCAGCACAACTTTCACAGCTCTCCAGAATCTACTCCCGGTGGGAACACCCTGACTGGATACACATTGAAAGATTGGCAGTCCCGCTTCATACCCTTGATTTCCTTCTATGGAACCCCAAAAAATCCAGACCTCTGATCATGTCGCCGACGCTGTCCCACTCATTCACTTTATGGGACTCCCTCAGAGGTAATACACACCTAATTTCTTCTTTAGAACCCTTGAAACACTTATTTCACAACCCAGACTTCTACCCAGGCCTAGACATCAAAGCGTTCCAGTGGTGGCTAGACAAAGGGCTCTACAGAATCGGTCACTTTCTCAGACCTCTAGGCCCCCTAACAAAAGCCTATTGCGTGAGTAAACTGGACATGCCCAGATCTGAATTCTTCCGATTTACACAGATATCCGCATTTCTTCACAAAAAATGCAGATCCTTCCCAGACGGTCCACAAATTACCCCTTATGAACAATGGTGTGGGCAGGGCATCGAGCAGAGGGGTGGGATCTCACTGGTTTACAGGGCACTCTCAGGTAAACAGTCCAAAACCTCTTACACGTTGGCTTGGGAAGATGACTTGGCCCAATCCTGGAACCTGGAGACTTGGCAAAGGAATTTCTCCTACTCATACAAGGGCATCATGAATACCGGTCTCATAGAAGCGAGTATTAAAGTACTTACCAGGTGGTACTTAGTACCCACGAGACTTGCCCACATCTTACCGTCCACATCTCCTCTATGTTTCAGGGGCTGTAAACTTAGAGGTGACATGCTTCATGTTTGGTGGTCCTGTCCCAGAGTACGACATTTTTGGCGTAACATTTTCTCCTGGATAAGCATAATTACCTCACAGCCTATCTTACCATCCCCCCTCATTGCACTTCTCAACTTCCCAGTCACGGGAGCGCCCAAGATTACACAACGCCTCATCCACTTTATTTTACTAGGTGCCAAACTTACCCTGGCAAAAGCCTGGAAGACGCCTACTGTATCACCCAGAGTAGCAAAGAAAAAAATTTCTTGGATCATGAATCAAGAAAAAATGGCCGGTGTAATCTTGGATCGTTCTGAGAAATTCTATCACACTTGGAAACCTTGGGCATCTTTTGTTGGGATAACCCTCCCACATTGAAATAGCTGTACTACTGGCTGTCGCTCACTTCTCCAGACGACCTTCTACACCCCCCTTTATCTCCTTTTGCACTCTTCTGCGCTAATTGCCTTTTTCCTCTACTTTTCCTCTACTTTTCCTGCTCTTATTTTCTTTGTCTATCCCCTCTTCCTCCTATACTCCCCTTTCCCCTCCCTGTAGGGGATGCTCCCTTTGGTTGCAAATATCCTTTGTGATTAGTTAACATTTCACTTATTGGATTTCCTAATCTATACAGTGCAAGGAAACCTCCATTTGTTCTACTATGTTCTTTTGCTCTCCCTCCCAGATCTTGAGTATACATCACGTATGCCTCATTAAGTTGCATAACTCATAGTTCTCACTTGCTATATTTCGAATGCATAACCAATGTAGTTGGTTGACCAGTCCCTTTCGCTGGGGGGTGGGGGGGGCCCTGGGGAGTTGCCCGGTCGCAGTGTGTGCCCATTTGGGGCGGCGGGGCGATCTTCCCTGGGCCCGTCTCGGCCACGGGTGGAAGGTATTAAGGGGGGATCTCCGGGTCCCCACGACTTAGGAGGGGGCCACGTTGACCCCTTGTTTTCGAATGTACCATTGCTATCACGTGCTCTCTTTCTCAGACTGGTCAAGATTTATTCTTTTACCTTCTATATTGCAACCTTGGTCTGGGTAGGGATATGTTTTTCTTACTTGTTTTCCCATTATATGTTTTATCACTATGATGCATTTGTCTTTTGGGGGGCATCTCGCCCTACTGCCACTTACTATTGACATGTTTTGTACACTGTTGTTATAATTTACAATAAAAATCTATTGCAACGAAAAAAAGAGATGTCACTTTCTGGGTCACAAGAAGAAGGGGAAGAGCGCTGACGTGTGTCTGTTCTTCCCCTTCCCCTACAGCCGCCGGCACCTGCCATGGAGCTCCTGGGCCCCCACATGGGCAAGCAGAGCCCGGTAAGTATGGTGGGTCATGGCAGCAGAGGGGGGTGCTGGAACCAGGGGTGTGTGAGAGCGATTGGGCGGCATGAATGCTCTCACCTGACAGCCAGGAGTCTGCCTGTCAGTTTCATACACAATCCCGGATTGTGTGTAATACCCCCCACTGTCAGCTCTGTACGATGTACGGACCTGGCGCCAAAAGGTATAATGGGAACCCCACGCCACAATGTAAAAAAAAAACAGCATGAGGCCCCCAAAATCCACACCAGACCCTTATCCGAAAATTTAGCCCAACAGGTCAGAAAAAGGTTGGATGAGCGGCCTGCTCCCCACCTGAACCATACCAGGGCACTTGCCCTCAATATGGGGGGTGCTTGGGGCAGAGTGAGGATCTCCCCCACCCCAAAGCACCTTGTCCCCATGTTGATGGAGACAAGTGCCTCTTTCCCATGACCCTGAGCTGTGGTTGTGGGGGTCTGCAGGCAGGGGGCTTATCGGAATCTGGAAGCAAGGGGTCCCCCAGATCCTGCCCCCACCCCAAGTGAATGAGTATGGGGTACATTGTACCCCTTCTCATTCACAAAAAAGTATCAAAAAAGAAACCAAAGTAATTCCTTTACTGTGCCCTGATGTAGATCAATCAGAACACTGTTACCACCGCTGGACCCGAAAAAAGAAAAGAGCGCTCCACCAGCAACAAAGGCTAACCGCTGTGTGCCTGCTCCACCATCTGACAGTTCATAAATAGGTAAGGTGCGGGGCCACCTGGAGATGTCACCTGGTGACACTGCCCCCATGTGACATCACCGAGCCGGCATTCACCGTGACGTCACCAGGTGGTTTCGCTCCTTACCTATTTAAGAACTGTCAGATGGTGGAGCAGGCAGATGGTGGTTAGATAGCAGAGATTTTTTTTTCCCTTTTCCGGGTCTGTCAGTGGCAGCATTGTCATGATTGATGATAAATCTTTATCGGGGGACATTGTTTTGTTTTTTAAATAAAGGAATTGTTAAAAACTGTGTGTGTGCTTTTATTTCTTTTTGACACTTTTTTGGTGAATGGGTACCCCATATTTATTCACATAAGAGGGGGTGGGATAAGGGGGCTTACAGATTCTGGTAAGCCCCCTGCCCCTAGATACCGAAGGGCCTGGTATGGATTGGCAGGACCCCACACAATTTTTTTTAACATTTTTGTATTGCCGGAAATTTAAATGTCATTTTTTTCTTTATAAATGTCAGTTTTGCTGCAGCAGGTTCTATACAGTAGTAGTAGTAGTATAGATGCACCACTTTACAGACAGACTAAGGGGATCCCTCAGGCACTATATTTAAAATAATTTTTCATTTTTATTATTTCACTTTAAGCATCATTAAAATGACTGCCCCTGCAAAAAGGATCTTTTAAAAAAAAAAAAAGTTTTTGCATAGATACAGGTCCCCCAGGGCTTATAACTTGCATATAAGCCTTCAAAATGGGGATTTTTGTTTTATTAAATTTGGGTCCCATAGACTTCAATGGTGTTCAGGTCGGAACTTTTTTTTTTGGCACAAACCGAACTGCGGGGTTGTTCAGGCCAATTCTACTACCAACCAAGGACTCTTTTCTGGTGACCTGTCCACAAACCTTCCATATACAACCATTACCTTCATTATGACCTCCTATTTCAACACTGGAATCTCTTATTCCGCATCTTTCAGTTGGACAACTGCTTCAGTACAGTCTAACCACTGTGAATGATCCTTTTAAACAAATGTACATCTTTGAGCATAAAGGACTTGGTGGAGGAATTCAGATTTATGAACTCAGAATATTACACACTTATTTGTTGTAATCATTTCCTCTCTTCGCACCCCCCTATTAGACCTACCAAACACCCTAAAGTTAGGCAATTTTATGTATCTTCCCACCTAGCAAAAGGGAAATCCCTATTTTTTTTCCATAAAAGATTTTATTGAAAGACACGTAAAAGAAATGGTTACAAAGCATTTAACATGTACATCAAGGAAAGCTTCCATGGTGTGTACATCAAAGCGGGTAATTACAGCTTAAGTCATGGAAAATCAAACATTTGGGTTCTTATATATTCAAGTACATTTTATCAATGAATAAACCTTGTGAACCTTGTGAGTACAACCCATATATTAACCTCTAAAGTGGGGATACCCATATTGTGTTGAGTCATATTACAACTGAAAGCAATGCCACTTAGACCGTTTGTATACGATCCTGTGTGGCAAATATCAATTCTTCTATTTCTTCTATTTTGGCTATTCTGAGTAGCCATTCTCTAATGGTTGGTATTTCTGTTGATCTCCAGTTAATTGGGATGCAGATCCTCACTGCGTTGACCATATGTATGGCTAAGGATTTGAGATAGTCGTGTTTGGGTAGTGTAGTATGGTAAGAATTCGTATAGTCATGATGGGGTCCTGTACAATTTGGTTTTAATTTTATACCCATTTTCTTGGATCGCTACATTCTTTGACTCCTTATGGGCAAGTGTGTAAGTGGATTCCCAGTCCTCATCCATCAGTGTCATTTGTAAGTCTTTTTCCCATGAGTTGCATGGGTTTTCAGTCGCGAACACAAGGGTGTCGCCTTGAAGTAGGGCATAAATGTTTAAGATGAGGTGTCTTTGAGGTATGTTGCTGGAGCATAGGGTTTCAAATGGAGTAACTTTTCTAGTCCATGTTGTGGTTGGTGTTGAAGAGGTTAAAAAGAGTCTCACTTGTCTGTATAAAATATGAAAATGTGGCACTCACTAATAGTAACAAACGTGCAAAATAAGTATAAATAAGTGCAGATGTAAATAAACAAAATTCATGTGAAGTGAAGTCCAAATAACATTAAAAATGTTCCAAACCACAATGGAAAACTTTCCAGGTGCAGTAAACCACAGATGCTCAAGAACTTTTCAAGTGCAAATCAACACCCCCATATGTGTTCCCACTCACCAAATGACGATGACCCCCTGCTTTGCAGTCTGGGGGTCACTTCAGGCTTAAATGATGGTATTGAGAGAAGTTCAGGGGTAGTGATGTGAACATCAGATCAAAGGATTCTTATTGGAAATTCTCAGTAGAATCGCCAGGCACCAAAAACAATAGGGATAAAAAACTAAGAACTAATAGTGAAAGTACTGTTTAAAAGGAATTTATTCCACATACAATGGGTACTCACAAAATAGCTGATAAAAACAGGCATGTAAAGGGATTGTAGATGTATCTGGACGTTGCTCACAGGCGTACATTCTGGGAACCAGAAAGTGCATTCCACGCAGCAGGAAATGACGTCAGTGCCGTCAGAAATGTGTCAAGGGAGGTTAAAAAGTATCTCACTTGTCTGTATGACCAGGAAGGGAATGTGTTTGTGTGGGACTCAGACATTAGATCCTGGTAAGTTCGGATGGTACCTTTATGGAAGAACTGTTGTGCCCTTTCCTCATTATGTGGCCATTCCTTGTGGAGGAATGTGGCGGACTCCCCAGGGGGGAACTCAGGGTTTCCACATAAGGAAGACATTGGTCCTAAGTGTGTGGACAAATTATATAGAGAGATGGCTTTATTAAAGGCCAGTAGTGAGGGGTATATAAGAGATGTGTCTTCAGGGTTTGGGGCCACAGTCGTTGGTAGCCATGGGAGAAAATGTGTAGGGGTGTGTATAAAGCATTTTTCTATCATAATCCAAGCTTTTTCTAGGTAATGTATCTTCCAATCTACAATTCTGGACAGGTGGTATGCTAGCTGATACTTGAGGAGGTCAGGAAGGCTGATTCTGTCTTTGGATTTGGGGTAGGTCAATCGTGATTTTTAATGCGTGATGGGCTATTCTTCAATAGGAAGGCTGTGCATGTTTTTTTGTATGTTTTGAAAAAGGAAGGGGGTAGGTGTACCAGTATTATCTGCATTAAATATAAGAGGCAGGGGAGGACAATCATTTTAATTAGGGCCGAAATCAGGATATATTTAACTTGCTCCATTCTTTTATGTTATTTTTGATTTTTTTAAAGTATGTTTAGGTAATTATGTTTATATAGGTCAGCTATTCTTTTGATGATCTGGATTTCAAGGTATGTAATGGCTTCTTTCTCCCATTGAAATGGGAATGAGTCTTAGGCATGAGCTGTCTCTTGTGGGGTAAGTGAGATGTTTAGGGCTTGGGACTTAGAGTAGTTAATTTTGAGGTTTGATAGCTCTTCAAAGTTTTTCATGTCCCTCAGAATGTTGGGTAGTGAAAGTCGGGGAGATTATAGGATGAGTAAAATGTCATCCGCAAAAGTGGCTACCTTAAATTCGTGCTATGGAGACTCATTTGATGTCTGGGTTGTTACGTTGTGGCATATCCCTATTTTACAATCTATTTCAAGATAAACTTTCATTCACCAAGACAGCTTTTCTGTCTGGGAAATGGATTTAAAACATACTTTTACCACCCCCCAGTGGATAAAAGCCTTTAACTTCATATACAACACAATAAACCATTGGGCATTGGCTCAAAAAAATAGCATCCCGCTGGTACTATACGTCTTACCAATTGGCACTAGTCCCCTCTACCAACTCTCCACTTTGCTGGCAAGGTTACGTTCAAATAGGAAACCTACTCCACATTCTATGGTCATACATAAATCTGTCTAGCTTTTGACAGAAGATCTTCCAGCTTATCTCCAAGATCACTGGAGTATTACTGAACCCTAGTTCCGCTTGGCCTATCCTAAAAATAGAGACTGAATATTTCCTGACTAGTTATCTCACTATAGTTACTCGTGCACAGAATTACCATAATTAAACACTGGAGAAGAAAGCTGGCACCTAATTCATCTGAAGCTACTGTCCTAATTAAAAATTAAATTATTATCTATATGAAAAGCCACTGACTCATGCGCGAGCGCTCCGTAATGGCCGCTTAAGCCGGGAGCTCCGCATCACTCCTGCTCCATAATAGCTTGCGGCACCACAGCACCGGCCCGAACGGCTCCTTTCCACCCCGTTCGCTTTGGGGACCCCGGCGGGAACACCCGCAGATGCCCGGTCCGGCGGCCAGACGCGATCTGGGACCGGATTTCAACAAAGAAAAACGGAGAGGGTGTACCAAGATGGCCGCCGTCCAGATTACCTCACAGCCACAGGGGACAAGCAAACTGAACACAGGCAAGTGTTAACCCCTGAAACTTTGTCATATTCACAAGTGGCCCAGGGTAGTCATCACTATCCCCAGACTCCGTCCCCAGCCTCCACAGAATCGCTCCTGAGCCGTCACATTGAAGATAATGCCCTGTCTCCACTAGGGCCTTTATCTCCGTGCCTCATGGCTACACCTCCCCCACCCAGGCCTACACAGGACTCTGTCTCCCCGCAGGAAGACCTTTTTATCAAACTGTCAGCCCTCCTGGAAAGGGGCCTGGCGAACACCGCAGCACAGATCACTAATGACATGAGGTCTGATTTTGCCAACCTAGGTTCTAGAATGGAAGCGATTGAAAGTAAACTGGACATTACTGTCTCACGCACGAACCAAAATGCAGCGCATATTCAAACCCTTCAGGAGCAACTAGATATGGCCCTATCTAGGATCGACGACCTCGAAAATAGGTCCAGGCGTTATAATATACGGATCCGGGGCCTTCCTGAATCCTTTTCGGATGTATCAACAGTTGTCCAGGAACTGTTTAAAGAATTGATCCCAAATATTCCCTCACATAGATTGGAACTAGACAGGGCCCACAGAGCCCTTGGACCCCTGAGAAAAGATGGCTCCCCCAGAGACATCATAGTGAAGCCACACTTTTATGCCGTAAAGGAAGAGGTCCTGAAGCAGTCGAGACTGAGGCAACAGGTCTCCTGCCACGGTCACCAACTCCAAATCTTTGCTGACCTGTCCCCTTCAACCATTCAGAAGAGACGAGCCCTGAAACCGTTTCTCGTGGCCCTCTCTAACCAGGAGATCAAGTATCGCTGGGCTTTTCCCTTCGCAGTTAAATTTACCCACAAGGAACACACCTACTCATTTTCCAGTCTGCAGGAAGGTGAAAAGCTTCTCCTCCACCTGAAGATTATCTCCCAGAAGGCTCCCATGGAAGTGTCGGCCAACGCAGCAGCTTCAGCCAAGCGTCCACAACCAACGAGCCCGGTCTCCCCCCTTTGGGCATCCGGAAAGAGCAAGAAATCAAGGGATGGAAGACCCCCCTAACAAGGACTTCAGGAACCCCACACTGGTTTCCTCCAAGCTTGGTATCTACTTCGGGACGGGTTTCCCTCTGTTGTTGTGAGCCTTAGGCTCCTACTATACCTTGTCCCCCTACAGGACCTTTTCTGGCTCCTCCGGAATAGGTTTCCCCCCCCTTTTTTTTTCATTTTTTTATTTACCTGTTTTTCATCTCATTTTTCTCTCGACGGCCATGTCGGTTGATTTTTTCTCCCTTCACAGGGGAGGTGTGGAGGATCTGTTAAACTGCACACAATCGTTTTCTCCCTAGTTACTCCTTCATGGTTCCTCCACATTATGATCTACCCACCGAACGGTTTCTTCCTTCGGGCAGGACTGAACTGTGACTGATACATTTTGCTAGTTTTGCTTCTTTTATCGCAGGTTGTTCAGGTTTACTTTCTGTTTTATACGACCTCTCATAAGTGGTGCCTTAAGCATATTTGTTTGTTTTTTTTAAATTGATTTTTCAGTCAGGGGCAGGGGTGACCCCCTTGCGTCTCCATCCTTCCCGCGAAGACAAGTTCTTGTATTTGCGGGACGGACAGCCGGCCCTCAGTTAGGGTGCCGGCTCCTTTGGCCTTTTGGTCTATGGGGGGTAATTTCCCCCGAACTTTACTGTACTTATTTGTCGTTGTCTTCTCATGTTTGTTTATTTCTCTCTTTACCTTTCTTCCCTTCTTCCTTTTTCCCCGGAGCCAGCCGCCAGGTCAAGCCGGGACCACGGAGCCAATTTTGCATTTGTCTACCTCCTCAACTCCAGCCAGTCCTCAGGGTAGGGGATCATCCTCGGGTAAGAGCAGCCTGCTTACACATCTCACCATCCACAGGGTTCCATGACTGATTCCAGTAGTCCTTCAGGGGCTCTCCGTTTTGCCTCTCACAACACTCAGGGACTAAACTCCCCCAGAAAAAGGAGATTAGCCTTTGACCACTATCGCTCCCTCAAACTCGATATAGTTCTTCTACAAGAAACACACTTCCCAATTCAGTACAGCCCTAACTTCCTCCATCCACACTACCCCAATTTCTTCTTAGCAAATGCGGAGAACAAGACTAAAGGGGTAGCCATCCTCTTTTCTAAAACGTGCAAGTTTGAACACTCTTTTACGTATAGCGACCCCAGGGGTAGGTTTATACTGGTCAAGGGATTGATTGAGGGCAACATGTATTCCATAATATCGTATTACGCCCCTAATACAGGACAATTAAAATTTTTTCAAGATCTTCTCAAAACCTTACTCCCCCTGACGGAGGGAAAGGTGATTTTCGGAGGAGATTCGAATGTTGCTTTTGATCAGGGCCTAGACAGATCCAAACCCCCTAGTTCTCAATTAACGCGCCCCACCAAAATCAGCTTATCCATTGCGAGGTTCCTTCACAGGCACAGCTTAGTTGACATATGGAGGGAATTGAACCCTACCAAACGCGATTTCACACACTACTCTTCACCACACCAATCCTACTCTAGGATAGCCCATATATTGGTTCCTCCGGAGTTGATCCCACCCACCCGTAAGGCCTCCATTATCGATGTGCCCTGGTCAGATCATTCGATAGTTAGCATCTCCATGGACAATATCATTACAAAAAGGTCAGGGACACATTGGAGACTCAACGAATCTCTCCTAAATGATTCTCTGGTTACCAAAGAAATTGAGAGCTCCTTGAAGGAATATTTTAGCCTTAATGAGGTGGGGGGGATCTCTCCGGAGACCTTTTGGGCGGCCCATAAAGCTGTGGTTAGAGGTAAAATTATAGGTATAGCCTCGCGCAACAAGAAAGCAAGGCAGTTCGCCATACAGAACCTTGAAACTAAATTTAAAACCCTAAAGTCCCAGCATAAGAAACATCCCTCTCGGGACCTAGCCGAGCAGGTTGATGCGAACCAGATTAGAACTAAACTTGGCCCTAACGGTTAGGACAGAGAAAGAGATCCGTTGGAGCAGCGCAAGATTTTATCACCAGAAAGACAAAATAGGGTCCATGCTAGCTACCAAATTGACCCCTAAGTCTCGTTCTCACTACTTCCCTAAAATTAGGGTGGCAGGACAAACGCTTTCAGCTAATCCTGACAAAATACTGAAGGCCTTCCAAGACTTCTATGCCAAACTTTACAGTTCAAACCATGCAAGAGACCGTCAAGCCTGCAATGCCCTCTTCCGAGACTTGCCCATGCCTAAACTGTCGGTTGACCATAGAGATGTAATGGAAGCGGGATTCTCGACTGAGGAGATAAGGGAGGTAGTGAAATCCCTCAAAACGGGTTCGGCTCCAGGGCCTGATGGTCTTTCTGCCATATATTATAAGACATTTGTGGACCCCTTAGCACCTTACATGGCAAAATTCTTCAACTCAATCACTAAAGGTGCCCCATTAGATCCTCAGCTGAATTCCGCATTCATTACGGTTATCCCAAAGCCGAATAAAAGCACGGAAGAGGTAGAAAATTATAGACCCATATCTCTAATAAATAATGACCTTAAGATACTAACAAAGATCCTGGCCAACCGGCTAGCATCCTTTATTGGAAGATATGTCCATAATGACCAAGTGGGATTTATCCCTGGAAGACAAGGGCCGGATCTAACTAGGAGGGCAGTGGACATCATTTCTGTTCTTCAATCTAACTGGATAGGGGGTCCTAAACAAGAGGGTATGCTGTTGTCCATTGACCTACACAAAGCTTTTGACTCCATCGAATGGTCTTATATCTTTTCACTCATGGAACATTGGGGATTTGGCAACAGATTTCTGGGCATCCTACATGCCCTCTACTCGAATCCGACCGCATCTATTCGATTGTTGGGCCACTACTCCCAACCTCTCACCATAGCCAGAGGCACTAGGCAGGGGTGCCCTTTATCCCCCTTAATCTTTGCCCTAGCTATCGAGACTCTAGCCATTGCCATCCGCATGAATCCTGACATACAAGGGGTCTCATGTGGCGCCCAATCTCACAAATGCGGTCTGTTCGCAGACGACCTACTGCTCTTCCTCACCTCACCACTCACCTCGCTGCCCGTCCTCTATAAAACCCTAAAGACCCTTTCAGTAGCCTCAGGCCTCAAGGTCAATTTTGCCAAATCTCATGCCCTCAATATTTCACTCCCAGGGCAGACAGTAAGCAGCCTGCAGAACAACTTTGAATTTGCATGGAGGGACACGTCCCTGGATTATCTAGGGATTAAACTCACTCCTAAAATAGAACAACTATATTCGGCCAACTTCCCTCCCACCTACAAGAAGTTAGAATTAGACTTACGAAATTGGGCAAAGCATGGTCTTTCATGGCTGGGCAGGGTTCATTCCCTTAAAATGACTCTCCTTCCCAGACTTCTCTATCTATTCAGAGCAATGCCAATTGCCATCAGGACTGACCACCTTAAATCTTTTCAGAGGAAGGTAACTCAGTTTATATGGGGGAAGAAGGGTCACAGACTGCCCTGTAGCGCACTTTTTAGGCTGCGAAAACAAGGTGGGATCGGAGTCCCGCGGCTGCTTTGGTATTACCAAGCGGCCAGAATTGCACAATTATCCACTGTTTACTCCAGGCTTGAAAAACCGGAATGGTTGAATATAGAGCGACAGGCTGCCCCATTACATACCTTAGACTTCCTGCTCTGGGTCCCCGCCAAGGAGAGGCCCCCCATTCTCTCGCCCACCCTATCACAATCCCTCTACCTTTGGGATAAGCTTAAAACAAACAAATCCTTAGTGTCAGACTCTCACCCGCTTGCTCATATTTTTAATAATCGGGACTTCCCTCCGGGAATGGATATTAAGTCATTCAAGTGGTGGTTGGATAAGGGGCTGTACCGAATTGGTCATTTCTTTACTCCCTCGGGCCCTATCTCCCTGCAGTTTTGTAAAAAGAAGCTAGAACTCCCCAATACGGAACTATTTCGATTTTCTCAGATTCAACATTACCTTAATGGGATCTGGAGGGAGAAGCCGGGTCCTCCGCGCTTTTCTGATTATGAAGTTTGGTGTGGTCAAGCCACAGATCAGAGAGGGGGGATCTCGATTATTTACCAAGCTCTTGCCCAGAATGGCAGTAAACCACCCTTCATGATAGCCTGGGAAAAGGATCTTCTCATTCAATGGAAACCGGAGTCCTGGTTCTCCTCCTACTCCAGAGCCTATAAGGGAATTAAGAATGTTTCCCTGATCGAAGCTAACATTAAAGTACTGACCAGATGGTATTTGACCCCGAATAAATTGGCCCGAATGTTTCCCTCGACCAGCCCCTTATGCTTTAGAGGTTGTGACATGGTAGGAACGATGGCCCACACTTGGTGGGAATGCATCAAACTCAGGCCATTCTGGCGGAAGATGTTCAACCTAATCTACCAGGTAACAAAAACTCAGATTCCTAGAACCCCTTCAGTGGCCCTCCTGAATGGCCCCATCCCACAAACGGGCAAGTATACTAACATCTTGATCCACTTTATGCTGCTTGGAGCCAAGGTCACCATAGCCAAATCTTGGAAACAGCCCAGAGTTTCCCTACGGGCAGTCAAACATAAGATATCTTGGATTATGACCCAGGAGAAATTGACTAGCATTTTATTAGACTATAAAGACAAATTCGAATTAGTTTGGGAACCTTGGGCCCAACATGTGGGCATCTCCCTCAGCACTGGCATATAACGTAATCTGGATTATAGGGCGCCTAGGTCCTGGCACTGGCTCTGTCGACTGGCTCTCTTCTCCTTCCCCTACCTTAGCTTTACCCCCTCTACCTGATGAACACCTCCTCCAGTCAAATATACTAGGCGATTCTTTTGTGTTGTTACCCACCGGGTGTTTATCACATATTTCTATCTTTCCTTAGTTGTCTTTTCTACTCTCTTCTGGGTCTCTTCACCCCACTGTTCCCCTGTCTTCGTCTTCTTTCAGTCTCATAGCATTTTAGCCTCATGATAGATTCTGAAGATAATGGTATTTTTTTTTCTTTTTTTGACTGGTCTCAAGAGTCTATTGGCCTTTTCTCTGTAGGTCTTAATCCGGTTTTAAAACCTCACTGATCCCTCGGACCCATCTGGTTTTATATTGGGTGCGGGGGGGGCGGGGGGGCCTGGGTTGGGCTTGCCTTGCACAGCAAGTTCCCGTAAGGGGTGCTGGGCTGGCCCCCTAGGGCCTCTGGTCCTCCTAACCTTGGTGTAGCCAGGGACTTTTATAGCCATACAGCATGTACTGTTAATGTTATGTTCCCTCTTTTTATTTATATTGAGTTGGGGCCCCCTGGGGTCAAGGCCTTGTTTCATTGTTCATAATATTTGTCTCGCTGAAGGTCGATCAGTCTTTGATGTCTATCTTGAGGTATTGTTTGTACTTCTTACTTGATTGTATACTTTTGAAACTAATAAAAACTTTGAAAGAAAAAAAAAAAAAAGCCACTGACTCACAGATCTACTTTGTATGCCACCTTTGATAAACTAACAACCCTGGGTTAACTGGTGTAATAACTAAGATATTGAATTGGAACGACTGCTCCATATGTTCCATTTTAATAACGCAAGCTACTGTGAAATATAATAGGTTTCACCTGCATACTACCAAAGGCATTGCCTGGCATTTAATCTGGCACCTAATCTGCAACACCAGATTCTAAATTCATGGTAAATGTAGGGGTGTACTTATTTTTTTGTATGTAACAGTTCTGCATTTTTAATCATTTAGATCATTGGAATAAACTTACAGTGTCAATTGTATATGTCCTTTGTTCAAGTATATTACATGTATCTGTTGCCACTAATTGAATAAAGCACTAATATTTGTTTGTTAAAGGCAACAAGAAGGTGGTTTAAATAATGCTTAGATTTGGGGCAGATTGTGAGGTAAGTAGTGGTAGATGTCTCTTTTAGGCAGATATTAAAAACATAATAGGCTCTATGTATAATTTAATATTGCATTTCATGCCATTTTAACTAAGAATGTGTTTTCTTGTATTGTTCCAAATTGTAGTGAGAATATTAAGTGCATCATCAATTAATAAATCTAAAAATTGTACCCAGGTCTTCATGTGCAATGGTGACTGAAGAGAGGTAATCACAAACGTCTGAAATAAAATTATGGATTTAAAATAGACTGTTTACTAGGTCACTAGGCAATTGAATAGAAGTTGTACTTTGTTAACTGAATTTTTCCTGGAGTTTAGTAAATAAGATGATGCTCAGTTTACTTTCATCATGCAAACAGCTGCAAGTAAAAATTATGTTTTTTTTCTAGCATGGGATTGGGTGTTTTTTGCAATGTGAAATCTCACCACATTCACTAAGCTCTGGGGAAAGATACCTTTGTCATGCTTACCCCTACTGCAGGTGATCAGGCATTATAGCTAGCTTCTGTATTCTTCATCTATAGCAGCCTCCTTAACCATAAGGCAAGCAGGCCTACCGGTACTTGGTTGATCTCAGGACTTATACACAATGCTGTAGTGCCTGGCTACCACTCCATGGCATTTGCATACTGAGCAAAACAAACAGATACTTGCAGTTGGCAGACAGGCAAAGTGGTTCAATGACAGTCCAAGTAACAAGGCATTCAAGGTTCAGAATATTGGATATCTGTTCTGAGGTCATCAGAAAATGTAATCTAGCAGAGCAGGGCAGAGAAACAGAGAGCCTGGAACATGTATTACCTATGCTATCACAAGCATGAAACTGCAGACTTGGCTGGCTTAAGGGCCAGTTCACACCAGACGCAGTTCCGTTCAGTTCCGTGTACTTTTTTTCTGCATTAAAAATGCATGCACAGTGTTTTCCATGTATTCCAATGGCTCTAGTTTACACCATGCAGTCAGTTTATGGTCAGTGACTGGAACTGACTGTATTGGTGCAGAAAAAACAGAACTGCATGGAACTGCAACTGGTGTGAACTGGCCCTTAATCAGGTTTTGTGTCCACCCAGAGACTATCCACATTAATTACCTTGCAGGTGGATAGACAGACGGGAATGCATCATAGCCAAAACTAGGAGGCTGGAATGAGACCAGCAGCTGTCAAAGAACAAGAACATTTACATGCTACTGACAAACTTGCAAAGGCAACTTCCCTTGCAAAGTTAACATCCTATTTGCCTGTAATAATCAACCCCGAAATGTCTTCTATATTTTGGACAGAGTAGAGGCTGTAGAACTTTGTGCAAGGACCCAGCAAAGTTTATATACGCTGAGATTTGAGGATAGCAGCCTCGGACCATAAAACTGCAAACTTTGCCTGAATTCGGGGGTATGGACAGAGCTTCCCATCAGGATCTAAATAACCACTTGCACATTGAATGTCTCTGGTGGGGTTGTCTCAGTTTGAGACTTGACCTGGAAGAAAGGCTGGGGTAGACCATAAGGTCTAATGTTGTGTCATATAGCCAGATAATTATTTTAGTTTTCTCAAGTCTTTCCAAACCATCATGGTGTCCATGAAAAGAGTGCAGGGATTTTTGGTGGAGAATGCAATAACCCAGCTACTGACCATGGGTTAATCACCTGAGATTCCAAAGCTGTATTAGTAAAGAATTTGTTATAATTTAGCAAATCTCTTGCATGCCTGACCAGGTTCACCAGCTTATAGCTTGAAAAATTTAATTTTTATACTAACTTTTCTACGCAAGGCCTTGGTGTTTTGTACAATATGGGCTTGGTTTCCTTGAGAACCATTAGTTGATAGCTTTCCTGTCAAGTAGCAAAAAGAGAAACTGTGGCCCAAAATACTCAATAGGGCAAAAGCAAAGGTACTTTGGTGACTATTCTGGATCTTAGACATTCTGCTGTCAAGTAATTAAAAATGTAGATAAAGTTCATCAGACTAATATGCTCTTGGAATATAGATGCAGAATCATAATATACCCAACAGTGCCGCACAGTATAAAATATACCAAGTGTAACAATAAAAGAAGAAATCAAGTCTAAACTCAATATGAAAAAAATGTTCCAGAAATTAATTTACATGGTTTCTCCAATCCTTTCATCATGCGCAAAACCAAGACTAAATGGTAAATAAACAAAAAGATGCAAAATGGAAGTAAATAAAAAAGTTCTATAAATATTCAAATACCAGTATATGTCCTTTAAATATTGGAAACTGTGCCCATTATAACTATTTCATACACTTGTGCTGACATTTTTATATTCATCCCAGAGTTCTCAGAGTAGTTGTTGGACCATTAACTCTTTTTTAAATCAAACTCTTCTAACAGGAGAAGTTCTCCATGACTGGCAGATGGCAAATATTGTACCGATCCACAAGAAGGGCAGCAAGGTAGAAGCCAGTGAGTTGACGTTGGCTAATTTGAGACATCAGACAGCTGGTTGTGCTGAGGGGGGATGACGTAGGAATGCTCTAGCGGGAGGGAGGGGTTACGAGGAGGCTGAGTAGGAGAAGGCGTGCGGAAGAGGAATGCAGAGCGGGAACACGCTGGAGGGTGAGAGGCTCCGGCAATGAAAGACACCGCCGCAAGACACCGCTCCGGAATCTGCCTACGCACCGGTCGGAAATAGCAGCTGATACCTCGTCTCCTCCCCGCCGCCCCCCTACCTCTCTGGAACGCGCAGCTCAAAAGAACGTGGAAGGATGCCTGCAGGCTAGCTGGGATAACCGGAGGAAGATAACTGAAAGCAACAGATAAGATAAGTGCTGCATACCTCTGCAAGTCTTAGTTGTCTTAAATAATAGCATGTCTAAACTGTCAGGGGTAAAGAAAGGATTGGAACAGCAGTAAAGGGACAGCATGAAGGATGATATATATTCTACCTGGGACATATAATTTAGATCAATATTGTGCTTGCTGTTGGGACTATCTGTAAACAGATACAAGACATAAAGACACCAGGCTGCAATGTTTTAGAGAAATTGTATGAATACCATTAATGCATTGAAAGTGGTCAGCATGATATATGGCATAAATGAATGAATGAACATTTTCTTAGCTGCTTATTCTCAGATGACAAGTCCGGTTTTCTAAATATAACGACAGGAGGAAATCAAAAGACCATCTCTCTGAAAGCATTATATGGCTGCACTGAATAGTCTCTTAAAATCGCACATTTTCCAACATATGAGCTGTGGTGTAACTCTACTGGGCAACACGGTAACGGCTCGCAGGAAACTGCACGCAGGACACTATATGCACGGATAGTGATCTGATTTTCCATGGAGCCCAGCAGGAACTTACTAGAGTAAATATAGCTATATATACTGCGTGTGTCCCTATACAACGTGATGATCTGTTAATATAGAGGTAAAACACCAGGAGAGGCATAACAACAGGGGAAACCCATTCCTATCGCATAAAGGGAACTCCACGGTATGTGACCTATAGGTGTACACTAAGTGTATAGGGACGGAGGACACTATCACGTAATAGACAGGCTTGATCGCGGTGCCATAGATCTTTCTTTTTTTTTTGACTCTCTCTTCTTGTCTCTTAAAAAAAAAAAAAAAAGTAAAGTGACCCGCTCAGAAATTAGTTGCCCCTGACTGACCTCAAATCAGGAGGAGTAAAACTGACAGAAATATAAAGTGGATAGACCCAGCGGAGAAAATTTCTCTGCTACATTTTAAGAGGCACCACATTGGTTGATATATGTAAGGGGCTGATTGGAGGTGAGTCCTTGTTGTAAAACCAACAGTTGGGGAAAGAAGACGTGAGTAGATCAGCAAACTGGGGAGACACCCACGGGAAATAAAAAAAAAAGCAAAATGAGTAGAGCCTCAAAGCAAACTGCCAAAGGGGGCCTTAAGACCTCAAAAAATTCCACCACGGAAAGCACCATAAAACAATACATGACCCAAGGAGCCAGCCCAAGAGGTGGAGGGAAGGAAAAGGGACCCCCAAATTACGAGAAAAACAGGGGGGAGGAAAAAACAGCAGCAGAGACCCCGGACCAATCTAGAGACGAATTGACAACGGAGAGTGAAATGGAACTAAGTAAAAGTGAAGATCACAGGATGGATGAATTGGGAATAGCAAAAGGGGCCATGAGGGAGATGCTTCTAAAATTAGAGAACTCTATAAAATCAGACATCAGTATCCTAAGAAGTGACCTAGGTCATATATTAACGAGAGTTGAAGCCACGGAAGAAAGAGCTGAGAATCAAGAACAGAAATTAAACAAAGTGCAGACGCAAGTCAAATAAATTTTTCAGAACCAGAGAAAAATTCTATATCGACTCGAAGACCAGGAAAACAGAAATAGAAGACAAAATATGAGAATAAGATATGTCCCAGAGAATAAGAAAGAAGATTTAAGGGAAATTATGAAAGATATATTCTGCCCCATACTAGATAATGGAGAGGAGGTACTCCCTACGATAGAAAGGGTGCACCGGGTTGGGAAGATAAGACCTGAAGAAATAGGAAGGGGAAGATCCCGCGATATTATTGTAAGGTTCGAACATTGCGAAGAAAAAGCAGAGATCTGGAGGAAATTAAGGGGAAAATCCCCATTAAAATATGCAGAAACAGAGATACAAATCTTCCCGGACCTAGCATCTGAGACCTTATTCAGAAGACGCGTCTTGAAGCCTCTATTGGAACAGATGAAAATTCGGAATATCAGATATAGATGGGGTTTTCCGGCTTGCCTGTTGGCATTCAAAGATGGAATAACAGCTAAATTAAGTTTCCCTGAAGAGCTAAAAGAATTTTGTGAAAAACTGGAGATTCAAACTCCAAGTTTACCCGGCTGGACAGACGAGCTTGAGGAAATACTATGAAAACGTGAATCTTAAAATAGAAGAGGAAGAGATAAAAATCTCGGGGGGGGGGGGGGATGGGGGGGAGGGGAGAAGGAAGGGGATGTATGATGTTTTGACCGGATAGGGGGCAGTCCCATTCCCCCCCTTGCGAGGGGATACATCAAAGAAGGGAGGGAAAGGAGGCAAAAGGCGAACCCCACCTCAGAGCATTAAGACTTAGAAATGGTCAGAGATTTGAGGCCAATTGATAAGTCGAGGGCCGTATGGAGGCCAAAACAAGGGGGAAGGGAGGGGGTGGGGAGGATAAGGGTGGGGGAGGGAAGGAGGGTTATGAGATGGAAGGAGAGGGAGGGAGATGTCAGTAGTGAAACCCTGAAGGGAAAAAAAAAAAAGAAAATATGGTCAGGATAGAGAATATTGATAAAAAAAAATGGAATTAAACTTCATGTCTTATAATGTCAGGGGGCTTAATACAGTAAAAAAGAGGCACAAAATCCTGGCAGAATTAAAACAGCTAAAGGCAGATGTGATCTTTCTTCAGGAGACGCATATATCACATACGTCAAGGATTAGGCTTTACTCCAGAGATCATCCGAGATGGTACTATGGGGGTACGATCTCAAAGAGGGCAAGAGGAGTAGCGATAGGATTCGGGAAAGACATTCGATTTACTGTAGAAGGAAGAGAAACAGATCCAGAAGGAAGATATTTACTTTTGAAAGGAAAACTAGGAAATATTGGTTATACACTGGCTAATATCTATGCCCCGAATAAAAACCCTATAAACTTCTTAAGGGGAATATTGGCTAAAATACAAGAATTTAAAAGCGGCCATGTAATTATAATGGGAGATCTGAATTTCTGTTTAGATCCCGGACTTGATAGTACGTCCCGGGCACTGGGAAGGAGTAGTGCCCAATTAAAAAAGTTAGTTCAAAATCTAAATAAAAATCAATTAGTGGATGTATGGAGGACACAACATCCCAAAATAAGGGACTATACATTTTTCTCCCCGGTGCACGGGACGCACTCAAGGATTGATTATATTCTTATGGAGCACAGAGCATTAGAGTGGGTACTGGAAACAAGTATAGAAATAACAACACAATCAGATCACGCGCCAATAAAAATGAAAATGCAGATCCCCGGACAAAGTAAATGTACCTCCAGGTGGCGATTAAATGATATGTTGATTCTTGATAAGGAAGGGGGAGAAGCAGTGAGTAAGGAATTAGAGAAGTATTTTCTGATTAATGAGACTGAGGGTATTTCCAGGCAAGCTCTGTGGGATGCCCACAAGGCGTATATACGAGGGATCTTGATCGCACGTGGCTCGCAGAAAAAAAAAGAACGGGCAGAAAGGGGTATTAAACTCCGAGAGGAAATTTTTAGAATAGAACAACAACATAAACGGGGGATTGTAGATAAAAAGTTATACCAAAAATTAATGTCCAGGAGAGAAGAATTACGTGGGCTAATGGAACAAGAGACTAAAAAATATTATAACCAGCTTAATAAAGTGAGGTATCAAGAAGAAAACAAACCCACTAAATACCTAGCTAGGATGCTTCAAAAGAAAAAGGCTATGAACTATATAGAGAAAATTCAAACAGAATCCGGGGACATGGTATACTCCTCAAAAGAAATAGCTGAATCATTCAAAACATATTACGGGAAATTATATGCGGTAAAAAATAACCTGATAAATAAAGAAAATAAACTAAAAGAAATTGATAAATATGTGAACAAGGCGAGACTCCCCAGGATTAGTGAAATAGACAAAGAACATCTAGAAAACCCCATAACGGAAGCAGAAATAAATGAGGCATTAGCGGAATCAGCCCTTGGGAAAAGTCCTGGACCTGACGGTCTGACAATTAGTTATTATAAAAGGTTCAAAAATATTCTGATACCGAAACTCTGTAAGTATATGAATGGGATTGGGACAGAGTACGCCATGAGTAAAGAGGTGCTATCTGCATCAATAACGGTCATACGAAAAGAAGGAAAAGATGAGACCAAATGTGCCAGTTATAGACCAATATCACTCCTAAATGAGGATACTAAACTCTTCGCTAAGTGGTAGCAAATAGAATGAAAAAAGTAATGAACACATTAGTACACCCGGATCAGACGGGGTTTGTCCCCGGGAGGGAGGGAAAAGACAATGGAGTGAGAACCTTATTGATTCTATCTCAAAGGAAGAAGATGGAACCCCCGGCTCTATTATTGTCAACGGATGCCGAAAAGGCCTTTGACAGGGTCGATTGGGGATTCATGTTCCAGACAATGGAAAAAATGGGCATCGGCCCCAGGATGGTTAGATGGATTAAAACGATGTATGCGCACCCTACAGCGGTTGTAAATGTCAATGGGTTGCCCTCTTCTTCCTTTGAGATGGAAAATGGGACCAGACAGGGATGCCCACTGTCACCCCTTCTTTTTGTGCTCTCGTTGGAACCCCTACTCGCAACTATTAGAAATAATTCGGAAATAATCGGAATTAGAGCAGGACAGGAGGAACATAAACTTGCAGCATATGCAGACGACGTACTGTTCTATATAAGCAATCCTAAAGACTCACTGTCTAAGATAATTCAGGCCTTGGAGGACTACGGGAAACTGTCAAATTTTAAAATCAACCAAACAAAATCCGAAATTCTCAATATAAATGTAGATGTGCTGGAAGCACAACTAATCCAAGACCAAAGTAAATTTAAGTGGACTAAAGATTTGAAATATCTTGGAATAAAATTGGCAAATACTCTGGATAAGACATATCGCTTAAACTTTATTCCTTTATTAAATGAAATAAAAACTGAACATAGAAGAGCAAGTAATAGATCGATCTCTTGGATAGGCCGAATAAATGGGTTTAAAATGTTTATTCTTCCAAAAATTCTATATAAATTCCAGATGTTGCCGATCGAAATTCCATCTAGTTATTTTAAAAAACTAAAATCATTAATGAGTAAATATATTTGGAATAATAAAAAACCTAGGATCTCCCATGAGGTATTAAAACAAGAAAAAGGGAGGGGAGGATTGGCGGTCCCTGATTTACAATACTATTATCAGGCGGTAGTTCTATCAAGAATTGTTGAATGGGTGAAGGAGAAAAAAAGAGGGGAAAAAAGATCTAGAATATATACAGTGGTGTGAAAAAGTGTTTGCCCCTTCCTCATTTCCTGTTCCTTTGCATGTTTGTCACACTTAAGTGTTTCGGAACATCAAACCAATTTAAACAATAGTCAAGGACAACACAAGTAAACACAAAATGCAATTTGTAAATGAAGGTGTTTATTATTAAAGGGGAAAAAAAATCCAAACCATCATGGCCCTGTGTGAAAAAGTGATTGCCCCCCTTGTTAAAACATACTATAACTGTGGTTGTCCACACCTGAGTTCAATTTCTCTAGCCACACCCAGGCCTGATAATTGCCACACCTGTTCACAATCAAGGCATCACTTAAATAGGAGCTGCTTGACACAGTAAGGTCCACCAGAAGATCCTTAAAAGCTACACATCATGCCGAAACCCAAAGAAATTCAGGAACAATTGAGAAAGAAAGTAATTGAGATCTATCAGTCTGGAAAGGGTTATAAAGCCATTTCCAAAGCTTTGGGAATCCAGCGAACCACAGTGAGAGCCATTATCCACAAATGGCGAAGACATGGAACAGTGGTGAACCTTCCCAGGAGTGGCCGGCCGCCCAAAATTACCCCAAGAGCGCAGCGACGACTCATCCAAGAGGTCACAAAAGACCCCACAACAACGTCCAAGGAACTGCAGGCCTCACTTGCCTCAGTTAAGGTCAGCGTTCATGCCTCCACCATCAGGAAAAGACTGGGCAAAAATGGCCTGCATGGCAGAGTTCCAAGGAGAAAACCACTGCTGAGCAAAAAGAACATCAAAGCTCGTCTCAATTTCTCCACAACACATCTTGATGATCCCCAAGACTTTTGGGACAACATTCTGTGAACCGATGAGACAAAAGTGGAACTCTTTGGAAGGTGTGTGTCCAAGTATATCTGGCGTAGAAGGAACACTGCATTTCATAAAAAGAACATTATACCAACAGTAAAATATGGTGGTAGTAGTGTGATGGTCTGGGGCTGTTTTGCTGCTTCAGGACCTGGAAGACTTGCCGTGATAAAAGGAACTATGAATTCTGCTGTCTACCAAGAGATCCTGAAGGAGAATGTCCGACCATCTGTTCGTGTACTCAAGCTGAAACGAACTTGGGTTCTGCAGCAGGACAATGATCCTAAACACACCAGCAAGTCCACCACCGAATGGCTGAAGAAAAACAAAATGAAGACTTTGGAGTGGCCTAGAATCCTATTGAGATGTTGTGGTATGACCTTAAAAAGGCCGTTCATGCTCGAAAACAATTCTGCAAAGATGAGTGGGCCAAAATTCCTCCAGGACGCTGTAAAAGCCTCATTGCACGTTATCGCAAACGCTTGGTTGCAGTTGTTGCTGCTAAGGGTGGCCCAACCAGTTATTAGGTTTAGGGGGCAATCACTTTTTCACACAGGGCCATGATGGTTTGGATTTTTTTTCAGGAAATGAGGAAGGGGGCAAACACTTTTTCACACCACTGTATATAGTAAAGCACAATTAAATAAGATAATATGGAACCCCCCAAAAAATAGGGTATTAGATATAGACACAAATGAGCTAACACAAATCGCACTGAAGATATGGGATAAGGTGTATAAAAGATTAAATGGACACTATAACTCACCATTGATAACTTTAAAAGATAACGAATACTTCCCCCCGGGGAGAAGGGAGATAGGATGGAACTGGATAAGACTCGAGGGGTCACAAATAAAAGATATAAACAAAAGAGGGAAACTTCTTTCACATGAAGAATTAGTGCACATGGGATTTATGAGAAGGGATAGGTGGCGCTATCTCCAGCTGGCCCGTTTCATGGGAAAACTACCCCAGCCAATTAGGTCGGAAGATGAATTGACAGGGGTGGAACAACTATGCATAGCCGACAGGGCGAAGGGTACAATCTTAAAGCTATATGGGCTGTTGATGGGGACCAGCTGGAGAGAGGTGCCGCCATATATAAATAAGTGGGAAAGGGAACTGGGGTCACAAAAGGGAAAAGAAACAATAAATAACATTTTGAAAATGACACACTGTTCGGCAAGGGATAATAAAACAGTTGAGATGAACTACAAACTTATTGCCCGCTGGTATAACACTCCGGATACGTTATCTAAATTCCAACAAGACGGAACCGCCGAGTGCTGGCGGGGTTGTGGGAAAACAGGAACCATGACACATATCTGGTGGGACTGTGCCAAAATTAAGACATACTGGGAAAAGATCCTTCAAATGATAAAGGAAATAACTCAAATAACATTGAAACCTGACCCCTGGATGGTACTCTTCCACGGTACGGAGGGCGGGGTTAAACAATATCAGGACACAATCACCCCACATTTACTAAACGCAGCGAAAAAACAGATTCCCAAAAAATGGCAAGAGGCAGAATGCCCAACAACATGGGAGTGGGTAGACACGGTAGAGGAAACATATTGTATGGAAAGCCTGAGCCTGAGAGAAGAAGAGGAAAGGGAAATATTTATAAAAAAATGGAGAGGTTGGAAACAATTTAAGCGAGACTGGAGTTATGCCGCGCAATTAAGACCATAAAGACTAGGCTATCAGGAGTAGGGACACTACTGACATCGGGATTGGGGAGGAGGGGGGGGGGGTTGTAAAAATACATAGTGAAATAACGGGAGTAAGTTGTAAGAAAAGTTTTAAGAATATGAAATAAAAGTTTAATAAACATTTTTTTTTTTTTTTTTATAACTGCATCCGCAAGCAATAAGAAAATAGCCACAATGATGTGAAGATTAATTTTAAGAGACAATAATGAACGTCAAGTTGATTTACAGTCTCGGGTGAAGATTCGCTGAAGTGGCAAAAAAAAAAAAAAAAAAAAAAAGAAGCCAGTGAGTTAAAGCGGAGGTCCACCCTAAAATGGACCTCCGCTCATCGGAATCCCCCCCCCCCTCCGGGGCCACAATCGGCACCTTTCAGGGGGGAGGGGGGTGCAGTTACCTGCGGAAAGGGGCGTACGTTACGCCCCTTTCCGCAAGCGCCCGCCCCCTTCAGCAAGTGCCCCGCTGCCTGCTGGGAAACACACAGCTCCCAGAGGCAGCGGGGACCGTCCGGATTGCGCCGCGCGGCTCGCGCATGCGCAGTAGGGAACCGGGAAATGAAGCCGAAAGGCTCCATTTCCTGATTCCCATACCCAAGATGGCGGCGGCACGAGCGAGCGATCGGCTTCGGGTGCCGACATCGCGGGCGCGCTGGACAGGTAAGTGTCACTATTTAAAAGTCAGCAGCTGCAGTATTTGTAGCTGCTGGCTTTTAAAAAAAAAAAAAAAACGCGGAGTTTTGAGTTGGAGTTGGACTCCCGCTTTAAACATCAGTTGGAGTCAAGTTAATGGAATCACTCCTGAAAAGAAGGATACTTGATCACTTAAAAATACACAACTTTCTGGACCCAAAGCAGCATGGCTTTACTGAGAGCAGATCATGTCAGACTAATCTGATTGAATTATTTGACTATATTACCAATGTTTTGGACCAGGTTGGTGCTGGGGACATAGCATATCTTGATTTCAGCAAGGCATATGATACAATTCAACATAATGATCTAATACAAAAGTTGTACAAGCTATGGCTTAACCATTGGGTGGTTCAGGAGATATGTACTTGCCTAAAGCAGTGGCCATCAACCCTTTCCTCAGGGCCCACTAACAGGCCAGGTTTGCAAGTTAACTGAAATACATCACAGGTGATATCATTTTCTGCCCTAGTGATTGCAATATTCTAGTCTGCCTTTTACCAATACATAAAACCTGGCCTGTTAGTGGACCCTGAGGACAGGGTTGATGACCACTGGCCTAAAGGATAGATACCAGAGTGTGGTTGTAAATGGGGCTCACTTGGAACAGAGACAAGTCACTAGTGCTGCATCAAAAGGCTCTGTACTAGGTCCTGTTCTAATTAATCTATAAGTAAGTGATATAATTAAAGCTTTGCTGGGCAAGGCATGTCTTTTTGCTGATGATACAAAGGTGTGTAATATGGTTGATATCCCTGGAGGTGTCTGTAACATGGAACATGATTTGGCATTGCTGGAAGATTTGTCAAACCAGTGGAAACTGCAGTTTGATGTTTTTAAATGTAAAATAAGGCATCTAGGTTAAAATAATCCCTTGAGAGAGTACAACATTGTGGGTACACTGTTAGCCAGCACTACAGAGGAAAAAGATTTGGGGGTACCTATTTCAGATGATTGAAAAATGAGAAAACAGTGCAGCCAGGCAGTGGGAAAAGTGAATAGAATTCTAGGATGCATCACCAGCTGGAGGAAGGAGGTCCTGATTCCCCTATATAGATCTTTAGTGGGGTGCCCATTTACAATATTGTGCCCAGTTCTGGAGACCTCGCTTACTAGAAGATATTGATAAGATAGGACCATTCCAGAGATGGGTAACAAAAATGGTGAAAGATCTGGGGGATAAGACATATCAAGAGTGACTTCAGAAATGTAATATGTCTGGAGGAAAGAAAAGAAAGGGAAGACATGACTGAAAACTTTAAGTACGTACTTCAAGGGGGTGAATAAGGTACAAGAGGGTATTTTTTTAAAACATAAAACCAAAATCAAAAACACAGGGACATGACCTTCAAGACTAATTTTAGAAAGATTTATTTTACTAAAAGGGTAGTTGATGCTTGGAATAAACTTACAGCAGAAGTAGTGAGACAGTGTCATGATCACTTAGTGCCCCTGTTCCTCATTCCAGCAACCCCGGGTGTTGGCTGTTGCATTTCCCCTGTCTGTGTTCACCTGCAAGATGATTGATCTGATCACTTACCTGATATAAGCAAACCCTACAATCTATCCCTTGCTTGTGATAGAGACAGTTACCTGCATTGTTCCTGTTGAAGCCTTCCATTTGTATGCCTTGCTTTGCTGTTGGATTTCCCTGTGTATGACCCGAATCGTATATATTGCACTTTTCCCTGAACTCAGCCTGCCTTATTTTCTAGACTGTCATTGGATAAGATATTGAACTGTTCCCTGAACTCAGCCTGCCTTATTACATAGACCATCTTAGAACAACGTTATCTGTCTGCTAAACTGCAAGTAGTCTGTTGTTTGCTCTGCTCGCATCTCCCCTAGTGTGGTGACAAGGCACTATAGCATTGTGTATAAGTCCTGGGGGCAACCAAATACCGGTAGGCCTGCTTGTCTTAAGGAAAAGGGGGCTGCTATAGGTGAAGTACACAGTGAAGTACACAGTAGCTAGCTCTAGTGTCTGACCACCTAAATTGAGGTAAATGTGACATTCGTGACAGACAGTCAAAAGCAAATGGCTTCATACATGAATGGGACAAACATAAATCTATACTCTATACAAAAAGGTTAACAAAAAAAAAAAAAAAAAATAAATAAACCAAAAAAAACTAGTCAGACTTTCTGGACTAGTCAGTCTCTTTTCTGCTGTCACTTTTCTCTGCTTCTAGGTTTCTAATATGGCAGACATATACTAGTTTTAGGCCTAGATCTATCTTCTACCCACACTGAGCAAAGGTCAATTTTATTTCATCTTAAAGTTGTGTATTTTGAATTTGCCCTATTATGTGAAAAGACAAGACTATTACTCCGCTATGTCCAACAAGGAAAAAGAAACACTGGAAAGATTGACAAACAACTCTAATGACGTATGACCGGGTTAGAATAAGGAAGTTCATAGCCAGTAGCCAATAGCTGCCCTAGCATCATTTTTTGTTCGTCGGACTGGCATACACACGAATGCATTTCTCAATAGGAACTGGGTCCTGCAGCGTTCCGGCTGAAAAATTAGAAACATGTTCTATTTCTAAAGTCCGTCAGATTTTTGGACAGAAAAGGTCCGATGGAGCCCACAAGCAATCGAATTGCTGTCAAAAAGTCCGGTCGTGTGTATACGGCATAACATTGTCTTTAGACAGGCGGATAAGGGGGTGGGTTGGTCATCCAGAGCAGGGAGGACTATATTGCAGAGACCATGAAGCTTTTTGGGGACAGACACTAATGAGAGGTTGACTGGTTACTCAATAGGACACTACAATGACACTTTGAAGTTTTTGTTGGATTAAGCTCCGAGGGATGGGGTTCTAAATAGTGATGGACGAACTTCCGATGGGACGTTTCGCGAACGCGGCCGATAGTTCGCGAACCGTAACATTTGCGGCGGGCCCCATTGACTTCAATGGGAGGCGAACTTTGCAAACCTACAGGTCAAATTTGCAGCCACAAAATAATTACTAGCTGTGCAAACATAGTCCCAACACATGGCCAATGACATAACACATGTATGAGGTGAATCTGGGATCGACAACTACAGGCATTCTTCTTTTATATGTGAAATTGTTGTGACAATTCAGGACTGTGGAGCGCATGAAGGCAATGGAGGAGAGGGAAGGTCAGGGTAGGCAAAGAAGAGGGTGCAGGAGATGATCACCAGCACCGTCACATACAGCAATGACACCTGCACCGTGATAGAGTCATCTGACACCAGCACCGTGATAGAGAGCACTGACATCAGCAGCATGACATACAGCAATGACACCTGCACCGTGATAGAGTGATCTGACACCAGCACCGTGATAGAGAGCACTGACATCAGCAGTGTGACATACAGCAATGACACCTGCACCGTGATAGAGTGATCTGACACCAGCACCGTGATAGAGAGCACTGACATCAGCAGCGAGACATAAAGCACTAACACCAGCACCGTGATATACAGAACTGACACCAGCACCGTGATAGAGAGCACTGACATCAGCAGCGTGACATACAGCAATGACACCTGCACCGTGATAGAGTGACATGACACCAGCACCGTGATAGAGAGCACTGACATCTGCAGCGTGACATAAAGCACTAACACCAGCACCATGAATTACAGCACTGACACCAGCACCGTGATAGAGAGCACTGACATCAGCAGCATGACATAAAGCACTCACACCAACACCGTGATATACAGCACTGACACCAGCACCGTGATATACAGCACTGACACCTGCACCGTAAGCAGCCCTATGAGGAAGTCAGCATAGCAGAGGGATGGTGGGAGCCCCTCATAATAAGCATAGCACAGGGATGGTGGGAGCCCCTCATAATGAGCATAGCATAGGGATGGTGGGAGCCCCTCATAATATGCACAGCAGAGGTACAGCCCCAGGAGGAAGTCAGCACAGCACAGGGATGGTGGGAGCACTGACATCAGCAGCATGACATAAAGCACTCACACCAACACCGTGATATACAGCACCGTGATAGAGAGCACTGACATCAGCAGCGTGACATAAAGCACTAACACCAGCACCATGAATTACAGCACTGACACCAGCACCGTGATAGAGAGCACTGACATCAGCAGCATGACATAAAGCACTCACACCAACACCGTGATATACAGCACTGACACCAGCACCGTGATATACAGCACTGACACCTGCACCGTAAGCAGCCCCATGAGGAAGTCTGCATAGCACAGGGATGGTGGGAGCCCCTCATAATAAGCATAGCACAGGGATGGTGGGAGCCCCTCATAATGAGCATAGCATAGGGATGGTGGGAGCCCCTCATAATATGCACAGCAGAGGTACAGCCCCAGGAGGAAGTCAGCACAGCACAGGGATGGTGGGAGCCCCTCATAATAAGCAGCCCCAGGAGGATGTCAGCATAGCACAGGGATGGTGGGAGCCCCTCATAATAAGCAGCCCCAGGAGGAAGTCAGCACAGCACAGGGATGGTGGGAGCCCCTCATAATGAGCATAGCACAGGGATGGTGGGAGCCCCTCATAATATGCACAGCAGAGGTACAGCCCCAGGAGGAAGTCAGCACAGCACAGGGATGGTGGGAGCCCCTCATAGTAAGCAGCCCCAGGAGGAAGTCAGCACAGCACAGGGATGGCAGGAGCCCCTCATAATAAGCAGCCCCAGTAGAAATATGACACCACTCAACCTCTTCAAACAGGAGATTACGGGCATATAGTACGGTGTGCTTTTTTTTGGACAAGGAAGTGAGCCAAATGAAGAAAGAAGGTCTGTGTGCTCGATTAAAAAAATAGTTTATAGACATATACATGGTCTACTGGTCACATGTGTTGAATTCCTCCGAGATCCATGCCTCATTCATTTTTAGAAATGTGAGGTAGTTAACACTGTCGTGAGCTAGGCGAGTACGCTTATCGGTCACGATCCCCCCTGCTGCGCTGAACGTCCTTTCGGACAGGACACTGGACGAGGGGCAAGCCAACAGTTCGATTGCAAATTGGGCAAGCTCTGGCCAGAGGTCAAGCCTGCCCACCCAGTAGTCCAGGGGTTCATCACTCCTCAGAGCGTCCACATCGGCCGTTAACCCGATGTAGTTAGACACCTGACGGTCTAGGCGTTCCCTGATGCTGGATCCGGATGACACCTGTCGATGGGTCGGCTGAAAGAATGACCTCATATCCGAAGTCACCAACACATCTTCAAACCGGCCTCTTCTTGCAGGCGCTGTTGGATTGGTACCCGCAACTCCTTCTCTGGGAGGGGGAATTGTTCCTCTGCCAGCGCACGCAAAAGCAGAATGCAGCATTTCTCGAAGCAAGGCCTGGAAGTGCTCCATTCTGACAGCCCTCTGTGACGGCGGTAATATTTCCACCATTTTGTGTTTGTACCGGGGGTCTAAGTACGTTGCCACCCAGTACTGGTCCTTGACCCTTATGCTTTTTATACGGGGGTCCCTATTAAAACACTGGAGCATGAAGGCCCCCATTTGCACTAAACTGGAAGCGGTGTGGTGGCCTGGCTCCTGCTCATCATCCAGGATAATGTCGTCCTCTTCATTCTCCTCTCCCCATCCACGCACAACAACAGGGATCCCAGAAAGGTTTAAAGCATGCTCTTCTTGCTCCTCCTCATCTGCCCTGGCACCATCCTCCTCTGACTCCTCTTCAGACTCCTGTTGTTCACTTGTCTCAGATAGAGTAGCCCCCCCTGGGAATTCATCCAGCATTGCGACTTCCTCATCTTCCCACTCCTGCTCCTCCACAGCTTGATCAATGACATGACGCAATGCACGCTCCATAAAGAAGGCATAAGGTACCATGTCACTGATGGCGCCATGGCTGCGACTGACCAGCTAGGTGATCTCCTCAAATGGCCGCAGAAGTCTGCATGTGTCACGCATGAGCAGCCACTGGCGCGGTGAAAAAAAACCCAGCTTCCCAGAACCTGTTCTGCCGCAGAGTTCATACAGGTAGACATTAACTGCACGTTTCTGCTGGAGCAGCCTATCAAGTATATAGAAGGTTGAGTTCCATCACGTGGGGCAATCGCAAATAAGACGTCTGACCGGCAGATTGTGTTGCCGCTGAATGTCAGCAAGGCGAGCCATGGCTGTGTAAGATCTTCTGAAATGGGCCGAGATTTTCCTTATCTGCCGCAAGATGTCCCGGACCCCAGGGTATTTGACAACGAATCGCTGCACGACCAAGTTTAAGACGTGTGCCATGCATGGCACGTGCCTAATTTTGCCCTGTTTCAATGCGCTAAGCAGATTGGCACCGTTGTCACACACCACTTTACCAATTGTCAAATTGAGCGGTGTTACCCACTGATCTGCCTGTGAACGCAAAGCTGAAAGGAGTGCCGGGCCAGTGTGGCTCTTGGCTTCCAGGCACAACAGACTCAGCACGGCATGGCAACGTCTCACCTGGCATGTCGAATAGGTTCTGGGGAGCTTGGGCGGCGCAGCGGGAGAGACGCTAGCAGTGGAAAAGGAGGAGTCAGCCGAGGAGAAGAGGGAGGAGGATGGAGTAGGAGGAGGAGGAGAAGAAGAGCCAGGCCTGCATGCAATCCGTGGCGGTAAAACCAAATCTACACGGGTGCCACGGGTTACATGATTGGCGGCCGTCAGAAGGTTCACCCAGTGGGCAGTAAAAGTGATATACCTTCCCTGCCTGTGTTTGCTAGACCACGTGTCTGACCACGTGTCTGTGGTCAGATGTATCTTGGCACTGGCACTGTGTGCCAGAGATACATTCACTTGCTGCTGAACATGACCATATAGCTCTGGGATGCCCTTCTGTGAGAAATACTTCCTTCCTGGGACCTTCCATTGTGGTGTTCCAATGGCCACAAATTTTCGAAAGGCCTCCGAGTCCACCAGTTTATATGGCAGTAGTTGGCGGGCTATCAGTTCTGACGAGCCAGCCATCAACCGTTGGGCAAGAGGGTTATCCGGCGTCATCATTTTTTTACGCTCGAACATTAGGCCCACGGAAGCCTGCCTTTTTGCAGAAAAACGTGAGCTTGGCGTGATGGAAGGTGGAGTGGAGGACAATTGTGAGGAGAGAGGAGAAGGAGAAGTAGAAGACGAGGCTTGACGGTGAGAGCCTGGAGTGTGGCTTTGTGTGTTCCGTTGCTCCCACTGGGCTCGGTGATGGCTGCTCATGTGCCTTCTTAAGACAGTCGTCCCTAGGTGAGTGTTGGGCTTACCGTGACTAATGCGTTGACTGCAAAGATTGCAGATGGCAATGCTATTGTCAGCAGCGGACACGTTAAAAAAAGCCCACACTGGGGAGCCATGTGCCGGAGTCCTGGGAGCACCAGATGTAACCGTACATGGTCGATGACTCGCTCCTGATACATTTGCAGTCTTCTTTGTCCCTTCTGTGCAATGTAAGTTATTCCTGCTTCTCCTCTCTATCTTCTGGTCCATATCTCCCTCTGAACTCCCCTCCTCTTCCTCTCTTGTGGGCACCCACATGACATCACTAGACACGTCATCATCGACGTCACCTTCCCCACCGCTATAAGTTGAGATCTCGGAGTAGGCAGCAACACCGGGGACCAACCTCCTCCTTGGGCTGATCTGGGTACTGTCGTCAGACTGCTGAGTATTGGTTGTTGCTACCTCCTCTTCCTGATCCAATACCAAGAGTGGCTGCGCATCAGAAATGTCTTGATATGGATCGGAAAATAATTCCTGTGACTCAAATGGAAGGTATGTGGTGGTGGTGGTGTTGTTGGTGGTAGTGTCTTTGGGGGTGCACATAGCAGAGAGTGAAGAAGAGGGTGCAGATCGAGAGGATGAGGAGGGTGCAGAAGAGTAAGGCTGAGTGAGCCAATCAAGTCTGGTGCGTCCTTTAAAGTAATTGAACGCACCTTCTGCAACTTCCCACTTTGGCTCAAGCCTGTTGCTCCTGCCCTACCCCTACCACCCATGCGGAAGGGCCTGCCTCTTCCTCTGCCTGTCATTTTTTAAATGACCCTGTGACAAAACTCTCAGTCCCTATACTGAGAAAGGACTGCTGCAGTATAGGGCAGCAGTCAGCAGTAGTGCACCTCAACCCTATGTATTGTGGACCTATACCAGTCCTTACGGAATAGCAGACTGTACCTCACTCAACCCTATGTACTGTAGCACCCTAGACCTTACCAGTCCTTATAAGGACCTTTGTGGAACAAGTAGGTTGTGAATGATTAGCAGACTGTACCTCAGTCCCTATACTGATAAAGGACTGCTGCAGTATAGGGCAGCAGTCAGCAGTAGTGCACCTCAACCCTATGTATTTTGGACCTATACCAGTCCTTAAGGAATAGCAGACTGTACCTCACTCAACCCTATGTACTGTAGCACCCTAGACCTTACCAGTCCTTATAAGGACCTTTGTGGAACAAGTAGGTTGTGAATGATTAGCAGACTGTACCTCAGTCCCTATACTGATAAAGGACTGCTGCAGTATAGGGCAGCAGTCAGCAGTAGTGCACCTCAACCCTATGTATTGTGGACCTATACCAGTCATTAAGGAATAGCATACTGTACCTCACTCAACCCTATGTACTGTAGCACCCTAGACCTTACCAGTCCTTATAAGGACCTTTGTGGAACAAGTAGGTTGTGAATGATTAGCAGACTGTACCTCAGTCCCTATACTGATAAAGGACTACTGCAGCAGAAGGGCAGCAGTCAAGTATAATATTCTTTCTATATTTGGAAGAGAGAATATTATACGTGTACAAGCCTATTACCATACCAGTCCTGAAAAGAACCTTTGTGGACCTAATAGTAACAGCTACTGATTAAACTGACTGTCCCTCACTGCCTCACACACAGCTTCCTGCCTGTCCCTATTTAAACTGACAAAACAGAGGCTGCTGGAACAATAACTTGAATAGCACTTTTGTGGACCTAATAGTAGCAGCTAATGATTAACCTGACTGTCCCTGCAGCACACAGCGTACTGTCCCTCTCTCTACACTGACAAGAGATAGGCTGCTGCAACAATCAGTAGCACAGCAGTGCCTCAAACCTATATCCTAAACTACACCTAACACCTATACCAGTCCTGAAAAGAACTTTTGTGGACCAAATAGCTAGCGATTTGGGTCACTGCAATCTCTCCCTGTTCCACACAGCAACCTCTCCCTATAGTGACAGAAGAAAGAATGTAATATGGCCGCTGGATCGGGTCTATTTATAAGTTAGGGGGAATGTCCAAGTGTCCATGTGCTGTAATGTCGCAATTGGCTGTCCTGTACCCCATGATGGATGTGTCATCATAGGTCAAATTTCTTTTACACAGTAAACACGAAAGTCCGCCGGGCGAACGGCGGCGAACAGCCGAAATTCGCTGCGAAACGACCGCCGGACGAACTGTTCGGCCATCCCTAGTTCTAAACAACCATGAATGACAGTTTTTATGTAGACCTTTCCCTTTTACCACCCCCACTTTTTTCCCATCCCCAAGTTTCACAAAAACTCCACCAACCTGCCTGGGAGGCCCATGATTTTTGTCATTGATAGTCTAACGAGCAATATGGGTAGCTACATTAATCATTTTTTACAATATCTTGTGGTACAGCTTCCATCATATGTTCATGAGTTAGGCTACAAACCGGTCATCTTTGGATGTAGCCTCACTATATACCTCCATTAAACATGAGTATGGACTACAGGCTGTACAAAATTTTCTGCTTCAGGACAACACCTTACATCCTACTCAGACTATGTTTATTATTCAGTGTATCGAATACACTTTTACACATAGCTATTTCACATTTTAAAGGCAAACCAAGGGCAAAGCCATGGGGGCCAGGTTCAGTCCATGCTATGCCAACCTGTTCATGGGATATTGGGAGAAATTGCACATTTGGAACAATAATATCTTTGGGGCGAACCTGGTCCTCTATGCACTATGCACACTACAAGATGACATCCTGATTAATTAGGATGGTACTGATTGTCAGTTGGAACAGCTCATTCAGCAATGTGAAAATAATCCTTACAATATTGACTTTACCCATGTGACAGATAGTGAGAAATTCTAGAACTGGAACTAGTGATCAACGTAGATCTTAATATTATATCTAGGACACACTTCAAACTGGCTGTGGGAAACTCCTACCTGCATGCTCGCAGCCACCATCATCCGTATGGATTAGGAATGTTCCCTTAGGACAGTTTTGGCAACTTAAAAAAACTTGTAGACGACTACAGGATTATGATAAGTGAAGCATGATCTTAAAGAAAATATTTCTGGGTTAAGGGTATAAAAATTCTGCAGTAGAGGAAGCACACAGAAAATACAGCCTGCCATTATGCCCAGTTTAAACTTCTGACATAACTGGCAAATGTGAGGTACTAATTATCGAAGAAATGGCAAAATGCATGATCCGGTATTCAACAAATAAACAAAGATACTGGCCACTATAAAAATGTTATTTCAGAGTACCCTGATGTGATTTTTCACATACCTAAAGACTTACACAGTTATTTAGCTCCCAGTAGGGTCTGACCTGTCACCATCAACTTGACCCTGGGTTGGAGTACTATTTTCAATCAGAGAGGCAACTACAAGTGTGTAGTTCCCAACTATGGATACTGCTATTTCATGTGACATAGAAAAAAAAGAGGCCATGGTACAGCGTATTGCATCACACAGTTTATTAACTGTGGTTCTCAATATGTGGTGTATTGCCTCATATGCCCCTGTGATCTCCTTTACATTGGTTGGACCTCAAGCACTTTCTGAGTTAGAGTCTGCAAACACAAAAGAAAAAACATACATGGGTATGATGAACACTCTGGGGGTTTATTTACTAAAGGCAAATCCACTTTGCACTACAAGTGCACTGCATGTGCACTTGGAAGTGCAGTCACTGTAGATCTGAGGGGGACATGCAAGGAAAATAAAAAACAGCATTTTTGCTTGTACATGATTGGATGATAAAATCAGCAGAGCTTCCACTCATTTCCGATCTACCCCTCAAATCTAAAGCGACTGCACTTCCAAATGCACTTGCAGTGCACTTGTAGTGCAAATTGGATTTGTCTTTAGTAAATCAACCCCTCTGTCTCTTATCACTTTTTAGAGAAGCATGGAAAGAATCCCATGGGTCTGACGGTTTTTGGACAGGACAGGATCACATGGGATGTGGATACTGTAAGGCAGTGCATTTTGTAGGAGGAAAATTTTGCAGGAGGGAAACTTTCTGGATCCACCGTCTTGGTATACTGGCCCCTAAAAGTTTCAATGAGGGACAGGATATCAATGCGTTGATGTAGTGCTGCTCTTTAGCTTCTAACTTGTATTCTGGATGGGCTGTACTGTCATTAGAGTAATATTTAAAATATTCACCCCTTTGATCATTTATTTATTCATTATATTCCCCTGCAATTTATTATTATTATTATTTATATTATTATTATTATTATTATTATTACATATTATTAATATCACTCATATTGTTATATAATATGAATATCTTGGATAGGTGGCCCAGCAATAGAGTGGGTCAATCACCTTTTTTTTCATATCAATAATAATTTTTCAACTCTTGGATGCATCAATATTTATTTATTTAGGGCCTGCACATTATTTTACTGGCTGTCATGTCTTGGCTGTTGGCAGGGTTGTTTACATTTTCCTTCTTGTTCTTTTTGCTCAGCCAATATGATTAAGGAGGGTGGAACACATATTTCCTGTTTCGACGGTGACGCGGCTATGTTGTTTCACTTCTAGTTGATGACCTGAAGTAGTGTGGCATCCTTCTCTGGTGAGGGTCTTTTTCCTGACCTCCCTATCAGCTCTATCTCAGTATTCAGCTGTTAAAGATATACTGAATGAATTTATGTTATTTTTACCATACCACCTGCTTATGAGCTGCTTAACACTTGTGTTGTGGGCTGCCTGTCAGGTGTGCTAGGATGCAACTACAGTGGAGATCGAAAGTTTGGGCACCCCAGGTAATAATGTGTATTCATGTGCATAACGAAGCCAAGGAAAGATGGAAAAATCTCCAAATGACATCAAATTACAAATTAGACATTCTTATAATATGTCAAAAAAAGTTAGATTTTATTTCCATCATTTACACTTTCAAAATTACAGAAAACAAAAAGATGCCGCAAAAGTTTGGGCACCCTGCAGAATTTATAGCATGCACTTCCCCCTTTGCAAAGCTGAGACCTGCCAGTGTCATGGATTGTTCTCAATCATCGTCTGGGAAAACCAGGTGATGTCAATCTCAAAGGTTTTAAATGGCCAGACTCATCTGACCTTGCCCCAACAAGCAGCACCATGGGTTCTTCTAAGCAGTTGTCTAGAAAACTGAAACTAAAAATAGTTGACGCTCACAAAGCTGGAGAAGGCTATAAGAAGATAGCAAAGTGTTTTCAGATGTCAATATCCTCTGTTCAGAATGTAATTAAGAAATGGCAGTCATCAGGAACAGTGGAAGTTAAAGCAAGATCTGGAAGACCAAGAAAAATATCAGACAGAACAGTTCGCAGGATTGTGAGAAAAGCAATTCAAAAGCCACGTTTGACTGCACGATCCCTCCAGAAAGATCTGGCAGACACTGGAGTTGTGGTACACTATTCCACTATAAAGAGATACTTGTACAAATATGGTCTTCATGGAAGAGTCATCAGAAGAAAACCTCTTCTATGTCCTCACCACAAAATCAGCGTTTGAACTTTGCAAATGAACATATAGACAAGCCTGAGGCATTTTGGAAACAACTTCTGCGGACTGATGAGGTTAAAATAGAACTTTTTGGCTGGAATGAGCAAAGGTATGTTTGGAGAAGAAAGGGCACAGAATTTAATGAAAAGAACCTCTGTCCAACTGTTAAGCATGGGGGTGGATCAATCATGCTTTGGGGTCACGAGTAGAAGATAAAATGGATTCAATAAAATTTCAGCAAATTTTGGATGGTAACTTGATGCCATCTGTGAAAAAGCTGAAGTTAAAGAGAGGATGGCTTCTACAAATGGATAATGATCCTAAACACACCTCAAAATCCACGGGGGATTACATCAAGAGGCGTAAACTGAAGGTTTTGCCATGGCCTTCACAATTTTCCTGACCTCAACATTATTGAAAATCTATGGATAGACCTTAAAAGAGCAGTGCGTGACAGACAGCCCAGAAATCTCAAAGAACTGGAACACTTTTGTAGGGAAGAATGGGCAAAGGTACCTCAAACAAGAATTGAAAGACTCTTGGCTGGCTACAAAAAGCGTTTACAAGCTGTGATACTTGCCAAAGGGGGCAGTACAAGATATTAACTCTGCAGGGTGCCCAAACTTTTGCAGACGCCATTTTTTTGTTTTCTGTAATTTTGAAAGTGTAACTGATGGAAATAAAATCTAACCTTTTTTGACATATTATAAGAATGTCTAATCTGTAATTTGATGCCATTTGGAGATTTTTCCATCTTTCCTTTGCTTCGTTATGCACATTAATACACATTTTTACCTGGGGTGCCCAAACTTTCGATCCCCACTGTATGTCCATCTGTTGAACTGACAATCTGGCTGTACTTTTGTATGCTGACCACTAGTAGTGTCAGGCTTTGTTGCTGATTGGTTATACTCTCTCAGTTTAATACTGTGTCTAATATTATATCAGGACCTGGGTCCTATTGAGACATACTCTATCATTATTTCCCAGAACAATTAATAAGCTCCCGAAGAAGCATTCAATTTCAATTTTTTTTTCTTGCATACTATATCATGTTTGCAGGATTACAATAATGTATAATGTCGTGCATTTATTGTCTTAGAGAGATGTGAGTTTTGCATTTTTTATTGCAAAAAAGTTTTTTTAAATGTGATTGTTTGTACCATTATGTGTTTAATAAACTATTATGTCATTTTTTATAATTGGTGCCTACAAAGTAATTTTTTTCTGTACTTTATCTTGATTTAAAATTGACTTATAGGACGTGGCACTGCTCTATCATTAGGACTCCCACAGTGCCATCCTGTGATGGAGGCTTGGTAAATGTTTTGATACATACTGAAGTAGCGTGGAGTGACGTACTTCCGGTCGTTTGGAATGCACGCAGATCTTGCATGTGTTCCAGCGGCCATTAATATACTATGCGGCTCCAACATGAGGCTGATGCTATGCTAAGTTATATCACACTTCATTTATACCATTTGGCCAAGCCTATACTAAATAATACAGAGCTGTTACAATGCCTCAACACTTCTGGACATGTAGTGAGTAAGCAATGTTCTTTTTGAGTTAAATTGGTGATACGGTGATATTTGTATATTGACTGTTCCATTTGACTTAATTCAGTTCTATTTTTAACATAAGGTTTATTATTCATATTTTTATTTAATTTTGATTTTATTTTTAATGGGTCTTTGGGTTTTGATGCCCCTTGACTCAACCTGACCCGATTTTGGGCTACGACACTACTCCTGTATGGACTCAAAAAAGGAAAGGGGCACAAAGAGGCTGAGAGATAACCAACCTTGGGAATTTTAATGGTATCGAATTAATTCGGTCAAGACATTCCAGAATAGAAATATAAAAAGTAAATTTTTATTTTTACAAAGATAAAAAACATAAAACAAGAACACATTCATACATCCAAACATAGGATATATGCATTATTCAAACATATGTATATTAAGGCGCTACCACTCTCAACATGTTTCACTCGTTAGAGCTTCCTCAAGAGATTGGTGGTGCAGCTTGTTTATATGCTGAAATAGCAAAGGATAATAAAGAAGAAACATCCATTTAGATGCATATAACAAAAATATGTTCCAATATATCAAATAATTAATAACGAACAAATCAATATCATACAAGGACATAGAAGGCACATGACCAAGAGTAGCAACGTACGGGCACCCAGGGGCATTCTTTTGGCCATCTTGTTAATCAATCGAGTGGCCCCTTAATTTGGCTCCTTCTGTGGATCTCCCTAAATCTTGCTTAGTTCCTGGCCGAACTAAGGGGGGTGGGCGAGATCTTTCCCTGTAGACTCTCTTAAGTGTGGTCCCTGCCCTCTCCTGTACTTGGTTGAGGGCATTGGGATTTCCCAAGATGGCCGCCACGTTCTGACATTTCCGGGAGACCCATGCGATGATGGAGCCTTAGCTGCTCTTGTGACTCGGAGATGGTCATAAATTCAGTGTGTATTCGTTTCCTAGCATAGACGGCCGTAGTTTAATGCGAGGAAACTGTTTTCTAGATCTCACATTTTTTTGTTGTTTTTGGATACCATTAAGTCTATTAAGGTAAGATTAGATTCTACATTCTGCTGAATGTGTGTGCTCCATTTCCCTTCTGGATGCTTGATCTCAGAGACTTGATATCTCTTTGTTTATTTTGAATCCTCTTCCCCATTATCTATCTCTTGCCAAGTGTTCTGGGCTGTTCAGTACCTGGCTGTAGTTTAGACCCTGACACTTTTTTGAGGCATTGTTGGTCAGCAATTGCCCAAGAGCAAGCCACTTACCATTGATTCTACTAATGATAACGTCATACTCAAGGTACACCTTTCTGATATACTGGTTGGTCCCCCTTGAGAGAGAGCCACCCAATATTCAAAATATGAGAAAGTTTTTCTTTCTTTTTTTGACTTTATACTACTCAATGGAGGTGGAGCGTTGGGGTGTCTTTACATTAATTAAGAGGAGAACACAAGTCTGCTACAGCTCTGAGGAAGGGATGTGTCCCCCAAACATGTCGGCTTGCTGACACTGCTATTAGCTAGGTCAGTCAAAACCAGTCCACACTGGTCGATGAATGGACTTGTTGTTATGCTGGTTACTTCCGTCATCTGTGAGTATCCATTTGGTTATGCAGTACGCATTTGCACTCTCCTGTGGGTGTTTCTTTGTAGTCCTATTTCAGATTCCCGCATCTGAGGGTGGCTGCATTGTTGAAGTGTTACACTGGAAGAAGCATAGATTCCACAGAGTTATATAATTTGATCTGGTGACTGTGCTTTGAGAACTGGAGTGGTTGTTTGTTCAACTACCCACAAACACCATCAGAGAAGAGGAAGAACCTATGATGTCATTGGACATTCCTATGGTTTGATAAAGGGGAGCTCCTGTCTGCCCTGAAACATGTAGCCTCACCCCCCCTTCCGGTCATCATCACCCAGCTCAGACAGGTGTTGTTTGGAGCCGCAGTCATCTTGCTACATCTGGAAGCTGCTATTGCTTATGTTCCAGCTTGAAGCCTGACAGCTGTACTACCATCAAGAACTCTGCTTCAGCTAGTCAAATTCCTGCAGAGCTTTGCAGCCTCACGGTGATCCTATGGAGGTCTAAATGGGTTTATGACAAACCTTGATCCACTTTTAACTAGTGAGTGCATTTTTATTGTCTTTTATTCTTCTTAATTAATTTCTTCACCTAGATGGAGGCACCCTCTTGTGTTTTTTTTATATGTTACAGTACCAGCCAGTTTATTCATCAACAATATTTTGTTCTGAGTTGATGTCTGCTTTTATACAATGCATTTTTTGAATAAACGGTGGAACTAAACCCATTAATTTCACTGTTTCCAAAAAACTGTTAAATTCAAGACATGCTGTGAATGCTAAATGTCACATTTGCTTGTGCTCTCAACCCAACTGTAAAACAATTAAATGTTTGGTGTTATAACTGACCACATGTGCAGCACCATGGCATGCACAAACAGAGGCTAAAATGGCAGTTTACAAGCTATACAAACAGATAGAAACCACCCCAATTTATAACTAGCCTTTGTAGTAAGTTGCACAGCATGTAATTTCCCAGCACACTTACCAGCTAGCCTGCAAAAAAAAAAAGAAAAAAATGTCCCCGTCTAACAATTCACATTAAAAACAGAGATTTTTAGTTACACATATTTGCAAATTTTCAAATATGTGGAAGCCATAGTGCCTACAGCAAGGCGCGGTTTCGCCCCACTCATCCACCGGTAAATTATTCTTGATATAATGTTACACTGTAGGGTTCTAAAAACTCCCTCTGTGTTCTTGAAAAGGATCTCTGACTTGAGAAGAAGTAGATTGAGCATCCAATTAGCAGGCATGTAAGCTGTATAATGTCTTGACCGATGTGGAAACCGAGGTACGTCAGAAAAGGGACAGCCTGGGAAGTTGGAAATAGGCATCCCTCTTAACAAAAATAGTACTCTTCCTAAAAACTCATCTGCTGGGATTGGTATTGCCATCCACTGAGACAGTAAGATTTAAAGTTTGTTATCAGAACTTGTCTATTGTTGCCAAAGTAAGGGATTTCTCCTGGTACAATCACAGGCTTGAAGAAGAGTGAGCACAGGATTCTCCAATGGCAACTCCATGCATCTTGTTAACCTCATGAAGGCCACATCAATCAAATACTGTATGTGACTCCCTATGCTGGAAATTATTTTCCTTATAAGGGCTGTATCTGACATTCTGCAGTGCAGGTAGAAGTGTTCTGGTTGGGGTTGAACTGATGAACCTAGTGCAGCAAGGTAGAAGTGATGACCACTAAGCCACTCTGCTGCTCTGTCACTGTAGGGATTCAGTGCACCTACTGGTGGCACTGTGCTGCTCTGGGCTGTTTGCTGCAACTCCAGTGTCCACTAGCAGGTGTTTCCCAAGAGCCAGCAGGCTGTAATAATCAGTCACACCTGGTTCAGCCATTACGGGGCTATTTAAGACTGTTCCTCCGTTTCCCCATCGTGTCACTATTCTGTTCACCTTCTTGTTGCCAGAGTTCCTCATTCATAACCTGATCCAGCCTGTACCCCTCTGCCTTGCTCCTGTCCTCATCTGCCTTTCTCTGGCTCCCTGCTTCAGTACCCAGTTTGTCCTCTGCTACCTTGTATCCCTGCATTCCCTGTACCCTTGTCAGTACCTTGCATATCTGTTGTATTTACTGGCAGTAAGAAATACAAGAAGGTACGGTACAGTTTTTACCCCTTCCTGCCCGGCCTATAGTCAAATTATATCCTCCCCAGAAAGTGCCTTGCACGCCCCTGTGGCCAATCACAATAGTGACCTAAGTGAGCTAACAACAGCTAATCACAATAGAAAACACTGAATGAATTGATTTCATTCAGAAAAAATGGGTTCTTATAACAGCGAGATTCACTGTTATAAGCAAAGTGTGTAAAAAAAAAAAAAATCCTAATCACCTCCCCAGAGTAGTACAGTGTCCCATAAATTGTGACAAAAAATTACAACATGAAAAAAAAAAATACCTTGGACTGTCTACTTTCCAAAAAAGGCTAATTTGGGGGATATTTATACTGTCCTGGCATTTTTGGGTCTCAAGAAATTAGATGAGGCCTTCGGTAAATTTATTTTAAGATATACTGCATATACTACAGTTTGTGGGCTCTATAACTTTCCTACAGACAATAATAATAATAATAATAATAATAATAATAAACACTGGTTTGGGCCATTTTAACCAAAGAAATGTAACAGTATACATTTTGGCTTAAATTTATGATGAAATGATAATGATTATTTGCAAAATTTTATAACAGTAATGAAGAAAAATTGTCTTTTTTTTTGTTTTGTTTTTAGCAAAGAGATAAAAAAACAGTGGTGATTAAATACCACCAAAAGAAAGCTCTAGTTGTGTGTAAAATATGATAAAGAAAATGCCATATGGGTACTGTAATAGCAATTTGGCTGTATGCTATGCACACAGCCACATCTGCTGTGCTCATATAAGCACCCATTTCCATTTTAGTGATATAATACTTTAGCTTACCTTCCAACCCATTCATCCCAATGAACAGACATGACCCACATTCCTACATCCTCATTTCAGCCTGACTGCTCCTCAGCCAGGCCCCTCCGGTTCCCCATTAAACAGACATCACCAGCATTCTTACATTCTCCAAACGGTCAGCATGTGTCCCCTCTCTCACCTCGACCCATCTTTTATTTACCTTTCCACTGGAAGCCACGCCCTGGAGGGTTTGCCTCCAACAGCTGAACACCTCCCACAAAGGTTGTGACCTCACAGCAGTAACACGGGATGTGAATGCCCATATAAGGACAATACAATGCAATACAATGCAATACAATTCAGAAGAAAGTACCAACCACAGACATGTATACATTAAAATAGTCAGTGACGCAAACCGGAGAACAATGTATACCTAGATTATTCTACACATCCTTGTGGATGGAAGATTATCCACAGATGTGCACTGCCTATCTCCATGTGGTGATCAGACACAGCAGAGACAATGTGCACACCTCTGCCTACAACCATTCCCTGCAGAGCAAGCATATGCCCCCAGACATTCGCCTGTACAGTGTACAGGGGCCCTTTTGCTGGCGGACACTCCGCAAACACCTTTTTCCAATCCCAAGAAGTTATCCACTACCTAACGTATCTCAACCAGCGTCAGTCTGCCCCAGTCAGCTCTTTTAGAGCGGGCTAGGGTAGAAGGAACACAGGAGGACTCTTATGACAATACATATAATAAATACATCTAAAATTTTCCACAACAGTACAGTGTTGCATGGCCACGCAATTGTCATTTAAAGTCCGACAGTGTTGAAAGGTAATAATCGGCCTGGGCAGGAAGGGAGTGAAAATGTCTGGTACTGATGTGGTTAAGAGGTCCTCAGAAAGACTGGCATCACAGGCAAAGGTACCAATAAGAAAGACACTGTCTTCCTCCAGCTACTAACCTGCGTAGAGCAGTCATAGCATATAGGGATTAGAAATTCCGATGGACAATGTCCGATAGGACTGCGTTGTCGGATAATCCGACAGTGTGTGGGCTCCATCGGACTGTTTCCATCGGAGTATCCGACAGACCAAGTTTTCCAACTTGTCTATAAAATTTTCTGACAACATGCTCCGATCGGACTTTGTCCGATCATGTGTGGAGAATTCCGATCGGACAAAGTGCCACGCATGCTCAGATCAAATTCCTAGACCAAAGCTATTAACTACTAGCCTGAACGTAGTCCCGTCCTAACAAAATAACGTCATCACGTTAAGTACAATCGGATTTTCTGACAACTTTGTCCGACTGTGTGTATGCAACAGTTTCGGACAAAATCCGTCTGACAAAATCTGACGGATTTGGTTGTCGAAATGTCCGACCGTGTGTACAAGGGCTAAGGGAGAACTCCACATTGTTAAGAAAACCATATAACATGTACAATTGATACTCGAGCGATGTAGTATTTTAAAACTGACTTTTTCAAATTCAAACTGCAACAGCTGAAGTTTCCTAAGGCCGCGTACACACGAGAGGACTGTCCGTCCAACTTAGTCCGCTGAAACGTGTTTCAGCGGACAGTCCGCTCGTGTGTGGGCTTCAGCTGACTTTTTCAGCGGACAGTCTGGCGGACTAAGTCTTTCGGAATTTCCGTAATACAGTCCGTCCAACTTTGTTTTCAGCGGACAGTCCGCTCGTGAGTAGGCTAGTTGGACGGACTAAGTATGGTGCATGCTCAGAAAGGATTTACACGGCCGAAGGTTGCATTGCAGTGTATTGGACGTCGTATTTCTAGTCCCGTCGTACGTGCTGTACACGTCATCGTGCAAGCTTTCAGCGGACTGTCTGTTCATCGTGTGTGGTCAAGTCCGTTCATTCAAAAGTAGGACGGACTGTCTGTCGGATTGTCTGACGGACTTAGTTGGACGGACAATCCTCTCGTGTGTGCGCGGCTTTAGCTGTCAAAAAAGACAATGTAGTGGTTGTTTCTATATACTAAGTGAGAAAGAAAAACAAGTGGTTAACAACTGCTAAAGGAATGCTGACACTGCAGCTTCCCACATCAGAGCACTGTGATTCCAACAGGTGGCTAATGAACCAGATCCTGTCATAGAGAAAGCAGGATGGGACAGAAAAATAAAGGAAACTGGATAAAACTTTGAAATAATGCTGCAATTTAAATATATCATCCAGAAAGGATATTCCTCTCAATATGTTTTGTTTTTAACAAAAGTGGAGTTACCCCTTTATAGCCCACATGGTGTTTGTGTGTAGGGCAATTGATGCACTTGCTGGGCACGTTGACCACCCACCTAGGCATGTGCTCAAACATGGCTGGGAACGCTCTCAGATATGCTCCTCATCACATTCGTTCCAGTAATACCACTCTACTATTTGCTGGGGGATTCAGACTCTTCCTGATATCATCTTGCTGATAGCTGGGAGTACAGCATCACACCATACCATTGATTACTGGGAATGCTGATACTCATTTTCTGTGTGCCATGAATACCACTCTGCTGAAAGCATCCTGTAACTGTCATACTGGGAACAATTTATCTCTGCTCATGACCCTTCCTGAGATCAAGGAGCTGGAAACCATCAGTAAACCAAACCAATGCAGATAAGAGAATACCACCTTGACAGGTCCTATGATAAGGTGTGGTCATATGGGGTAGGACTGAGGGTAGAGCAACCAAAACATATGCTGCCATGGAGTTGGTAAGGAAATTACCCTTATAGCTAGAGGAAAAACAGAGCACCTATAAAGCAAATGTCTAAGAGCACCGTCTAAAACAAATTGAATGACACAATTCATTTTAAGGTTTTGATTGAAAGACACATTTTCTACATGGTGAAGCCAAACATATTCAATCAGCACACAAATTGGATTGATTAGGCAACAATCTGAAATTTTGGGCAAGATGCCTTTTCCAATAAAAATGTAAAAATGTTAACCTATCCTTAGAAATGGCAAAAGCTCCATCACTACTCTTTATATAAAATCAGATTGAAGGAATAACATGCTGACTAATTTAAGAGGATTAGTGCCTGCATTGCAGATACTAATCTTCACAACTTTCCAACAGAGACCCTTCAAGATTTAAAGCAGGATACCTTCTCCAAATATTTCTTATAAGGATTTTTTTTTTTTGTAGTTTCCAAAGAGAACATTGGTAAGGAGTAAAAGAAAGTAAAGACTCTCTCTTCCAGAGAAACAGAAACCTCTCTCTCTGCTTAAAGTGGTTCTGCACCTAAAAAAAAAAATATTAAAAGCCAGCAGCTACTAATATTGCAACTGCTGACTTTTAATAAAATCACACTTACCTGTCCCAGGGTCCAGCGATGTCGGTGGCAGATGACGAGCGATCGCTCGTCTCGCTGCCGCCCCCACCGCCATCCTCTGTCAGGGAATCGGGAAGTGAAGCATCGCGGCTTCACTGCCCGGTTCCCTACTGCGAATGCGCGTCTCTTCTGGTCTCCCGCTGTGTCCTGGGAACTGTATGTTTCCCAGAACACAACGGGGGGGAGGGGGGCGGGGCATCTGCGGGGGTCTGCGGTGGTCTGCCCGGAGGTGGGTGCAGATACCTGGATTATCCAGGTAACTGCACCTCCCTGCCCCCGAAAGGTGCCGATTGTGGCACCGGAGGGAGGGAGGGATCAGATTAGCGGAACTTCCCCTTTAGGGTGAAGAACCGCTTTAAGAATTAAGCAAAACATTATGTTGTAGAAGTAATATGGATACCTATTACTACCAGTTTCAGGACAGAAATAATTTGATAATAATTAGAGTAATCTCAGTTAGGCGCAACAATAGGACTTTTTGCTTATCCTTACTTTTGATTTCTCCTTATGCACTTGTCCCTCTGCACACATTGGGGGTAATAATGTCCTCTTTCCCCCATTTAACATTAGCAGTGGCATTAGGCAGGATTGCATTTTAATCCAATTGATGTTTGCAATCTTGCAAATTTTGCAGTTCCGTTCCATGCTGCTGTCATCAGTCATTCAGTCATACTCGAAATCTGAAAATTCTCACTAGTATAAAACATTTTGGACATTTGGGCAATCAGGTTAATGGTGCTGGCTTACACTGTCAGTTGCAACACTGTACTAGTATGGCAGCAAGGTAATAAAGGTCATAAAAGCAAGGTTATAAAAGCAAAATATTTTCTGATTAAGGCTTATGCACTTTAGAAGAGGCATATGGCTTTTGAGAATGTGGAATTCAGCTGCAGGTACACTTTCCAAACATTTTGATATTTTGCATGTACATTTACCCCATGGACATGTATATAAGAACAATAAGTTTCTGGTCAACTTGATAAAAGAAAAAAAGTAGATGTTCACAATGGGCCAAACATATATATCCAGAGAACAGATAAAAAAATATACAGGCAATTTAACCAGTTCGGCTCTCATACCTGTTCACCCCTTATGAACCAGAGCAATTTTCAAACTTCTGCTATAAGCCTGTCTATTTTACGATAATTTTGTCATTACTTAAGCTAATAACGTAATACATATATTTTTTTTAGGACAAACAAGGTTTTTTTTTTGTGAATATTGTTCTGCAACAATGATTTTTTTCCCTAAATCTTCAGAAAATTAAACATGATAAAACTAAACAAAACAAAACAAAAGGCACGTTTTCTTTTTTTTTGAGTGGTGTTTAAAAATAATAGTGTTACTGCACATAAATTTACACATTTTATTCTGTGATTTGTCCTGTTTAACCACTTCAGCCCTGGAAGGATTTACCCCCTTAATGACTAGGCCATTTTTTTGCGATACGGCACTGTTTCGATTTAACTGACAATTACTCGGTCATGCAAGGTTGTACCCAAACAAAATGTATGTCCTTTTTTTCCCCACAAATAAAGCTTTCTTTTGGTGGTATTTGATCAGCTCTGTGGTTTTTATTTTTTTGCGCTATAAACAAAAAAGACCGTCAATTTTGAAAAGAAAACAAAACAATATTTTTTACTTTTTGCTATAATATATATCCAAAAATGAATGTGAAAAAACAAATTTCTTCATCAGTTTAGGCCAATATGTATTCTTCTACACATTTTTGTAAAAAAAATTGCAATAAGCGCATATTGATTGGTTTACACACAAGTTATAGCATCTACAAAATAGCGGAAAGATTTATGAAATTTGTTATTTTTTTTTTTTATTACTAGTAATGGCAGTGATCAGCGATTTTTAGCGGTACTGAGACATTGCGGCAGACAGATTGGACACTTTTGACACTTTTTCGGGACCAGTGACACTTATACAGCGATCAGTGCTATAAAAATGGAAATGACATTGTCCGTGTCAGGTCACCTTGAGGCGAGGTGACAGATGCACACCGTAGGGATCAGGAGTGCACCGCAAGGTTGTGGACCCTACGGCTGACTGCTGCAGATGGGAGACAGATCCCACTCGGGTTAGAGTGTAAGATTCCCTGGGGCGCAGAGTCTAAGAGTCAGCAGGTGTTCACCAGCGCCTCTAGTGGTGAGGATGGACTTGGCTGCAACTGGCTCCAGGTCGCGACCCCCAGGGTCCCCCAGCTCACACCCACAGTAGGCAACAGGAGGATAGGGATAGTGAGGGACAAGGTCGGGGCCACAAGCAGACAGGAATAGTCAGGGACACGCCAAAAGGTCAGGATCACAGGCAAACAGGGATAGTCAAGGACACGCCAAAGTCAGTAACGGAACAACAGAAGAGCACACGGCAGGTAACAGGAAGCTAACACACAAAGGTTGATCAGCATGGTTGGCCTGCAGTGCACAGTTTAATATAGAGCTCCCTGATAGGAGCTAGGGTGGAGCCATGCCAGAGGATGGATTACAAAAGCAGACAGGTGAGGGTCGGCTGGTCTCTAGATGAGCACATGGAAACAGGTAAGCAGACAAACTATTGCATAACCATGACAGTCCAACGGACTTTCTGAACGAAGTCTGTTCATAAGTTCATAAGTGAACTATCTTGGTACCCAAGGAGCATAAACATGTTTTTTTTGTATAAAGAGTAAATTTTTATTAAACCAAAGTTAAAAACAATCAAGACATATGTCCATAGTAGAGATGAGCTCAGTGTTCGACTCGAACGCATGTTCGACTCGAACATCGGCCGTTTGTCTGTTCGGCGAATTCAGAACTTTATGGACCGTTCGCACCAAATTCGTGTGGCACGAACGGCCCACAATGCACTATGCCATTGCAGTGCATTGTTGGCTCATGATTGGGCAAGCATGCACTGTGACCCAACATGCTTGGCCAATCACAGCGCCGGCAGCGAAGAGAGTCATAATTGGCCACAGGCATCATGCCTGTGGACAATTATAGCTCAAGGGGTTTAGTACACACCCCACACTATATAAGGCCACCAATGCGGCGGCCTTGTGTAGTGCGTTCCGGCGTGCAGGGAAAGAGCAAGATAGGCAGGGACAGTGTTCTTTTCTCAGGCATCTGCAGGAGTTAAAGTGGGTGTTGTGTGCCTCCAGCACAGTATACACCTGTACCTACCCTTTTTTGCTGGTGTTCTCTAATACAGGCATCTGCAGGAGTTAGTGTGTGTTGTGTACCTCCAGCACAATATACACCTGTATCTACCCTTTTATGCTGGTGTTCTCTAATACAGGCATCTGCAGGAGTTAGTGGGTGTTGTATGCCTCCAGCACAGCACAGTATACATCTGAATCTACCCTTTATTGCTGGTGTTCTCTAATACAGGCATCTGCAGGAGTAAAAGTGGGTGTTGTGTGCCTCCAGCACAGTATACACCTGAAGATACCCCTTATTGCTGGTGTTGTCTGTTGCATATCTTGCATATTAGCCTTTAAAATTAGCACTTTTGATTTCGAGCGTTCGAGTCCCATAGAGTTTAATAGGGTTCTAAGGTTTGTAAGAATTTTTGGTCCGTTCGAAGGTTCTGGTGTGAACCCAACCAGGGACTGTTCGGCTCATCCCTAGTCCATATTTATAAAACATTTGTTAAAGTGACATATCTAGTGTCATCACTATCCCAAGTAGGTGTTGCTTATGAGACACTGTCCTCAGATAAAACTGAGGATATCCATGCTCTTTGAGATGCTTGGAGGTATGTTGAGTCCTCTACATGTTAAACCTGGGAGAAACTGGATTCAATACACTGGACATTGACATAATTAGAATCATAAACAGGGGGAAGGGGGGTTTGCATTTCCACCTTTACATCAGCTTGTTGGTAGCACTGGCAATATGGGATATGAAGGTCCAAGACCCACCCTGTTAGGGTACAAGGATCCCAGTGGATGTTGCTCAGTAGTGTGTTCCTCCATGGAGGGTGGGCATTGCTAACGCTATTGTGTTTGTAACACATGCTACAGGTTCTGTGATTGTCTGTCCTGCTCTCCTATTTGGATTCCCTTGTTGACAATATCGGATCAGATATGGACTCTCTTAACTCTGTCTGTCTTTTGACTATGGATTTGACCCAGGCTGAACCTTCCCTGTCTTGTACTTGGACTGTCATTGAACCACTTTGTCTGTCTGCCAATGACAAGTACCTGTTTGTTTTACTCAGTTCGCACCTGCTGAACCTTCCCTGTCTTGTACTTGGACTGTCATTGAACCACTTTGTCTGTCTGCCAATGACAAGTACCTGTTTGTTTTACTCAGTTCGCACCTGCCTGGAATGGTGGCTAGGCACTATAGCATTGTGTATAAGTCTTAAAGTACCCGTATGCCTGCTTGTCTTATGGGAAAGGGGGCTTCTATAGGGGAAGAACACGGAAGCTAGCTATAATGTCTGACCACCTGCATTTTATGGAAGCAACAGCAGCAGCTTGAATCTATTGAAGTCACCTCAACAGGTGCTCTTTATTTGCAGAATGGCACCACACATTATTGAGGCGCTGTTTAGTCCACCAAAGCACCACAGTTTACCCAAACACCACAGTTTACAGTGCACCCAAGCAACACAGTTTATAGTGCATGCAAGCACCAATTTCCCCCAGGCAACTATTTCAGTAGCTGCAAATAAAAGTAATAAGCCTACTTTATCATGTCTGGCACGCCTACTAGGAGAAAGGACAGCAAATGTATGCAGCTATAAGAGGATGAGGCAGCCTCTGTGTCCACAAGCCAAAGTGGTGGTCATGGATGTGGTGCATCATCTGCAGGCATTGTGTGTTCGCCATTTTTTTTCAGTTACTGGACACTCCTCATCCACAGCTACTCCTGCTGTGGCCCTGCCAACTGACACAGACACAATGAGTTAGCTGAATTGTTTGAGCACAATGTGACTATCTACAAGAATATGCACAGCAATTAATGGAATCTGAGGCTGAGGAGGAAAGCAATGGAAGTTTAGAGGGAGCTGACACTGGGCAAGGAGAACCAATTGACAGTGATGTTCCCACATCTGCAGTATACTGCCAAATTGGCTCCAGTGACCAGGCAGGGTGGGGATGATGATGATGATGATGATGTCTCTGACTATATCTGGGTGCACAATAGAATAGAATAAGAAAGTGAAGTAGAAGCACAACCCCAGCATGACATGGTATCATCTAGGAGCAGCTCCCAAAGAAATGGCGAAAGCCATGAATAAAAATGAAACAGAATGAAAATTAATGAAAATGAATGAACTGAATGAAAGAGTGTCATAAGTGCAGGGCACTGTAGCCCCTTGGTCTGCTCCCCAGGACTTACCTGTGTGTGTGCCTTTTTTAACATGTGTGCAGCACTTGTCTTTGCCATTATTTGAAGTCACTACCTTCAGCATAACAAGCATGGCAATTTGGGTACCACATGTGTGAAGAGACATCTGATATCTCACCGTGCAGTTCAGTGGGAACAGCACAAAAGGAAAACATGTATGAGAATAATGATAATGTTGTGCTGTCAACAATAAATAAGAAGTTCATGTAATGCTATGCAGTAAATAATGTGCATAAATAAATACATAAAAAAGGATGACTACATTAAATGATGCTTCTATAATATCCAAAAACTCAAGTACCAATAAAGGGACTAATACAAATATATAAAGTGCCAGTGGTGACAGTATACATCCAAAGGTGCAATTATGATTAAGGTGCTCTAATTCTTCCACATTTAAAATGGTGAATAAAGGTGATGGTGTCTCTTCTTATAGTGTATATGACACCTCAGTGCTCACAGGCCTCTCACCTTACTGCTGTAAGGTAACAGCATTGGATTAAATAACTCTCATGGGCAATCCTTGGGCCTCAACTTTTCTCTAGGGATCTACCACGGATTTACTTATCAGTGTTTGTGGCAGTCGTATCCACAATTATTTAATTTTCACTCATTCATCATGATAGCGTGGGAGTACCATCATTGTTAATTACAAAAGGAAAAAGACCACAATCCCCCTCTTTCATTTAAAATTAAATCTGCAAGTTCTGTTCCTCAGAGACAGGCCTGTCAAAAAAGGGTATAAAAGCTGTGCTGTCAAGTACTTTAATTTTTCCATCAGCTCGGAATGAAAAAAAAAAAATCTGCTTGTTCTCTCACTCTCCCAAATAGTAGACATTCTAAACAGTGTTAACATGATGTGCATAGCATCAGTAAAACTTGCTCTTCCTCACTCTATGAAAACCTTTGGAAACCCCTTTTTTGGAGGCAAATTCAAATCTGGTTGTTCTCTCGCTCATAAATTGGGACATTCACAGTGAAGGCTTCGAAGATGTGTTGCAAACACGTATACTTTTTCCATCTTCAGTGTTCAAAACAAAGGCACTGGTGTACAATTTCCTAGTGTGAAATGCCTGCCTCCTCTATACCCCCAAAATTGTAAACTCTTCACAATTTGTTAATTGTGTTGCTAAGCTATATGCCTTTTTCCATCCTGAGTTCCATTGCTTATTTCCTGCTTCTAATTGCCTGCTCAGTCTCTCAAAAATTGCAGCCTATCCAGTTGTGGTGCCAACCTGTATGCTATTTCCATCAGCTGTGTCCAAAATATATACAATCTTTTCCCAATGCTAATTGCCTGCTCAAGCTCTAAGCCCTTGTACACACGGTCGGAGAATCCGTCGGAATGTGTCCTATCGGACCGTGTTGTCAGATAATCCGACTGTGTGTGGTATGCATCGGACTGATTCCGTCAGAATATCCATCGGACCAAGTTTTCCAACTTGCTGGAAATATTTTCTGACAAACTGGTTTGATCGGACATACTCCGATCATGTGTAGCCTACTCCGACGGACAAGGTGCCACGCATGCTCACATTCAATGCAATGTTAAAAATTCTTTCATCAAGCACATTCTCTTGTTCTTTACAATGCTGCAAGAACGAACTTCTTTTGATGCTCATAGTCACACACATTTCTCCCGAACGTATTTAACCGCTTCCTGCCCGCCCTATAGCCGAATGCCGGCCTTAGGGCGGGCGGCTTCCCGTGCCTGGCCGTCCCTGGACGGCCTGGTGTTTACTTCCGCAATGCGCGCCGCCGCGGGCGCGCATCGCGGAAGTTCTGTGTTTGCCGTGTCCCCCGGGGACAGGCAAACACAGATCGCTGTAAACGGCCAATCACAGCGGCCGTTTACAGCGTGATCGGCGTGTCCAATGGGAGATGATCTCATATGTAAACATATGAGATCATCTCTCAGCGCCGCTCTCCCTCCTCACACAGACAGCATGTGAGAGGGGAGAGAAGAACGGCTGCAGCAGCCGTCAGTGTAAAAAAGAAAAAAAAAAAAAAAAAAAGTAAAAAAAAAGTTTAATAAAAAGTGCCATCCTCCCCCAGAGCCATCCTCCCCCAGTGCCACCCCCCCCCCAGTGCCATGCCCCCCCCCCCCAGTGCCATCCTGCCCCAGTGCCATCCTGCCCCAGTGCCATCCGCCCCAGTGCCATCCGCCCCAGTGCCATCCTGCCCCAGTGCCATCCGCCCCAGTGCCATCCGCCCCAGTGCCATCCACCCCAGTGCAATCCACCCCACCCCAGTGCCACCTGCCCGCAGTGCTATCTGTCCCCAGTGCCACCTGTTGTCAGTGCCATTTGTCCCCAGTGCCATCTGTCATCAGTGCCACGTATAAGTGGCATCTGTCATCAGTGCCACGTGTTATTAGTGCCACATAGTGCCATCTGTCATCAGTGCCACGTATAAGTGGCATCTGTCATCAGTGCCACGTGTTATTAGTGCCACATAGTGCCATCTGTCATCAGTGCCACGTATTAGTGCCATTTGTCATCAGTGCCACCTGTCAGTGTCACGTGCCATCTGTTGTCAGTGTCACGTGTCATCAATGCCACTTATCAGTGCCATCTGTCATCAGTGTCACGTGTCATTGGTGCCACGTATTAGTGCCATCTGTCACCGGTGGCACGTATTAGTGCCACGTATTAGTGCCACATGTCATCAGTGCCACGTATTAGTGCCACGTGTCATCAGTGCCACATATTAGTGCCACGTGTCATCAGTGCCACGTATTAGTGCCACGTGTCATCAGTGCCACGTATTAGTGCCACGTGTCATCAGTGCCACATATTAGTGTCATCTGTCATCAGTGCCACGTGTCATCAGTGCCACGTATAAGTGTCATCATTGCCACGTATCAGTGCCATTTGTCATCAGTGTCACGTGTCATTGTCCTGGTATTTCAAAAGTGTAATAAGTAGTCAACAAGTTAGATGTGTAATTTATGCTCCTAGAACACGTGATGGCGCTCCCTGCATGTTGGGCCTCTCTATGTGGCCAGGCTGCGAAAAAGTCCCACACATGTGGTATTGTAATACTCAGGAGGAGTAGCAGAATTTTTTGGGGGGTGTCATTTGTGGTATACACATGCCACGTGAGAGAAATAACCTATTACAATGACAATTTTGTGGAGAAAAATAAAGAAAATGAAAAATCTTCATTTTGCAAAGAATTGTGGGAAAAAAATGACAACATCAAAAAGCTCACCATGCCTCTTACTAAATACCTTGGAATGTCTACTTTCCAAAAAGGGGTCATTTGGGGGGTATTTGTACTTTCCTGACTTGTTTGGGTCACAAGAAGCGAGATAGGCCACCAGTACATCAGATGTGATCAATTTTGTGCGATTCGCACCACAGCTTGTAGACTCTCTAACTTTCACAAAGACCAAATAATATCCACTAATTTGGGTTATTTTTACCAAAGATATGTAGCAGTATAAATTGTGGCCAAAATTTATGAAGAAAAATTAATAATTTGCATAATTCTGTCACAGAAACAAAGAAATATGCGTTTTTTTTCAAAATTTTCGGTCTTTTTTCATTTATAGCGCAAAAAATAAAAACCCCAGAGGTGATCAAATACCACCAAAAGAAAGCTCTATTTGTGGGAAAAAAAGGACACAAAATTCATTTGGGTACAGTGTTGCATGACTGAGTAATTGTCATTCAAAGTGTGAGAGCACCGAAAGCTGAAAATTGGTCTGGGCAGGAAGGGTGTTTAAGTGCCCAGTAAGCAAGTGGTTAATTACTCTTTTTTAACCATTTCAGCAATACAATTTTAGTTTGCGTCACATCTACAAAATTTAAGATTTTGTTTATTCTTTTTTGGATGTTTTTTTTTGGATTCCCTAAAAATCTCCTTTAAAGACAGTTTGCTAATTTCTCCTTTTTTTGGGGTGTTTTGTGTGTGTAAACATACCACAACATTTTTGTATTTTTGAGATTTTGTTTTTTAATCTACAGGAGGTTGTTTAGTGTTGGTACCCCTTGTTATTCATTTCACTTATTTTTGGGGAAATGTACCTGCCTGCTCACAAATAAACTGGCCTTTTGGAAGGAAAACACACACACACAAGTATTTCATCAAACACAAAAACCTTTATTTTGGTCGCAGTAAACTAAAAAGAGGAACGCAGCACTGGAGAAACTTGTTACTTAGGTGCAGCCTTTGGCCCCCAGAGCAGACATGAACAAATTAGAATATAAAAAATTGGTGGCCTGAGGAGTACATATCTCAGGGAGAGAAGTCTGGTCCAGAAGTCCTAGAGAACAGGAAATTCAGATGCCATTTATGTCCCCAGGATGTGGTTCTTCAAGAGGCTGCATCTTCTGGCAGACCAGACTGAACCCAGGCCATCACTCTCTCATCTTCCTTGGGCACTTCCCTCCAGGCATCCTTCCAGGCTGTGGCTGGGCTCCTGTAGTTGGGGCAGGAGGAGGAGGGCGTTGGTCGACATCCTGGCTGCCACTTGCCACAGCCTCCCCCCGATTGAGGTCTTCCTGTGTATGAAAAGGGGACATAGTTTTAGTTTTTTGATCATCAATCACACCATTTTGTGCTCCTGGCTTTTGTTTATTGAATTTTACCAAATAGAACACACTATCATTCTGAGCCCAGCATTTTTCTTTCCCGTCCCAATCATTTTTGGTCACTAATGTCTCTTGAGATGTAAACCACTTTGATAAATCACAACTTACTGATCAATAATAACATCTAGTTAACATCATTAAATGTAACACAAGAAATATGTTCAACAATGCAATACCTGTCTCAAGCTGGGCCCCACCACATGTTGCTGCCTGGAAGGCCCAGGTTGGACATCAGAAGCCTCAGCTGGGGGTGAAGACTGGAGAGTGGTGGCCTGAGTGGTGGCCTGGGTATCCCCTGGTCTACCAGAAAATGCAGCCTGTCAAAGTGAACCATCCTGGGGTAATAAACGGCATCTGGATCTCCTGCTCAAGGACTCCAGGTGCTTCTTTCTCTCCCTGAAATATGTAATCCTCATGGCCCCAATTTTCCTATTCAGATAGGCCATGTCTGCTGTGGGAACCATGATCCGCACCAAAGAAAGCAGTTTCTCCAGCGCTGCGTTCCTCTTTGTTATGTCGGCATAAAACTTGTTGTGGAACTGCCACAGGCAGGGCATCTCCTTGTAGAGTTCTAGAAATAGCCCCATAAAATTTTCATTTTGGAATGGATCCATATTGTCTGCAAGACACAACACAAGACAAACTCTCAAATGCTAATAATGCTATTAAAAAGCCTCTTAATCTTGTCCCAACATCGACCTATATAGAAGCAGTCTAGTCTAGTGAAGCACCAAGTCAAAAATGTTACCTTCGTTTGCACGTTCGTCACGTCCGCGCCTCACTCTCTTCCCAGATCGTACGGACAATACACGCGTGTTGCGTTTTATATACAGTGCGCAAGAGTTAAACTCCGCCCGCCCCTGACGTTCTTTCTAGACTATTCCCCACCCCTTCGCTTCCAGCGCAGTGGGGAGAGCACATAGCGGAGAGAACGCAGGTGCGCACTAATAATAGTTCCACTAACGAGGAGGAGGGTGAGGAAAGCCCAGAGCCTGAAACGTCCCGATCCAGGAAGACAAGATTTAAGGCCTCAAATATGTCTTTTGGAGAGATGTTGGAGATGGTCGACATATTGAACAGGACCCACTATGATGGGAAGTATGGACCTTACCCAAACCCAAATATCAGAAAGGCCAAGATCATGACTAAAGTTGTGAAGAGTCTTCATAAGAATTTTGGGGAAAGCCGATCCAAGGATCAACTGAGAAAACGCTGGTCAGACCTGAAACTGAGGGAGCACGAGCAGTACCTAAGGATTAAGTGTGTTCTTTAAAAAAGTAAGTAGTTGTCGTGTGTTCATATGATTATTCTTGCTTGCATACATGCTCCATGTGCTTTGATTTCATGTTGTGCATTTTAAAATGGCCACTTTCAAGTTCATGGTTTCATTCGTTCGTAAGAAACATCGTTCTGCAGGGAAGTATTCCAGCTTAACAAAGTGTACCCAATAATGTTCTCACCTTGTAACTCGGCCCAAAAACACAATTGTACAACACTTCCAAGCAATGTTTCAGATTCCTATTTCTGCCCTCTGTGTGCTAATTATTCTTTGTTTACATTCTCATAGGGGAGAGAAGACTCGGCAAGTATGAGGAAACCAGGGACCCCACCCCTCCCAAAGAAGGCCAACTTCCAAAAGCACAAACAGAGTAGCAGGAGCAGGAGGAGGAGGAGGAAGGAGAGATCGTGGAGGTTGGGCAAATTGTCACCACAACAGGTGGGTGTCGGAGAACACAGCTTCCGGTAAGCTCAGCAATGTATATCACCATATTTTTATTACATGGTGTGTTTTTTTGCTTTGTTTTGTAGGTGATGTGGAAGAAGATTCCCGTTTTACCAGTGAAAGTGCCCAGATCTTGATCGGGGAGATAATGGGGTACAATCGTGATTTGGAAATGATCCAACAAAACATCAATGATGTAAAAAATAAAATGAAGAACATCATTGATGTTTTGGGGAGAGTGTGAAACAACAAAAACTAGATAGGGTTTTATTTTTGCTCTTTTAAAAAAAAATGTTGTATTTATCGAAATTCCTAATTTGGAAGTTGCACAGAGTGTGTAAACATGCGCTATCTCCCATCATGGGGGATCAATGTATATGTTTTGTGGAAAGTGTCTGAGATGAAGGGGTTGCAGCCCCAAAGCATGTACATTGATCCCCCATGATGGGAGCTAGCACATGTTGACACACTGTGTGCATCTTCCAAATTTGTTTTTTTCAGGGGTGACACCCCATGTGATGAAGGCAATATCAGCCCAGTTTGTACATACTCAGGTCTGATATTGTCTTCACTTTTCAAAGTTGAATTTTGTAAGTTCTTGTGTTCAGTATTTTACGGTTTAATACATGCCTGTTTACACAAAAACAACAAGGAAACAAAATTCTCATTAAACTCTGTTTTGGATACACACAATTTATTGGTTTGTTGTAAAAACCTTTTCGAAACACACATGTGAATGTGCTTGTATTAAAAATTTTAATTATCAACAATGTGTGGCTTCCTTTTTCATTGCGCATAAAATGTATTTGTAGTCAAATTTTAGTTTGTGCTGAGAAGGAGTGTGATTTACTAAAGGCAACTCCACTTTGCACTCCAAGTGCAGTTTCAAGTGTACTTTTGCAGTGCACTTGTAGTGCATAGTGGATGTGCCTTTAGTAAAAAGCACCCACAGTGATGTGTAAATTTGGACAATCATGCCATTTTCCTGCCATGGTGCTGAAAATGAGCACGATTTTGGTCAGTAATGCACTAAATATATATATATTGTGTGTTTGGCTTCCTGTGTGTGTGTCTTGCCGTGTGCTCTATGTCTGATCCTGTTTACCGGCCTTGGCTTGTTCTTGACTGTCTCTGTCTGCTTCATATCCCAAACCTTTGGTGTGTTCTTTGACTATCCCTGCCTGCTTGTTGTCCCAACCTTTTGGCTTATCTCATGACTATTCCTTGTTGTCTCATTCTGCTGCTTCCTCTCTATCCTCCAGTAGCCTACCATGAGCGTGACCTGGAGCCAGTTGCAGCGAAGTCCATCCCCAACATCAGGGGCTCTGGTGAATATCTGCTGGCTCTTAGCCCTTGTACACACGGTCGGAGATTCAGACGGAATGTGTCTGATCAGACCATTTTGTTGGATATTCCGACTGTGTGTGGTCTACATCAGACTGTTTCCTTCGGAGTATCCGACGGACCAAGTTTTCCAACTTGTTGGTAAAATTTTCTCGAACAAAATGCTCCGATCGAACATACTCCGATCATTCAGAGAATTCCGATCAGACAAATGCCCACGCATGCTCAAATCAAATTCCTACACCAAAGCTATTGGCTACTAACGTGAACGTAGTCCCGTCGTAACGAAATAACGTCATCACGTCTGATTTTCCGACAACTTTGTCCGACCGTGTGTATGCAACAGTTTCGGACAAAATCCGTCGGATAAAATCCGACGGACAATATCCGACGAATTTGGTTGTCGGAATCTCCGACCGTGTGTACAAGGGCTTAGATTCCATGCCCTGGGGAATCTCATGTTCTAGCTCCCAGTGTTATTCTTGTTGGTGTTCCAGAGGACCTGCTTTCCTGAACCACCCAGAGTGACCCCAATGGGGTGCATCTGTCACCTGGCTTCAGGTGACCTGACAGTTTACAATTGTTTAGGTATATGGTCTGAGAAAAAAAATACATTGTGATTTCTTTATCCCGGATCAGGTCTGCAGTATCTCACTCTGACACTAAACCTAAACAAATGAGGAGCACTTACTGTATTGCTCACCTGTTTAGTTTTTCTGGCTTTTGATTTAAAGAAATTGCACTCTAATTTATATTTTAGGAGGATCAAATCTGCCTGTTCTCTCTGCTTTGCATTGTGGTCCAGTAAAAACTCAAACTCTGTGCTGCATATCTGTAAAATATTTTTGGCATGTTACAAGAAGATCACAACAAGCTATTCTCTGTGGCTTGTTTTGCCCCAGTTGAGCAATTTTCATGACGTTTAGAGCTTTAGCTTTTTTTTTAAATTAAAGTGTATATGATACAATCATGTTATTCAAAGAAATGTCATATTTTTTATTTTGTCCTTTGAGCCACCATAATAGTCTCTCCTCCTTGAATGATAACTTTTACTTTCTTTTCTGGTACATATTCCCTAGGTCAGAAGAGCAGTGGTCATCAACCCTGTCCTCAGGGCCCACTAACAGGCCAGGTTTGCAGAATAACTAAAATACATCATGCTTGATATCATTTGCTGCTCAGTGATTGCAGTAATCTAGTTTGCATCTCCCCAAGGTAATATAACAGTAAACCTGGCCTGTTAGTGGGCTGGTTGATGACCACTGGTATAGAGTACTATAGCGTACCATAGCCCCCAGAACTTCATTGAATTTTGTGCGCAAAATGATTTATGTAATGTGTAAATTTTAATAATCTATTCGTTTTCCCAATATAATGCACCACATCCACAATTCATCACATAAACTACACTCGCATTGCTACAATTAACATTTTGGTTAGTGTACATGTGATGTACAGGTCTCACTATTATCAGTCAATAGATGCGAATTGTCAGAATTTTTTTTAAATTTCCTTATGATGTCTATTATATTGTATACAAATGCATGTATCATTGTTACCCTTTTTTTCCATTCTACAAAATATAAATTTTTCTCTTACATCTTTTTTTATTTTTGTAGGCTCTATTTAGGTCTTAAGAACACATATCCCTCCTCAAGAACCAGGCACTTTTTGAAGTCCTCTTTTCAAGAGCAATTTTGCATCATGCTTAAATATGTGCTTATTCTTATCCCTTTAATTAAAGTGTAATTTGAACTTTACAGAAAATCTGTAAGGTGAACTTACACCAGACCCCAGCCCCATCGCACCCGGTCCCACTGACCTGAAGTCCGGTGATCACCCGCTCAGACACATTGGATAGCCGCTTTACCGGTCCTAGGATTTAAAATCCCCACGGCTTTCTGTCCTCTTCTCCAGCGTTGACAGGACGGCCTACGTGGGTTCTGATTGGTCACGACGCCCATGTGACGGCGCCAACCAGTTAAAATGCCTTCTATATGTACCTTTAGTGGTACGTTTAGGAGATTAAGCTGAGGGGATTTCTAATCCCCGAACCGTTAAAGAGGCTATCTGATGTGTTAGAGCGTGTGATCGCTAGACTCCAGGTCAGCGGGGCCGGGTGCGACGGGAAGGGTACCGGTGTAAGTTCACTGTACAGATTTTTCTGTAAAGGTGAACTTACCCTTTAATGATTGTAGATAGCAATTTTGTTTCTACTTGCCAAGAGCATTGCTAGGCCCACAAAAGATCTTTGGCAAGAGCCCATAGCAGCAAAGTAAAAAAGTCATACACTTGGGTTGGCATACATATGTATATAATATACATGTGTGTGTGCCTATAAAATATTGTTACATACTGTATCTAAGTTTGGATCCCCCTTACATCAGGGTCCCCAGAGAGCCCTCCCCATTTACATCAGGGTCCCCAGAGCCCCACTCATTATATCAAGGTTCCCAGAGAGCACCTCCTTACATCAGGGTCCCCAGAGTCCCCCTCATTACATCAGGGTTCTCAGAAAGCCTCCCTTCTTTCATCAAGGTCCCCAGAGCCTCCTCATTAAATCAGAGTCCCCAGAGAGCCCCTTCCTTACATCAGGGTCCCTAGAGAGCCCCCCCTACACCAGGGTCCCCAGAGAGCCCCCCTTACATTAGGGTCCCCAGAGAGCCCATTCCTTACATCAGGGTCCCCAGAGAGCCTCCCCTTTACATCAGGGTCCTCAGAGAGCCCCTCCTTACATCAGGGTCCCCAGAGAGCCCTCCTTACATCAGGGTCCCAAAAGAGACCCTTCCTTACATAAGGGTCCCCAGAGAGCCCTTGCTCTGTGTACAATGCTTCCTACCTTCTTCCTTTCTGTGCAGTCAGTCCTTTTCTGAGCAATGACGTAATCGGCACATGTGCACTTAGTCCCATTTTTTCGGCAGGCCGGAAAAATGGTGTTTATAAGCCATCCCTTTGCCTGTCAGGTCTGAGATCCCACGAGACTAGTTTCCCATTCACAAGCTGAGCTTTATCCCCATGTGACTTGCTACATCATAGGGGTTGTGGAAGCGACGAGTGCAGTACAGGACTGAGCCCGAAAGAGCAGTAATGCATTACTGCACATGCCCGAGATTGTGGACATGGAGAGGGAGTAAGGGCGAAAGTAAAAATCCTATTGAACGCGGAAGACAGCAATCAGTATGGCGGCGTCTGCAACCGAAAAAGAGCTTTACAAAAAAGAATGTTTTTACAAGTAAGAAACATTTTATATGTTTTCCCTATATGGCACTTTGATTTAAAATAGCTTAACACACTTCATTCTGTGTAATTTCGGGTGGAAGTATCTGAGTTTACTTCCGTTTTAAGGGTCTATAATTTTTATCATAGGTGTATTTTAAATGATAGAGACAGAATATCAACCAAAAATCCATAAAAAAAACGCACAATCCAAATGCTATAAATTAAGTCGTAGTTCAGTGAATAAAATAAGTATTTGATCCCCAAACAAAACATGACTTAGTACTTGGTGGACAAACCCTTGTTAACAAGCACAGAGGTAAGACGCTTCTTGTAGTTAGTGACTAGGTTTGTACAAATCTCAGGAGGGATTTTGGTCCACTCTTTTTTACAGATCTTCTCTAAATCTTTAAGGTTTCTTGGCTGTCTCTTGGCAACTTGAACTTTCAGCTCTCTCCATAAATGTTCTATAGGATTAAGGTCTGGAGACTGACTAGGCCACTCCATAACCTTAATGTTCTTCTTCTTGAGCTACCCATTTGTTGCCTTGGCAATATGTTTTGACCCATCCATGACCCATCTTCAGTGTTCTGACTGACAATTTTGAAAAAAAAAAAACAATATTTTTTACATTCTGCTATAAAACATATCCAATAAAGAAATTGAAAAAATAGAATTTCTTCATCAATTTAGGCCAATATGTATTCTGCTACATATTTTTGGTGAACAAAATCCCAATAAGTGTTTATTGAGTGGTTTGCGCAAAAGTTATAGCGCCTACAAATGATGGGACCTTTTTATGTATTTTTTAATTTTTTTACTAGTAATGGCAGTGATTAGTGAATTTTAGAGGGAGTGCAACATTGCAGGCAGACAAATCGAACACCTAACTGACACTTTTGACAGTTTTTGGGGTCCAGTGACACTAATACAGTGATCAATGCTAAAAATATGTGCTGTTACTGCACTAATGACACTGGCAGGGAAGGGTTTAACACCAGAGGCAATCAAAGGGATAAGGGTGTCCCTAGGGGGTGATTATTAACTGCGTGGGGATTGCTCTGACTGGGAGAACACAGAATTCCATTTTCCTGCTTAGCAGGAACACAAGAGCTCTATGTTTGCCCATGTCAGAACGGCGATCTGCCTTATTTACATAGGCAGAGCATCATTCTGCCTCTCTGGGGAACGATCGCAGGTTTGTTGTTTCTCCACAGCTGGGCCGCCTTGCCGCAGTAAATGTAGAGAAGGCGGTTCGGAAGTGGTTAAAATACACCTATGATAAAAATGATAGATTTGAATTTCTTTGTAAGTGGGCAAACTTACAAAATCTGCAGGTGATCAAATAATTATTTTCCCCACTGTTTGAACAGCAAATTAAAGCTTGGCAGATCAAAATGCAGAAACAAACAGGTTGAAGCCATTGGGGTTGATTTACTAAAAACAAACAGGCTATCTATTTGCAAGGTAATTTTTCCCAGAGCTTAATGAATGAGGTTAAGTTCTGCTGACTTCCATCATCCAATCATGTGCAAGGAAAAAATATCAGAACATCACATTTACTAAGCTTAGTGCAACAGAGTAAACATTCCATTTGTCTTTAGTAAATAAATTGTACTATGGCATTGCTACTCCCTACGACAATACATCACTTTACATTGTAAAGATAGATACCACAGAGGCATGTTCTGCAAAAATCAATAACTACATAATGATTTTTATTTTATTACATCCTAGCACAAATATTAGGAAAAATCTCTTTAAAGGCAAAAAGGATATACCAGATGAATGAAAGTTAGCCAAATCTGGGTAAAAAAATGGTTACACTTGCTTGATATACAGTTCATTTTCTGAAGGCTAGACTGGAATTACTGCAAAGAATACTAGCAGTAAAGCAATTCATTGAGGGCTGAATGATTAGCCACAAGGAGCACTTACAATGTTCACTGGTAATTTAGATAATTGTATTGCAGGGTTTGTAGACCTATGATGAATTACCCAGATGCTTTTTTTATTTGTAATTTGGACATATCTTGCAAATAACCCAAGTAAGTAGAATCTGCAGTGTACTTGAGATGCATGGTATCTGAACCAACATAAAATAGAAAGGGAATTGCTACTGAGTTACTATTTCTGGAGACTACAAAGTTAACAGTGTAAATAAGCTTTTATTACAACAGCACAAGTACCTTCAGTTAATATTTTTAAGGTGTTCTTAAATCAATAACAATCTACACAACTTCAGGAACATAATAGAAGATTTGAAGCAAGTCTTTCACTTGATCATACTAGTTTTCTAATACCTTAGATAATAAAACTGTGTAAAACCTACATAAATGTGTATCGTATTATAAAATATTTATTTAGTTTTTTATATAGATCTATAATAATCAGGTCAAATGCAGGGGTTGCGTAATTGTTATCTGTCTTCATTATGTGTTCACTTTAAATAAAAATAAAAAAATATGCAAGCAGAACTACTCAGAGGGATGCATGAATCGGCTCAGTTCTGATTTGCTGAGGGTTTGCCTGAAATTCACAAATCCTGAATGTATCCGCAAACTCCATTTAACTGCTTGCCAACCAGACACCGTCTATATACTGTGGCAGGTTGGCTCGGCTGCGCAAATTGCCATAGCTGTACGTCGGCCACTTTAAGGACAATAGCAGGCATCCTGAAAGCTGTGATGTCCACCAGCCACCCACAATTGCTCCACAGAGAGCCAGAACAGGATCTGTCAATGTAAACAAATATATCCCCATTCTGACAGGCGGGAAGAGAGAGAGATTTGCTGTTTCTAGTGATCAGGAACAGCAGATCTCCCTCTACTACCCGTCAGTCTACTCCCCCCACAGTTATTTTTGTTTACAAATGATTTTTATTATTTGTAAGGTCAGAGTATAAAACAGTTAAGCGAAGGTACAGGTATAAAAGTATATAATAATAACAATAAATGTAGTACAGGAATATAACAAGGATTATGGTTAAATGAATAATAGAAAAGAATCTGTAAATTTGCACATTGTTGTATTATTGGCTATATATAAGTGGTAGAGGTGGGAAGGGTTATAAACACAGTTATAAACACCTCCCTAGTGAACACTTAACCCCTTGATCTCCCCCCTAGTGCTAACCCCTTCCCTGCCAGTGCCATTCATACAGTAATCAGTGGCTATTTTTAGACACAAAAGTGTCCGATCTGTCTGTAAAAATCACTGATCCCCACCATTACTAGTAAAAAAATTAATAATAATAAAAATGCCATAAATATATCCCCTACTTTGTAGATGCTATAACTTTTGTGCAAACCAATCAATATACGCTTATTGCAATTTTTTATCAAAAATACGTAGAAGAAAACATATTGGGGGATATTTAATATAGCAAAAAGTAAAATATATAGTTTTTTTTTTTAATTGTCAGTCTTTTTTTGTTTACAGCCCAAAAAATAAAAACCTGCAGAGTTGATTAAATGCCACCAAAAGAAATTTATATTTGTGGGGGAAAAAAGGACACCAATTTTGTTAATGTACAACGTTGCATAACCATGCAGTTGTCAGTTAAACCGACACAGTGAAGTATCACAAAAAATGGCCTGGTCATTAAGGTGGAAATACGTCTGGGGTCTAAAGTGGTTAAAGTGGTTATAAACTCCAGACATGAAAAATAAACAAAGCACATCTTACTATAGTGTGTACTAACCTAAAACCAAACCACTGAGTCTGGTTTCTCTTTGATCTCTCCTCCATCTGCTTTTTGCATGCCTCACTTCGAATGCATTAAGCCGACACTAGAGCCTCCCAGGAGATGCCCCCCCCCAGTCAGAAGTATTTGTTTTATCTCTATGTATCATCTAGGGATAGTCACTTTACTTGGTTAATTAGTTAATTATAAGGGTTTACAACAACATTAGGGGGACTGACACATTTTGAAACATACCGTATTTATTGGCGTAAAACACATGTCAGCGTATAACACACACCCCAAGTTTAGGAGGGAAGTTTAAGGAAAAAAACTTACATTTAAATGCCCATCAATGCAGCCTTTTCAGTGTCTATCTGCAGCCTTGTCCAGTGTCATTGCAGCCTTGTCCAATGTCATTGAAGCCTTGTCCAGTGTCATTTGCAGCCTTGTCAGTGTCATTGCAGCCTTGTCAGTGTAGCCTTGTCATTGCAGCCTTGTCATTGCAGCCTTGTCATTGCCTTGATCCAGTGTCATTGCAGCCTTCCAGTTTAAAAATGGCTCTCGGCTCATCTCGGAATCCCGCCCATTCCTGCCCTATAATGGACATAACACGGGTCCAATTGCGGGACTGGGCGTGATTGTTAGTGGAGCCGAGAGGAGCCGAGAGGAACCGAGTGCCGCCGAGATACACATAGGAAAGTGTACTCAGCTAGGCTCGGCTCCGCTCACAGTCATGCCCAATCTCTGTGTTATGTCCATCATAGGGCGGGACTCGGCATGACTGTGAGCGTAGCTGAGCCTAGCTGAGTACACTCGGCTATGTTTATCTCTGCGGTGCTGGCTTCTCTGCTCACAATCACCGGGCGATCAGCATATAACACGCACCCACAATTTTCCCCTGATCTTTATGGGAAAAAAGTGCATGTTATACGCCGATAAATATGGTAGTTTTGGCAATTTTCAATGCTAATAGTAAGCTGTCGTCAAAGGGCATTCGGAGCTGGGCATAGACATGGAGGATATTTAACAAAGCAATTTCTTTGAAACAACGTATAATTGGAAGATGGCAATGTCTGAAAAACACAGGGGTTTATTTTTTTAAGATTGGAAGATGTCTATAAACTGTATGTGATGTTAAGAAAAGAAAAATCACAGACTGTCTGACACCATATTTTAGCGTCACAAATTTTGAATATGTAATTTGTTTTATTTTTGTGGAGACTGAATGACTCCCTGTTGCAAGACCCTAAGGTGATGGAGAAAATAGGATCAGAAATAGTTATGGTCTTCTCTCCTAATGACCCATGAGATCTTTCATTTATGATGGTTTGGGGTAGCTCATAAGGCGTACATCTGAGGCATTTTAATAGCTATAGGAACTCAAAGAAGGTAGGGTGGAAGGGAAGATTAGGAAAGATAGGTGAACAGAATCATAAAGCGGACAAAAATACACTCATTTATTATGGTCTCTGATGGGGAAGAGAGATAAATTAAAAAACTTATGGAACAAGAAACAAAGGGGTTTATTTACTAAAGGGAAATCTGCTTTGCATTACAAGTGCACTGCAAGTGCACTTGGAAGGGCAGTCACTGTAGATCTGAGGGGGACATGCAATGATGATAGATAGAATCAGCAAAGTTTCCTCTCATTTCAGATATTCCCCTCAGATCTAAAGCGGCTGCACTTCCAAATGCACTTGCAGTGCACTGCAAGTGCAAAATGGATTTGCCTTTAGTAAATCAACCCCAAAGTGTGTATGTACTGTAACATTGTTGCAAAAGAAAAGTACCAATGAGGGAATAAACCAGGCAAGGTATTAACAAGGATATTGGGGGGTAAAAAAGTTGCCACATATATAGCTAGAGTGAAAAATGAAAAGACTGAGCTGGTATATTCTGCATCTGAAATAGCAAAGGTGATTTGCAATTATTACAGTAAATTATATAGGGCAACTCTGGAGGGAAGCAGCTGAAAGGTGAAAGAAAAGAAGGGAGGCAGTGCTAAGATATGTACAGGCATCTAAACTCTAGAAGTTACAAAAAGATGATCTAAACATTTTGGAAAAACAAAACAGAGGAGAAGATAGATTATAGTAATAAGAAGCTTGGCAACAGGGAAGTGTCCTGTGCCAGATGGCTACTCGATAAGGTATTATGAGAAATTTCAAAAACAACATCTCCCCATTTTATATAAATATTTTAACTCATTAAGCAATGGATCAAGTATAAGAAAGTAGTCTTTAGTTGCATATATTACTGTTAAAGGAGAGGAAGGACCCTACTTTGCATTCAAGTTACAAGCCAATCTTACTGCCTAATACTGATGTAAAAATATTTCCCAAGATACAGGCAGAAAGGTTAAAGGCTTCACTGCCAAAAGATTTACGTATATTACATGGGTTTCATGTCGGTATGTGAAGGTAAAGATAATGGTTTAAAAACTTTGATGTTAATAAACAGGGTCAAAGAAGAAGGATCCCCAGCTGTACTCATGTCAATAGATGCAGAGACAGGGTTGCATTTGACAGGGTTGACTGGAAATTTATGTTTGTTACCCTGAGAGAATTAGGTCTGGGGGTTGAAATGATGAGGTGGATTTCAGCATTATATTACCACCCTACTGCAAGAGTCTGGTGAATGGTACCTTGTCTCAGTCCCTCCAACTATTTAATGGTACAAAGCAAGGATGGCCCCTGTCACCAATGCTTTTGTCCTTTCACTAGATAGCGTTACTTCTATCCTCGATCTGAACTAATGTAAATATAAAAGAAATCACACTAGGGGAAAATAATTTAATGTGGCAGCTTGTGCAGATCATTTATTATTTTATGTTCCTAGTCCAAGAGTAGCCCTCCCAAATTTAGTAGAGGAGTTAAAACAGTACGAAGAAATATCTCATCTTAAAGATAATATAACAAGGTCAGAGATCTTGAATAGTTCAGTACCCTTTTAATAGCAATTTGCTATACAACCTATATTTTTTTTTAAGTGGTAGCAAAAGGAATTGAGATATTTGGGTAATAGACTTCCCTAGAAGGTTTATATAAAGAAAATCACAGTATAATCTACTGCTCAATAGACATGTGCATTCGTTTTTGTCCGAATGCATTTTCGTCTGAATTTTCGGGTATTTTTGTTGTCGTTTTAACAAACAATAATGAACTCGTAGAATCTGAAAACCGAAAGATCCGACATAAACAAATGCTTTATTTTCGTTTTCGTTGTGACAACAGTTCGATATAGATGGGAGATTTGATATGACGCTGACAATAGCAATCTGTATCCATCAAACCTGTGGATCGAATGTGCCTAACCTTAGCTCTATTAGTCCAAGATTATTCTACATAGAGAGAAAAGATTTGACATAGAGAGAAACAATTCAACATTATAGAGACAATAGAAAAAAAGGTTGAATGTGCCTAACCTAATTTTATTAGTCCAAGATTATTCGACATAGAGAGAAAAGATTCAATATGAAGATTCGACAAAGCAGTCATTGCGAGCCGACATTTATGGTCAAATGCTCTGCCCATAGGCTATAGAAGAATTCTAATGTTGGTTGACTGGTAATAATAATTAATAAATATAATTATTACTAGTGTCATACAACATTAGAATTCTACTATAGCTTGTAGGCGGAACATTCGCCCAGAAATGTACAATTGCGGCATCGTACAGTTTAGCTGCTCCATCGAATCTTCTTAGAACATTTGACAGACACCATAAGCCTTCAATGACAGATTTGACCTTAATTATTTTGGATTTTTAGGACGAATTTATTTTTTAACGAAACAAAATAAATAAAAACGAATTTCGGGAGTAACTAAATAAATGTATTTTTCAGACAAAAACGAAATTCCAAAACAAAATATTTCACTGTGCACATGTCTACTGCTCAATTCTGTGAAGAGGGAACTGATTTCTTTAAGATCCAGGCCTTTCTAAGCAGAATAAATACAGCAAAAATTAGTATCCTAAGGTTCTGTATGTATTTCAGATGCTCCCCACTGTTTTACCACAAATGTTTCTCCCCCTCCTGGCAATCACTCAAGGGCTACCAAGTGTCCCACACCTATGAGCCCGATAACTCCAATCTGGCAAAAGAACAACCCTAAATGCTCCAAGAACTCAAGGTTACCCTGATTGGTGATTGGGAAACCACTTTCATCGACTGACAGGTCCCTATTCTGAGGGCTTCCTTCTCTGTTGGTGGGCCTAACTGCCACTTTCTCAGCTATAGTTAATGTGCCTTAATGTGACGTAACATGGACTATTTGGTTAGCAACAGTTTAAGTTTGGACTCGTTCATTTTAACTTTATACCCTTACTTGTGTAGATTTTTCTGCTAGTGGACACATGGGCATCTTGCAGTATGGTCCCTTTCCCCAAGTTATAGCCTGAAGAAAAGGGACCTGCTATAGTTACAAACTGTTAGCCTGGTTCAAAGGTTTTCTTTTCTTGATGTCTAATGATTCTACAGTCTGTCTTCATGTCCCTGCACCCCTCTTCTTCCCCTCCCCCTTACTTGTCCTCATTACCTTACCCGATCCCCCCCCCCCCCCCCCCCGCCTGCTTTTTACAGGTATGTCCCTATTTCCCTTTCCTTAATATTGTTAGCAGGGTGATTTTATTTTTTAAGTTTGGTTGTGATCATTAGTATGCATATCATCTATATTGTTATAAAATCTCGGGGGGGGGGGGGGGGCACTGCGGCTGGAGCGACCTCCATGCACCTCCTCCTGCCTCGTGGATATGTTGTTTTCTGATCTACGGCATAGGACATCCTCCCCTCTAGTAGAGGATGCTACTACATTTGGTCATGTTGGTAGTAAGGGACTGGCTCCCTCCTGCCCTTTGGAGCCTCTTAAGGGCTCCCTTTTCTCTCTCCTTTTCTATTTTCAATTTTTTCATGCTAACCATCTCTCTTTTCTAGTCAACCTCCCAAAGTCTCCCATCCTCTTCATTGCCTTTTCAAGGAACTGGTATTTCTGGGACCCAGCTTGCTGAGAAACCTCTGAAAAGGTTCTGGGTTATGCAGCACACAACCAAACCGTGGATTTATTTCAGATAGATGTTGGCTGTAACTTGTCTTGCATACACACGGTCGCACAAATGTTGTCGGAAATTCTGATTGACAAGAATGCGCTGACGTACAACACGTATGATGGCACTATAAAAAGGAAGTTCAATAGCCAGCGCGCCACCCTTTGGGCTCCTTCTGCTAATCTCGTGTTATTAGAAGTTTGGTGAGAGACGATTCGTGCTTTTTAGCCTCGTGCTTTTCAGTTTGTTACTACTCTTCAGTTTGTGCTTGTGGGTTCGTATCTGTTTTTCAGTGCGTGTAGTCAGTTTTTAGTTGTTTTTTCAGTGTGTTCTTGTCCGCTCATTTCTGACTTTCAGCTTGCTCTTCTCAGGCCTTTCTGATTTTCAACGCGTTCTGACCAGCCGGCTGTTTTGAAGCCATGTTGCGTTTATGTACTCGTCATAGAGTTTGTGCTATGCAGGGGCTTGGTGTTGAGGTTCTTATTTTGACCCAAGCCCAGTCCATGAACAGGGGGAGGAGGGGTTCATGGAACAAGAATTGGTTGCTCCAGCGTGACCAATTCTCGCACATGCCTTTGCTGCGGGAGATCTAAGAGAATAATTCTGGTGATTTCAGGAATTATCTCTGGATGATGGACCCCATTTTTACTGTCTCTTGGCTTTGCTGTCCCCCTATATTACCAAGCAGGACACCTGCATGTAGCAAGCCACTCCAGAACAAAGGCTAGTTGCCATCTTGCAGTACTTGGCGATGGGGAGAAGTGTGTAGGACATCAAGTTCTCGACAGACATATCCCCCAGGCTCTGGGAATCATTATTCCAGAGACCTGTTCTGCCATCATACAGGTCCTGCAGAAGGACTATATTAAGGTAAGTTTTACCCTTTAACATCATATTGTATGTATTTAATGTTTGCTAATGAATTGGATTTATTTCATCATTCCCTAAATACCATGATTGTAATATGCTGTGAATGTTCTCTTTGTCCTCATGCATGCTGGAAGCTTTCAATGCTCTTTTCTTGTCCTTTATGCATATTTGCCCTCAGTAACCTCCCCAGCATGCTTTCCTGGGCCCATACACGCCCAGCCCAGTCACTTAATGTATTTTATCAGCTCTATTGTAGTGCTTTACCCTAAACACCCCCTAAAATATGTACAAATGTTATTTTTGTCCTTAAATTCATGCATAGGGCATACTTCATGCATACTCTCCCTCCCCCCAACTGCTACGTCAACCGGTACCAATCCTCTATCTGCTGACTTTGCCAAACCAATACAAACTATACCTACCTCTTTTGTGTTCATATTTATGGATGAATTTACCAAAGCATGGCCTACCTTAATACTTTCAAATGGTACTGTTTAAAGTTTTGTTATCCTGTTATCTTGATAGGTAAATGCAGAATGTAAAAATATGTTTCAATTTGGACAGTATTTATTTATATTTTTGGATTATGACACTTCTTACCTGTCCAGTGGGCTGTCAAGTATTGAAAGTAAGGAGGGGCTGAACAAAGTGACACAAATTATTATGCATGCATTCAGCTCTCAATGAATCCCAACCACGACACTACCTGCCTGGAGTTTGCATGTTCTCCCTGTGCCTGCGTGGGTTTCCTCCGGGTACTCCGGTTTCCCCCCCACAATCCAAAGACATGCAGGTAGGTTAATTGGCTTCTGTCCAAAATTGGCCCTGGTATATGAGCGGGGACCTTGTATTGTGGGCTCCTTGAGGGTAGGGACCGATGTGAGTGTGCAATGTGAAGGGACAATTGTAGACACTCACTCAGGTTGAACTGGATGGACTGGTGTCTTTATTCAACCTTACTAACTATGAAACTAAGTGGAGAGGGTTACCTGTCCAAAACATCCGCCCCCCCCCCCCCCTTAAATTTTTACAATGGGCCATCAGAGGGGGTGAGGAATCTGATAAGTGGGCCTTATACTTTTGTCTTTAAATACCCCTTAAAATAAATGTTATACTGATGTTGGCAAAGAATGTTAGTGTCTAATCTGATTGCAATGTTATGTGCAAAAGTACTATTTTTTTCCTTGTTTGACTCCACAGTTTCCTTCAACCCCACAGGAATGGCAGACTGTGGCACCCCACTTTGCCCAGCGGTGGGACTTTTCCAACTGCAATGGTGCAATGAATGGGAAACATGTCCACATTGTCCAACTTGGGGACATAGTATTATAATTACAAGGGGTTTAATAGTATTGTGATATTGTCTGTGGGGTCGGCGACATCCGAGTTTTTGTATGTGGACATGGGGATGAATGGGTGGATGTTGGATTGTGGAGTTATCACCCAGACTGAGTTTTACAGATGGCTCCATAATGGTGGCTTGGGCTTGCCACCTGGGGAAGACACCGTGGCAGGTCTTCCATTCGTGTTAGTCACCAATGAAGCGTTTGGGCTCGGTGAATACCTGATGAGGCAATTCCCATGAGGGACCTCACCCCGGACCAGAGGGTTTTTAACTACCGGCTGGCCAGAGCCAGTGGTGGAGAATTCTTTAGGCATAATGGCCAGCCAGTTCCACCTATTCCAGATGCCAATTTTCTAAGGAAAAATGCTACTAACTATGTTGCCTCAGTTGGGCCTGAGGCCGGCTTTCTAGATCAACCAACCCTGACGGCACTTGAAGCTGGCCATCCTGGCTTGTCCCCCAAAGCGCACGCGAAGTCAGACAAAAATATCTGGAGTACTTTGCAGGTAGGGGGGCCATTGATATGCCAGCAAATTGTTGAGAAACATTTTAAAAAATATTTTTTTTATTTTAAACTGAAATAATATTTCATTTGATTTACTGCTTGTGTTTCTTTTAGCTGTGTCTCCTAGGTTCTCCAATGGGTTTTCTTTTTGGCAATTTTCTTAAATAGTGCAAACGTAATTTATTTGATACATGAGGTGACAATCTCTTCTTCAGCTAACTATTCTGTTGTGGGTCTGCTACACACACACACATTGTTTTTGTTGTTAATGTATGTAATGCATTAATGTTAAAAATAATCTTCCTTTTCAGCACCATGAATTAATTGTTTTGAGTGCCTAAAATAGCCTGATTGGGGCCAATTTTAGAGCACTATTTGGGTTATTTACTAAAAGCAAATCCACTTTGCACTACAAGTGCACTTGAGAGTGCACTCTTGTGCAAAGTGGATTTGCCTTTAGTAAATAGCCCCCATTGTTGCTGTAAACACAAACTTACTCCAAAAACTGGTATTGAGCATTGAAAGAAGAATCCACACATTGCTGAGTATAAAACAGTGCTAAAGTAATAATAATAATAGGAACACACAGCAAAATACTTTTTTGCAGCACTCTCTTGATTCTTCTGTACTGATCTTACTCCCTCAATTTGAGGTCTGACCATCGTTTCCTCAGTTGATCCTTGGATCACCATACCTCAAAATTCTTCTGCAGACTTTTCACATCTTTAGCCATGATCTTGGCCTTTCTCACATTTGGGTTTGGGTAAGGTTCATGCTTAAATCTACTGTAGAGGCCTTAAATCTACTGTATTGGGACGTTTGTGGCTCCATGCTTTCCTCATCATCTTCGTTGCTGGTCTCCTCTGCATGCACTTGCACTTTCTTTGCCATGTGCTCTCCCACTGTGCTGAAAGAGAAGAGGCGGGGAATATACTAGAAAGAAAGTCAGGGGTGGGCGGAGTTTCACGCATGCACATAGTATATAAAGCATAACACACATGCCTTGTACTACGATCTGTGAGTGGAGGATGTAGTAGCATAAGCGTTGATCGTGCTGATGAAGCTACAATTTTAACTTGGGGCATCAGTGGCCTATACTGCTTATAGATTAAAGCCTATATTGGGAGAAGATTAGAAGAGTTTAGCCTTACATTTGGGTTTGCCTTGTGCTGTGTCTTGCAGAGAAAATGGATAGATTCATCGACCATGACTTCCTCCCCAACTTCATTGATAAATGCAGGGAGCTGCCCTGTCTGTGACAGCTAAAACAACCTTTTTATAATAATAAAATAAAGAGGAAGGCAGCGCTGGATCAATTGCTGGAATTGGTGAAGCCGGTGAGTCCCACAGCAACTATCCCCTATTTGAAGTGCAGAATTGGTGGCCTGATGAGCACATATAATAAGGAGCGCAAAAAGGTCCAGGATTCCATGAGATCAGGAGCAGCAGCAGATGACATTTATGTCCCCAGGCTGTGGTAATACGACAGACTGTGTTTTTTTTCAGACCAGACTGAAATCAGGCCATCACTCTCAACCCTTCGTTCCACTCTTCCTCCCACCTCAGATGAGGCTTCAGAAGTCCAACCCAGGCCTTTCACCCGATGTGGAGGAGTCCAGCTTCAGCCAGGTATAACATTGTTAAACATATTTCCTGTCAAAAATTAATGATGTTAACTAGATGTTATTATTGATCTCTAATTTCTGATTTAACAAAGTGGTTTACATATCCACAGACAGTAGTAGCCAAAAATTATTGGGACAAGAATGACAAATGTTGGGGTCAGAAGGATAGTCTTTTCTATTTGTTAACATTCAATTTGCAACAGTCATGAGCTCTAAATTGTGTGTGATTGATGATCAAAAATCTAAAACTATGTCCCATTTTCATACACAGGAAAGTCTCAGCCAGGAGCAGGACGTGGAAAGTCTCAGCCAGGAGGAGGGCATGGAAGGTCTCAGCCAGGAGGAGGCTGTAGAAAGTGTCAGCCAGGAGGTGGCCATGGAAAGTGGCAGCCAGGAGATGGTCCTGAAAAGTGGCATCCAGGAGGTGGCCATGCCCAGTAGCCTGACCGAATCGCAGGTTCCTCCCCTCCGCCTTCCAACAAAAAGGCCCAGGAAAGGGAGTCAGCGCTTTCTTTGATTCGGCAGGCTACTGCAGCCCTCAGAACCACCCCCAATCTTCAAGAGACCTATGCCTGCATGGCAGCCAGCAAATTGCAGGAAATGGAGGTGAGCCAATGCCTCATTTGTGAGGAAGTCATGTATAAGGCCCTAAATAAGGGGGTGATGGGAGAACTCACATAAAAAAAGTAATTTATGTGAGTTGGACCATACTCCTCCACCTCTTGCCACAACTCCAACACCATAGCCACAGCCTGGAAAAAAGCATGGAAGAAAGACAAGAGTGTGATGGCCTGGGTTTGGTCTGGTCTGGCAAAAGATGCAGGCTGTTGTAAGACCACAGCCTCAGGACATGCATATCATCTGCTGCTGCTCCAGGTCCCTCAAAGTCCTGGACCATATTGTCCTCCCTATTAAATGGACTCCTCAGGCTACCAATTTGGCCTGTCAAATAGTTGATGTCTGCCCTGGGGTACAAAGGCTTCACCAATTTAAACAGTTTATCCAGCATTGCCTTCCTCTTTATTTTGTTATAACCCCTAATAAATGTCTATTTTAGTTTCACAAATACTTGGCTATGTGTTTTAGTTCAAAAAGGACAGTTTGTTTGTGAGTAGGCAGGTACATTTCACAAACACAATGTCAAATTAACAAGGAACACCAATACCAACCAATCTTCTTGAGATTAAAAAATATAAGATAATAATGGTGTTGTGGTAACTTGGTACACAAAATGACAAAAATTTTATGGAGATCACTATAAAAAAAACATTCAAAAAAATAATAAATAAATAAAAAATCACTATAAAAAAAATAGAAACATTATTCTAGAGATCTGGAGATCTAGAGATCGCGAGAAATAATACAGAAATACATATGTCAGAACTTTGTGTGAATATCAGCACCAAAACAACTTCATTATTCTAGCATTATAAAGAAGAAGAGAATGTGCTGCATTAAAAGATTAATACATTTGCAGTGTGACGAATGTGCTATCTCCATTACGAATGCTAGTTTTACCAGACCGAGCGTTTCCGTCTCATACTTGATTCAGAACATGCGTGGAATTTTGTACGTTGGAATTGTCTACACACGTTTGGAAGTTATGACAACGGATTTTGTTGTCGGGAAATTTGAGATCCAGCTCTCAAACATCTGTTGTAGGAAATTCTGACACAAAATGTCTGATAGAGCCTACACACCGTAAGAACTTCCGACAACAAGCTCACATCGAACATTTGCAGTCGGAAATTCCAATCGTGTGTACTCAGCATAAGTGACCATGGATTGTTGGAGTGCTGTATCCGTGTGCTCCATGGCCTGGGACACTTCCCCCATACCTCCCCATCAAAGCATCGCAAAATATTCCAATATTACCATACCCAGAAAATAGATGTTATTATCCTGCAAGAGGCGCACTTCTCAGCTCAGTACAAACCCTCATTTATATCCTCTAAATACCTAACTTTTTTCCTTGCCAATGCAGATGATAAACAAAGGGGTAGCCATTTTTTTTCCAACAATGCAAATTTACACCCCAATTGGAGTTTAAGGACCCATAGGGCAGGTTCATACTTCTGAAAGTGATCCTAGATAATCATCTGTATAAGTTTGTTATATTATGCACCCAATCAGGGCCTGGACCAATTCTTCCAGGCGATGTTCTGGACCTTGGGCCCACTAGTGGAGGGTACTGTAATTTATGGCGAGGGGACTCTAATATAGCCTTCATCCAGGGGCTGGACAAATCTCAACCCTTAGGCTCACAGCTTACCCACCCCCCTAAATGCAGCCTCCAGATTGTCAAACAGATTTTCCAGCAGTGACTGGGTGATATTTGGAGGGAAAAGAACCCCAATGAGCGGGATTACACTCTCTTTTTTTGCCCACACTAATCATACGCTAGGATTAACTACATTCTTTTATTGCTAGCCCAAATCTCATAGTCATAAAGTCTTTTATTAAAGACATGGCCTGGTTGGACCACGCTTTGGATCTCCTCAGCCTACACAGACCCCATGGTTCTCTGGGTCTCTCATACTGGAGACTCAATGAATCCTTCTTGAGTGATCCGGTGCGGGAAATGGTAATTCAGGGAGCGATAAAGGAATATTTTCTCCTTAACAGTGTAGATGGTGTTTCCGCACAAATGCTGTGGGCCACACACAAGGTGTAGATCAGGGGACGGCTCATTTAGTTAGCGTCTCAGATCAAATGCTTCTACTCTCTCACAAAAATCTGGGTGTCGGGGAGGCGTATCAACACTCAACTCTTAACACATTGGACACCTTCCACACATTTTATGCTAATCTATACAGTACAGATAAGGCAGTTTAGCAGTCTCACTTAGACCTTTTCCTTGATTACCTCCCGATACCTGTTCTAGAAGTTTGCCACTGAGACAGGCTGGAAGCTCCCTTCTCAGCTGAGGAAGTCATGCAGGTTATCCATCACCTAAATAAGGGGCTCCACTCCAGGTCCTAAAGGATTCTCCATTCTTTACTATAATTCTTTCTCCCAGATACTGGCCCCACACTTGGCTCATTTATTTAATTCTTAAAGGAAATGAGACCCATTTGATAAGACCCTACATCTTTCCTTTATCCCTGTGATTACTAAACCAAACAAGGATCCAGAGCAAGTTGGCAACTATAGGTCTATCTCACTAATAAACAATATGAAGATATTTTGACCAAGATTCTTGCGAATCACATTTCATCTTTTATTAGCCTTAATATTCACATAGACCAAGTAGGATTTATTCCAGGCAGAAAAGTCCCTGACCAAATCAGGAGGGATATAGATGTCATGTCACTTCTGCAATCAGGCTGGGATGGGGGTCAATGCCAGAAAGGTCTACCCCTGTCAATCGACCTCCAGAAAGCATCTGACTCTGTTTCCGGGCCGTACTTATTCTCTATCATGCTTAAGACCAGAACTATGTAGGACTGTTGAGAGCCCTGTACTCTTCCCCAGGGGCAAGAGTGAGACTCCAGAGTTACTACTCGGAACCCATTAGGATCCCCAGTGTAACTAAGAAAGGCTGTCTCCTCTCACCTCTGATTTTTGCAACAGCGATAGAAACTCTAGCGATAACAATCCAAAATAACCTGGATATTAAATGAGTGAGATGTGGCCCACAAATGCACACTCTTTGCAGATGATTTGCTTTTATTTGTAACCTCACCTGTAATCTCCCGGCCCAACATTTGCAGGCTATTAGAAAACTCCCCAAGTGTTGCATTTGCAAAGGTCATGTCGACTTTGCATGGAGTGATTCGACCATCCAATACCTAGAGATAAATCTAACCTCTAAGATAGACCAAATGTATACTAGAAAATTCCCCACAATATATAAGAAATTGGAATCTGACCTGCAGATCTGGGTGCAACGTGATCATTCTTGGCTGGTCGGGGTTAACTCAATTAAAATGACTTTGCTCCATCCTTCCTTTACTTTACCTATTCCACTCCCTCCCAATCCCGATCAGAAAAGGCCATCTGTGGCACTTTCAGGGGAAAATATTTAGATACTTCCAAATGTCCAATTTTCTAAACAAACTCTGGAAAAACAAACCAGACCCTGTGGGATTCACACCTTATGAACAATGGTGTGGCCAGGCCAATGAGCAGAGGAGGGCATCTCAGTAATCTTCCTGCCACTGGCCTCTGACACTTCCAAACCTCCATATATGACTGCCTGGGAAAATTACCTTTCAGAAGTCTGGGACTTGGAAAACTTGCAAAGGTCCTTCTTTTGTTCCTTTCAGGGTATACACAACATTTCCCTGATAGAGGAAAACCTTAAAGTGGCCCTTCAGTCATTTTTTTCAACTTTCCATCTATTACATCTTCTGCCCTTGTTGTTTTAACTTTGGATGGAAAACATTTTTTTCAGCCAGTAAAGTCTCTTTTACAGCCCAGCCTTAGACAGTTCCTGTTTCTTGTCTGATAAAAAGCATAGGCTTATGACATCCTGCACAGCTCTCTCTCTCTCATGCTCATGAGCGTTTTCCAGGAAGGGAGGGGGGATAAGTCATAAGAGGGCCAATGAGAGCTTCAGAGCTGGAGGTGTGCCTCTGTGTGTCTGTGTAAATCCAGGAAGTGAATGGGCAGCAGCTTCAGCTGCCCACAGTTAAAATGATTGCACCCAGACTCAGTGGAGGAAGATTTCTGCAGCATATTTGGTCAGTACAGAATCACAGTATAAATAAAATAATATGCCAAGTGGTTGGAGGAAAGATTCAGAATGGAAAAGATGTATCTATTACAAATTATGTGAGCAGACTGCAGTTCCTCTTTAAGGTGATGACGAGATATTATTTAGTCTAGATTAGCTGGAATGTCCCCGTCCTCATCCCCTATGTACCTTAGAGGATGAAGTTTAATAGGGTCAATGATACACATATGGTGGGAGTGGTGGGTGTGCCCTAGGATCAGGGGATTCTGGAACAAGATCTACTTGATATTCAAATTTTCAGGTTGCCATTCTCCCAAATCACCCTCCATTGCTTTACTCAATTGCTCTGAAACTAAAGTACCCAAGACATTCTCCTCAGAGCCAAATTGACTATAGCTCGAGCCGTGGTTTCTCTAATGTTAGCCAGGAGGAAAATAATTGCACAGGAGAGCATGGTAAGCATCCTCTTAGACACAGTAAAGACATTTGAAGTGATTTGGGAACCATGGGCTAAACACATGAAGATTTCCCTGATAAATGGATGCCTCTGCTCTTGGTTGGCTTTTAGAGAAAATGGCAAACTCCTGACTTTTCCTTTTCACATTCTTCCTTCCACTTTTATATTTTCTCTCCTGCTCACATTTCTTCACTTTCTGGATCTGTCAAGGGCACCGACTCCCACAACTCTGCAGAAGGTTTCCCGGGGGCCATTGATGTCCCTAGGAAAACATTCTTCCAAAGCCTCGCGGGCCTGGTTTCAGCCAAGTTATGCACTCAAGACCCAATCAAACCCTTTATGGTCAAGGAATTCTCTCTACTGTCTACTAATAAGCCCTTTGTAGATGGTCTTTGTTATGCTTTGCACTTTCCATAAGAGATGTATTTAATGTTCTAACAGAGGGTCATTTTATATACTTCCCTGATGAGTAAAGACACATGGTATTCACCTGCTTCTCTCTTGACTGTCTGGCCCATCACCTAGAAGGGTTAGCTATTCTGTGATAGGCTGTTAATAAGCCTTTTAATATGTGATGTCAACTTTTTTTGACCTTATCTATCTTGGTTGTTTGTCTCTACATATGTGATATAACAAGTTATATGTTGTTCCTCATGTGTACTTAATAAAACGTTATTAAAAGGAAAAAGTTATCTTAAGCCCCTGAAGAGACTGACATACCATATATTAGGGGAAAGCTTGGAGGAACTAATTGATTCAAGTCAACAGTCTCTTGACAAACCAAGGCCCTACACTGCTAAATTGGGTGGAAGACTATTGGGTGGTAAGATCAGTGCATTCTCCACTAATGCCACCTGTAAACTTTACCCAAGGAACTGGTGAGAGGGTCATTGACACATAAGTCATACTTTAAACAAGGTTAAAACACACTCTCATCCCCTTCAGTCAGCTAAACTGCCCAAAAGCCCTTTCAATCAGCTTGACTTCTTCTTAGTCCTCCATCCTGGCTACACAACGGACCCGGTCTACTCCCCTGCACCATAACAGAGCATAATTGACTACCAGTATTACTGATTGACTTTTGTCAAGCATGCCAATGACACCAGGTCCCCAACATAGCCCGCAATCAAATATCAACATTAAGAACCATACATAGATTGTTATTGGGTTTAGTCATTGTATATTGCTTCTATTTGCAAAGAGGGGCCTAGGCTTAGTCTACCTATCACAGGTAAGCCCAAGCAATTTAGTCACATTTTCTTGCTTCATCTACCACTCTGTTGCCCGTTGTTTGTTGTACGCTTGGGGAAGGCTACAGCTGTTTGAGTAAAGGTTATTTTCTATTTGAGTAGATTATGAGTGCATTGTATGTGTTTATCCTATACTATACTGCTATATTTTTTGCATATGTTTCTTAAGAAATATACCCTGTTATTCCCTATATGTCTTGAGTCTGATCTAAGGGAAATCTTCAATTTCTGCAAAATTCCAAGACCCGCATTGACTAAAGGGGTACAACCTGAGGTGCTAGAGGGGTTGAGGCCTTTTGCAAAGCTAAGGCATGAACAGAGGACCTAATAATATCAGCAGCTCCTATGGGGGTAGCGCTACACTACTCATGGACACATTTTTTACTAAGGACAAATTAGTACATAAATTCTAAAAGTGCATTTAAAAAAAAATGATACATAAATATATCTTAAAGGTAACACCCTTCATAAGGCTTACCAGATGGAATACGATCCTCAATGACAGGGTGGTCATAAGTGAATTTGAAAAAATTGGTCTCCACCAGGGAAAATTCTCCAACAGCTCCTGTTTCTCCAGGCCAGACTTGCACAAAGTAATCACAGAACTCTGATAAGGGAGGGTAAACAACTAAAATGAAAAATATAAAAAGTTAAAATAAAGTTTGACTATTGATTATAAAACAATTTATCTCCCACTCATTGTTTAAACCAAGAGGGGCATATATTTTCAATTGATAAATCCATTTGATCCCAGCTCTGGCTATACAGTGCTTTAAAAAAGTATTCATACCCCTTGAAATTTTCCACATTTTGTCATGTTTCAACAAAAAAACGTAAATGTATTTTATTGGAATTTTATGTGACAGACCAACACAAAGTGGCACATAATTGTGAAGTGGAAGGAAATTAATAAAGGATTTTAAAAATTAAAAAAAATATCTGAAAATGTGGCATGCATTTGTATTCAGCCCCCTTTTCTCTGATACCGCTAACTAAAATCTAGCGGAACCAATTGCCTTCAGAAGTCACCTAATTAGTAAATAGAGTCCACCTGCGTGTAATTTAATCTCTGTATAAATAGAGCTCTTCTGTGAAGCCCTCAGAGGTTTGTTAGAGAAGCTTAGTGAACAAACATCATGAAAGCCAAGGATCACACCAGACAGGTCAGGGATAGAGTTGTGGAGAAGTTTAAAGCAGGGTTAGGTTATAAACAATATCCCAAGTTTTGAACATCTCATGGAGCACTGTTCAATCGATCATCCGAAAATGGAAAGAGTATGGCACAACTGCAAACCTACCAAGACATGGCCGTCCACCTAAACTGACAGTCTTGGCAGGGAGAGCATTAATCAGAGAAGCAGCCAAGAGGCCCTGGTATCTCTAGAAGAGCTACAGAGATCCACAGCTCAGGTGGGAGAATATGTCCACAGGACAACTTTTAGTCCTGCACTCCAAAAATCTGGCCTTTATGGTAGAGTGGCAAAAAGAAAGCCATTGTTAAAAGAAAGCCATAAGAAGTCCTGTTTGTAGTTTGTGAGAAGCCAAGTGGGAGACACAGCAAGCATGTGGAAGAAGGTGCTCTGGTCAGATGAGACCAAAATGTAACTTTTTGGCCTAAAAGCAAAATGCTATGTGTGGCAGAAAACTAGCACATCACCCAGAACACACCAACCCCACTGTGGAAACATGGTGGTGGCAGCATCATGTTGTGGGGATGCTTTTCTTCAGCAGGGACAGGGAAACTGGTCAGAGTTGATAGGAAGATGGTTGGAGCAAAAATGGGGCAATCTTAGAAGAAGACCTGTTAAAGTCTGCAAAAGACTTGAGACTTGGGCGGAGGTTTGCCTTCCAGCAGTTCAACTCTAAACATACAACCAGAGCTACAATGGAATGGTTTAGATCAAAGCATATTCATGTGTTATAATGGCCCAGTCAAAGTCCAGACCTAAATCCAATTGAGAATTTGTGAAAAGAATTGAAAATTGCTGTTCACATCCAATCTTACAGAGCTTTTTTGTAAAAAAGAATGGGCAAAAATGTCACTTTCTAGATGTGCAAAGCTGGTAGAGACATACCCAAAAAGACTTTCAGCTGTAATTGCAGTGAAAGGTGATTCTACAAAGTACAGAGTACAAATGCATGCTGCACTTTTCACATATTTATTTGTAAAAAAAAAAAAAATACACCTTTTATAATTTTTCTTCAACTTCACAATTATCTGCCATTTTGTGTTGGTCCATCACCTTACATCTCAATAAAAAAAATATTTTTGGTTGTAACATGGAAAAATGTGGACAATTTCAAGGCACTGTATCCCTTCTGGCATTACTTCCTCTACAACTAGGATTATATTTCTTAACTGTAGGGATGAGCTTCGTGTTCGAGTCGAACATATGTTCAACTCGAACATCGGCTGTTCGCCCGAATTCTGAACGTTATGGGCCGTTCGCGCCAAATTCGCGTGGCGCTCACAGCCCACAATGCACTGCGATGGCGCAGTGCATTGCTGGCTCATGATTGGCCAAGCATGCACTGTGACCCCGCATGCTTGGCCAATCACAGCGCCGGCAGCGAGGAGAGCCATGATTGGCCACAGGCAGGATGCCTGTGGCCAATCATAGCTCAGGCTGTGTAGTACACGCCCCACACTATATAAGGCCGCCAGCGCGGCGGCCTTGTGTAGTGTGTTGGCGTCTGAAGCAGTTAGTGGGTGTTCTGTGTACCTTCAACACAGTATACACCGATCGTTATCGGCCGATTTTTCATTCTTGCTCTTCTGTAGTGGTTGTTGTCTGTGTGCCCTGACCGCAGTATACACCGCTATATTCACCTATATAGCTAGCGATATATCTATCTTTTATAATAGAGCTTGCAGTCAGTGTTAGGAGCTTGTGCGTGCTGTCTGCGTGCTCTGAACCCAGTATACACCGCTATATCTACCTATATAGCAAACTATCTTGCTCGTTTTAAATAGAGCTTGCAGTCAGCGGTAGGAGCTTGTGCGTGCTGTCTGCGTGCTCTGAACCCAGTATACACCGCTATATCCACCTATATAGCAAACAATCTTGCTAGTTTTAAATAGAGCTTGCAGTCAGCGTTAGGAGCTTGTGCGTGCTGTCTGCGTGCTCTGAACCCAGTATACACCGCTATATCCACCTATATAGCAAACTATCTTGCTCGTTTTAAATAGAGCTTGCAGTCAGCAGTAGGAGCTTGTGCTTGCTGTCTGCGTGCCCTGAACCCAGTATACACCGCTATATCCACCTATATAGCTAACTATCTTGCTCGTTTTAAATAGAGCTTGCAGTCAGTGGTAGGAGCTTGTGCGTGCTGTCTGCGTGCTCTGAACCCAGTATACACCGCTATATCTACCTATATAGCAAACTATCTTGCTCGTTTTAAATAGAGCTTGCAGTCAGCGGTAGGAGCTTGTGCGTGCTGTCTGCGTGCTCTGAACCCAGTATACACTGCTATATCCACCTATATAGCAAACAATCTTGCTAGTTTTAAATAGAGCTTGCAGTCAGCGTTAGGAGCTTGTGCGTGCTGTCTGCGTGCTCTGAACCCAGTATACACCGCTATATCCACCTATATAGCAAACTATCTTGCTCGTTTTAAATAGAGCTTGCAGTCAGCAGTAGGAGCTTGTGCTTGCTGTCTGCGTGCCCTGAACCCAGTATACACCGCTATATCCACCTATATAGCTAACTATCTTGCTCGTTTTAAATAGCGTTTGCAGTCAGTGGTAGGAGCTTGTGCGTGCTGTCTGCGTGCTCTGAACCCAGTATACACCGCTATATCTACCTATATAGCAAACTATCTTGCTCGTTTTAAATAGAGCTTGCAGTCAGCGGTAGGAGCTTGTGCGTGCTGTCTGCGTGCTCTGAACCCAGTATACACCACTATATCCACCTACATAGCTCTTCTCTATTTGAGCCATCTGCCACCTGCAGGAGTTAGTGGAAGTTGTGTGTGCCTCCAGCACAATATACACTACCCAATTGCTGTTTTTCCCAACTCCCTTCAGGCCATTACCATGTCTGGAAGGCCAGCAAGGAGAGGTAGACAGGCGGGGGCTGAAAAAAGAGGGCAATCAGGCTCTGTGTCTAGAGACAACAGTGCTGGTCGTGGACGCGGTGCATCGTCATCATCAGCACGTGGCCATGGGACACGCTTGTCCTTCTTTTCGGCAGCTGGACATGTTGGGCCGCAACATGCCAACGATTTGGTAGAGTGGATGACCAGGCCCTCTTCATCCTCCTCATCCTCTCTCACCCAGTCTCCGGGTACTAGCAAAGCAGCTGCTAACACATCGTCTTCCCTCCTCTCAGTGTCATCATCAGTGACTCCTTCCCTAGACCCACCACGTCCTCCTGAGGAGTCTCCTGAACTCTTTGAGCACAGTGTTGGGTACATGTTCCAGGAGGATGCCCAGTGTTTTGTAGGCTCTGATGATGATAATCAGCTAGAGGAAGGCAGTAGCGTGAATGCAGAGAGAGGGGATGCTCACAAAGGACAGCAATCTGGCAGTCATGTTCCACAAGCTGCAGCATACTACCAGGTTTGCTCCAGCGAAGAGGGGGGGGATGATGAGGGCCATGACTCCACGTGGATGACTGGTAGGAGAGAGGAGGGGAGGAGGAGGAGGAGGCACATGTCTAACGAGGCAGGATGCCCTCCGGGGGCAAATTAGGGGCAGCACACCGACTGAATCACACCGCAGAGCTCCGCCTGTGCAGGGCGCTGCCTCTGCGCGTTATTCTAAAAGTTCTTTGGTGTGGGCCTTTTTTGAGACGAGTGCATCAGATCGCACCGTTGCTTTTTGCAACATATGTCTCAAGCGTATCTCGCGTGGCCAAAACATCAGCCGCTTGGGCACCACATGCTTGACCAGACATATGTTGACCTGCCATGCAGCTCGTTGGCAAGTGTACCTCAAAGACCCACACCGAAGAACAAAGCGGACATCTCCTTGCTCCTCATCAGCTGGCATCTCCAACCCCACTAGACCTTCAGTCCTCTCTGAAACCTGCTCTGAGAGGAATGAAGGTGTAGAATTAGGTGTGTCACAGCCAAGTGCTTCCGGGCACTCTGCTAGCAGTACACCCATGTCCGATTATAGCAGGCAAATGTCCCTGCCCCAGCTGCTGGACCGGCGAAAGAAGTTCACTCCCAGCCATCCACATGCCCAGCGGTTGAATGCTAGCTTGGCTAAATGGCTAGCACTTCAACTGCTGCCTTTTCAGTTGGTAGACTCGGCCCCCTTCCGTGAGTTTGTACAATGTGCGGTTCCTCAGTGGCAGGTCCCCAAACGCCACTTTTTCTCACGGAAGGCGATTCCGGCTCTCTACCGGCATGTGGAAGACAATGTCCTTGCCTCGCTGGACAGGGCGGTCAGCGGTAAGGTGCATATTACCGCTGACTCATGGTCCAGCAGGCATGGACAGGGACGTTGCCTGTCTTTCACGGCCCATTGGGTCACTCTTCTGGCAGCTGGGAAGGATGCAGGACAAGGTGCAGTAGTGTTGGAGGTTGTTCCGCCACCACGCCTCCAAAATGCTACTATTGGTTGTGACATACCTCTCTCCTCCACCCCTCCTCTTCTTCTTCCTCCATGGCCTCTTCCAGTGCTCTGTCCTCAGAACCAGCGGTGCTCCGTAGGCCTTCCAGGGGCTACGCAAGTACGCAGGCAAAACGATGCCATGCCGTGCTTGTGCTGGTTTGTTTGGGGGACAGGAGCCACACTGGGGCGGATATTTTGCCAGCTCTGCAGGGGCAGGCCAAGAGGTGGTTGATGCCACGCCAGCTTAAGCCAGGAATGGTGGTTTGCGACAATGGCACCAACCTCCTCTCCGCCCTCCGACAGGGACAACTGACCCATGTGTCCTGTGTAGCTCAAGTCCTTAACCTGGTGGTGCAGCGGTTCTTGGGCAGGTACCCCGGCTTACAGGATGTCCTGAAGCAGGCCAGGAAAGTCTGTGTGCATTTCCACCGATCATTTAATGCCTGTGCTCAGCTGGCTGAGCTCCAAAAGGAGTTGAACCTGCCCAAGAACTGCCTTATATGTGACATACCCACCAGGTGGAACTCAATGTTGGCCATGCTGCAGCGGCTGCACACGCAGCAAAGGGCCATCAATGAGTACCTGTGCGACTACGGCACCAGGACAGGGTCAGGGGAGCTTGGTTTTTTCTCACCACGCCAGTGGGGCATGATCAGGGATGCATGCACTGTCCTGTCACCGTTTGAGGAGGCCACAAGGATGGTGAGCAGTGACAGTGCATGCATCAGTGACACTGTATCTCTTGTCCACCTCTTGGAGCATACGCTGCGTGGAATAATGGACAGGGCACTTGAGGCAGAACAGAGGCAGGAAGAGGAGGACTTCCTTGCCTCTCAAGGCCCCCTTTATCCAGACAGTGTTCCTGCTGTGCCACCCATCACACAGGATGAGGAGGAGGAGGAGGAGGAGGAGGATGATTGTGTCAGCACTGAGGTGGAGGCTGGCACTCAGCATCAGCAGCAGCAGCAGTTTTGTAGGGATGATTTACAGTCCCAAGAAACCCGTGCACTTGTACGTGGCTGGGAGAAGGTAGCTGCGGATCATGTTGTCCTTAGTGACCCAGAGGACTCCGGACCGAATGCCTCAGCTAACCTACGCTGCATGGCCTCCCTGATCCTGCAAAGCCTGCGGAAAGATCCTCGTATTCTTCAGATCAAGGAGAGGGACCATTACTGGCTGGCCACTCTCTTTGATCCACGGTACAAGGGTAAGGTTGCCGACCTTATCGTGCCATCGCAGAGGGAGCAGAGGATGAGACATCTCCGGGAGGCCTTGCAGAAAGGTCTGTGCAACGCGTTCCCAGAGACTGGGAGGTTACAAACTCCTGGTCCTGGACAACGTGTTGCTGAGGCATCGGTCAGAAGGATCGGTGGAGAAGGTGGCTGTCTGACCGATGCTTTCAGACAATTTTTTAGTCCGCAGCCCCAAGGTATGATCGGGTTCCAGCAACCATCGCCAGCGTCTGATTTACATGGTGCAGGAATACCTAGGGGCAAGGTCAGACTTGGACACCTTTCCCACTGAAAATACTCTGGCTTACTGGGTCTTGAGGATGGATCACTGGCCAGAGCTTGCACAGTATGCAATTGAGCTACTGGCCTGTCCTGCATCCAGCGTTCTTTCGGAACGCACCTTCAGTGCTGCTGGTGGCTTTGTTACCGATCACAAGGTGCGCCTGCCCACCGAATCAGTTGATCGACTGACCTTCATGAAGATGAATCAGTCTTGGATCACCCACAGCTACCAAGCACCTGAAGCTGATGTAGCTGAATAATTTTTTTTGAAATATCACATCCCTTCAAGACTGCCTATGCTGATTCTGAGTGACTGTCCTGTTATTCTGATTGTCTATCCTATTCCTCCTCCGCTGATATGTTGGAAAAACATTTCTGGTTCTGGGTGATGCCATCAGCCCAATTTTTCTGCCCCTGTTTAACAGGGGCGTCTAATTACAATTTTTGATGCAATGCTCTGCAGCAGGGCTAATTCCTGCACTAAAACTAGAGTATATGGGAGAGGTTGCAGTGTCGTGGCACCAGCACCAGTGCCTAAGGCCCAATTTTTCTGCCCCTGTTTAACAGGGACATGTAATTACAATTCTTGATATAATATTTCACAGGAGGGCCCGTTCCTGTGCCCACCCAGAGTAACTGTGAGGACTTATAGTGTTGTGGCACCAGCACCACAACCACCAAAGGTCAATTTTTCTACCACTGTTCAACATGGCATGTAATTACAATTCTTGATATAATCGTTCACAGCAGGGCGCTCCAGCGTCCACCAAGAGTCACTTTGAGGGCTTACAATGTTGTGGCAAAACCAACACCTTGTTCCGCCATTTCTGCAGAGCATATAGGGCAGGCCCCTACTTTCAAACATCCATCTTACAAACATCTCCTACTTGCAAACGGAAGGAGACAACAGCAAGTGAGATGAAAAAAGATGTACGACAAAACAAATTATACAGGGGTGATAACCCTTCCCTATGTTTTCCAAAAAGCTTAAAAATCGTTTTTTTGACTGGAGCTACACTTTAAAAATGTACCAGTTGAAAATTACAAACAGATTCAACTTAACACAACAAACCTACACAGTCCCTGTCTTGTTTGCTGCCTGTATACTGCTGTTCTGAGTATATAGGGCCTGGGGGCCACACGCATTTCCTTTTTTTAATATGGGTACAGGGTTCCCCTTAATATGCGTACAAGACCCAAAGGGGCTGGTAATGGGCAGGGAGGGCTACCCATGCCATTTTTCTCAATGATTTTCAACCATATTGCAGGAACCAGATATAACATTAAAACCGCAAGCAGTTTTAAATGATGTTATTTACGTTAAATGTCATTTTGTGCAGGGACTGTTCTAAACACGAGAAACACGTGATACTTCACAGGCATACTACAGAAACCCCCCAGGCACAATATTTAACCACTTGCAGACCGGACCATTTTGCTGGTCAAAGACCAGACCACTTTTTGCGATTCGGCACTGCGTCGCTTTAACTGACAATTGCGCGGTCATGCGACGTGGCTCCCAAACAAAATTGACGTCCTTTTTTTCCCACACATAGAGCTTTCTTTTGGTGGTATTTGATCCCCCCTGCGGTTTTTATTTTTTGCGCTATAACCAAAAATAGAGCGACAATTTTGAAAAAACGCATTATTTTTTACTTTTTGTTATAATAAATATCCCCTAAAAATATATAAAAAAACATTTTTTTCCCTCAGTTTAGGCCGATACGTATTCTTCTACATATTTTTGGTAAAAAAAATCGCAATAAGCGATTGATTGGTTTGCGCAAAAGTTATAGCGTTTACAAAATAGGGATAGTTTTATAGCATTTTTATTAATAATTTTTTATTATTTTTTTTTTTACTAGTAATGGCGGCGATCAGCGATTTTTATTGTGACTGCGACATTGTGGGGGACCCATCGGACATTTTTGACACATTTTTGGGACCATTGTCATTTATACAGTAATCACTGCTATATAAATGCAGTGATTCCTGTGTAAATGACACTGGCAGTGAAAGGGTTAACCAGTGGGTGGCAGTGTAGGGGTTAAGTGTTCCTAGGGGTGTGTTACTAACTGTGGGGGGGTTGGGCTTTCATTTAGTGAACACTGATCTCTGCTCCAATCACATGGAGCAGAGATCAGCGTCACTAGTTGCTAGGCAGAATGGAGAAATGTTGTTTACACAGCATTTCCTCCATTCGGCCGCTCTGTGAGACGATCGCGGGGATGCCCGCGGCGATCGAGTCCGCGGGTCCCGCGACCGGACTCACGGGGGGCCCGACCAGCGCGGGAGCACGCCACCGGCGGCGCGCTCCCAATGGCTGGGCGGCATTGAATATTGGACGTACCTGTACGCCAATATGCCTGCCCGTGCCATTCTGTCGACGTACATCGTCGTGCGCTGGTCGGGAAGTGGTTAAAGGAATATTTCACTTTTTTTTTCCCCTTTAATCGTCATTAAAATCTGTGCTCCCGCCAAAACGGCCATTTTTAAAAACATTTTAGGCATTGACCCATGTCCCCTGGGGCAGGAGCCAGGTCCCCAAAACCATTTTTAGGACAGCATCTTGCATATTAGCCGTTAAAATTAGCACTTTTATTTTCAAACGTTCGAGTCCCATAGACTTCAATGGGGTTCTAAAGTTCGTACAAATTTGGGGTCCGTTCAAAAGTTCTGGTGCGAACCGAACCGGGGGGTGTTCGGCTCATCCCTACTTAATTGCAACAGAAATAGTTCCAACTGGATTTTTATTATGCTGTGCAGTGTAGTGTTTCAAGACACTATGACCCTTGAATTTCCTGATATTAGCAATATGTTCATTCAAACGGACCAGCAGTGCCCGTGTAGTGTGACCTATATACTGCAAACTACATAGACACTGCAGCATATACACTGGGGCAAAAAAGTATTTAGTCAGCCACCAATTGTGCAAGTTCTCCCACTTAAAAAGATGATCATACCTCAACTATGAGAGACAAAATGTGGAAGCAAATCTAGACAATCACATTGTCTGATTTTTGAAAGAATTTATTTGCAAATGATTGTGGAAAATAAGTATTTGGTCAATATCAAAAGTTCATCTCAATACTTTGTTATATATCCTTTGTATATGTTTTGTATTTGTTATATATCCTTTGTTGGCAATGACAGAGGTCAAACATTTTCTGTAAGTCTTCACAAGGTTGTCACACACTGTTGCTGATATGTTGGCCCATTTCTCCATGCAGATCTCCTCTGGAGCAGTGATGTTTTGGGGCTGTCGCTGGGCAACACGGACTTTCAACTCCCTCCAAAGGTTTTCTATGGGGTTGAGATCTGGAGACTGGCTAGGCCACTCCAGGACCTTGAAATGCTTCTTACGAAGCCACTCCTTCGTTGCCCGGGTGGTGTGTTTGGGATATTGTCATGCTGAAAGACCCAGCCACGTTTCATCTTCAATGCCCTTGCTGATGGGAGGAAGTTTGCATTCAAAATTTCATGATACATTACCGTTCTTGTGATCATTTTGACGCCAGGGGGTAAGATCTTGCGTGGAGCCCCAGATTCAGTGAGATTATCAGTGCTCTTGTATGTCTTCCATTTTCTAATCATTGCTTCCACAGTTGATTTCTTCACACCAAGCTGCTTGTCTATTGCAGATTCAGTCTTCCCAGCCTGGTGCAGGTCTACAATTTGGTTTCTGGTGTCCTTCGACAGCTCTTTGGTCTTCACTATAGTGGAATTTGAAGTGTGACTGTTTGAGGTTGTGGACAGGTGTCATTTACACTGATAACAAGTTCAAACAGATGCTATTACTACAGGTAATGAGTGAGAGCCAAAAATCTTGCTTGTTTGTAGGTGACCAAATACTTATTTTCCAGCATAATTTGCAAATACATTCTTTCAAAAATCAGACAATGTGATTGTCTGGATTTGTTTCCACATTTTGTCTCTCATAGTTGATGTATACCTATGATGACAATTACAGGCCTCTGTCATCTTTTTAAGTGGGATAACTTGCACAATTGGTGGCTGAATAAATACTTTTTTGCCCCACTGTATATCACAGTCTTTGAGGTACAAGAAATGAACAAACATAAACCATATGTTTAACAGGTCTATGCAGACTTAAAGCTAGTCAGCTTTCGCTCTTTGAAATTGTTTACCTTACAAACGCTACACTTCTTACATAAATGGTACCCATACATTTTACCAAGAAATGTAATACATTAGGAGCCAGTTTGTTCCTCAAAGTGGCAGCATGTCTAAAAATAGTAGCAGGATTCGCAGGCAGCACAGGACCTAATATTCAGTCCCTCTTCCACATTGGCCAATGCTTTTTTATCAGGTAATACTGGGATGAAAAAATTGTGAAAAAAAGACAAACCAAAATCATCTGAATTCCTTAAAGGGTGCTCATTACAGTAATCAGCTGTTAACGCTCTTGAAAGCTCACATCATATTGCGTATTACCCTTTAAGATTACCCTCACTGTAACCTTTTCCCAAAAATATAGACTTAAGGACCTGCTCTTGTTGTAAAGAATTCTCTGTATATGTGAACTTGCGTCTGAGATGTAAAATCTGGCTTTTGGGTACTGAAGACAACCAAGATGAATGATGACGAGAATCTAATGGTATGTACCCATTCATGTCAGTTGCCTTGAAATAGGTTCAGGTCCAAAAATGGATCATACTGGGACTTACCTCATGACTGAGCTCAATTCCTCTATGATTGTTCAGAGATGTATGGAGGAGTCTAGTAAACTCATATCATCATCCCAGATCAGCAGGATGTCCTCAATATAACGTTTCATAAAACAAATTCTGGTCTTCTATTGGACAAGACCACATCCTGCCATTTGGCTATGACGAAGTTGGCTATACTAGGAGTAAATTTAGCCACACTTCTTTTTTGTAGACAGTATGTACCATGCCAAAAATAATTATGGGTCATAGAAAAACTCCAATAAACACAAAATATAACTGGACAATTGGCAGGGTAGGATCCCAGCCTAAGAAGTGCTGCACCTATTCAAAATCCAAATCATGTGAAATAACAGTGTACAAGGAGGCAACATCCGCTATTGTTAACGGATATCCCTGTTTCCATTGTACCTCTCTTAATGTGTTGATAACATGTTTGATTTCTTAAAAAAAAGGGGATCCCATCACCAGTGGCTGCAAGTAATGATCAATATACTTGCCTGCTCTTGCTGTAATAGAGTCTATTCCACAGACGATGGGATGTCCTGTAAGGTCAACCAAACTTTTGTGAATTTTTGGCAGACAAAACATTATTGGCACTCTAGGAGAAAATGGTACCAAGAACTTGTGTTTCTAAACCCACTATCTACCATTTTTGTAACCAAGGGTTGTATTACTCCTTAAATGGCCATATGTTTCTACATCAGATAGAATCCTCCCCATCTCTCGATTATAGTCATCCTTATCCAGGGTAATTAAACCCCCCCTTATCAGCTGGCCATATAACAATGTCTTTTCTTGCACATAGCTGCTCCATACCCACTTTAATGTCCTTCTTGGGTTTTACATTTCTAAAATTTAAAGAATCTAGCTCTTTCAAGACTAGATCCTGAATTAGTAGGCAGGAAATGTGTAGGTAGGTTGTAAAGTGAGGTGTCAGTCAAATTTAAATGAACTATTTCAGAAGAGACGTCCCTCTTATTCTTTATTAAGTTAGTCATAAGATACCTTTTAGCATTAAGTCTCAGCACATATTTTTGTACATCTATAAATGTTTGAAATACATTTAAATTTCCAGGTGATGTGTATTTAAGTCCTTTGTCCAGAATCGTCTCCTCTTCCCTAGTCAAAATCTTCTCACTTATTTCAAAAATACATTGCTCTTTAAAACATATCTTCTTTTTTGAGTGTAGGTGCCATTAGTCCCTTTCTTGTGTCTATACCTATTTTCTGTCCTGTTCTTGTTCCCACATAAAAACCCTGTTGGTTGTTATGGTCTCCGTAGTTTGGAAGCCTCCTTTACAGCACTGGTGCTTGATGATTGGCCAGGAACATTTTTTTTTTAATTAATTTTTATTAAATAGTTAGCAAGGTTACATTCCTAAAACCCATAATCTGGATCACCATGATTCCATATATCACAACATTAATGAAACTTGAGAAGGACAATCTTTTCTAATATTTCGAAGATCAATATAAATATATCTTATCACCTGTTCAACGGAAACAACTATACTTAAGTAACCATTATTTCACTTGGTCAAAAATATACCCAAAGGCAAAATAAAAGACAATAAAAATAAAGAGAAGAAAATAGGAAGAGACATAAAGGGGGCGAGGGGGGGAATTTCACAAGCAAATCAATCTATTTCTCTGACAATCTATCTGTGGAGCTGCTATCCTAAGTCAGAGTCGCATCATGAAGTAACAACTATTTATAGGAAAGATCCTAGAATATCAGAGCCCAAAAACTAAATCCAAGGAGACCATATCACCATATACTTAGGGTAATATGCATGTATGTTTGCCGTTAATTCTTCTATTCTTAAATGATTAATTTCAACTATCTATTCTTTAATAGTAGGAACAACATCGGTATTCCAGTGTCTAGGTATGAGTATTCACGCTGTGGAGAGGAGAATGTCAATCAGCCTCTTTTTAGTCTCTCCCTTAGAGCCCGGATAGATAGACGATAGGGCAATTTCCAGAGAATCGTCATACTGCATACCAGCAGCAATAGAGCAAATTTGAAACACAGATTCTCAAAAAGTTGTAATCCGGGTGCAAGTCCACCATATGTGGATCACTGTGCCTTCATCCCCCCCACAGCACCAACACTTTTCAGGATAGGTAGAAGATATTCTTTCAAGCCTTGCAGGGCGTCTATACCATCTGGTTAATATTTTATAGATCTTTTCTTGTATATATGTTGAGAGACTAGATTTAAAGGTTAGGAGGAATTATTATTTTTCCAATATTCTGTGGTATACCATGACCTTATTCCCTCTCCCAATCTTTCATGTAATATGGATAATTGGGTGCATATGATAACAATATATCATATATTTTAGAAATAGTGTGAGAGCACACTGAGAGCCCGGTGCAAAGAAATTCAAATGGAGTAAATTCCCTATGAAGTGACCCCTTGTTCGATAGTTGTATATTAAAAGGGTGAAGCTGTACTCAGATGGAACCTAGGCCAACTTTAAATGTCACTCTCACACCACCTGGATATTGCCTATCACATTAAAATGACCCCCTACATCAACCCCTACATCAATCTAAAGTCCCTGTTGACCAAAATCTGAAGTAAAACTTGTACAGAGAAAAAGACCACCCGAGCATATATATTACCACCAGACATTCCTCACAGATCCTTCAGTAGTATACCAATTTGTTATCCTAATAGGGAATTTGGTTATCCTGCTGATTAGGCTCAACATAAGGTCTATTTATGTATGTACATTCTTCTTTCCACTATACAAGAAATTAACATTTAAGTTCCTGGTCTATGCTGACACTCAGATAGTATACCCAATGAGGACTAGATACTACTTTATAACACTGTTGAGTTATATTTGTACTTGTACTTTCTAAAATAAAGCTTTTTTGGAAAACAAATATAAAAATGGTGAAGCTGAAAATAGTGTAGCCAACAACATTGGTAGTTACATTCTGCAGTTGCTATTGTATTAAACAATTGCAGTCTTTTAGTTGTTAGCGCTTGTTTACTCAGTGAAGGGGCCAGTATGGTCCATCATAGAAACCTGGTTCACAATAAACCAGGCTGGAATTCTTCTGGATTACCCATAATTGGAGTAAGTGGGCCAGGGATTGAAGAGATACCTAGCTTTCAGATTATATCCTAGACTTTTAATAAGGATAATGTCAAATGTAAACGTGTTTGTCTGGGGGGGTGAAATTTAGGCGTAATCCAAGGAAGAGAGGTCAGGGGGACCAATGTTATTTGTTGCTCAATAGTTACCCACTGGTTAGATTTACAATGATAAAACCAACCCAGTACATTTTAGCATTGACAGAACATTTTAGCATACAGAAGATGCCCTTTACATTCATTTGTAGCTATATTTGTAAAAGCTCATTTAACTTGGTCATTCACATTGTCAGTAACATTCATTTATTTATTTTTATTTTTAGTAAGATACAGGCAAATGAAAACAAAACTGTCATGTCACTGAATCACTGTCTGAAAAATGCTGAATGGAACAGCTACTGTCTTTCTATATGTGAACAACACTAATCAAAAGGCACTTCCTCATTCATACTTATTTTGAACAAAAACATAATGGTACAGTTCTTTTAAATAAAGAGATAAAGAGAGATTACCTTTACAGGGGACTTTTAAAGCACATAAGAGAGTAAATGGCTCACCTTAGAACCACAAGGAAAGTTCTTTACACTCTTAGGTGCCTTAACCTCTTGCAGCCCACAATGGCATCCCCGGTAAAAGTTCCTAATGCCCAGGGGAACAGGAAGGATCAGTAAGCATGTGATAACTGTGATTGGTCCTGCCAGCTACTGATGTTCTCTCTGGACCAGGAGCCATTTTTGGCAGCAAGCAAGGAGCACACACCCAGCACATAAACATTGGGCGGCCAGCAATGCATACGTGTGGACATTAAAGCCCAGCTTTTTGCTGCTACACATATGGGTTACTGAGGCATAAAGGGGCTAAAAGTCCCCATCATAGTCAATCAATCTTTTTCTCTTTATTTTAAAGAACTATCTTGATGTTGCATAGCTCTTTTTGCATATATAGGAATGTTGGTTTGTAAAGATATAATCCTTCATTATTGTTCTTTTAAATAAAAATAGGATTTATTAATTTGGGACCAAGTATGCTTGTATTTTCAGAAAGAACGTCTGTCAAGAACACAAATGAATTTTAATGAGCACATATATGAATTTTAATTGTATAATTATATTATTCATTGTGTAATTAAATTATAGTTGCTTCATAAAGTTATCAGGGCGAAGATAGCTACTGTAAAACTTTTGTAAAAATATATATGTTTAAAATTATAATATAGTTAGTTACTATAAAACAAAATCTGTAGAGATTATTGGAAACCTGTCAGAGCCTGTTCAAGGTCTATAAAGGCTGCAGCAAATAGCTTTTCTCTTCGCCATGGCGACCGGGTCTGTTTTTACAGTTACTCTGGAAACCAAAGGCTTTCTGTTGCTTGTTCCTTTTCAGTTACTTTTTGCTATTTAACCTTCTGGTTGAGACAAAGGAGGGGGCTAGGCGACACTTTCCAGTGGCAAGTTTGAATGGTAAACTGGAATTTTAAATTGTAAAATAAAAAAAATAAAAAAACGACTTTCATTCGAAATGTTATTTTGTATTACAGATTAGAATAATTAATTGTATGGTAGTAGATACTAAAACATATATTGCAATTAGTGTTTTCCCACTATTACATAATTAAAAGGAGATGCTAGTGCCTATTTTAAAGATACATTAAACATGTATTTGTTTTAGTCACTAGGACAAGTAGAGGATTAAATATACAAGTATTATTGTATGTTTTAGCCTAAATGTATTCCACAAATTGATTATGGTATGGTATAGCAATATTTGCTTGGGGTAAGATAATTTGATGACTTTGATAGCATTGTATTCTGAACAGGTACAATTGTGATCATTCCAGCCACAGGCAACCATTACATTTGTAATGGTGCAAACACCTCTGCAGACGGATTTTGTAAAATATTCTGTTTTATGAGGCCACTTGGCTCACTGTGTAATCTGCCAATTCCTTCTCTCCTTACCCATTAATCTCTAGGGTTAAGGATTGCATACACTTTAAACTGACCAAGTCACAATACTTAAATTCCCTAGGAAACCTAACTGTAAAGAGCAGTGTAAACATTGCCTCTTCTGCCATCCACACTACTGAACACCCCTCCAATGCTGAGAAATTTCCCTTCAAAATCTGCGAGAAACCAACACTTTTGAGAGTGTCCTCTCCTGTGTTGCCCACAGCATTTGGTGGTTCCTCGCATCATTCTCATATCATCCTCTACATCACTGCAGACTGCAGAAATTACAGCTTTTTTTTAGAGGAAACACTGACTGCTATGGGGGCACAGGAGATTGTCACTTCTTTTACTGTAATTTTTCCAGCAAACAACCTCAGCAATAGCTGTGTGAGAGGCAGGAGACCTAAGTATTCTCATATTCTACGTTTACAAGTGCTGGTTTCCAATGGAACTGTGGGGTAGCAATAGGGTCACTTTATAGACCAGGTTTAAAGTGTATTTTCCCTTTTTGCAGCCAACTTGGGATAGCTACAACTTTGTATTTATTTCCATTCACATAGCATAACTTATTAAAAATTTAAAAACAGCTGTTTACATTTTTAATTGCTGAAAATTCCCACCTAAATTTCCTCTGTTATGTAAAGGAAGGTAAAGGTAAAGGTAAAGGTAAAGGTAAAGGCTCTGTGTGTTGGTGGTGATGCAGAGCACTGAGACATTAGGATAGCCATGTCTCCCAGATCTCCCCATACATCCTCTCTGGCTTGTGTGTTATTTGTGTTGGTACTTATGCAGAGCATTGAGCGATCACTCCGATGAGGATGGCCATCTCCTGGATCTCCCCTGGTACCGGCCAATATGGTTGCTTCCCCACTTCCGCTTGTGCTCAAGACTGTACCATCTGTAATATAGCCACTGCCTATTTCCACCTCTTGCACACATGATGGTTAGTTTGCACCCTTAACAGTGCTTCCCCACTTACCAGAGCAAGTGGGGAAGCACTTTTCAGCTACCGGAGTCAAAAACAACCTTCACACTCTCCTCATCTCCAATAGGAACTGAATGTTCCCTGGTTACTCCTGCAACTCTGCTGCAGTCTCTGTCAGTCTTGGCTTACTCCTCCAACAGGGGCTTAACCTCTTAAGCCCCATACACACTATGAGATTGTCTGCTGATTTTTTCCTTCAGGTTTACCAAAACCATGTAGTACAAGGGCCTGCCTGATTGCATACACATTGAAACCCCCTAAGGTTTTACCTCATATTGTATGGTTTTGGTAAATCTAAAGGAACAAATCAGCAGACAATCTGATAGTGTGTATGGGGCTTTAATAGACATGTGCACTGACAAAAAAAATTGTTTGTTTTCATTTGATTTGTTTTTTGTTTTTTTTTGCTTTTTTCAGAAATTTGAAAATTTGGAAATTTGAAAATTCAGAAATTCGGAAATCTGAAAATTGTGATTTTCAAATTTCCAAATTCTGAATTTTCGAATTTCTGAATTTCTGAATTTTAGAATTTGAAAATTTTCAGAATTTGAAAATTCGGAAATTAAAAAATTAGAAAATCTGAAAAAAGAAAGAAAATCAGTAAAATTGGAAATAATAACTAATTAATAATAACGAACTATTAAATTATAGGTATTGGAATTTACTTTAAAATTTGGCTGTTTATGAACGTAATGAATACAAATGTATCTGAAGTTACAAATTATCTAAAATAACGAATGCTGCATCTAAACAAATGGAAGGGAACTAATTAATAATAATAAAAGGTTTTATTATTATTATTTTTGTTTATTATTATTAGATCATTACCTTCCATTTGTTTAGATATGGCATTCATTATTTAAGATAATTTGTAACTTTGGACACATTTGTACTTGTTATATTCACTAACAGACAGGAAATTCCAATACCAATAATTAGTTAGTTATTATTTCAGATTTTTGGGTTTTTGAATATTCAGATTTTTATTCTATAGAATTTTAAGATTTTCATTCTTATTTTCAGATTTTCAAATTTCCAAATTTTTGTATTTCCTAATTTCAAATTTCTGAATTTCTGAAATTTGGAACGTCTGAATTTCCAAATTTTTCCAATTTCCAAAATTTTTCAATTTTTGAATTCTGAATTTCTGGAAATTTGAACAGTCAGAAATGTGAAAATTCTAAAATTGGAAAATTCTGAAAATTGGAAAATTCGGAAATTTCGGAATTTGACAAAATTTGTTAAGAAATGAATTGCACATGTCTACCTCTTAATACACACTCAGGCAAGGAGAGAAAGGGGAAACCAACATGATGTAAATTTAAATGAGGTCATGACTATGAAATTCATATACCTCCATCTCTGGTATGTATTAAAAGAAGGAGGGGGTAGTGGGACATTATATGAAGCATGCAATGATTATATATTAATGAATGTTTATTACATCTGGGCACACATGCACATAAAACAGTATATATATATATATATATATATATATATATATAAACTGGTCACAATAAACATCATCCAAATAGTACAAATAAAACTGGTCACAACAAACATCATCCAAATAGTACAAATAACATACATATATACATAACACAATAATAACATGATACATGTAGTAATGGACCTGCAGTGTGTATACCCAGAGCAAATAAACATGGTATCGTATACCCTGAACTGGTTTGCATATATATATATATATATATATATATATATATATATATATATATATATATATATATATATATATATATATACACATATATATATATATATATATATATATATATATATATATATATGTCATAATGAATTATTCCCACCATTACCATCATATTTACATATTACCATGTTTGTTTGAGTATACACACATTTCTTTACTGTTTTATGCGCATGTGTGCCCAGATGTAATAATATAATATAATCATTGGGTTGTTCATTTTAGTTATGTGCTTCATATAAAGTCCCACTACTAAGTGAAGAAACATTTTGTGATGATCCAGAAGCAGCAGAAAGAGTGTGTCTGGAATGAGAACTCATCATTTATTTCCATAAGAATTCTTTATGTCTTTAGTGCACCTCTGGCATGCAAGAATGTGTTTTGTCATGCTTGTAGCATTTGGAAAAGAACATTTCTTCTCGCAATGTTTGCAAATTGCAGCTTTGCAGAAATTGTGCTGTGGAAATGACTCTTGATGTTGGCCTCACCATTTTGCAGAGAAGAGGAAAATCGAATTACTGACCAGACTATAGGTAAACATTATGCTGTGATGGTGGAGAACATATTAGACATCATTTAAAGGTTAAATAAGAAACTAAGAAATAAGAAATGAATTTGTCAGATAAATGTACCCTCTTACTGGTCAATTAAGGGCTGAGAGGAAAGAAATTATTAATACGTATGTGTTCCCAGTCACACAGCATATTACATACCTAAACATAAACAATATGTCTCCTCTTATTTTTATATCTCTTTGAAAAAGGTTTACACATATGTCGTTTTTTTTTTTTTTTGTTAATGTAGGGGTGTTTAGCAGTGAGCATAGGGTTAGTTCAGAAGCTTTAGCAGTGGCGGCTCGTGTACTGTGGGCGCACGGGCGGCGTCCCCCCATCCATGTGCCCAGCCCCTTTCAGAACACCAGACGCATGGATTCCTATGGCAGGGGTGGGAGGGGGTGGTACTTTTTGAAGGACCTGATTAGAGCCAGAGGCTCTAATAGGCTTTAAATTAGTGCGCCCTGATCCACCCAATTATGTGACGATATCGAATACATTTTCACAATTTTTACAATAACCTTCCTCCCCCGCAAATCAGGAGGCAGGACATCAGACCTGTTTTCTGATTGGCCAAAGTGCCAGGCCACCCTTTTGGATGTGCTTAGGAAGAGGAGTGGACTCAGCGGAGACACACACTGGAGCAGAGGTCGCCGCCGCTGTGGTGCATTTACTGCACTGAGTGGAGCTGCTACCTGGCAGTAAGTGCTGGGGGGGTTGGGGGTGCTTCCAGAGCCACGAGTGGGGGAGTCGTGGGCACAGTGGCTACATATAATGGGCACAAGTGGCTGCATATACTGAGCATAAGTGGCTGCATTTGACGGGCACAAGTGGCTGCATATGATGGACACAAGTAGTTGCATATGATGGGCACAAGTGGCTGCATTTGATGGGCACAGTGGCTGCGTTTGATGGGCACGATGGCTGCATATGATGGGCACAAGTGGCTGTATATAATGGGCACAAGTGGCTGCATTTGATGGGCACAAGTGGCTGCATATGATGGGCACAAGTGGCTGCATTTGATGGGCACAGCGTAGATGTAGATGTAAAACAATTCTTGATAACCAAGACCCAAAAGCTCTGTGTGTTCTACGGGCTGGATTTTCTGAGTATGCCTTTGGTTAAGCTAGAGATGGGAAGGCCTGGGAAAAAAAAACTTAATTTTTTTTTCCAATTTTATTCCAAAGCAGTTTTTTAGGGGTTTTATTCCGGAAAATTGATAATTACGAGGGTAGTTCAAATCAGACTGGGACTTTTGATTTTATATAATAAAAGAACACATATCAAGAAGCGGAAACTGCATTTAATTTTTGACATACTCCCTTGCTACCCTTTATACATGTATCACAGTGTTTAACTAATACCTGGAAAGCTTCCACATAGAAATATTTGATAGTATGTCTAAACCATCCTAGGACTGCCTAGAATGATTGTGTTCACCGTTCCCACATAAAGATTTGTCTCTTATGCAATTACAGGTTATGTGTCAATTATCCAGGATCAGGTGTTTAACACACTGAATGTTAACAGGAATGATTGCTGTGGGCTGGGAATCACCACGGCTGACTGACAAACGTACATCCATCTTTGAAACACTTGCACCATTCAAATGTCTTACTGCTGCTGAGCATCTGATCACCGTACTGTGCTTGAAATCTTCTGTAGATATCTGCTGGTTTTATGCCTTCTTTCTAAAGAAATTTAATCACCACATGCTGTTCCATGCACTTACTTACACTGTTGTCTGCCATCTTCAATAACGGTCTCGGGACTGTCCCGCAATATTTATCAGTAATAGGACACTTGCCACTTACTACTACGTATAGTTCTGTCAAGCCAGCTAACCTTAACTGTAAAATGAAAAGTCCCTTTTGAAAACGACATGGTATTGAAACTATATAACATGAAGACTTTAACCACTTGCCGACTGATGCACACCGATATATATCTGCACAATGGCAGCTGTGGGCAAATGGGTGTACCTGTAAGTCTCCTTTAATTGGCGGGGCTAGTGGGACATGCGCACACCCGCCACGTCCACCGGTGTCCTGTGATCGTGTCAACGAGAGGCAGAACAAGGCATTTCCCTGTTCTGCCTAGTGACATGACAGGGATCTACTGCTCGGTAGTAGCCCATCCCCCCACAGTTAGAATCACTCCCCAGGACACACTTAGCCCTTGATCGCCCCCTAGTGTTTAATCCCTTTCCTGACAGTGTTATTTACACAGTAATCAGTGCATTTTTATAGCACTGATCACTGTATAAATGACAATGGTCCCAAAATGGTGTCAAAAGTGTCCGATGTGTCCACCATAATGTCGCAGTCACAATAAAAATTGCAGATCGCCGCCATTACTAATAAAAAAATGATAATACAAATTCCATAAATCTATCCCCTATTTTGTAGATGCTATAAATTTTGTGCAAACCAATCAATATACGCTTTTTTTTTTTTTTTTTACCAAAAGTATGTAGAAGAATACAAATTGGCCTAAAGTGAGGAAAAAAATTTTTTTTATATTTTTTGGGGGATTTTTATTATAGCAAAAAGTTAAAAATATAGCTTTTTTTCAACATTTTCCTTCTTTTTTTGTTTATAGCGCAAAAAATAAAAAGCGCAGAGGTGATCAAATACCACTAAAAGAAAGCTCGATTTGTGGGAAAAAAAAGGACATCAGTTGTCAGTTAAAGTGACACAGTACCTAATCGCAAAAAGTGCTCTAGTCAGGAAGGGGGTAAAATCTTCTGGGGCTGAAGTGATTAATGAAAGATTTCTGAGACTTTATGTAGCATCTAAAATTCTTGTTACTTATTATTTAAGTTCTCTCAGCTGAAGACAAGCAAATCCTGGTATATAATTCATGTAGTATTGTACTTTTCAATGCAGGTCTCAAATAAGAGAATTATGCATTTCTGCCAATAGGGGGGCATTACAATGGAAAGGCTCCAGTTTAGTTTGCTTGTGGGCTCCATCTTCTACCTCCTACAGTTGGATAATTGTTGGGATACAGTATATATTTGTATATATTGTGGGGATTTATCTAGTTTGACTGTAAAAAGGGTAATTAACTTTAAATAAGAGACTATAGAAAATGCAATTTCTGAGCTCTGCCTTTGAAAATGCTTGTTGTCTAGCTGTTATGCAGCTCCACTGACTTCAATGCTTTCTGAGATACTGACCTGGAACAATAATGGAAATAAAAAGTTTCAAATTCACTTTCACTTTCACTTTTTGAAATACTGCTTGTACCATGAACCTTACCAGAGAAGCTGGTGTAAGAAAGTCAATGCAAAGCACAACATGCTGCAGCAAGTGCTCTGTTTCCTCTCACTTACTAATCATCTGTAAGAGGAAACAAAGTGTTTACAAACAGTGATTTGCTGCAGCTTTTTTTTACAGTGCAAAGAGCCAGCCGCATCCCTGATTGCTAGCCTCACCGGTAAAATGTCAATAGACCAGTGCAGCCAGCAATAGTTTTCCAGCAACAGTGTTCCTGGTCATTGCCACACCACTACAGTGCCACCAGACCAGTGTAGGCCAGTAACAGTGTTCCTAATTGCCAACATACCAGTACAGTGTTACCAGTGTTCATTTTGGCAGCAAATTTCAATTTTGTTTTAGTCTAGTGCCACGTACACAAGATTGGAATTTTCGGTGGAAAAAGCTATGATGGGTTTTCCGACGGAATTCCTCTCAAGTTTGTCTTGCATATACATGGTCACACCAAATTCCGACTGCCAAGAACATGGTGACATACAACACGTACCATGGGACTATAAAAGGGAAGTTCAATAGCCAGTGTGCCACCCTTTGGGCTCCTTCTACTAATCTCATGTGTTAGAAGTTTGATGAGAGACGATTCGTGCTTTTCAGTTTTATTGTTGTTCAGTTTGTGCTTGTGGGTTTGTATCTGTTTTTCGGTGCATGTAGTCAGTTCATATCTGTTTTTCAGTGTGTTCGTGTCTGCTTGTTACTGATTTTCAGTTCGCTCTTCACAGGCCTTGCTGTTCTTCAGTGCATTCTGTTTAGTTCGTTCTGACCAGCCGACCATTTTCTAGCCATGTTGCGGGTACATACTCATGTTGCGGGTACATACTCATCGTAGAGTTTGTGCTGTGGGGTTTGATGTTGGTTTTGGTCTTCTAACTTTGACTCAAGCCCAGTCCATGAACAGGGCTAGGAGGAGTTCATGGACCAAGAATCGGTTGCTCCAACGTGACCAATTCTCTCACATGCCTTTGCTGTGTGAGATCCAGGAGAATAATCCTGATGATTTCAGGAACTTTCATAGGATGACAGACCCCGTTTTTTACCATCTTTTGTCTTTGCTGACAAAAGTATAACACACAGTATACACCGATCGTTATCGGCCGATTTTCGATCTTGCTCTTCTGTAGTGGTTGTTGTCTGCGTGCCCTGACCGCAGTATACACCGCTATATTCACCTCGCCTATATAGCTAGTGATCTATCTTTTATAATAGAGCTTGCAGTCAGTAGTGTTAGGAGCTTGTGCGTGCTGTCTGCATGCTCTGTACCCAGTACACACCGCTATATCCACCTACATAGCTCTTCTCTATTTGAGCCCACTTGCAATCTGCAGGAGTTATTGGAGGATGTGTGTGCCTCCAGCACAGCACAGTATACATCTGTATATATCTGGTGTTCTATAATAAAGGCATCTGCAGGAGTTAGTGGGTGTTGTGTCACTCCATTACAGTATACCCCTTTATCTCTGGTGTTCTATAATAAAGGCATCTGCAGGAGTTAGTGGGTGTTGTGTGCCTCCAGCACAATATACACCTGTATCTACCCTTTATTGCTGTTCTCTAATAGAGCCATCTGCAGGGCTTAGTGGGTGTTGTGTGACTCCATTACAGTATACCCCTTTATCTCTGGTGTTCTATAATAAAGGCATCTGTAGGAGTTAGTGGGTGTTGTGTGCCTCCAGCACAATATACACTACCCAACTGCTGTTTTACCCAACTCCCTTCAGGCCATTACCATGTCTGGAAGGCCAGCAAGGAGAGGCAGACAGGCGCGAGCCGATAAAAGAGGGCAAGCAGGCTCTGTGTCTAGAGACAACAGTGCTGGTCGGTCGCTGCAACGGTGCATTGTCATCAGCACGTGGCCATGGGACACGCTTGTCCTTTTTTTCGGCAGCTGGACATGTTGAACCGCAACATGCCAACGACTTGGTAGAGTGGATGACCAAGCCCTCTTCATCCTCCTCATCCTCTCTCACCCAGTCTCAGGGTACTAGCAAAGCAGCTGCCAACGCATCGTCTTCCCTCCTCTCAATGTCATCATCAGTGACTCCTTCCCTAGACCCACCACGTCCTCCTGAGGAGTCTCCTGAACTCTTTGAGCACAGTGTTGGGTACATGCTCCAGGAGGATGCCCAGTGTTTTGTAGGCTCTGATGATGACACTCAGCTAGAGGAAGGCAGTAGCGTGAATGCAGAGAGAGGGGATGCTCAAGAAGGACAGCAATCTGGCAGTCATGTTCCACAAGCTGCAGCATATTGCCAGGTTTGCTACAGCGATGAAGAGGGAGGGGATGATGAGGGCACTGACTCCACGTGGGTGCCTGGTAGGAGAGAGGAGGAGGAGGAGGAGGAGGCACATGTCCAATGAGGCAGGATGCCCTCCGGGGGCCAGCTTAGGGGCAGCACACCGACTGAATCACACCGCAGAGCTCCGCCTGTGCAGGGCGCTGCCTCTGCGCGTTATTCTAAAAGTTCTTTGGTGTGGGCCTTTTTGAGACGAGTGCATCAGATCGCACCGCTGCTATTTTCAACATATGTCTCAAGCGTATCTCGCGTGGCCAAAACATCAGCCGCTTGGGCACCACATGCTTGACCAGACATATGTTGACCTGCCATGCAGCTCGTTGGCAAGCGTACCTCAAAGACCCACACCAAAGAACAAAGCGGACCTCTCCTTGCTCCTCATCAGCTGGCATCTCCAACCCCACTAGACCTTCAGTCCTATCTGAAACCTGCTCTGAGAGGAATGAAGGTGTAGAATTAGGTGTGTCACAGCCAAGTGCTTCCGGGCACTCTGCTAGCAGTACACCCACGTCCGATTATAGCAGGCAAATGTCCCTGCCCCAGCTGCTGAACAGGCGAAAGAAGTTCACTCCCAGCCATCCACATGCCCAATGCTTGAATGGTTGAATGCTAGCTTGGCTAAATTGCTAGCACTTCAACTGCTGCCTTTTCAGTTGGTAGACTCGGCCCCCTTCCGTGAGTTTGTACAATGTGCGGCTCCTCAGTGGTAGGTCTCCAAATGCCACTTTTTCTCACGGAAGGCGATTCCGGCTCTCTACTGGCATGTGGAAGGCAATGTCCTTGCCTCGCTGGACAGGGCGGTCAGCGGTAAGGTGCATATTACCGCTGACTCATGGTCCAGCAGGCATGGACAGGGACGTTACCTGTCTTTCACGGCCCATTGGGTCACTCTTCTGGCAGTTGGGAACGAAGCAGGACAAGGTGCAGTAGTGTTGGAGGTTGTTCTGCCACCACGCCTCCAAAATGCTACTATTGGTTGTGACACACCTCTCTCCTCCACCCCTTCCTCTTCTTCTTCCTCCATGGCCTCTTCCAGTGCTCTGTCCTCAGAACCAGCGGTGTTCCGTAGGCGTTCCAGGGGCTACGCAAGTACGCAGGCAAAACGATGCCATGCCGTGCTTGCGCTGCAGGGGCAGGCCGAGAGGTGGTTGACGCCACGCCAGCTTAAGCCAGGAATGGTGGTTTGCGACAATGGCACCAACCTCCTCTCTGCCCTCCGATAAGGACAACTGACCCATGTGCCCTGTGTAGCTCACGTCCTTAACCTGGTGGTGCAACGGTTCTTGGGCAGGTATCCCGGCTTACAGGATGTCCTGAAGCAGGCCAGGAAAGTCTGTGTGCATTTCCGCCGATCATTTAATGCCTGTGCTCGGCTGGCTGAGCTCCAAAAGGAGTTGAACCTTCCCAAGAACCGCCTTATATGTGACATGCCCACCAGGTGGAACTCAACGCTGGCCATGCTGCAGCGGCTGCACACACAGCAAAGGGCCATCAATGAGTACCTGTGCGACTACGGCACCAGGACAGGGTCAGGGGAGCTCGGTTTTTTCTCACCACGCCAGTGGGGCATGATCAGGGATGCATGCACTGTCCTGTCACCGTTTGAGGAGGCCACAAGGATGGTGAGCAGTGACAGTGCATGCATCAGTGACACTGTACCTCTTGTCCACCTCTTGGAGCATACGCTGCATTGAATAATGGACAGGGCACTTGAGGCAGAACAGAGGCAGGAAGAGGAGGACTTCCTTGCCTCTCAAGGCCCCCTTTATCCAGACAGTGTTCCTGCTGTGCCACCCATCACACAGGAAGAGGATGAGGAGGAGGAAGAGGGGGAGGAGGATGATTGTGTCAGCATGGAGGTGGAGGCTGGCACTCAGCATCAGCAGCAGCAGTATTGTAGGGATGATTTACAGTCCCAAGAAACACATGGACTTGTACGTGGCTGGGAGGAGGTAGCTACGGATCATGTTGCCCTTAGTGACCCAGAGGACTCCAGACCGAATGCCTCAGCTAACCTACGCTGCATGGCCTCCCTGATCCTGCAAAGCCTGCGGAAGGATCCTCGTATTCTTCGGATCAAGGAGAGGGACCATTACTGGCTGGCCACTCTCCTTGATCCACGGTACAAGGGTAAGGTTGCCGACCTTATCTTGACATCGCAGAGGGAGCAGAGGATGAGACATCTCCGGGAGGCCTTGCAGAAAGGTCTGTGCAACGCGTTCCCAGAGACTGGGAGGTCACAAACTCCTGGTCCTGGACAACGTGTTGCTGAGGCATCGGTCAGAAGGAGCGGTGGAGAAGGTGGCCGTCTGACTGATGCTTTCAGACAATTTTTTAGTCCACAGCCCCAAGGTATGATCGGTTCCAGCAACCATCGCCAGCGTCTGATTTACATGGTGCAGGAATACCTAGGGGCAAGGTCAGACTTGGACACCTTTCCCACCGAAAATCCTCTGGCTTACTGGGTCTTGAGGATGGATCACTGGCCAGAGCTTGCACAGTATGCAATTGAGCTACTGGCCTGTCCTGCATCCAGCGTTCTTTCGGAACGCACCTTCAGTGCTGCTGGTGGCTTTGTTACCGATCACAGGGTGCACCTGTCCACCGAATCAGTTGATCGACTGACCTTCATCAAGATGAATCAGTCTTGGAACACCCACAGCTACCAAGCACCTGAAGCTGATGTAACTGAATAATTTTTTTGGAAATATCACATCCCTTCAAGACTGCCTATGCTGATGCTGAGTGACTGTCCTGTTCTGTTGATTGTCTATCCTCTTCCTCCTCCACTGATATGTTGGAAGAACATTTCTGGTTCTGGGTGATGCCATCAGCCCAATTTTTCTGCCCCTGTTTAACAGGGGCGTTTAATTACAATTTTTGATGCAATGCTTTGCAGCAGAGCTAATTCCTGCAATAAAAATAGAGTATATGGGAGAGGTTGCAGTGTGGTGGCACCAGCACCAGTGCCTAAGGCCCAATTTTTCTGCCCCTGTTTAACAGGGGCGTTTAATTACAATTTTTGATGCAATGCTTTGCAGCAGAGCTAATTCCTGCAATAAAACTAGAGTATATGGGAAAGGTTGCAGTGTGGTGGCACCAGCACCAGTGCCTAAGGCCCAATTTTTCTGCCCCTGTTTAACATGTAATTACAATTCTTGATATAATCGTTCACAGCAGGGCGCTCCAGCGCCCACCAAGAGTCACTTTGAGGGCTTACAATGTTGTGGCAAAACCAACACCTTGTTCCGCCATTTCTGCAGAGCATATAGGGCAGGCCCCTACTTTCAAACATCCAACTTACAAACATCTCCTACTTGCAAACAGAAGGAGACAACAGCAAGTGAGATGAAAAAAGATGTACGACAAAACAAATTATACAGGGGTGATAACCCTTCCCTATGTTTTCCAAAAAGCTTAAAAATAGTTTTTTTGACTGGAGCTACACTTTAAAAATGTACCAGTTGAAAATTACAAACAGATTCAACTTAACACAACAAACCTACACAGTCCCTGTCTTGTTTGCACCGCCTGTATACTGCTGTTCTGAGTATATAGGGCCTGGGGGCCACACGCATTTCCTTTTTTTAATATGGGTACGGGTTCCCCTTAATATGTGTAAAAGACCCAAAGGGGCTGGTAATGGGCAGGGAGGGCTACTCATGCCATTTTTCTGAATGATTTTCAACCATATTGCAGGAAACAGATATAACATTAAAACCGCAAGCAGTTTTAAAGGATGTTATTTCCGTTTAAAGCGGTAGTAAACCCGCAATTTTTTATTTATTTTTTTAAACCTGCAAAGCAAAATGCATAATGAGCTAGTATGCACCGCATACTAGCTCATTATGAAATACTTACCTTAGAACGAGGCCCCGACATCTGGCACGATCCATGCCAAGGGAGCTGACATGCTCCCTCTGCGTTTCTTCCGGGTATCGCGGCTCCGGCGCTGTGAGTGGCCGGAGCCGCGATATCGTCACTCCCGCGCATGCACGCAGGAGATTTCATTCACGGCCAGCCGGCCACTGCCGGATTTTCAGGCCGAGAATCCCCTTGTGCGCAGTCAGCGGCGCATACCGAGGGGAATATCTCCTAAACCGTACAGGACAGGTTTAGGAGATATTTTTTTTACCTACAGGTAAGCCTTATTATAGGCTTTCCTGTAGGTAAAAGTTAAAAATTTGGGTATACAACCACTTTAATGTAATTTTGTGCAGGGACTGTTCTAAACACAGGAAACACGTGGCACTTCACAGCCATACTACAGACACCCCCAGGCACCATATTTAAAGGAATATTTCACATTTTTTTTTTTTACTTTAATAGTCATTAAAATCAGTACTCCCGCCAAAACGGCCATTTTTAGAAACATTTTAGGCATTGACCCATGTCCCCTGGGGCAGGAGCCAGGTCCCCAAACCCTTTTTAGGACAGTATCTTGCATATTAGCCGTTAAAATTAGCACTTTTAATTTCGAACGTTCGAGTCCCATAGACTTCAATGGGGTTCTAAAGTTCGTACGAATTTGGGGTCCGTTCGAAAGTTCTGGTGCGAACCGAACCGGGGGGTGTTCGGCTCATCCCTAATACTAATGTGCCTGATTACCACAGCTTGCTGGCTCCTGGGAGACACCTGCTGATGGACACTGGAGCTGTAGCAAACAGCCCAGAACAGGATTTCTCCCCCTTAACGAGCGCCCTCTGGAAGCTCCATAATGCTCCACCACAATTACTCCCAAACAGAAGGGAAGAGAAAATAGCAATGGCTTACAGAATGACAGAAAACACGTCACAAGTGAAATAAAATATAAACACTTTATTTTTAAGTTTACTACTGCCGGACTTGCTCAAAAATGTTGTGGCTAGTCACAATGGACTGGCCAAACATATACACATACATGTGGGACATATACAACATAAAACAGATTACAAAAACGTCCAGACACCAGATAAATTGGTGCAATTTGTATACCCTCGGATAATATCGAGTACTCAGCAATTGAAAATACCCATCAAAGTCTATGGCATCAATAACTTGAATAAGCCTGTGTTGGAAGGCAAAATGGTTTAATATCATAGTTCTGGAGCTTCTGATACAACCAAGCTGGAATGCAAGTTACACATCAAAGCTATGAAGCATATCTGAATATTCAGAGATCAGACCTCCATCGAGGCTGAACAAAGCTTTTCTTCTTGTCATCTGGTGTGATAACATGGAAATCCTTGATTAGCCCTCTGCAAGACAGCTTCAAAAGGACCATAGCTGACAATCCCTTTCCAGTTGGGTGTCATCTGAGAGATCAGTGCTTTTAAGCCATATAACCACCACTTATCCCCATATAGGGGCTGATGTAGGTCCTTGGAAATTGATCCTTCACTGCCTTCCCTCTGCCCATCAAGGGAAACAATAACCCAACTGTTTCCCAAGAGGTTCGCCAACACAGATGCCATTGCAGCGTGGCGTCCGAGTGGAAATTACATCAATGTGTTTCACAATGCTATTGCGTAGCTTCGCCTGGATGTTAGAGTGGTGTACAAGGGCTCCTTTTAACATCATCCATCCCTAGAACATCCCTCCCTTACTGAAGAAGAGTCTTAAAAGAGATACACATGTAGTGAAAGGTAATTGGATTTGTGTCTCTTGTTGAGCTCAAACATCCACTCACAACCATTTTAACAGCTTTTGGTCTCTGGGTACGTGGTGTCCGGTGGGTATTATCCATGTGTCCACATCAAAACAATACGTGGCTCAGGTACATCGACAATGTGCTAATGGTCTGGAGAGGTGACATCAGGTCACTTAAGGAATTTATAGGAGCATTGATCAGGAATGATCGTGAGCGGATCAGCTTTCTCGATCTTATGATCAGCATTGAGGATTTTGCTCTGGTGACCTGAAGAGACATCGGTAAACACACTACTAAGGGCGGACAGCCACCACCCTAGATGTCTGAAAGATGGTATACCAAAAGGCAAATTTCTCTGCATCAAGCACAGTTGCTCGAGTGTGAGGGATTAGAGATGGGAGAGGGATGAACTTTACAAGCGATTTTGTGAGAGGAGTTACTTCCACAAGCAACTCAGAAGGGCAAAACAGAAGGCAGCTAGCCAGAACTGTTCTGACCTAAAGAAGTCACCCAAATCTGTAATACAAGAACCAGGCCTAGTGAGAATAATGACCCAATAAGGGACGCAGTGGGATACAGTTAGGGGAATACTTCAAAGGCATTGGGGGATGCTAGTACACCGGGAATAGCCCAAATAGTGGGACCAACCCCAAAGATGGTAGCTAGAAGGGCCAGATTCTGAATATACAAAAACTACAGACATAACCTGGCTATCACAATACCCAAGGAGTAAGGGGATGTTCCCCTGTGGGCACTGCCAGGTTTGACCTTATGTTCACAGAACGGCAACCTTTCATGACTAGCATGAACAAAGTTTCCAGATTAGGAATCTTATCAACTGTGCTACAACTAAAGTTATTTACATGCTAAAATGTCCCTGTAACAAGATCTACATTGGGAAAACCAAACGCCTGTTGAGAATACGTCTGGGCGAGCACAGGAGGGAAATCATTGAAAAGAACCCTGATCAACCCCTGGCGAGATACTTTGCACAATTTCACAAAGGCAACCTGACAGGCATGAAGGTGAAGTGTATATACTCGCTTAACCTTCCACCAAGGAGGGGTGATTTTGACCAGATCCTAATCCAGAAAGAAAAATGGTGAATTTATAGATTAGGTTCCCTCATGCCTTTGGACCTCAACAATGAACTGAATTTACAGTCCTTTCTTGAGACCTAGGGCACTGATTTTAGGATCTCAATATTTATATGTATTGTCTCTATTGGCTATTTAATTAATGTTTGTCCTGTCCTGTGTGTGACCTGTGGGGACCCCTATGTTTCCACAAAATCGTGTCCCCATTTTCCTCCTATACATATTTAAATACTCAGATTTGTTTGATTATGGAACAATGAAACATTTTGAAACTTTTCACTACATAGTTACATAGTTACATAGTTAGTCAGGTTGTAAAAGACACAAGTCCATCCAGTTCAACCTTAAAAACAAATAAATAAAATAAAAAAATAATCGTACAATCCAGATACCCAATTTTATGCCCACAATTGATCCAGAGGAAGGCGGAAAAAAAACCCAGCAGAGCATGCTCCAATTTGCTACAGCAGGGGAAAAAAATTCCTTCCTGATCCCCCAATAGGCGATCGGATTTTCCCTGGATCAACTTTACCTATGTTAGTACCTAGTTATATTATGTACCATCAGGAAAGTATCCAGCCCTTTCTTAAAGCAATCTACTGACTTGGCCAGAACCACCTCTGCAGGGAGTCTATTCCACATTTTCACAGCTCTAACTGTGAAGAAACCTTTCCGTACTTGAAGATGAAATCTCTTTTCCTCTAGACGTAAAGAGTGCCCCCGTGTCCTCTGGGTTGACCGTACAGAGAACAACTCAACACCAAGTTCACTATATGGACCCCTAATGTATTTGAACATGTTGATCATATCCCCCCTTAATCTCCTCTTCTCAAGAGTGAATAAATTTAGTTCCTCTAATCTCTCCTCATAGTCGAGTTCCTCCATGCCTCTTATCAGTTTGGTTGCCCTTCTCTGCACTTTATCCAGTTCCCCGATATCCTTTTTGAGAACTGGTGCCCAAAACTGAACGGCATATTCCAGGTGAGGTCTTACTAATGATTTGAACAGGGGCAAAATTATATCTCTTTCTCTGGAGTCCATACCTCTCTTAATACAAGAAAGGACTTTGCTCGCTTTGTAAACAGCAGCTTGGCATTGCATGTTGTTATTGAGCTTATGGTCTACCAAAACCCCCAGATCCTTCTCTACTATGGATTCCCCCAGTTGTACTCCCCCTAGCATGTATGATGCATGCATATTCTTAGGCCCCAAGTGCATAACTTTACATTTATCAACATTAAACCTCATCTGCCACATAGTTGCCCAATTAGACAGTGTATTGAGGTCGGCTTGTAGATTGGAGACATCCTGTAAGGACGTTATTCCACTGCATATCTTGGTGTCATCTGCAAAGACAGAAATATTACTTTTGATCCCAGACCCAATATCATTTATAAAGATGTTAAAAAGTAAGGGTCCCAACACTGAACCTTGGGGTACACCACTGATAACCTTAGACCATTCAGAGTAAGAGTCATTAACCACTACTCTCTGAATTCTGTCTTCTAGCCAATTTTCTATCCATTTACAAACTGATATTTCCAAACCTGTAGACTTTACCTTACACATGAGCCGTGTGTGGGGAACTGTATCGAATGCTTTTGCAAAATCCAAGTATACCACGTCCACCGCCACCCCTCTGTCCAAGGTTTTACTTACCTCCTCATAAAAAGAAATCAGATTTGTCTGACAACTTCTGTCTTTCATGAATCCATGTTGTCTGTTGCTTAAAGTGTTTTTGTTCAGCAAGAACTCGTCGATGTGGTCTTTTATTAAACGCTCCAGTATCTTCCCAGCTATAGAAGTTAAGCTAACAGGTCTATAGTTACTTGGTAAAGACTTTGATCCCTTTTTAAATATAGGCACCACGTTCGCCCTGCGCCAATCCAGTGGGACTATTCCCGTCATTAATGAGTCCCTAAAAATTAGATACAATGGCTTTGAAATTACAGAGCTCAATTCTTTTAGGATCCGTGGGTGGATGCCATCAGGGCCAGGTGCTTTATCCACCTTTATTCTGTCTAAGTATTTCTGGACCATATCACTTTTGAGCCATTGTGGATCATTTGGGGCTGTGTCACTATCACCCCCATTATGGACATGCGCTCCCCCATGCTCTTTTGTGTACACAGAGCTGAAGAAAGTGTTTAATAAATTAGCCTTCTCTTTGTCCCCAGTCACCAACTCTAGATTGTTTTGTAAAGGGCCTACATGCTCAGACTTGACCTTTTTACTATTAATATATTTGAAGAATTTTTGGGGGTTTATCCTACTATCTTTTGCAATCTGTCGTTCGTTTTGAATTTTTGCATCCTTGATTTCCTTTTTACATATTCTGTTAATTTCTTTGTAACATTTAAATGACACTAGTGATCCTTCATTTTTATATTTTTTAAAAGCTCTTCTCTTACAGTTTATAGCTTTTTTAACTTTGGCCGTGAGCCACATAGGTTTTGTTTTTAGCCTTTTAAACTTATTGCCCATGGGAATATACTTTGCAGTGAGGTCCCCAACAGTCTTTTTGAAGAATTCCCATTTCTGTTCTGTGCCCATTGAAGCGAATATTCTCTCCCAGTCTAAGTCCTGGAGAGTAGCCCTCATCCTTGGAAAATTAGCTCTCTTGAAGTTAAGTGTTTTTATCTTACCCGTATGTATTTCTTGTTTAGCGCTAACATCAAAGGAAATCATGTTATGATCACTGCTACCCAGGTGTTCCTTTATCTGGACATTAGTAATAAGCTCCGCATGGTTTGAGATTACCAGGTCCAACAGAGCTTCATTCCTAGTTGGGGCCTCAATAAACTGGACCATAAAATTGTCCTGTAATAGGTTTATCATTTTTTGCCCTTTAACTGTCCCAGCAGTGCCATTACTCCAGTCAATTTCTGGGTAGTTAAAATCCCCCATTATTATCACTGTCCCAGCCCTTGCAGCCCTTTCCATCTGTGCAAGGAGCTGAGTCTCCACCTCCTCATTCACATTGGGTGGTCTATAACAAACTCCAACGATTAACTTTGAACTACACCCATCTAAATGCAGTTCCACCCATAATGCTTCGGACTCATCACACTCTCCATCCACCAGGTCCTCTTTCACACTTGCTTTGAGATCACTTCTCACATAGAGACAGACCCCGCCACCTTTCCTTTTTACCCTGTCTCTCCGAAAGAGTGCATAGCCAGGAATATTAATAGCCCAGTCATGTGAGGATTGAAGCCAAGTTTCAGCAATACCGATTACATCATAGCTCTCCTCATGCACCACAGCTTCCAACTCACCTATTTTGCTTGGCAGACTTCTGGCATTGGTGTACAAACACTTTAATGCATTATTACATTTTGCTCTGGTGTTTTTCTTATTATTTTTAGTAGTACAAATTGCACTATAGTTTTCAATGGCTGTTTGCAACATGGGAAATTTCTTGTCACCTGCCATATCCCACCCCCCATCTATCCCCATTCCACCCTCCATTAATGTCTGACCCCTAACTGACCTGTCTGCCCAATGTACTTCTGGTTCACCCTCCCCCCTCAAACCCAGTTTAAATACTCCTCCAGCCTTCCCATAAACCTCTTCCCCAGCACAGCAGACCCCCTTCCATTCAAGTGCAAACCATCATTAGCATATAGGTTGCACCCCAATAAAAAATGTCAGCCCAGTGCTCTAGAAACCCAAATCCCTCCTCCCTACACCAGGTCTTTAGCCATGCCTTCAGCTCTCTAATCACCCCCTGCCTTTCCTGTGTTGCGCATGGCACAGGCAATATTTCAGAGAATATCACCTTGGATGTCCTTCCCTTCAACTTGCAGCCTAGTTCTCTAAATTGATTCTTAAGGAGCCTCCACCTTCCATGTATATGGTCATTGGTTCCAACGTGGACCAAGACTGCTGGGTCATACCCAGCCCCTCCCAGTAATTTATCCACCCGGTCCACCACATGCCGAACCCTAGCACCAAGGAGACAGCAAACTATTCGGTTGAGGCGATCCTGGCGACAAATTATTCTATCAGTCCTTCTGAATATAGAATCCCCTATAACCACCAACTGTCTAGGCCTTTCTGCACTCCCCTCACCTCCTCTACTAGATGGGCTGCTCTCCTGGCTGTTAGGGGGAGCAGTGACATCTAGGGCTGCCACCTCTGTGTTTGTCACCTCCACATTTTCACCCAACTCGGCAAATTTGTTTTGATGCACAAACACAGGACTGGCCTTCCTTTTCTGCGAGCCCCTTCCACTCCCTCTAACTACATTAACCCATCTTCCTATGTGATAATCCTGACTTGCCCCTCCACCCTCCACATCAACCCTACTGACCACCTGCTCAGCGAGCAGAGGACCCCTTTCAAGGTTGTCCTTTCCGCCCAGTGTTGCAACTTGCTCCTCCAGATCTCTAATGTGAGCTTCTAGAAGGGCAACCTGCTCACATCTGTCACTGCGGTATGCATCCTGGAGCTCTTGCACCAGTTTTGCATACATGTGGCACACTGTGCACTGAGCAAAACCTTCAACCCTGCTAGCACTCATTTTCCAGTTACAATACAATTACTTAAATGAAGTTTAAGATGTTACTTACAGGTTAGAGACTCCTGTCTTAACTCCTGGTTATTAACTCTCCACTTTAGTTCAAAATTCCACTTGTGTTCACAAAATCCACATGCAAACCCCCAACAGGGAGCAAGCTCCTTGGGGAGTTTGTATACCTACCTTTATACACCTGTGAACAATTAACCCCTCCCCTAAATTAGCAGGAAGAAAGAGAAAAAAAAATGCTGTTTAAAAAGTGTCAGAAAAAAGGTCTTTTAAAAACTGCTAGCAAATAAAGGAGGGGAAAAAATAGATAAAAACACCCCCAAAAACAACACTTGCAAGCAGAAGCAGTCAAAAGCACAACTCCTGGTTATTAACTCTCCACTTTAGTTCAAAATTCCACTTGTGTTCACAAAATCCACATGCAAACCACCAACAGGGAGCAAGCTCCTTGGGGAGTTTGTATACCTACCTTTATACACCTGTGAACAATTAACCCCTCCCCTAAATTAGCAGGAAGAAAGAGAAAAAAAAATGCTGTTTAAAAAGTGTCAGAAAAAAGGTCTTTTAAAAACTGCTAGCAAATAACATGTGTATCTCCTTTAAGGCTGTTCTTCAGTAAGGGCGGGATGTTCGAGGGATGGATGATGTTAAAAGGAGCCCTCAAACGTCGCTCTAATGTCCAGACAAAGCTATGCAATAGCATTGTGAAACGCGTTGATGTCATTTCCGCCTGGACGCCACGCTATGATGCATCCCCCGCTGTGTTGGCGAACCTCTAGAGAAACAGTTGGGTTATTGTTCCACTTGATTGGCAGGGGTAAGGCAGTGAAAGATCTTTTTCCACTGACCTATACAGCCCCTATATGAGGAGAAGTGGAGGCTATAGGGCTTACAATCGCTGATCTCTAAGAGGATACACAACTGGAAAGGGATTTTCTTTTGGGACAAGGAGACACGGTTAATTCTTAGCCACGCTACTTTTAGGACTAATCATACTGATTTGATCAGAGTCGTAACATATGACTGATGAGATATGCCAACGCTACTAACGTATTTCCATCTAGCGCTCATTAAACCTGATGCCAGGCTAATATCATATTAGGGTTTGTCATACCAGGGTATACCCTTAACCAGGCTTATTCAAGTTATTGATGCCATAGACTTTCATGGGTATTTTCCTGATGGTTTACTTACCTTTGTGCCATTGATGAAACTATAGCCAAACTATAGTCTCTGTATAGCATCCTGGACTGATCAGCGGCCACGGCCCCCCTCCTTTCCTTCTCTCACCCCTCTTTCCCTATGGCTCGAGCATCCAGGGGGTAGGTGCTTGGCTGGTTTACTCACAGCAATTGCTGAGTACTCGATATTATCTGAGTGAGTAAAACCTGCACCTATTTATCTGGCGTCTGGATGTTTTTGTAATCTGTTTTATGTTGTATATGTCCCACATGTATGTGTATATGTTTGGCCAGTCCATTGTGACTAGTCACAACATTTTTGAGATGTGTTTTCTGTCATTCTATAAGCCCTCGCTCTTTTCTCTCCCCTTCTGTTTGGGACTAATTGTGTCCATAAGCTTTTTTAAGGGCTGGATGACAGACACCACTCTATACACATAAAACATGGATGTTCAAGCCTCTTTGTGACATGTTTTTAGCATAATGCTCCACCACTGGGGTCTGCATGCCGACTGGGCACCCTGTTGGGGTCCCAAAACTGGCTAGGTTGAATTACTGAAGCCTCAGACCCATCAGCAGGCGGTAATTTAACCCAGTCAACAGAGTCCAGCTGGGCAGCAGCCCGGGAACCATCATAGTCCAGCAAGGTGATGGCCCTGGAATCAGCATAGCCCAGTGGGGCAGTGGCAGCCCGGGAACAAATATAGTGCAGCAGGGCAGTGGCAGCCCAGGAACCACCTGCAGCAAGCTTGGTAACAGGTGGCAGGTCACCATCAGCAGGCGGCAGCATTGAGGAGGAATGGACACCATCTGCACGTGGCAGCATTGAGGAGGAATGGACAACATTGGCAGGTGGCAGCATGGAGGAGGAATGGACACCATCAGCATGCGGCAGCATGGAGGAAGCATGGACACCATCAGCAGGCAGCAGCATGGAGGAGGAACAGACACCATCAGCAGACAGCAGCATGGAGGAGGCATGGACACCATCAGCAGGCGACAGCATGGAGGAGGCATGGACACCCTCAGCAGGCAGTAACATGGAGTAGGCATGGACACCATCAGCAGGCAGCAACATGGAGGAGACATAGACACCATCAGAAGGCAGTAACATGGAGTAGGCATGGACACCATCAGCAGGCAGCAACATGGAGGAGACATAGACACCATCAGAAGGCGGCAGCACAGAGAAGGACTGGATCACGGCAGCAGTCATCAGCATGGAAGAGGACTGGATCGCATCGACAGCAGTAATCAACATGGAGGAGGACTGTATCGCATTGGCAGCAGTCATCAGCATGAAGAGGATTGGATCTCATCTGCAGTAGTCAGCAGCACATCAGGCTGGATAGCGGGCACCGTGTCAACAGGCTGTGCAGTGGGCACCGGGTCAATAGGCTGGGCAGCGGGCACCGGGTTAGTGGGCATCAGATCAGCTGGAATCGAATCAGCAGACTGGGCAGTGGGCACTGGATCAGTGGGCATTGGATCAGCAGGCACTGGATCAGCAGACTGGGCAGCAGGCACTGGATCAGTGGGTATCGGATCAGCAGACTGGGCAGTGGACATCAGATCAGTGGTAACTGGATCAAAAGACTGGGCAGCAGGCACCAGATCAGTGGGCATCAAATCAGCAGGCATCAGATCAGCAGACTGGGCAGCGGGTATCGGATCAGCGGGCATCAGATCAGCAGGCGCTGGATCAGCAGACTGGGCAGCGGGCACAGGATCAATGGGCATCAGATCAGCAGACTGGGCCGCAGGCATTGGATCAGCAGGCACTGGATCAGCAGACTGGACAGTGAGCACTGGATCAGTGGGCACAGGATCCGCAGACAACATGGATAGTGGCAGAGTTATAAGAGCAGAAGAAAAGTTTTGTTTCTTTCTTTTTGGCTTAGATACTGAAGTCCTGCATGTAGTTGCATTGTGCTATCCTTAGTGTACTGCTGATGGGAAGGTAGAAATAGTACTGGGGGAAATAGAAACAAGAGTAGTAGAAGTACAGGAAGAGGCCTGAGATGTTGCTATAGACAACAGTACTGCAGGGGGAGCTTTTGATGGATTGCATACAGCGGAAGTGTGATTACTGGTGGCAGAGTACTGATCTACAGGAGGTAATAAACACTCAGTAGCAGCAGAGGTTGCTAAGGGTAACAGAGGAACAGATTATTGATCTTTAGCAGCAGATCTGACCTTATGTGACTCATCTAGCACTGGGAATATGATTTCTGACCAAGCTTGTAGCAGAGGCTGAACTAAAGTCAGTTTGCCTCTCCCTTGCTCAGTTAAACAGTGCACAGCAGTAATACAATCCAACACCACCTGTTGTGAATAAGCTGAATACTGCTGGAAAAAAAGAACCTGCACAATGTTTCAGCAAACATCTCAAAAATCCAGCCTGGAACATAGTAAACGGGGGGTGAAAACATAATGGCCATGAGAGGTAAAGTGAAATAGAGCTCAGAACTGAATCAAAGGTTGTACTTCACTAAGGGAAAATCTGCCTTCAACAGCTAAAGCATGTGCTGTCAGAATGCTTCCCAACAGCTCCTCCTCAGTGAGATCCTGACAAAGTGAATGGCAAAAATCCTTATGCTCTACTGCAAGTTGCACATGGCAAATAACTTTCACTCTAAGCATCTTGACAAAGGAAAAGCAAAAATCCAAAGCAACTGGCTCCCAGTTCCCAAATGTAGCCAATGTGGTCATTAGTGGGTGTCAGGAATCAGCGGCTAAGGAGACCAGACACGTAGCTACACAAGGGAACAGTGTCCAAACAATCAAAGTATATATCTTTAACCACTTCCCGACCGGCGCACGCCGATGTACATCGGCAGAATGGCACGGGCAGGCAAATGGGCATACAGGTATGTCCCTTAAAACATGCCATTGTGTGCGCGCGCCAGTCACAACCTCCGTGAGTCCGATCGCGGGTCCCGCGGACTCAATCACCGCAGGGATACCTGCGATCGTCTCACGGGGAGGAAGAATGGGGAAATTCTAAAGTAAACAAGCATCTCCCCATTCTGCCTAGCAACAGTGTCACTGATCTCAGCTCCCTGTGATTGGAGCAGAGATCAGTGACATGTAAAACACAACTACGCCCCTAGAACACACTTAACCCCTACACTGTCACCTAGTGGTTAACCCCTTCACTACCAGTGTCATTTACACAGGAATCAGTGCATTTTTATAACACTGATTGCTTTATAAATGACAATGGTCCCAAAAATGTGTCAAAAATGTCCGATGGGTCTGCCATAATGTCGCAGTCACAATAAAAATGGCATAAAACTATCCCCTATTTTGTAAACGCTATAACTTTTGCGCAAACCAATCAATATTCGCTTATTGCGATTTTTTTTACCAAAAATATGTAGAAGAATACGTATCAGCCTAAATTGAGAAAAAAATGTTTTTTTATACATTCTAGTATAGCAAAAAATAATGTGTTTTTTTCAAAATTGACGCTCTTTTTTTGTTTATAGCTCAAAAAAAAAAACACGCAGGGGTGATCAAATACCACCAAAAGAAAGCTCTATTTGTGGGAAAAAAGGACGTCAATTTTGTTTGGGAGCCACGTAGCATGACCGTGCAATTGTCAGTTAAAGTGATGCAGTGGCGAATCGCAAAAAGTGGTCTGTTTTTTTGGCCAGCAAAATGGTCCGGTCTGAAAGTGGTTATGGTGACATTTATTTACAGTTAAAACCAGCAAACCATGAACACAGGAAACAAACATGAACAACCCCAAAGACAAACAAGAACCAAACCCCCAATGCACAAGAACCAGAATAACTGATAAACCTAACTACTAATGAAATATAAATGCATACAATATACTGCTAAGGGTACAGGGAATGCAGGGATGTGAGGTAGAGGAGATCGAGGCTGGGAACTAAAGCAGGAGCTAGGCAGAGGGGGCAAGAGCAAGGCAGAGGAGTGCAGGCTGTATCTGAAACTGCTGATGGACACTGGAGCTGCAGCAAACAGCCCAGAACAGGATAGTGCCACCAGTAGGTGAACTCAATCCTAACACCTCCACAGCATTCCAGAAATGGCTTGCCTTGTAATTAACTCCTTACCATATAAAAAGCTAGTATAGTTTCATAGAGGGTGCTCCACTAAATATGCTAAGGTCTGGCCTTTCTGAACCTCCACTAGATAACTGTCTCATACCTGATAGGAGACTGAAATTACATGGTCAGCCTCTTTTGTATGCCCAGCCCAGGCCCCACTGGATGTGGAACAGGGGGTACTGAGGGACAGAAGGAACACGAGTGTCAGCAGCTGTTAATAGATGAACTTGCAGCCAGAGATGCAGTCCCAAGAAAACTGGTAGGTCAATGGGCCAGGAACAGTAACTGTGTTCTGTAGTCTAGCTCATGTAAAAGAGTTACTTCCCTTGTACTGCAAGTTCAGGATGTGTGGCTTGTCAGCATGCTTAAGGCTGGAACAGTCAGCAGTGAACAGAGCTTGTACAGCAGACAGCCAAGCACGCACTCAAGCAGGACAGAAAGCCAGGATAAGAGACAGAAGCCTGGTCACAGGAATAGCCAGGGTCATCAACAGGTGGGCAGTGAGGTACCAAATCATGAGCAGAGTCAAAGTCAAGAACAGAGCTAGGGCCAGGAACTGACAACAAGTCAGGAGCAGAATCCAAGATCAGGTCAGGAGCAAGCCATGTCAGCAAGAAAGGAATCATACAGGATAAAAGCTGGACACAAGAAACAACTGAAGATCAGTCAGCACAGAACATGGGCACGAACATCCTTTAAATAGCTTGTCTGGCGCCTACAGGAATTCTGCATGAGAGTGTACGTGTGCACCTGCTTGCAGGCATGGGCAAGTGTGCATTTTTGTGCCCAATGCGCACTCCTAGTCTCCTTTCTGTGGGGCATATCTGTTCACCAGACTTCTCAAGGGATTCCCTGACATTAACATTTCTTTAAGTGGTCCCTCCCTATTCTTCTGTATATATTTTCTGAAATTCTATTTACTTTTTCCCTTCCCCTCAGAACTCTAGTTGTACTCTTCATAGTATGGCCCATTCAAAATTGCAAATGGGGCCGATTGTGATTACTTGGTGCGAGAGGTAAGCTTCATTTAAACCACAGAGAGGCTGACAGTGCCTGTAACTATTCACAGCCATCCACATGTAATCAGACATGCAGCAATTACCTGTGGATGACCAGTCCTGGAGGCAGACAGTCAATCCAGAGATGATCCTCTGCTGATAATGTATACTTTTTTGCAATTGTGCTCAATAGGGATAAGCCGAACACCCCCCTGTTCGGTTCGCACCAGAACCTGCGAACAGACCTAAACTTCGTGTGAACTTTAGAACCCTATTAAAGTCTATGGGACTCGTACGTTCACAATCTAAAGTGCTCATTTTAAAGGGTAATATGCAAGTTACTGTCCTAAAAAGTGTTTGGGGACCTGGGTCCTGCCCCAGGGGACATGGATCAATGGAAAAAAAAGTTAAAAACAGCAGTTTTTTCAGGAGCAGTGATTTTAATAATGATTAAAGTGAAACAATAAAAGTGTAATATTCCTTTAAATTTCATAGCTGGGGGTATCTATAGTATGCCTGTGAAGGGGCGCATGTTTCTGGTGCTTAGAACTGTCCCTGCACAAAGTGTCATTTGTGTAGGAAAAAAAGTCTTTTAAAATCACTTGCGGCTATATTGTTGGGTCCCGTAATACAGAGAACACTCAATGAGAGTTCTCTGTATTAGCCGACAATTCATTCATTCATTGATAAAAAAAAAAAAAAAAAAGCGTTGGGGTTCCCCTAAATTCAATTACCAGGCCCTTCAGGTCTGACATGGATATTAAGGGGAACCCCGTGTCAAATAAAAAAAAAAAATTGATGTGGGGGTTCCCCTAAATATCCATACCAGACCCTTCAGGTCTGATATGGATATTAAGGGGAACCCCGCATCAAAGTTAAAAAAAATTGACGTGGGGGTCCCCCTAAAAATCCATATCAGACCCTTTATCCGAGCACGCAACCTGGCAGGCCGCAGGAAAAGAGGGGGGGACGAGAGAGTGGCCCCCCTCCCTCCTAAACCGTACCAGGCCACATACCCTCAACATTGGGAGGATGCTTTGGGGGTCTGTGACGCAGGTTTCCGTTACATCAGAGGAGGCGGGGTCACCCATACGTCACTGGGGAACCCCTGGCTCCCTTCACCAGCGTCAGAGGGGGCGGGGTCAGGTGACGGGTGGCCCTGCCCTCCTAATATAAGAAACGTCAGCGCTGAGATCTCCGCAGTGTCTCCGCAATGGAGACAGAAGACGGATGTATGGACAGCGCTGGACTGAGAGATCCCCCTCGCTGGATATGATCATCCATCGCTGGACCCCGGAGATTCGTCGCTGGATAGCAAGAGTGGATTAGCACCGCTGGAATCTTTTTTTTATTTTTAATAAAGGAATTTTTCAAAAGTGTGTTTGTCTTATTTAAACATTTTTACACTTTCTTTGTGAAATGGTAGGGGTACTTTTGTACCCCCTTACCATTTCAAACAGGGGGGGCAGTATCTGGGGGTCCCCTTGTTAAAGGGGGCTTCCAGATTCTGATAAGCCCCCCGCCCGCAGACCCTCACAACCACCGGCCAGGGCTGTGAGGATGAGGCCCTTGTCCTCATCAACATGGGGACAAGGTGCTTTGAGGGGTCACAGACCCCCAAAGCATCCTCCCAATGTTGAGGGTATGTGGCCTGGTACGGTTCAGGAGGGAGGGGGGCGCTCTCTTGTCCCCCCTCTTTTCCTGCGGCCTGCCAGGTTGCGTGCTCGGATAAAGGGTCTGATATGGATTTTTAGGGGGACCCCCACGTCAATTTTTTTTTAAATTTGATGCGGGGTTCCCCTTAATATCCATATCAGACCTGAAGGGTCTGGTATGGATATTTAGGGTGACCCCCACGTCAATTTTTTTTTAAATTTGACACGGGGTTCCCCTTAATATCCATGTCAGACCTGAAGGGCCTGGTAATTGAATTTAGGCGAACCCCCACGCTTTTTTTTTTTTATCAATGAATGAATGAATTGTCGGCTAATACAGAGAACACTCATTGAGTGTTCTCTGTATTACGGGACCCGACAATATAGCCGCAAGTGATTTTAAAAGACTTTTTTTCCTGCACAAATGACACTTTGTGCAGGGACAGTTCTAAGCACCAGAAACATGCACCCCTTCACAGGCATACTATAGATACCCCCCAGCTACGAAATTTAAAGGAATATTACACTTTTATTGTTTCACTTTATTCATTATTAAAATCACTGCTCCTGAAAAAACTGCCGTTTTTAAAACTTTTTTTTGCATTGATCCATGTCCCCTGGGGCAGGACCCGGGTCCCCAAACACTTTTTAGGACAGTAAACGGCATATTACCCTTTAAAATTAGCACTTTAGATTTCTCCCATAGACTTGTACAGGGTGTTCCGGCTTTTCGAATTTGCTGCGAACAGCCCAAATTGTTCACTGTTCGCTGAACAGGCGAACAGGCAATGTTTGAGTCGAACATGAGTTTGACTCGAACTCGAAGCTCATCCCTAGTGCTCAATATAGCTGAAAAAAGAAACAAGTATTGACAGTGTGCACAAAAAAGATAAAAGGCACATGAAGAATACATATGACAGCACTGTCCTGACAAGCTCATGGTTAGCCAAAAACACTATTACCTAGGTCAATTTGTAATATATAGACCAGAACTAAAACAGTAAGGGCCGGTTCACACAGCGAGGCGAGGCGAGGCGACACGGCTCGCCTCGCCTCGCTCCCGCAAGTCGCCCCCATTCAGTACTATGGAACCGTTCTGAGAGGAGCGACTCGAGTCGCTCCGACTCAGAAAAAAGGTTCCTGTACTACTTCGGGGCGACTTCGGGGGCGACTTGCATTGACTTCTATACAGAAGTCCTCTGCAAGTCGCCGCTGAGCTCCCCGCAGGTCGCGGCGAGGTAAGTCGGAGACGCCTCGCCGCGCATCGCTGTGTGAACCGGCCCTAACATTTAAAAAAATAAAATGTATTTCTTTCTAATGCCTTATTAACCCATACCAACCCTAATCAGACCTAATTCATTCCTTCCTCATCTTTTTCCCTTGGCTTTTATTGTTTACAGATTGTTTTACATTTCTATTTTTCACTATTATCTATTTTGTGTCTATTGTTTCAGTGTTTGATATTTTTTCAGTGTCAAAAAAATCAAAATGAAAACAAAGGCTTTATTTAGAAATAACTTTCCCATGATTTTGACAACAAATCAAATGTTAGTGTCATAAATGGGGCACTATGAGTGGCATGAAGATGCACAGGGCTTGATCTCCATTGTAGGCAATGTCATATTATTTGATATAGAAATACATGGTTACAAAAATATGAACATATCAAAGTTCATTCAGTTATAATCATTGAACATTAATAGCTATATAATTTAAAAATTATTCACTAGAATGTTAATCTTCACCTATTTTATATATAAATATTTTAATTAAAAAACAAAAATCATTGCTGAGAAATAGAATGTTGATTTTAACCCTGTAAGCTTTGCTAGATCTCACAAGCTGTAGAAACCAGCTGGTGAAAAATAGAGCATGGCTATATCGGAGGTTCACCTCATCTGTGGTCCTAAATAGGGGGACAAAATGCTGAGTATCAACTTAGTAACCAAGTTGTAAAAATGTTTGCACTCTCTCAGGATCTTTAGTCTCATGGTACTCTGTGAAGCTTCTCAAATGAATTAAAGCTAGAAATGACCCTAGGTTCCATTATCCATAAGAAACATGAGAATATGAACCTTTTTACTAACAGTCAAGCATATTTTTTTTGTGTCAAAACCTAAAGACAAATACCTAGTACTTAATCCATAAATCATGACTGAATTAAAGGCAAAGTTCACCTTTTTTTCTAAATTCCAGCTCCTCTATGTACCAATATATCATTAATGTATCCCTGTTGCAAAAAAAATAAAAGATTTATTTAGTTTAGAGAACAAGGCCTTACCTGAGCCATTGCTGTATTTTCTAGAAAGCTTCATCACTTGCTGGTATGTAGACATGAGACAGAGAAGCCAGTAAGACACACAAAGGAATTCATCAGCTGACCTCATTAGAACACACCTGTGGCTACCTTCCCCTCTTTGAGCAGATTACTTTACTGTGTTTGTGGTGTGATTTTTTAAGGACATGTGACTCAAAAAACGCATTGCGGGTGCGTTTTTACCACTTTTTTTGCTGTGTTTTTACCGCTTTTCCATGGCTTTCAATTGAACCTTTTTGGTGCGTTTTTTTTAGCTTCCCAAACATGCTCCAAAGATTTTTTTTACATTGTGAACACATCCATTGATTTTAAAGGGAGGCATTTTTCTCTTAAACTTTTCAGGCACTTCTTTTTAACGAAAAAAAGGGAAAATATATTGCGCTAACCCCAAAAGTAAAAATTAGTGCATAAACCAGCAGCTACATACGAACATAACCAAATTCATATAAAACTCCAACAATATAATGTAGCGCTAAAAACAGGCTGTGAAAAGCACATGTGACAAATAGTGAAAAAGAAAAGAAAGTATATGAATAAAAGTCCAAATATTCAGTAAGTACAAAAAGTCTTTAGAGTCCTCGCAGGATAAGAATTGTGATAAATCACGTAAAGTAAACGCTAAAAGGTGATCATAAAGACATCTTGAAGCAGTGGATTCTCGGTGAAAATAAACAAGATGGGTACTCTTACCGGAACCATGAGGTCATATGTGCATATAAAGATAGGTGGATCTCCGCAGGTCTACCAGCTATTGAATATATATATATATATATATATATATATATATATATATATATATATATATATATATATATATATATATATATATATATATATATATATATATATATATAGTCCTAACGCGTTTCAACCCCCTGGGGGGGTCTTCTTCAGAGAGATGGTCCAATGGTGTACTTCCAAGGAAATAAAATGAGTTGTTATACTTTTGATGGAGTTCCCCCATAAGATGGTGCCTCAATTTCCTTCACACATCTGGAATGTTACCCGGTCCATATCTACCGCCAGGATGCCAAGGGGAAAGAAGGTAGGGTCAGAGAACCAATGGCGTGGCTCACGAGAGGTCACACGGATGCCACACCCCCCATAAATATAGGGAGTGGGTGCAGATATAGGTAGCCGGATAGTGTGGTAAGTCACACCTGAATTGCTGGGCTTGATAAAAAGTTATCCGAGTAGAGAAGGGAAGGACTGCGACCGAAAAACTAGCCCGAAAGAAGTGACAGGCGCAGTCGCTAACTCGTATTCTATAGAGTCACCCAATCATCCGACAGGTGGAGGTTCAAAAGCTCCTATATATATATATGCAAATGTATTCATCAGTTTAGGCCAATATGTATTCTGCTACATATTTTTGGTAAAAAAAAAGAAATCGCAATAAGCATATATTGATTTGCACAAAAGGATCTTTTGAACCTCCACCTGTCGGATGATTGGGTGACTCTATAGAATACGAGTTAGCGACTGCGCCTGTCGCTTCTTTTGGGCTAGTTTTTCGGTCGCAGTCCTTCCCTTCTCTACTCGGATAACTTTTTATCAAGCCCAGCAATTCAGGTGTGACTTACCACACTATCCGGCTACCTATATCTGCACCCACTCCCTATATTTATGGGGGGTGTGGCATCCGTGTGACCTCTCGTGAGCCACGCCATTGGTTCTCTGACCCTACCTTCTTTCCCCTTGGCATCCTGGCGGTAGATATGGACCGGGTAACATTCCAGATGTGTGAAGGAAATTGAGGCACCATCTTATGGGGGAACTCCATCAAAAGTATAACAACTCATTTTATTTCCTTGGAAGTACACCATTGGACCATCTCTCTGAAGAAGACCCCCCAGGGGGTTGAAACGCGTTAGGACTATATATATTTTTACTGTTATTATATTATACAGTGTCATTTATAGCTGTGTCTGTTAGTGTACGTCCATTGATACCATTGTACTCTGTATATAAGAGTCCGTTTTAATTGTTCAGGTGGAGCTCATGTTTTTTACCAAACATTAAAATACTTTTCATATTATTTTGACATGCATCTATTACTGTTTTTTGCTGCCTAAAAACCCCGTTTGTGGGGGAACTTGTTCTACTCTGATTTGTTTGGGGTGAGCAGCACTCTCCTAGCTCTGTGTAGCAGTGTGTTCTTTTCGATTACAGGGAACATATTTAACCCCTTGATCCCCCCTGATGTTAACCCCCTCCCTGTTAATGTCATTAGTACATTGTCAGTGCATATTTTTAGCACTGATCACTGTAATAATGTCTCTGGTTCCCAAAAAAGTGTCAAAAATGTCAGTTAGGTGTCCGATCTGTCCAATGTCACAGTCCCATAAAAAATCACTGATCGCCACCAATATTAGTAAAAAAAGAAATCTACCCCCTATTTTGTACACGCTAGAACTTTTGCACAAACCAATCAATATATTATTTATTGGGATTTTTTTTAGCAAAAATAAATAGAAAAATACATATTGGCTAAACTGATGAATACATTTGTTTATATATAGAGATATATATATAAAAAAAAAAGAGAGAGAGAGAGAGAGAGAGAGAGAGAGAGAGAGAGAGAGAGAGAGAGATTTTTGGATATGTATTATAGCAGAAACTATTGTTTTTTTGTTTTTTTTAACTATTGTTGTTTTTTTTCTATATTGCCTATCTTTTGTTTATAGCACAAAAAATAAAAATCTCAGAGGTGATCAAATACCACCAAAGGAAAGCTCTATTTGTGTGAAAAAAGGAATTTTGTTTGGATACAAGGTTGCACGACCGTGCAATTGTCAGTTAAAGTAACACAGTGCTGTATTGCAAAAATTGGCCTGGTCATTAAGGGGGTAAATCCTTTTGGGGCTGAAGTGGTTAATTAGTGATCAATGTTCTCACTAAATACACAGACATCATTTTTTTTTTCTTAATTTCATCTTGTATCGATTATTTATTTGGTATTTTGAAGTGTGCAGGAGATAGTTAAAGAAAATGAAAGATAGGCTTCATAACCAGAATTTAATACTTTGTTGTGGGCTTAATTTTAACCACTTTAGCCCCGAAAGGATGTACGCACTTCTTAACCAGGCAATTTTTTGTGTTATTTTAACTGACAATTGTGCAGTCGTGCAATGCTGTACCCAAACAAAATTGATGCCCTTTGCCGCACAAATAGAGCTTACTTTTGGTGTTATTTGCTCACCTCTGCGATTTAAATTTTTTGCGCTATAAACAAAAAAAAGTCACAATTTTGAAAAAAAACAATTTTTTTTACTTTCTGCTATAATGCATATCCAAAAAAAAAAAAAAAATATATATATATATATATATATATATATGCAAATGTATTCATCAGTTTAGGCCAATATGTATTCTGCTACATATTTTTGGTAAAAAAAAAGAAATCGCAATAAGCATATATTGATTTGCACAAAAGTTGGTTTTCACAAAAGTTTTAGCGTCTACAAAATAAGGGAATATTTAGGGACTTTTCATTTTTTTTATTGTTTTTACTAGTAATGGCAGTGATCTGTGATTTTTAGCAGGATTGCAACATTGTGGCAGACAAATCTGACCCTAAGGCCGCGTACACATGGGCGGACTGTTCGCCCAACTTTGTCCGCTGAACAGTGTTTCAGCGGACAGTCCGCTCGTGTGTGGGCTTCAGCGGACAGTTTCAGCGGACAGTCTGACGAACAAAGTTTTTCGGAATTTCCGTAAGACAGTCCGCAGAAACTTGGTTTCAGCGGACAGTCCGCTCGTGTGTAGGCTTGTTCGACAAACTAAGTTTCGCGCATGCTCAGAAAGGATTTACACGGCGAAGGTTGCATTGCAGTGTATTGGACGTCGTATTTCTCGTCCCGTTGTACGTGCCGTTCACGTCATCGCGCACGCTTTCAGCGGACTGTTCGTTCATCGTGTGTGGTCAAGTCCGTTCATGCAAATTTTGAGCGGACTGTTTGTCGGATTGTTTGACGAACAAAGTTGGGTGAACAGTCCGCCCGTGTGTACACGGCCTTAGTGACGCTTTTTGGTGACCAGTGACACCAATAAAGTGAATAAAGTGATCAGTGCAATAAAAATGCACTGATCACTGTATAAATGGCACTGACAGGGAAGGGGTTAACGTTAGTGGTGATCAAACGGTTAAGTGCTTTCTAACTGTCAGGGTAATGGGCTCACTGGTAGTAGAGAGAGATCGCTGTTCCTGATCACAAGGAACAGCTGATCTCTCTCCTCCCGTTAGAACAGGGAACCGCCTTGTTTACAAAGGTACATCCCCCTTCTGCCTCCCTTTCCCATGATCAGGGGTGGCCAGCGGACTTTGAGTCCACTGGACCCACCGGTGAGCTCCCGCAAAAAAGCCAGTGCATGAACTGACATACCAGTACGTCGATTCACGTAGCCGAGTCAGCATCTGGTTAAAATTAAAGCGATCTTGCTGCTTTTCAGTCCAAAAATACACATTTAGGGTGTAACATGTAACATGTTGCTAAGCAACCCCTCTCCCAGTGGAAGATGGGATTTGTAGTTTTTAAATGGAACATGACTATGTTAATGAGTGCACTCATAATCCATTTTCATTTCCTCCAGCTTTCTAACTGAAAGCCCACATATGTCATTGGCTCAGACACAGCAGCTCAGTCCCAGCCAGTGAGGAGGGATCAGGGGTAGGGAGAACTGCATTCTGTGTGTCTTATGGACACACAGAGCCTGCTCGGGAGTGGCACAAGTGCCCCCATAACAAGCGGCTTGCTATGAGGGCATTTAGTGAAGGGGAGTGGCCAGAAGTGCTGATAGGGAACCTGAAAATAAGAGGATTGGGGCTGCTTTGTGCAAAACCGTTGCACTGAACAGGTAAGTATGACATGTTTGTTATTTCCAAAAAATAATGAGCCTTTAGAATCACTTTAAGGTAAACTGCATTTTCAAAAGGACACACATCATGCAGTTTTAACCCAAAAATGCAAAGTAAATATAAAGTACAGTAATAAGAAACAAATATAGTATAGACTCCATGAACAATATTTTAAAATGGTGCGGGCTATATTTTAAACAGGAGGGAAACCGGCCAACTTTAAATCCAAAGAACAACATTATACTACATTTATGTCACACAAAAAAAGCCAGTATAATATTGTACAGACTACATACACAGTATATAATCCCTTTCGTTTTTTTTCCGCATTTTGAATAGATGGGTCGAACACCCCCCCAGTTCTGTTTGCACTAGAGCATACCAAACAGGCAAACAATTTGGCAGAACACACAAACACCATTAAAGTCTATGGGACACGAACATGAATATTCAAAAGTGCCTCCCATGGAGGCGGGTCGTTCACGGCTTTGTTTGGTTTTTTTTTTCGGTCTGTCGACGGAGCGAGAAAAGATGAATGGACTTCGTGGGACATGTGTCTTGTCTTTTGTACCATTTTGACACCTTTTTTGTGAAATGGTAGGGGTACATTTGTAATGGTTGTGGGGATGAGGCCCTTGTCCCCATCAACATGGGGACAAGGTGCTTTGGGGGGCTAACCCAAAGCCCCCTCCCCATGTTGAGGGCATGTTGTCTGGTATGGTTCAAGAGGGGGGTGGCTCTCTCACCCCCCTCTTTTCCTGCTGCCTGCCAGGTTACGTGCTCAGATAAGGATCTGGTATGGAATTTTGGGGGACGCCCATGGCATTTTTTAAAATTTTGGAGTGGGGTTCCTCTTAAAATCCATACGAGACCCTTCAGGCTACCCCAAAATGCTCTCCCCATGTTGAGGGCATGTGGCCTGGTATGGTTCAGGAGAGGGGTCACTCTCTTGTCCCCCCTCTTTTCCTGCCGCCTGCCAGGTTCCGTGCTCAGATAAGGATCTGGTATGGAATTTTGAGGGGACCCCCACGGCATTTTTTTTATTTTGGCGCGGGGTTCCCCTTAATGTATTTTGCATGCTGCAGCCCCTCTAATACTTTACTGAGCTGCATCCTGATCCAGCGATGTGCATGAGAGCCTCGGCTGTCCAGGGACCCTCCTTCCTCATTGGCTGAGACAACAGCGGGTGCCATTGGCTCCTGCTGTTGTCAACCAAAGTCAGTTAGCCAATGAGGAGAGAGGGAGAGTGGGGTTGAGTCACAGCTCCGTGTCTGAATGGATACACAGAGCAGCGGGTTGGGAGCAAGCATGCTCAAGTGCTCCCTTAGCAAGCTGCTTGCTCTGGGGGAATTCAGCAGGAGGATGGGGCCAGGAGTGCCAGTAAGGGACCTGAGAAGAGGAGGATCTGGCCTGCTCTGTGCAAAACCACTGCCCAGAGCAGGTAAGTATAACATGTTTGTTATTTTTAAACAAAAAAAAAACATAGACTTTATTGTCACTTTCAGAGCTTTTGCTAGGCTGAATTCTGAAAAGATGAAGTGCCAGCCAGCTTTTAATCCAATAATGAACATTAGATAATTTTAGATTTTTGACTGATAGAAAAACAAGCAATATATTTTTACTGACTCCATACACAGTTATTTAGCAAATGTATTATGGAGCATATACACGGTCGCATTTTCCGATGAAAAACTCTCATCGGTCTTTTGCTGGCCGAAATTCCGATCGTGCGTACGTGGCATTAGAGTGCACTATTTCTGAAAAACAATTGCCAAAAATATTGTTGATTGCTGATGCAGTAGAATAGGCAACAAACCAATAGACACAGAGTATAATTTACCCTTTAGCAAAGAATATAAAGTCCACTTGTGATTTAATATAGTCGACTTCCAGGTTGACACTGTGTTTCCCACACCAGTGAAAAAAGGAACCTCCACCAGGAATATATTTGCAAAGGCTTACCATCGCATGAATCAGCCTATGGTATACCTCTTAGCTCATCACTTGACAATAGATTGGGCTCAGGATATCTCCAGATGCTTTGTGATTGCCAAACAAAGGCAGCAATAAGACTCTAACTGCGATCTTCTCTAATTGAGCCATCTGTAGGAGTTATGCCTCGTACACACGATCAAACAATCCGGTGGAAAAGTCCGGCGGACTCAAGTCCGCTGGACAATCCCCCCTGTGTGTAGGCTCCAGCGGACTTTTTTTACCCAAAAGACTCGCATTTTGGCGGACAATCCGGCCGCGTGTGCCAGTCCGCCGTACTTTTGAAATGAACAGACTTTTCCTGCCCGGAGAAAAGTCCGCTCATTTTGAGCACGTCTCCAGGTAGCCGGGGCCAGCGAAGGAGGCGTCGCTGGCCCCGTCACCTAGTATGGACTTAAAGGGGAATCCCTACGCTGAAAAATCGGCGTGGGGGTCCCCCTAGGTCCACATCAGACCCTTATCCGAGCACGCTACCCGGCCGGCCAAGAAAGGGGGGGACGAGCGAGTGCCCCCGCTCCTGAGCCGTGCCAGGCCACGTGCCCTCAATATGGGGGGTACCTTGTCCCCATGTTGATGAGGACAAGGGCCTCTTCCCGACAACCCTAGCCATTGGTTGTTGGGGTCTGCGGGCGGGGGGCTTATCAGAATCCGTGAGCCCCCTTTAATAAGGGGGCCCCGGATACTGGCCCCCCACCCTATGTGAATGAGTATGGGGTACAATGTACCCCTACACATTCACCTGTAAAAAAATAAAGTTAAAAAAAACACAACACACAAGGGTTAAAATAGTTTATTGCACAACTCCGGGGGTCTTCCGTCTTCGGGGGTCTCCTCGCCGGACTCCTCCGCTATCTTCTGCTCTTTTGCTAGCTCTTTCACTAGCTGAGGAGCCCGGCTTTCTTCTTCACTGCCGCCCTCTTCTTCCGACTTCGGAGGTCTTGTCCCCCTTTTCGGGGGTCTTGTCCCCCTCTTCGGTTCTTCTTGCCGGGCCACCGAGCCTTCTTCTAGCTCTTTTACAGGCGGTGGCCCAGTCTTCTGTCGCCGCTGTCGCCGTCTTCTGTTCTTCTCTTCTTCTCTTCTGCCCCAGCTGCTGGACCATAGAAAGAAGTTCACTCCCAGCCATCCACATGCCCAGCGGTTGAATGCTAGCTTGGCTAAATTGCTAGCACTTCAACTGCTGCCTTTTCAGTTGGTAGACTCGGCCACCTTCCGTGAGTTTGTGCAATGTGCGGTTCCTCAGTGGCAGGTCCCCAAACACCACTTTTTCTCACGGAAGGCGATTCTGGCTCTCTACCGGAAGACTGGAAGACACTGGAAGACACTGGGGCAGATATTTTGTCAACTCTGCAGGGGCAGGCCGAGAGGTGGTTGACGCCACGTCAGCTTAAGGCCGCGTACACACGGGCGGATTGTCTGCCCAACTTAGTCCGCTGAACCGTGTTTCAGCGGACAATCCGCACGTGTGTGGGCTTCAGCTGACTTTTTCAGCGGACAGTCTGACGGACTAAGTCTTTCGGAATTTCCGTAATTTTGTCCGTCCAAACTTGGTTTTGTCCGTCCAAACTTGGTTTCAGCGGACAGTCCGCTCGTGTGTAGGCAAGTTGGACGGACTAAGTATGGCGCATGCTCAGAAAGGATTTACACGGCCGAAGGTTGCATTGCAGTGTATTGGACGTCGTATTTCTAGTCCCGTCGTACGTGCTGTATACGTCATCACGCAAGCTTTCAGCGGACTGTCTGTTCATCGTGTGTGGTCAAGTCCGTTCATTCAAAAGTTGAACGGTCTGTCGGATTGTCTGACGAACTTAGTTGGGCAGACAATCCGCCCGTGTGTACGCGGCCTTAGCCAGGATTGGTGGTTTGCGACAATGGCACCAACCTTCTCTCCACCCTCCGACAGGGAGCACTGACCCATGTGCTCTGTGTGGCTCATGTCCTTAACTTAGTGGTGCAGTGGTTCTTGGGCAGGTACCCGGGCTTACAGGATGAACTGAAGCAGGCCAGGAAAGTCTGTGTGCATTTCCGCAGATCATTTAATGCTTGTTCTTGGCTGGCTGAGCTCCAAAAGGAGTTGAACCTGCCTAAGAACCGCCTTATATGTGACATTCCCACCAGGTGGAACTCAACGTTGGCCATGCTGCAGCGGCTGCACATGCAGCAGAGGGCCATCAATGAGTACATGTGCGACTACGGCACCAGGACAGGGTCAGGGGAGCTCGGTTTTTTCTCACCACGCCAGTGGGGCATGATCAGGGATGCATGCACTGTCCTGTCCCCATTTGAGGAGGCCACAAGGATGGTGAGCAGTGACAGTGCATGCATCAGTGGCACTGTAACTCTTGTCCACCTGTTGGAGCATACGCTGCGTGGAATAATGGACAGGGCACTTGAGGCAGAATAGAGGCAGGAAGAGGAGGACATCCTTGCCTCTCAAGGCCCCCTTTATCCAGACAGTGTTCATGCTGTCCCACCCATCACACAGGAAGAGGATGAGGAGGAGGAGGAGGATTATTGTGTCAGCATAGAAGTGGACCCTGGCACTCAGCATCAGCAGCAGCAGTCTTGTAGGGATGATGTACAGTCCCAAGAAACCCGTGGACTTGTACGTGGCTGGGAGGAGGTGGCTGCGGATCAAGTTGTCCTTAGTGACCCAGAGGACTCCGGACCGAATCCTTCAGCTAACCTATGCTGCATGGCCTCCCTGATCCTGCAAAGCCTGCGGAAGGATCCTCGTTTTCTTCGGATCAAGGAGAGGGACCATTACTGGCTGGCCACTCTCCTTGATCCACGGTACAAGGGTAAGGTTGCCAACCTTATATTACCATCGCAGAGGGAGCAGAGGATGAGACATTGAGACATCTCCGAGAGGCCTTGCAGAAAGGTCTGTGCAACGCGTTCCCAGAGACTGGGAGGTTACAAACTCCTGGTCCTGAACAACGTGTTGCTGAGGCTTCGGTCAGAAGGAGCGGTGGAGAAGGTGGCCGTCTGACTGATGCGTTCAGACAATTTTTTAGTCCGCAGCTCCAAGGTACGATCAGTTCCAGCAACCATCGCCAGCGTCTGATTTACATGGTGCAGGAATACCTAGGGGCAAGGTCAGACTTGGACACCTTTCCCACCAAAAATCCTCTGGCTTACTGTGTCTTGAGGATGGATCACTGGCCAGAGCTTGCACAGTATGCAATTGAGCTACTGACCTGTCCTGCATCCAGCGTTCTTTCGGAACGCACCTTCAGTGCTGCTGATGGCTTTGTAACCGATCACAGGGTGCACCTGTCCACCGACTCGGTTGATCGACTGACCTTCATAAAGATGAATCAGTCTTGGATCACCACCAGCTACCAAGCACCTGAAGCTGATGTAACTGAATAATTTTTTTTAAAATATCACATCCCTTCAAGACTGCCTATGCTTATGCTGAGTGACTGTCCTGTTATGTTGACTGTCTATCCTCTTCCTCCTCCGCTGATATCTTGGAAGAACATTTTTGGTTCTGGGTGATGCCACCAGCCCAATTTTTCAGCCCCTGTTTAACAGGGGCGTGTAATACAATTTTTGATGCAATGCTTTGCAGCAGGGCTCATTCCTGCACTCCAACTAGAGTATCTGGGAGAGGTTGCAGTGTTGTGGCACCAGCAAGCAGTGCCTAAGGCCCAATTTTTTAGCCCCTGTTTAACAGGGGCATGTAATTACAATTCTTGATATGATATTTCACAGCAGGGCCCGTTCCTGTGCCCCCCGAGAGTAACTGTGAGAACTTATAGTGTTGTGGCACCAGCACCACCACCACCACCACAACCACCAAAGGCCCGATTTTTCTACCACTGTTCAACAATTGCATGTAATTACAATTCTTGATATAATCGTTCACAGCAGGGTGCTCCAGCGGCCCACCAAGAGTCACTTTGAGGGCTTACAGTGTTGTGGCAACACCAACACCTTGTTCCGCCATTTCTGCAGAGCATACTTTAAAACATCCAATTTACAAATGTCTCCTACTTGCAAATGGAAGGAGACAACAGCAAGTGAGATGAAAAAAGACGGACGGCAAAACAAATTATACAGGGGTGATAACCCTTCCCTATGTTTTCCAAAAAGCTTAAAAAGATTTTTTTTTTACTGGAGCTACACTTTAAAAATGTACCAGTTCAAAATTACAAACAGATTCTACTTAACACAACAAACCTACACAGTCCCTGTCTTGTTTGCACCGCCTGTATACTGCTGTTCTGAGTATATAAGGCCTGGGGGCCCCACGCATTTCAGTTTTTTAATATGAGTATGGGGTTCCCCTTAATATCCGTACGAGACCCAAAGTGGCTGGTAATGGGCAGGGGGGCTACGTATGCCATTTTTCTCAATGATTTTCATCCATATTGCCAGAACAAGGTATTACATTAAAACTGCAAGCAGTTTTAAATGACTTTTTTTCCGTTAAATGTAATTTTGTGCAGGGACTGTTCTAAACACGGGAAACACGTGGCACTTCACAGGCATACTATAGACACCCCCAGGTACGATATTTAAAGGACTATTTCACTTTTTTTTTCACTTTAATCATCATTAAAATCAGTGCTCCTGAAAAAATGACCTTTTTATAAAAACATTTTAGGCATTGACTCATGTCCCCTGGGGCAGGATCCAGATCCCCAAACCCTTTTTAGGACAATATCTTGCATATTAGCCATTAAAATTAGCACTTTTTATTTCAAACGTTCGAGTCCCATAGACTTCAATGGGGTTCTAAAGTTCGCACAAATTTTTGGTCCGTTCGAGAGTTCTGGTGCAAACCGAACCGGGAGGTGTTCGGCTCATCCCTAGTCTCCATATCCAGAGTTCTCTTTTTGGGTTCTTGTTCTGGGGAGCTATTATGAATCCTACTCCTTTTTTGTCTACCTCACTTGCTTGGGGGTAGATCGGATCTCCTTTGTTCAATCATGTTAATCTTTTTCAGGTCAAGAGTTTTAGAATTCCTTATTTGATGTGTCTTCCTAGGCTGTGGATTTTGAGGGTGACATTTATAGGTTCTCCCCTGTCAGATCACTCCAAAATGTTGTCTCTTTATTTTATGAAATGTTCTTACTATGAATGGATAAATTATCCTTGAGTTTAGTTTGTAGTTTATAAAAAAAAAAAAAGAGTATGATCCTTATATGGGACCAAAGCTTGTTCCAACATATTGATTTCCACATCAAGAATATCTATCTGTCTATTATATTCTCGAGTGATACAAATAATCATCTCACTTGAGCATTGTTGCAGGTTTTTCTGCCACTCCTTTTTGCATTCAATGCTAATTTGTTCAATGTTTGGAAATATTTGTATTCGCAATCCAAAAGGACTGATATGCTCCCTCAAATACCTATTGAAGGACATAGTGTCCCAAAAAAGGGCTAACTTTTTTTCTGAGAATTCAATCAAGTTTCTGAAAAAGCGAGGGGATTAGGGTCTCAAGTTGGTCATCTTTACCAAACTTGGTTTGGTACCCAGACATGAGATTGTCCCAGACTGCCTCCCTAAAAGGTACTCATGGTACAAGACATAGACAAATGTATCATTAAAGTGCATTAATAGATATTCATAGAAATCCCAAATAATGTTAAAATGTGGAAACAAGCGGAAAGCTCATGCTTTGACTCAAAGAGTATCAAAAGAAGGGAGCGGGTGTTTAACCACCCAATAGCAATAGCAAATAACAAAGAAATAGTACTCTAAATGAGCAAAGAGATCGCTGCAAGCCCCGATATAGAAACGTGTGAGAAGGTTCCCTATGGGGTTTTGTACTACAGCAAATAATCCAAGATAGTTTATAAAAAATATACATTTTATTGAATTGTACAAAATATTCTACAAAATAGCAAGTGTCAGTCAGAGCATGAGCTTTTATAATCAAAACTGGAAGACATACATTGCATACAAAAAATACAGTGTTGGATCAGTGTAATATTGCATAGGTACAATAAACCTTAAAAATGGCACAGTATCTGTAGACCATCATGTAAAAGGAGCCCCAACGTGTTTCGACCACATGTAGTATAGGTCTTCTTAAGGGGGAAAAAGATACAGATTTCTAAAAAATATATAATATTTAAAAAAGTATATTACAACAAGCCAATAGAGAGTATTGGTTCCAGGGAAAAGTTAAATTTCAAGGTTTTATATATTTACCATGGACATTTGTGCATTGTAGCCTCTATTTGGTGCCCACCAATCCAAACCATGCTGCAAGGCAAAAAGCACCCACACCATGGGAGAAGGTGCCCACCCGGCTAAACTGAAGACTTACAAGAGGCCGCATTTATTACAGAAAACAGGGGGCAAATGAGAAGGAGAAAGAATAAAAAGGGAGGGAGGGGATGCAGCAGTGGACTCAAACAGAAAAGGGGCACCAAACTGGAATCGCCAACAGGTCCCTGAATTTCCAAGATGCAATCCCAAGATGCTGTCAGAAATTAAAACAATTGAATTCTATTAATGATTTGGGTGAAAGAAAACTGAGACGAGATTAAGTTGAATTAAAGGAAAAAATACCATGAATTAAAGATGGGGAACAAGAAAGAGAAAAAGAAAATGGGAAATGAAAAAACTGAAAAAACTGTGAATGAAACAAAGAGGAACAAATGAAGACAGATCCATACTGAGAGGTGTGGGGAATGGGGGGAGGGAAATAAAGGAAAAGAGGAAAATAGATGAAGGAACAAAAGGAAAAAAGTGAGAAAAGTGAAACAAACCGCAGAAAAGTGTGGGAGAGTGAGTGGGGTGAGGAACAAAAGGGCGCAAGGAGGAGAAGCAGCAAGGGACAAAAAAGAAAAAGAGAAAGGAAACAAAAAAAAAAGATTCATGGGGGACCCCAGAGGGGAGACCTGAAAAAAGGACAAAAATACAGTGAATGAAGACTAACCCGGAAGGTTAGATAAGTGATGAAAAACAGTGTGTAAAAATCAATGGGGACAGTGCAAATGGTGGCCAAAAATAAGGAGTGAAATGGAGGTGAAGACTGACTAAGTGATCCCCAGTAGTACGGACCTTGGCAGATAAAAAATACACAATTCGGAAAGAAATAAAGAGAACTCACACCCATGATGAGACTTAGAAACAGTGAAATAGATGGTATCAAAAATGTATACCTAATGTACATAAAGTAGTTATTTTCCTCAAGAGGAACAAGTCCCTAGGGACACCTCCTAATTGGGAGTATATCAAAGAATGAGAGGGATGCATCTAAAAATTAGATATTGTATAATATTGAGTAAAACTAGTAAACCTTCCCCCCTCTATATTCTCTGGAATCCATGTACGCTATACCACCTCATCATCTCACTCTCCTCATTGTTCAAACATACTTGACAGTAAGCTGCAGCTGCAGAAGCATCACTGCCAATTGCTGCTTCCTGCCTGTTTCCTTTATCTATGCTCCTGGTACTGTCTTCCTAAACATCTGATAACAAGATTTCACTAACATCATCCTGTATCAAGTAACTCATGCTGTGGTAACATAATTTTGTTACTCTGACTCTTCCAAGTCAGTTTGCAGGGCTGCAGTTTGCAATGGGTGCATTTGGAGCTGCTGGGTAAAATTGTATTTTCCGCACCTAAGAGGATGAGGATAAGAAAGGTTTTGTTAGCCACTCCACAACTTTCTCAGGGTGCTTTGGCTGTATAGCATACCCACTGCCAGAAAGAAAAGGCAGATGTGTGCTGCCTCTTAATAATGTGGCCTAAGCACGGGGCCAGCACCAGCATAAGGCAGCTTCCTTAGGGCACCGGGATAGGGAAGGTGGTAAAAGTTTAATCTTGCATGTTTGCCAAATTGTTAAATCAATTGTCATGGTGGCTGCATCCATGGCTTTGTCCTGAGATTGGAGCTTGAGCCTCACTAGTGTTACTGATTATATCTGATCTGCATTGAGGAGGATCTGAGGTGGGTTCACACACTGTCCAAACCTTCCTGAGCTCAGTGACCTGTACCAGTCCAAAACTTTCCTTTGCACCTCTGGCCAGCAGAGGCATCAGCTGAAGATATGGAGTGGGGAGGGGCAACTATCCCATGCAGGCATTGGCTTCAATACACAAGCAGAGTGACTATGCAGGCAGATACATGACATTTTGTTAGGGCTTTACCTCCAGAATCTTCTCCCACCTGGCTACCAGCATCAGAGAACCATTCACTGACAGCATGGAATATGGAGTGGCACCATGCACTGGTGGATGCACATGTGTGTGGCAATGTAAAATAGGTTGCATAGATGTGCCAGGAGGAGGGGTTAGGGATACAGAGAAAGCTGAAAGGGAGGGGCACAGGGATGTCTTGGGATTGCAGATGTGGGGGAGTAGATGGGGGTGGGGGGAAGTGTGCAGAGATGTTCTGATGGGTGCTGGGGGTATGGATGTACAGAGGTATGGGGGAAAGTGTTGTTCTGGGGGTACAGAGTATGCTGTGGGTACAAAGGCATACTCCCCAACATATGTGTGTCTGGGAGTATGGAGGTGTGGAAGCACAGCGTTGTTCTGAAGTTACAGAGGTGTGAGCTGGGTATGGATGTATGCTGGGGTGTACAGAGGTGTTATGGGGATATGGAGATGTGCTGGGGGATACAGAAGTGTTCCTGTGGTACAGAGATGAGCTGAAGGGTATGTAGGTGTTTTGTGAAGTATGTAGCTGTTCTTGTGTAGTATATGTTCTTAAGGTACACAGGTGTGATGAGGAGTACAGAGGTGTTGTGTGGAGTATGGAGATGTGCTGGGGGTACAAAGATGTTTTTGGGGTTCAGAGGTGTGCTGAGGGGCACAGAGGTGTTCTGTAGGTGCAGAGGTGTTCTTGGTGTGCTGAGGAGTATGGAGGTGTTCTTGGAGTACAGAGGTGTGCTGAGTTGTATGGAAGTGTTCTTGGGGAAAGGAAGGGTTCTGAGGAGTACAGAGGTGCTCTTGGTGTGCTGAGGGGTATGGGGGTGTTCTGGGAGTATGGAGATGTGCTGGGTGGTATGGAAGTGTTTTGTGAAGTATGGAGGTGTTCTTGGGGTACAGCGGTGTACTGAGGGGTACAGAGGTTTTCTGTGGAGTATGGAGATGTGCTGGGGGGGGGGGGGGGTACAGAGAAGTGCTAAGAAAATGAAGGTGTGCTGGGGATGCAGAGGTGTGCTTGGGGGTATGAAGGGTTGCCTAGAGCTGCTCACGAAGAACCTCAACATCCCCACTTAGTAAGGAAACTGTTGTGGATATGGGCTGGATACACTTGTTGTCTTGCTGCTTTCAATGTAATACAATGTTTAGGTCTGGGAGTAGATAAATACTATTTGCATGATATCCAGTTCTGGCCTTCTATCACCTTAACATTTTGTATTACAAAAACCATAGGCACTATGTGTTGTTTTTATACGTGTGTCTGGTAAATTACTAGTTGGGTGCACACTCATACTTGCATGATGTTGGTCTATTTATAATTTGCTTGACATGTCTTGTAATATAAAAAATAGTTTGAGATGTTTTCATCTGAGCTCCTTACCAGGTACATCTGTTCTGCATTGACCCTCTTCTGATCTGCAGTTGACCAGCTAAGCTGCTTCAAGATGCTTTTGGATTCCCATATGGAGAGAAAAGCAGTCTTGATATGAACAAAAGTACACATGGATAACTACACCTGAGCCTTATTTAAAATGGCAGATGGTAAAACATCTTTACAGTCTCCAACACATCCATATCTTGCCTCCCTGTGTGGGCCAGTTAGTCATAAAGCTGTGCTTGCAAGTTTACATTTCTTTTTTTTCTCAAAAGAAAAGGGAAGGAATGGCATTACACAGACATTTTTCCAAAAGGTTGAGAACCGTCTATGTGTGATAATACGTTTTTGCAACATTTGAAGAACTTACTATTACCCCTGAGCCAAGCCAAGCACATCCTCCATATTGCAGATTATGCTCAAATTGGAAAGCAATCATTCTGTGTTTGGTCCCCAAAATATCCATTATTTTAGCAAAAAATTACCTGTGGGAGATTTTTAAAAATTAGAGTTGACATAGATATAGTTCTCTCTTTTAAAATAATAATACAGCAAGTTTTTTATACTATCAGCATACAAACAAAACATTCTGCTGCTTGTTTGTACGCTCTTCAGTTTTTTTTTTTCTACATGTAGCACAGCTTTGTCAGACAGAATAATCAACAAGCACACTTTGCAGAGATGGCACGCTTTGCCAAGAGATCACTGTAGCTGTTTCAGCTTGCTTTCATCATCTGTTATACCATAGGTTTATTTTAGTAGAGATATACACTTGCATCTATTACACATAAAAAGACAGAAAGTCATTGCATTTTACACAAATCAGCTGCTTTATGTAAACTGAGACATGCAGAATTTACAAATGGAATGAGTGATTTCATGTGAATAAAAAGGTGGGATGTTGTAAATCAGTAGTGACAGCCAAATGGGAAAATTGACATTGCACTGTAATCACTCCCAACATCCTCTGAAGTTATTGATCCAGAACCTCTATAATCCCCTTCACATAACACAAGCAATTTCATGTAATACCTGTAATAACAGCACATTCAAACTCAAGTAGCCATCAGAGGCTTTGTATCTAATGGTGAAACAGGCCTCTGCTGCGTGAGTAACAACCAGAGTACAAAAATGCCTGAAGCTCTTTCCTTTATAGGTAACACTATAGAGTAAGAGCCAGTTTAGAAGATAAACATTTGTTGGAGCTGAGAAGAATGAGCAATTAATTGCATGCTTTCAAAATTCCTTGTAAAATGAGCACCAGGAAACACAAGTGAGAAAGTGCAAACTGGATTTGGGAACTGATACACTCTGGGTGTTATCCACAGTGCAGCTATCTGATGTTAATTACAAAAAGAAATGACAGCTGAGAAGTATTTAAGCATTGGGTCATTACATCCTTCCCTGGTGTTGTTTCCATAAAATATTCCACCAGTTTTACAGGTCCCTTCTCAGGCTGATGGATCATTCCAAGTCCTTATCAAAGCTTTGCCAGCTCCTCATTAATATATACAGCAGGATACACTGTTCTATATATCATTGTCTTCTTCTTGGGGAGGGCTAATCAGTCAGCCATTATCAGTCAGTCAGCAGAAGGCAGGTAATCAGACCTGACAGCAAAGAATCATGGGAGATCAGGGAAGGTTAAATGAGGCTGACAGTTGTGATAATGATGATTATACTATAAATTAAGATGTGATGATAAAGGGGAATAAAAGGAACAATCTGAGGCAATATTTGGTTTAACATATCTCTTTTTTGTACTGCTAAATGGCCATAACATTTATCACAGTAAACAAGAATGGGCATTTAACTACCATGATAAAATAGGGCACATCAGATTGAAAATCCCCACCAAGTTGTGATTACTGTCAGGTACTATTTTACAGACAGAATGAAATACTATGGGAACAGACTGCGTAACAAAAAAACTAGCATTATTTTCAGATTGAAGAGAAAATACATCTATTCAATGAATGCCATTCGGTTTTATTTTGTAGATAATTGTTCAAGAACATGTACATTTCTTACTGTTAAACTTTAGAAAAGTTGTGTTCCTGTACTTTTAGGTTTTGCTGAGATGTATTGACTCACCTTTCAGTTTTTGTGCAGCAAATCCTTTGGTAATAATTATGTACAATATTCATTGTTTCTACTGTTTGGACTTTTAAATTTAAAGATACACTGTCCATTAATAATAATACTGTTACCTAGAGGTGCCTGTACTTGTGTTGGGTGAATGGTTCAGCCTGAGCATGAGTTTGGGATGAACCTTGGTTGTTCACCTCATTTGGGGAACACCAAAATTTGCAGGGTAATTAGCAGTTGTTTGCCCGTTGAACACCATGTAATGAACCGCACGCTGCACAGTGCCCTCTACATCCTGATTGCACAGTAAAAATGGTGTGGGGTCCCCCCGCCAGAATCCATATCAGACCTTTATCCGAACATGCAGTCTGGCAGGTCAAGAAAGGGGGGATGGATAAGCGAGTGCCCCCCCTCCTAAACCATACCAGGCCATATGCCCTCAACATGGGGGTGGGTACTTTGGGGAGGGCTCTTCCCCCCACCCCAAAGCACCTTGTCCCTATGTTGATGGGGACAAAGGTCTCTTCCCTACTACCCTGGGCTGTGGTTGTGGGGGTCTGCAGGAGGGGGGGGTTTTTAGAATTTAGCAGCCCTCTTTAATAAAATGGCCCCCAGATCCTGGCCCCCTTATGTGAATGAGTATGGGATCCATACTTGCTCCGCCCACCATGAAGACAAACTGCTGAATGGCTGGCTTGCTGTTAGACAGTGCTTATATAAGTAAGGGCAGGGCCACCTGCCTATATCACCTAGTGGCACCGCCCCCTTCTGACATCACAGACCAGTGTATGCTGGATCGGTGATGTAACAAGAGGCCGGTGCTACCAGGTGGAGTCACCAGGTGGCCCTGCCCTTACCTATATAAGAACTGCACATTTTTTTTCATTGATACATGTTTCCCCAGGGCAATACCCAGACCCCCATACCCCCGTTTTTGACTTTTGATTTTGACTGTTCAGCTCCCATAGACTTCTATGGGGTTCGCTGTTTGGGCCAGAACTTTTCCTCTGTTCGGGAGTTCTGCTGTGAACCAAACAGGGAGTGTTCAGCCCATTTCTAGTCTGTACATACCAACAGTAGCAAAATGTGAGGTGCCCTGATTACAAAGTTCTGACACTGGCATTTTACGAGTCCCTGGGCTGTAATAAAAAGTAAAGCTTTACATTTTCTGCCTTCTGCACACTCCTATTGGCCATTCTTATTGATAGGCCAACAGGAATGTTCAGAAGGCAGAAAAAGTAGAACTTTACTTTTTAGTCCAGCCCAGGGACTTGTCTGTATTTGCAGAACTTTGGAGATTGCTGCAAGTAAGTCTTTTTAATTTAAAAGAAATATTAAAGCTCAGCTCCAGACAAAAATGCTCATTCATACAAGTAAAAGGTTCATCTACATTAACAATTTTTTTCTTCATTCTTTATTATTATTTATTTATATTTTATTCATTATTTATCTTTTCTCTCTTTTTTTTATAGTTATTTTAATGCATTTTGCAGCAATTTCTCATCAGAGTCTTTTTCCATACCCTTTAACACCGGTTGAAAATCTGGATTGCCCTTGGCTGCTTTCTGCGAGCCAAGTAACCAGTCTCCTCCATAAATACTTGGCGTTCATGTTCAGGTGTTCAGTGCTGATGTGCTGGAGCTAACACTCTCTGAGTTAGGGTGGATGAAAATGTGCAGAGCCAGCGTGTTCCCTCTCAGTTCTACCACCTTTGACATTTTTCTTTTAGCCATCCATTGCTCCACATACCATACACATGGCTGGCCACATACTTGGTTACATGTTTATTAAAGTGCTATGCAGAAGGCCTTTACACATCATGTGTTAGACAATTGGAAGGATCCACCCCAATGTCCCTTAAATTGCTGTCCATTAATGCCTGGGGTTTGAACCACCCAGCTAAATGTTTCTCCCTATTGAAGGAAGCCATGGAATCCAAGGCTGACATTGTGATCGCTCAGGAGACACATTTCAAAGCGTCAGCTGCTCCGCAGTATCAACACAAAGTTTTGCATTTATCTTCTCTGCAGAATACTCCTCTAAAAAAAAGAGGCGTTCTTATATTTATTAATAACACTGTCTTATTCAAGCTTCACTCTGTCATTATTGTAGATGCTTGGTACATTAACTTGGTTTGCACCATTAATAATAAGGTGTATATGATTGTAAAGGTATATGCTCCCAATTCTAACCATGGTACTTTTTTACATAAACTATTCAAATGTATTGCTAAGCATAAGCATAGTAATTTGATCATTTGTGGTGATATATGAATTTAGTTCTTGGTCCACATTTAGACGCAACCTCTAACGGGAGGTCTTACTCCTTTTCTCTGTCCAATCTCATATTTCGTGAAGATGTGTATGATGTTTGGCCATGCTTGCATGCATGAAAATCTGATAATGCATATTACTCACCTAGATTAAATTCCTATTCGTGAATTGATCTCTTTCTGGTAGACAAGAGGTTGCTGCAACAGGTATCCTCTTCTGACTTTGCTGACATCACGTGGTCTGACCAAGAGGCTGACTCAATCACAGTTTCGAAACAGGATACCTGCCTACCTGATTAACGAGCCAGCCACTAAAAATATGCTCAATCAGCATCTTAGCTACTACTTATCCAAACAAAAGAAATCGCTGCTCCAGGTGAGACTGGAAGCCTAATGATATCACAGGTGCCCACCTTGGCTCACCTCCACATACGATCAACACTGAAGAAATGGCTTCACTCCAAGATCCATCAAAATTCTTGTTTAATAAAGAACATCCCAAGTGTTATGACATTACAAATGGTAGACGTGTTTCACACACTAACAGGTGCGCTTATTCATTACTTTAACACTAACGACTACTTTAACACTAACAACACACCTGCCATTGATATCTTTAACCTTTGAAACACGCACAAGGCATATATGCGTGGCATTCTGATACAGCTAGGTGCAGAGTCCAATTGACCCAAATCTGAAAATATGCAGCATATGATGTCCGAGTTGGAAGATCTGAAGTGGCAAAATAGGGCTGCCCAGGCTTGACAAGCTTTGATTGGAACTCCATTCCATGCTACAGAAGAACCACAGCCTTCTGCTTCAACAGCTTAAACTGTGGTACTATGCATCTCACAATAAAGCTGGGAAATTCTTTGCTTCTAGACTAAAAGCTTACAGAAATAAGTCTAAAATTCTATTCCTTTATCATCCCTCTATCAAACAAAAGTTGACCAACCCCAGACGCATTCACAGATTTTTCCAGGTCAGTATAATTTGAAGGATCATCCACCTATCCCACAACCTTGCTGACTCAATCTCCTCTTTCTTGGACAAACTTAAATTACTGTCCTTGACCCCTCCAATCTTGACAAATATATATATATATAGCTAGCTATCTTGCTCATTTTAAATAGAGCTTGCAGTCAGTGGTAGGAGATTGTGCGTGCTGTCTGCATGCTCTGAACCCAGTATACACTGCTATATCCATCTATATAGCTAGCTATCTTGCTCGTTTTAAATAGAGCTTGCAGTCAGTGGTAGGAGATTGTGCGTGCTGTCTGTGTGCTCTTAACCCAGTATACACCGCTATATCCACCTATATAGCTAGCTATCTTGCTCATTTTAAATAGAGCTTGCAGTCAGTGATAGGAGATTGTGCGTGCTGTGTGCGTGCTCTGAACCCTGTATATACCGCTATATCCACCTATATAGCTAGCTATCTTGCTCGTTTTAAATAGAGCTTGCAGTCAGTGGTAGGAGATTGTGCGTGCTGTCTGCGTGCTCTGAACCCAGTATACACCGCTATATCCCTCTATATAGCTAGCTAAATGGAGTTGGTAGTCAGTGGTAGGAGATTGTGCGTGCTGTCTGCGTGCTGTCTGCGTGCTCTGAACCCTGTATACACCGCTATATCCATCTATATAGCTAGCTAGCTTGCTAATTTTAAATAGAGCTTGCAGTCAGTGGTAGGAGATTGTGCGTGCTGTCTGCGTGCTCTGAACCCTGTATACACCGCTATATTCACCTATATATCTAACTATCTTGCTCGTTATAACTAGAGCTTGCAGTCAGTGGTAGGAGATTGTGCGTGCTGTCTGTGTGCCCTGAACCCAGTATACAACGCTATATACATCTATATAGCTAGCTATCTTGCTCATTTTAAATAGAGCTTGCAGTCAGTGGTAGGAGATTGTGCGTGCTGTCTGCGTGCTCTGAACCCAGTATACACCGCTATATCCACTGTAATGTTCGGGGGACCAGGTAGATCGCAGGACACAGGCTTTGCACACAACAAAGGGTTTATTAAACTTAAATCGCTTTACAGCAGCCAAAAACAAAAGGAAAAAGGTTTGTAGTCTCACCGACTTGCAAAGTCCAGAACAGCTGTCTTTATCAGAAACAGAGCTTGATCTTGATGGCAGGTAGCTTCCCCTGCCAGGAGCCTTCCAAACAGGACACTGCTGTCCACTTCAGCTGCTGCAACCCAAACAAACACCATCCACCATGTGTTCTCCACTCCTCCACACCCACCTACCACTTCCTGTCTTGTTTTTTAAAGGCACTCCCTTAACAGGTGGGTTAATCAAATGTTATTCATTTAAAAAGACCACAACCCAAACAGAGGGGAAATATAGCGTCCTTCCAGGACCCAGCCACGGCGTCCTGTACATATCCCCCCCCCCTGTGCCCCAACGCCAAGGAGGTGGAGGCAACAGTGGAGCTCAAACAATGGACTCGGGAGAGGGCATCTGCATTTTGATGCAGTCTCCCGGGCCTATGCTCCACTACAAATTTAAATTCCTGGAGTGCCAGGAACCACCGGGTAACCCTGGCATTAGTCCCTTTTCCCTGTCTCAGCCATGTTAAAGGGGCATGGTCAGAAATCAACCTAAACTTCCTTCCCAAAAGGTAATATCTGAGGGATTCCAGAGCCCACTTAATGGCCAGACACTCTCGTTCAATTATGGCATAGTTTTTCTCCGCTGGTGTTAACTTCCTGCTGAGGAAGACTATCGGGTGTTCCTCGCCATGAATAACCTGTGACAACACCGCTCCCAATCCTACATCGGAAGCATCAGTCTGGACAATAAATTCTTTTGAAAAATTGGGTGCTACAAGGACAGGGTGTTGGCACAGCGCCGACTTGAGCTCCAAAAAAGCCTTCTCAGCGTCTGCATTCCACTCCACCATGACCGATTTCCAACCCTTAGTCAGATCGGTCAACGGAGCCGCCAACGTGGCAAAGTTGGGTACAAACCTCCTGTAGTATCCCACCATGCCCAGGAATGCACGTACCTGCTTTTTTGTGAGGGGGCGGGGCCAATTCTGTATAGCCTCTATCTTGTTGACCTGAGGTTTCACTACCCCTCTACCCACGATATAACCCAGGTATTTCACCTCCTCCATTCCCAAAGCACATTTTTCAGGGTTTATTGTAAACCCCTCCTTCCAAAGAGAGTCCAGCACTGCCTGCACTTTGGGCAAATGTGATTCCCAGTCTTTGCTAAAAATGACTATATCATCCAAGTACACTGAGGCATACTTCCGGTGAGGTCGTAAAATCCTATCCATTGCTCTCTGGAACGTGGCTGGAGCAGTTTGCAATCCAAAAGGCATCCTTTTGTACTGAAAACTCCCCTCTGGGGTAGAAAAAGCTGTTTTCTCTCTAGCGGCCTTAGTCAACGGTATTTGCCAATACCCCTCGGTAAGGTCTAACGTGGTGATATACCTGGCTGGACCTAGTCTCTCGATAAGCTCATCTACCCGGGGCATGGGGTAGGCATCAAACCGGGAAACTTCATTAAGTTTCCGGAAATCATTGCAAAATCGCAGAGTCCCGTTGGGCTTCGTTACCAACACAATCGGGCTCGACCACTCACTCTGCGATTCCTCAATAATCCCTAGGTCTAACATCTTTTTTACTTCCTCTGAAACGGCCTTCCTTTGAGCCTCTGGGATGCGGTAGGGCCGGACAAAAACTTTGACTCCTGGTTCTGTGACAATATCATGCTCTATGACACTAGTGAGCCCTGGCAAGTCTGAAAATTTTTCTTTATTTCTCTGCAAGAACTCCTTTGCCTGCTGACTTTGGGTTTTAGACAGGGTATTTGCTACTTGGACACTCTCCACCCCAACCCGAGGCTCAAGTTTTGTACTAGCCAGGGAGGTCACTGGTTCCCTGTCTGTCCAGGGCTTTAGCAAGTTTACATGATATATCTGGAAGGGTTTCCTCTTGCCTGGCTGGTGGACTCTATAATTTACCTCTCCCACTTTTTCTACAACCTCGAAAGGGCCTTGCCATCTGGCCAAGAACTTACTTTCCACAGTGGGAATCAACACTGCTACTCGATCCCCCACTTGGAAGTTCCTAATTTTGGCTGCCCTATTATAGACCCGTCGTTGAGCCTCCTGGGCTTTTTGTAAGTGTTCCTTAACTAGCGGCATCACCGTTCGGATCCTCTCCTGCATTTGAGAGACATATTCAAGAACACTTTTATGCTGAATTGGTTCACTTTCCCATTCTTCTTTAACAAAGGCCAGTAATCCACGAGGTCTCCGCCCATATACCAATTCAAAGGGTGAAAACCCAGTGGAGGCCTGGGGCACTTCTCGGATAGCAAATAGGAGAGCTGGTAACAGGCAGTCCCAGTCTTTCCCATCCCTTTGTACCACTCTCTTGAGCATAGACTTATGGGTCTTATTAAAACGTTCTACCAATCCATCTGTTTGGGGATGGTAGACCGATGTGCGCAGCTGTTTAATCCGGAACAGTTTGCATACATCAGCCATAACCTTCGACATAAACGGGGTGCCCTGGTCTGTGAGAATTTCCTTGGGAAAACCTGTCCGTGTAAACAACTGGAATAACTCCCATGCAATAGCCTTAGAGGAGGTATTCCGTAGGGGTAGCGCCTCAGGATATCGAGTGGCATAGTCGAGGATCACCAGTATGTAAGAATGACCTCGAGCCGACTTTACCAAGGGACCCACTATATCCATGGCTATCCTCTCGAATGGGACCTCAATTATGGGCAGAGGGACCAACGGGCTCCGGAAATGGGTCGCTGGAGCGGTCAACTGACAGGTGGGACAAGAGGTACAGTATCTCCTTACCTCTGCTTTCAAGCCTGGCCAGTAAAACCGGTCTGCGATCCGTGCCTCCATCTTTTCAACTCCCAGGTGTCCCCCTAACACATCATCATGGGCCAGGTCCAGGACCTTGCGTCTATACTGTTGGGGTACCAATAATTGTTCTACCACATTTTCTCTCACTTTAGTAACCCGATAAAGCAATTCATTACATATTGAAAAATGTGGCCACCGCTCATTAGCACCTGGCTCTTGGGGCTCCCCATTTATTACTACAACCTGTTCCCGTGCCCTGGCCAAAGTGGGTTCCTGCATCTGGGCAGTACCAAATGCCCCCTGGGGAACACCCAAATCTGGCAAGTCAGGAGTAGAGGCCATTTCCTCATCCTCTTACCCCAGCATTACCTGGAGCGGGGAGGGTTCCCCCCCCTCAGTGTTCAGGTAGGTCTGAGACCCCCACATATTGACATCCTTAACAGTATCAGCACTATTTTCATCATTATTAACCAAAGTCTTGGCGTTTTTATCAACTGGGTCCATATTACGAACATGTGGCATCTCAGGGTTATTACCCTCAACAACAGGAACAGAGGGACTAGTTTCTTCCCAGTCTCTGGACCTTTCAGATAGTTCTCCTTGTCTCCAAAGTTTTGCAAATAACGGACAGTCACGTCCTATGATAACGTCATGTACCAAGTTTTTTACCACCCCCACCTCTTGAGTACTAGTGCCACATGCTGTGGAGATGGACACCGAGATGAGAGGGTACTCTCTAGTGTCCCCATGAATGCACACAACCCGCAAAATTTTGCTTACCGGACCAATCTTCCCAATTACTCTAGGGTGAACCAGGGTTACCATGCTTCCAGAGTCCAGCAAAGCCTGTGCAGGGTGGTGGTTCACTTGGACTTCACACTCAAACTTCCCCTCTCCAAGGTCAAGATGTGTTGTACACGCTTTATGGGCATAAAAAGACTCCCTCCGAAGAACCCCGCATTCCATGGGTTCTTCCTGCAATGGGCAGTGGGCCCGGGTATGGCCCCAGGCATGACATCGCCAACATTGTACATCCCCTCCTCTCCGATCAGGAACAGGTCGCTGAGGGGGTAACGGGTGTGACTCTTGGCCTTCCGGGGGTGTTGGTTCCAGGGCTCCTGGGGACATCCTTTCGAAGGGCGGCAGTTGGTCGGAAGGGCCGTGGCAGACTGGGCCCTTGACGCTTGGTGGGGCCAAGCAGATCCTCCACCACCGTATATCGTTCCACCATCTCAACAAGGCAGTTCGCGGTTTTGGGGTCTCCATGGCTGACCCACCGTTGAAGGTCATCTGGCAGTGACCTTAAGTATCGGTCCAGCACGACCCGCTCCACAATTTGGGTGCCAGACAACACTTCGGGCTGCAGCCATTTTTTTACTAGTTGCACCAGGTCATGCATTTGAGATCGCGGTGGCCGGTTTGAACGATACTTCCATTGGTGCACTCGTTGGGCCCGAACGGCCGTAGTCACCCCCAACCGAGCCAGTATTTCTGCCTTTAGTTTTTGATAATTTTTAGCATCTTCTGGTGGTAGGTCAAAATAGGCTTTTTGAGAATCTCCGGTGAGGAAAGGAGCAATTAAGCCGGCCCACTGGTCCTGGGGCCACCCTTCTCTCTCTGCCGTCCTCTCAAATGTTGCCAGAAACGCCTCTACGTCATCACTCAGGGACAACTTCTGCAAAAAATGGCTTGCCCTTATGGTCACCTGGTTGCCAGGGGCAACGGTCACTTGTTCACGGCCCTGAGAAAGCTGCTGCACTGCTTCTTTTAAGGCCGCCATCTGAGCCTGCATAACCTCTTGTTGGGTCGCTAGCTGGGCTGCTAACTGGGCCACCAACTCGTTGTGGTGCGTTTTTTGTACCTCCAGCTGGGTTGCTAAGCGCTGATTAGCTTCCTCATGGCGAGTCTGCGCTTGTATATTAGCTAAGGACAGCTGTTTAATTAGCTCCTCCATTGTTTCAGCTTTCAACAGCTGTGCAGCTTTAACCCAGGACATAAATTCACTGTACTGTCCCTTTAAATGTCAGTTCAAATCCCATGCAAAAAAAAAATAAAAAATAGCAAGAAAAAACGCCTGTTACTTTGTCCTGCCCGCATTCGAGCACCACTTGTAATGTTCGGGGGACCAGGTAGATCGCAGGACACAGGCTTTGCACACAACAAAGGGTTCATTAAACTTAAATCGCTTTACAGCAGCCAAAAACAAAAGGAAAAAGGTTTGTAGTCTCACCGACTTGCAAAGTCCAGAACAGCTGTCTTTATCAGAAACAGAGCTTGATCTTGATGGCAGGTAGCTTCCCCTGCCAGGAGCCTTCCAAACAGGACACTGCTGTCCACTTCAGCTGCTGCAACCCAAACAAACACCATCCACCATGTGTTCTCCACTCCTCCACACCCACCTACCACTTCCTGTCTTGTTTTTTAAAGGCACTCCCTTAACAGGTGGGTTAATCAATTTTATTCATTTAAAAAGACCACAACCCAAACAGAGGGGAAATATAGCGTCCTTCCAGGACCCAGCCACGGCGTCCTGTACACCACCTATATCGCTAACTATCTTGCTCGTTTTAAATAGAGCTTGCAGTCAGTGGTAGGAGATTGTGCGTGCTTTCTGCGTGCTCTGAACCCAGTATACACCGCTATATCCATCTATATAGCTAGCTAGCTTGCTCATTTTAAATAGAGCTTGCAGTCAGTGGTAGGAGATTGTGCGTGATGTCTGCGTGCTCTGAACCCTGTATACACCGCTTTATCCACCTATATAGCTAACTATCTTGCTCGTTTTAACTAGAGCTTGCAGTCAGTGGTAGGAGATTGTGCGTGCTGTCTGTGTGCCCTGAACGCAGTATACACCGCTATATCCATCTATATAGCTAGCTATCTTGCTCATTTTAAATAGAGCTTGCAGTCAGTGGTAGGAGATTGTGCGTGCTGTCTGCGTGCTCTGAACCCAGTATACACCGCTATATCCATCTATATAGCTAGCTATCTTGCTCGTTTTAAATAGAGCTTGCAGTCAGTGGTAGGAGATTGTGCGTGCTGTCTGCGTGCTCTGAACCCAGTATACACCGCTATATTCACCTACATAGCTCTTCTCTAATTGAGCCATCTGCCATCTGCAGGAGTTAGTGGATGTTGTGTGTGCCTCCAGCACAATATACACTACCCAATTGCAACTCCCTTCAGGCCATTACCATGTCTGGAAGGCCAGCAAGGAGAGGCAGACAGGCGTGAGCCGATAAAAGAGGGCAAGCAGGCTCTGTGTCTAGAGACAACAGTGCTGGTCGTGGACACGGTGCATCGTCACCATCAGCACGTGGCCATGGGACACGCTTGTCCTTCTTTTCGGCAGCTGGACATGTTGAGCCGCAACATGCCAACGACTTGGTAGAGTGGATGACCAAGCCCTCTTCTTCCTCCTCATCCTCTCTCACCCAGGCTCAGGGTACTAGCAAAGCAGCTGCCAACGCATCGTCTTCCCTCCTCTCAATGTCATCATCAGTGACTCCTTCCCTAGACCCACCACGTCCTCCTGAGGAGTCTCCTGAACTCTTTGAGCACAGTGTTGGGTACATGCTCCAGGAGGATGCCCAGTGTTTTGTAGGCTCAGATGATGATACTCAGCTAGAGGAAGGCAGTAGCATAAATGCAGAGAGAGGGGATGCTCAAGAAGGACAGCAATCTGGCAGTCATGTTCCACAAGCTGCAGCATACTGCCAGGTTGATGAAGAGGGAGGGGATGATGAGGGCACTGACTCCACGTGGGTGCCTGGTAGGAGAGAGGAGGAGGCACATGTCCAACGAGGCAGGATGCCCTCTGGGGGCCAGCTTAGGGGCAGCACACTGACTGAATCACACCGCAGAGCTCCGCCTGTGCAGGGCGCTGCCTCTGCGCGTTATTCTAAAAGTTCTTTGGTGTGGGCCCTTTTTGAGACAAGTGCATCATTTGCAACATATGTCTCAAGCGTATCTCGCGTGGCCAAAACATCAGCCGCTTGGGCACCACATGCTTGACCAGATATATGTTGACCTGCCATGCAGCTCGTTGGCAAGCGTACCTCAAAGACCCACACCAAAGAACAAAGCGGACCTCTTCTTGCTCCTCATCAGCTGGCATCTCCAACCCCACTAGACCTTCAGTCCTCTCTGAAACCTGCTCTGAGAGGAATGAAGGTGTAGAATTAGGTGTGTCACAGCCAAGTGCTTCTGGGCACTCTGCTAGCAGTACACCCACGTCCGATTATAGCAGGCAAATGTCCCTGCCCCAGCTGCTGGACCGGCGAAAGAAGTTCACTCCCAGCCATCCACATGCCCAGCGGTTGAATGCTAGCTTGGCTAAATTGCTAGTAGCTCAACTGCTGCCTTTTCAGTTGGTAGACTCGGCCCCCTTCCGTGAGTTTGTACAATGTGCGGTTCCTCAGTGGCAGGTCCCCAAACGCCACTTTTTCTCACGGAAGGCGATTCCGGCTCTCTACCGGCATGTGGAAGGCAATGTCCTTGCCTCGCTGGACAGGGCGGTCAGCGGTAAGGTGCATATTACCGCTGACTCATGGTCCAGCAGGCATGGACAGGGACGTTGCCTGTCTTTCACGGCCCATTGGGTCACTCTTCTGGCAGCTGGGAAGGATGCAGGAAAAGGTGCAGTAGTGTTGGAGGTTGTTCCATCACCCCGCCTCCAAAATGCTACTATTGGTTGTGACACACCTCTCTCCTCCACCCCCTCCTCTTCTTCTTCCTCCATGGCCTCTTCCAGTGCTCTGTCCTCAGAACCAGCGGTGCTCCGTAGGCGTTCCAGGGGCTACGCAAGTACGCAGGCAAAACTATGCCATGCCATGCTTGCGTTGGTTTGTTTGGGGGACAGGAGCCACACTAGGGTGGATGTTTTGTCAGCTCTGCAGGGGCAGGCCGAGAGGTGGTTGATGCCACACCAGCTTAAGCCAGGAATTGTGGTTTGCGACAATGGCACCAACCTCCTCTCCGCCCTCCGACAGGGACAACTGACCCATGTGCCATGTGTGACTCACGTCCTTAACCTGGTGGTTCAGCGGTTCTTGGGCAGGTACCCGGGCTTACAGGATGTCCTGAAGCAGGCCAGGAAAGTCTGTGTGCATTTCCGCCGATAAATTTTAATGCCTGTGCTCGGCTGGCTGAGCTCCAAAAGGAGTTGAACCTGCCCAAGAACCGCCTTATATGTGACATGCCCACCAGGTGGAACTCAACGTTGGCCATGCTGCAGCGGCTGCACACGCAGCAGAGGGCCATCAATGAGTACCTGTGTGACTACGGCACCAGGACAGGGTCAGGGGAGCTCGATTTTTTCTCACCACGCCAGTGGGGCATGATCAGGGATGCATGCACTGTCCTGTCACCGTTTGAGGAGGCCACAAGGATGGTGAGCAGTGACAGTGCATGCATCAGTGACACTGTACCTCTTGTCCACCTCTTGGAGCATACGCTGCGTGGAATAATGGACAGGGCACTTGAGGCAGAACAGAGGCAGGAAGAGTAGTGCCGCGTACACACGAGCGGACTTTTCAACATCCAAAGTCCGACGGACTGAGTCCGTCAGACTATTCGATCGTGTGTGGGCTGCAACGGACTTTTGACTCGCCAAAGTCCGAAGGACTTTAGAATATGGAACATGCTTCAAATTTTTCCGAAGGAACTCCGCCGGACCCGGTCCCTTCGAAAAATTCGCTCGTGTGTATGCTACTCCGACGGACTAAAACCGACGCTAGGCCAGCTATTGGCTACTGGCTATGAACTTCCTTATTCGAATCCAGTCGTACGTCATCACGTTCGAATCCGTCGGAGTTTAGTGTGATCGTGCGTGGCCAAGTCCGCTCAGCCGAAAAGTCTGTCAGAACTCCGTCGGAATTCCAGCAGAACTCCGACGGAACTCCTTCGGAAGTCTGTCGGACATAAGTCCTCTCGTGTGTACGGGGCTTAGGACTTCCTTGCCTCTCAAGGCCCCCTTTATCAAGACAGTGTTTCTGCTGTGCCACCCATCACACTGGAAGAGGATGAGGAGGAGGAGGAGGAGGATGATTGTGTCAGCATGGAGGTGGAGGCTGGCACTCAGCATCAGCAGCAGCAGCAGTCTTGTAGGGATGATTTACAGTCCCAAGAAACCTGTGGACTTGTACGTGGCTGGGAGGAGGTAGCTGTGGATCATGTTGTCCTTAGTGACCCAGAGGACTCCGGACCGAATGCCTCAGCTAACCTACGCTGCATGGTCTCCCTGATCCTTCAAAGCCTGCGGAAGGATCCTCGTATTCTTAGGATCAAGGAGAGGGACCATTACTGGCTGACCACTCTCCTTGATCCACGGTACAAGGGTAAGGTTGCCGACCTTATCTTGCCATCGCAGAGGGAGCAGAGGATGAGACATCTCCGGGAGGCCTTGCAGAAAGGTCTGTGCAACGCGTTCCCAGAGACTGGGAGGTTACAAACTCCTGGTCCTGGACAACGTGTTGCTGAGGCATCGGTCAGAAGGAGCGGTGGAGAAGGTGGCTGTCTGACCGATGCTTTCAGACAATTTTTTAGTCCGCAGCCCCAAGGTATGATCGGTTCCAGCAACCATAGCCAGCGTCTGATTTACATGGTGCAGGAATACCTAGGGGCAAGGTCAGACTTGGACACCTTTCCCACCGAAAATCCTCTGGCTTACTGGGTCTTGAGGATGGATCACTGGCCAGAGCTTGCACAGTATGCAATTGAGCTACTGGCCTGTCCTGCATCCAGCGTTCTTTCGGAACGCACCTTCAGTGCTGCTGGTGGCTTTGTTACCGATCACAGGGTGTGCCTGTCCACTGAATCAGTTGATCATAGTTTCATAGTTTCATACTTTCATAGGTTGAATAAAGACACCAGTCCATCCAGTTCAACCTGAGTGAGTGTCTACCATTGTCCCTATCCCTGTACATTGCACATTCACATTGGTCCCTACCCTCAAGGAGCCCACAATCCAAGGTCCCCATTCATATACTAGGGCAAATTTTGGACAGAAGCCAATTAACCTACCTGCATGTCATGTTTAACAGGGGCGTTAAATTAAAAATGTTGATGCAATGCTTTGCAGCAGGGCTAATTCCTACACTAAAACTAGAGTATATGGGAGAGGTTGCAGTGTCATGGCACCAGCACCAGTGCCTAAGGCCCAATTTTTCTGCCCCTGTTTAACAGGGGCGTTTAATTACAATTTTTGATGCAATGCTTTGCAGCAGGGCTAATTCCTGCACTAAAACTAGAATATATGGGAGAGGTTGCAGTGTGGTGGCACCAGCACCAGTGCCAGCAGCCCAATTTTTCATCCCCTGTTTAACAGGGACATGTAATTACAATTCTTGATATAATATTTCCCGTTCCTTTGCCCACCCAGAGTAACTGTGAGGACTTATAGTGTTGTGACACCAGCACCACAACCACCAAAGGTCAATTTTTCTACCACTGTTCACCAATGGCATGTAATTACAATTCTTGGTATATTTGTTCACAGCAGGGCGCTCCAGCGCCCACCAACAGTCACTTTGAGGGCTTACAATGTTGTGGCAAAACCAACACCTTGTTCCGCCATTTCTGCAGAGCATATAGGGCAGGCCCCTACTTTCAAACATCCAACTTACAAACATCTCCTACTTGCAAACGGAAGGAGACAGCAGCAAGTGAGATGAAAAAATACGGACGGCAAAACAAATTATACAGGGGTGATAACCCTTCCCTATGTTTTCCAAAAAGCTTAAAAATAGTTTTTTTGACTGGAGCTACACTTTAAAAATGTGCCAGTTGAAAATTACAAACAGATTCAACTTAATACAACAAATCTACACAGTCCCTGTCTTGTTTGCACCGCCTGCATACTGCTGTTCTGAGTATATAGGGCCTGGGGGCCACACGTATTTCCTTTTTTTAATATGGGTACGGGTTCCCCTTAATATCCGTACAAGACCCAAAGGGGCTGGTAATGGGCAGGGAGGGCTACCCATTCCATTTTTCTCAATGATATTCAACCATATTGCAGGAACCAGATATAACATTAAAATCGCAAGCAGTTTTAAATGACGTTATTTCGTTAAATGTCATTTTGTGCAGGGACTGTTCTAAATACGGGAAACACGTGGCACTTCACAGGCATACTATAGACACCCCCCAGGCACGATATTTAAAGGAATATTTCACTTTTTTTTCACTTTAATCATCATTAAAATCAGTGCTCCCGCCAAAACGGCCGTTTTTAAAACTTTTTTTTTTTTTTTTTTTTACTTTTTTTTGCATTAACCCATGTCCCCTGGGGCAGGAGCCAGGTTCCCAAACCATTTTTAGGACAGTATCTTGCATATTAGCAGTTAAAATTAGCACTTTTAATTTCGAACGTTCGAGTCCCATAGACTTCAATGGGGTTCTAACATTCGTACGAATTTGCGGTCCGTTCGAAAGTTCTGGTGCGAACCGAACTGGGGGGGGGGTGTTCGGCTCATCCCTACCCATGAGGTGTTTCAGGATTCAGATAATGCTGCGACTGGAGCAAGGTCAGAAGGAAGCCTAGGTCATGAGCCGGATTGGTATCAGAGCAGACTTGTTCAGGTGGATAGCCGAGGTCAAACACAGGAAGCAAACAGGAGACAGGTTAAGGTCAAGCCGGATAGGTAACAGGCGACACAGCAACAGGAATATCACAAGGATGACACACTGGAGGAGCCAAAGATCAACCAGCAAATGCAGGCACTAGCAGCCTTCCTTATACAGGCCCATGTGACCTGCTGGTAGAGATACTGGGTCTAAAGTGCTTCTCCTGCCAGAGATGCTGGGTCCTAAAGTCCTTCTCCTGCCATAGGTGCTGGTAGAGATGCTGGGTCCTAGAGCCCTTCTTCTGCTGTTGGTTCCCTGACACATACCCTGGCAGAATGTATGGTTTCTTGGCCATTTTTCAGAGAATATGAATGATAACTCAAAAAACGTTTCTTTCACTCGTGGTTACTGTTTGGCTGAAGACATCTATTATCAGTCAACTGTGTTTACTCTTTTTAAATCATAATGGAAACAGAAACTACCCAAATGACCCTGATCAAAGGTTTACATACCCTGGTATTTTTGCCTGATAACATGCACACAAGTTGACACAAAGGGATTTGAATGGCTATTAAAGGTAGCCATCCTCACCTGTGATCTGTTTGCTTGTAATTAGTGTGTGTTTATAAAAGGTCAATACGTTTCTGAACTCCTGACAGACCCTTGCATCTTTTATCCAGTGCTACACTGACGTTTCTGGATTCTGCGTCATGGGGAAAGCAAATGAATTGTCAAAGGATCTGCGGTAAAAGGTAGTTGAACTGTATAAAACAGGAAAGGGATATAAAAAGATATCCAAGGAATTGAGAATTCCAATCAGCAGTGTTCAAACTCTAATCAATACAATACACCACACAGCACAGAGACAAGCTTGAAACCTTCTAGCACAAAGTCATTTGGAGTGATGAGATCAAAATTTAGCTTTTTGGCCACAACCATCAATGCTACATTTGCAGAGGAGTCAACAAGGCCTATGATGAAGGGTACGGAGGTGGATCGCTGATGTTTTATGGATGCATGAGCTACAAAGGTACAGGAAATTTGGTCAAAATTGTTGGCAAGATGAATGCAGTATGTTATCAAAAAATACTGGAGAAACATTTAAATTCATCAGCCAGAAAGCTGCTCATGGGACGTACTTGGACTTTCCAATATGACAATGATCCAAAACACAAGGCCAAGTTGACCTGTCATTGGCTACAGCAGAGTAAATTGAAGGTTCTGGAGTGGCCATCTCAGTCTCCTGACCTCAATATCTTTGAGCCACTCTGGGGAGATCTCTTTTTTTTTTTAATCTTTAAATTTTTTTATTTTATTTGCTTTATATTCAAATTCACAAATATTGCCACAAAATAATCACATACAATAATTCCCCTTACAAACAAATTTCCCTTGTCCCCCCCTCCCATCCCCCCTCCCCCTATCAGCCCTCTCCCCCTCCCATTCCCTCCATCGATAATATTCAATTCACAATTATACAATTTTTTTTTTAAATAACATCAAACTTAAACAAATTACTCATTCCCTTCTCCCATCCCCCTCCCCACCTCTCATTCATTCCCTCCTTCATCCATCACTCTTACAACTTACTCACCCTTTCTCATTGCTCACCCCACTTTCCCCATATTTTAACAAACTTCCCATAATTACCTCTTTTCCTATATATGTATTCCTCCTTTTTTATGTTATCTTTCACCCTTTCCATCCATTCCTTTACTGTAGGTGCTTCCCTCCTCTGCCATTTAAACGCAATTGATTTCCTCCCCTGAAAAAGGCATCTAATAACAGCTATGTGGATATCCCCTCGTACCTCCTCTTCTTCTATCAATCCCATTATACAGATTTTAGCTTCTACTTCCAGTGATAACCCAAACACTTTATTAATTTTCCCTATTATTCCTACCCAATATCTGTATAATCTTGGGCATCGCTAAATCATGTGTATTAAATCTCCTCTTCGGTCTCCACACCTTTGGCATTCTGCATCCTGTCTACTCCCAAATCTAAACAATTTAAGAGGAGTGTAGTATACCCTATGGATTAAATACATTTGAGATATAATATGTGATGGCGATAAGGAAACTTTCGCCCCCAATGCCAGAACCTTTTCCCACTGTTCTACCGATATTGGGCCCACCTCTCTTTCCCATTTTACCTTTTTTTTCTCCTCTATTACCCCTTCTTGTTCTGTTCCCTTTAGATACCTATAAATCTCAGAAATACCTCCTTTCGATATATTATAACTTATAATTCTCCTGAGTACAGGCATCTTACTCCATTCCAACTTCCTGTCTCTAAATTGTGCCTCTAACGCATGTTTAATTTGTATATAATTAAGGAGGTAATAAGCCGGTAACCCATATTCATCCCTTAGTTCCTGAAATGTTTTCAGTCTCCCGTCCTTATATAGTTGCGCTAAGAAGTGTACGCCCCTCCGATCCCATTCTACTAATCTCCCCATTTTCTTAATTTCCTCTAAGTTTTTATTTTCCCATATTGGTGAGAGTTCTGTATATCCTCTATACCCCAATATTACTTTTACCTCCTCCCAACACTTTACCATCAGTTGGACTGTGGGGCAGCTGGTCCTAAATGAGTCGGCTTCCACTGCTTCCGCGACCGTATTATGTGGAGTATCCCTCCCCAGGGGACCACCCCCCTTTCCTGTCACTGCTGCTAGGTTACCTCCCCTCATATACTGTAATTGGGCAGCCAGAAAGTAGTATCTCATATTAGGTAGTGCCATCCCACCCATTTCCCTTGGTCTCTGTAGTACTTGTAAGCTAATTCTTGCCACACTGTTCTTCCATATCACCTCTCTAAACAAACTTTCCATTTTTTTAAACCAATATTTTGGAATCCAAACCGGTGAGTTTTGTATAACATATAATATTTGAGGCATCCACACCATCTTAATTAAATTGCACCTACCGGCTACTGACAAGGGGAGGTTCTTCCATATTCAGATTTTACGCTTTAATTTTGACATAAGTGGAACTAAGTTCCCTGCTATATACTGCCTTGGGTCTGCCGTCATATTCACTTCATTTGTTTAACTATTTCTATTTGGGATACCTGTACTGGCAGTGGGGTATCGAGGGGATCCACTGGTAGGAGAGCAGATTTTTCCCAGTTAATTTCAAGTCCAGAGAAATACCCGAATTCTTTTATCAGGGTCATTGCCGCCACCAATGAGGGCCCCGTGTCCCCTAAAAACAACAGTACATCGTCTGCATACAAAGCAACCTTTTCCTCTTCATTCCCTCTTTTAAACCCCCGTATATCCTGCGCCTCTCTCAAGGCTATAGCCAGGGGCTCCATCGAGAGGGCGAAAAGCAGGGGCGACAAAGGGCACCTCTGTCTTGTTCCCCTCTCCAAATGGAACCCCTCTGAACATTCCCCATTTATTCTTACTTTCGCCCTTGGATCTGTATACAGTACTCTTATCCATTGCATAAATCTCGGACCAAATTGAAATTCCGCCAACACCCTCCTCAAATAATGCCACTCCACACTATCGAAGGCTTTTTTCGCATCTAAGGACATAACTGCTCTATTCCCTTTGTTTTCTGAAGGAATCTGAATGTTTAAATAGGCGCGTCTCACATTCATATTTGTGGACCGCCCTGGGATAAACCCAGTTTGGTCCTGATGTACTAATTTTGATATTATATTTTTTACCCTTGTTGCAAGTACTTTTGCCAAGATTTTAACATCTGAACACAGTAACGATATAGGTCTATATGATGCGGTCTCCAATTGGTTTTTCCCTTCTTTTGCTAGGACCACCACTGTGGCCTCCATCATTGATTGCGGCAACTGCCCCGCTTCAAAAGCCCCATTGAGCACCTGTAGGAGAGCCGGTAAAAGTATCTCCCCACATTTTTTATAAATCTCTATCGGCAGTCCATCCGGACCTGGGGCTTTCTGATTTGTCATTTCTGCTGTTACTTTTTGCAGCTCCTCCAGGGTCAATGGTGCTTCCAAGCCCTCCCTATCTTCCTCCGACAGCCTGGGTAATGTTATTTTCCCAAAAAATTCCTGCATCTCCCCCTCTACTTCGGAGTTTGAAACTTTATATAGTTCCTCATAATATTTTCTAAACTCTTCCACTATTTCAGGTGTTGACTTCCTCATACCTCCCTCCCTGTCCAATATCGCCAGTATTATTGGGGACGAACTATTTGATTTAGCAATCAATGACAATACCCTCCCCACTTGTTCCCCTTCGCCAAAGAAGGACTGCCTCTGGAACTGCCTTTTCTTCTCCTCTTTCTCCCATATAAGTCTTTTATATTCTACCTGATTTTTCTCCCATTCCTTGGAGCTTTCTTCTGAAGGGGCCCTTATATACCTCTCTTCTGACCTCCTTACCCTTTCTTTTGCTTTTATTTCCTTTGCTAACCCATTCTTCTTAATCTGCGATATCATTTTTATTAGTTCCCCCCTTAAGAAGGCTTTCAAGGTATCCCACATTATTCCCAGGGACGTAGATCCCACATTTATGCTCAAAAATTCTTTTAGATTTTCTTTTACCCCCTCCATGTTATCCATTAGTTCTAACCAAAATGGATTTATCTTCCATTCCCTTCTGCTACATCCTCTCCCTATTGTCATTAAAAACATTACCGGTGAATGGTCCGAAATTCCCCTTGGCTCGTACTCCACTTTCTCCACCATCCCCAGCGCCTCTTCATTACACAGCACCATATCGATCCTGGACAAGGTGGAGTACGTCTTAGAGAGACAAGAATACTGTTTTCTTAAGGGGTTCCACCTTCTCCATATATCCACAAAACCTGTTTCTTCACAGAATTGAAATAACAACCCATTAGGTCCCTCCCTACTACCGACCTTCTGTGGGAACCTATCTATTTTTTGATCCATTATCATATTAAAGTCCCCTGCTATTATGACTGGGATTCCAGGCTTATCCTTTATAAACTTCAGCAGTTCATATAATATTTCTGCATTAAATGGTGGTGGGATATACACAGTTGCGATCACACATACTCTATCTTCTATACCACAAAAAAGGAACACATATCTCCCTTTAACATCTATGATGCTCTGCCTGCAGGTTAGACCCGACCCAGGATCTATTAAGACACTCACTCCCCTTGAATAGGAGGTGTATGTAGAATGATATTGTATCCTATATTTTCTGTGTCTTAGCACACTGATTGTATCTCGGTCCAGGTGGGTCTCCTGCAAACAGAGCATCCCATAATTATCCATATTCCCCATGGAAAATAACGCACGTCTCTTCAGCTGTTCCTTCACCCCCCGTACATTCCAAGAACAGATTTTAACCTTTTTAGTGAAGTTCCCTACCTTACTGCTTACTCCCATATTTAAAGCCTAAATCACAATATCATACTTTTATTCTCCATTCTACGTGCTTTCTCTGTGTTTTCACACGTGATCTCCCCCTTACTTTTTTCCCTGTGCTCCAAAATTTTAGTCCCACACATATTTTGTATCTCAAATTTACCATATTTCTTATACGCATTTTACACACGTTTTATATAAATTGGACAATTTATTTCCTTGTGCCTCCCTTAATTTCATTTTCTTGTGCCCTTTTTCACTGACCACCGTATTTAATGCAATTTCACACATCAACTTTATACTTAGATATTTTTTGTGCAATTAATAATCCTTTACCATGCCTACCTATATCCTTCCCTATCCTTTCAACCTCCTTTCTCTCGCTATCATTCAACCATTCACACTCCCCATCCCTTTTTTCTTTCCCCTCCCCAACCCTCCCATGCCCCACTTGGGGCCCTTCTAAGGGGCTTCCAACATGACCGTTTTTACCTCCCAGGGTGATATATCCTCCCCACCTACTCGCCCTACCCACCCACTCCCATTACTCTTATTTCTATAACAAAAAATAGTCCACATTACTACCGAGAGAGAAAAAAAAAAAAAAAGGGAAGGGGGGAAGGAGAGAGGGAGGGAGACAAACAGAGCAATATGGGGGCATTCCCTCTTAGTCCGGAGAAAAAAAGAAAAGAAATGTCCATTTTCTTTCTGTTTTCATATTACAACATTCCCCTCTGTTGCAGCAGACATTTATTTTCCTCCAACCACAACTTAACTTCTTCTGGACTATTAAAAAATATGTTTTCCCCAAATGCTGATACCCTCAACTTTGCCGGATAAAGCAATGCATAATTCACTTTAAGACTCTGCAATTTCTTTTTGCACTCTATAAACTTGGCTCTCTGTCCTTGCAGCTCTGGGGAAAAATCCGGATACAATGAAATCTTTATCCCCTTATATTCAAGATTACGCAGTTCTCTTGCTCTTTGAAGGATAACAACTTTATCTCTATAGGACAGCAATTGGATGATTATGGGTCTAGGATGACTTCTTCCTTCCACCATCCTAAACGAAATTCTATACGCCCTTTCAATTGCAAAAAATCTTGATAGCTTCTCACTCCCTACTTTATCCTTTATCCATATTTCCATTAATTCAGCAAGATCATTGCCTTCGCTTTTCTCCGGAAAACCTAAAACTCTGATATTTTTCCTGCGTATAATATTTTCCATATTGTCCATTTTAGCCATACACAAATTTAACTGGCCCTTCATCATTTGCATCTCCTGTTTCAGCAGGAGTACATCATCCTCCACCTGGCTGACTCTCTCCTCCATATCTGATATACGAGCCGCAGTTTTCTGTACTTCATTTTTAAGATTTAACCCAGTCCAGTCCCCCTCTCTAAGGAGAGATTACTCACGGACGCTTGTGCTTCCGATATTCCACCCATTACACCCGTAGTGTCCGACCGGACTGCCACACATATTGCTTTATTTAAACTTGTCGGCTCTATTTCGGTCGTCAAGCCCTGGCTTTTCCTTCCGACCGTTTGCACGGCTGCAGTACTCTGCGGCCGCCCCTCTCCGACTTGCACGTTCTTTTTGGGTGTTTGGTTTGGAGTCTGATTAGGCGTATGGGCATATCGCTCCAGTTTAGAAGCGGCGGCAGCAGCAGCAACGCCTGTCAGCCCGGTCGAGTGACCAGCCTTATCTTTGGAACTGCGTAATGTTTGTGATCCATTATGTGTGGTCGCCTCCTCCACCCCCCTTTTCCTGGTCATACCTTCAGGTCTTACGTCTCTTCCACCGGGGGGGGGGGGGGTATCGCTCAATCCCTCCCTTCGCTTTGATTCCCTCTCTCCCAGGGTTTCTTACGTGGGGATCGATGTTCCTCTATGGGAGAGCTTCCTGTGGCGACCTCCACATACCTCCACTGTTGCGCCGTTCGGTCAACCGAATGTACCGTTACTCTCGCTTTGGTGGTGTCACAGCTTCGCAGCGTCCCCTCACTTCGGCACCTCAACGCTCGGCTTCTCCTTCCCTCCTCCTCCTCCACACTACCTCGGCAGCATTAGTCTCTGGAGCGAGCGGTAGGTCTGAGCCCGCCGCGACCTCTCACCCTGACATCCGGTCACGCCCCCCCCACTCTGGGGAGATCTCAAACATGCAGTTCATGCAAGACAGCCCAAGAATTTACAGGAACTGGAGGCCTTTTCCAATAGGAATGGGCAGCTTTACCATCTGAGAAGATAAAGAGCCTTTTCTACAAATACCACAAAAGACTTCAAGCTGTCACTGATGTTAAAGAGGGTAATACATGGTATTAACCACTTAACGACCGCCGCATGCCATTGCACGTCATCACAATGGCATGTACAGGCACAAGCACGTACATGTACGTGCTTGCCTTCCAGTGGGTGGGGGGTCCAATCGGACCCCCTCCCGCTGGATGCGGCAGTCCGTTTCGCTTCAGGAGCAATCCGGGGTGAGGGGATGGCCGTTGGTTTCTAGCCATCCCCTCTCGATCGCTCCTGGCGAATGAGAAGCTTCCTCCCACTGTGTATTGTATTCACAGGCAGGGAGGAAGTGATGTCATTCTCCTCAGGGCGGTCTTTTTGACTGGACTACGAGGAGAAGACTAAAAGTAAGTGCACCAAACACTACACTGACACTAACTAACACACAGGCACACAAACCCCCCTAGCTAGTTATTTTTTTAAGTTCACCGCCAGGTTTTTATAGTGCTAGGCACCCCGATATACTACCCAATAACAGTTTTAACCCCCTGATTGCCCCTAGTTAACCCTTTCACCCCCTTTTGCCAGTGTCACTAAGCGATCATTTTTCTGATCGCTGCATTAGTGTCACTAGTGTCGCTAGGTAGCTAGTTATTTTTTTAGGTTCACCGTCAGGTTTATATAGCGCTAGGTACCCCCATATACTACCCAATAATGGTTTTAACCCCCTGATTGCCCCTAGTTAACCCTTTCACCAGCGATCACCATATAAGTGTCACTGGTGACGCTGGTTAGCCAGTTAGTTATTTAGGTTCCCCGTCAGGTTTTTATATAGCGCCAGGGACCCCCATATACTACCTAATAAAAATTTGAACCCCCTGATTGCCCCTAGTTAACCCTTTCACCAGTGATCACCGTATAAGTGTTACGGGTGACTCTGGTTAGTTAGTTTGCTTTTTATAGCATCAGGGCACCCACCATTTATTACCCAATAAAGCTTTAACCCCCTGATCACCCGGCGAGTGATATCAATTAGGTTTTAGGGTCAGGGTCTGAGTCGCCCCAGGCAGCGCTAGGCTAGTGCCAGTACCGCTAACACCCACGCGCAAAGCATACACCTCCCGTAGTGGTATAGAATCTGAACAGATCAATATCTGATCTGATCAGATCTATACTAGCGTCCCCAGCAGTTTAGCGTTCCAAAAAAGCGCATTGTTAGCGGGATCAGCCCAGATTTTGCCCCTCCGCCCAGCCCACCCAAGTGCAGTATCGATCGATCACTGACACTTACAAAACACTAAACACATAACTGCAGCGTTCGCAGAGTCAGGCCTGATCCCTGCGATCGCTAACAGTTTTTTTTGTAGCGTTTTATATTTAAATCCGGAAGGCAGTGCTTGGTTTTCGGGGTCCCGTACGTGGCTAGGCTCTTAAAAAGTCCCCCACACGTGGTATCCCCGTACTCAGGAGAAGAAGCAGAATTTATTTTGGGGTGTAATTTGACTTATGCCCATAGCATGTGTGAGCAATATATCATTTAGTGACAACTTTGTGCAAAAAAAAAAAAAAATTAATATTCCTGCAACTTGTGGCAAAATATAAAATATTTCATGGACTCAACATGCCTCTCAGTAAATAGCTTGGTGATAGGTAGGGAGGAGTGAAATCAAAAATTTGCACCCTTAGAAACCCTGAAGGCAGTGATTGGTTTTCGGGGTGCCGTACGCAGCTAGACTCCCAAAAAGTCCCACATATGTGGTATCCCCATACTCAGGAGAAGCAGCAGAATATATTTTGGGGTGCAATTCCACATATTACTATGGCATGTGTGAGCAATATACCATTTAGTGACAACTTTTTGTAAACTTTTTTTTTTTGTGTCACTATTCAATCACTTGGGACAAAAAAAAAAATATTCAGTGGGCTCAACATGCCCCTCTGCAATTTCCTTGGGGTGTCTACTTTCCAAAATGGGGTCATTTGGGGGGGTTTGTACTGCCCTGCCATTTTAGCACCTCAAGAAATGAGATAGGCAGTCATAAATTAAAAGCTGTGTAAATTCCAGAAAATGTACTCTAGTTTGTAGATGCTATAACTTTTGCGCAAACCAATAAATATACGCTAATTGACATTTTTTTTACTAAAGACATGAGGCTGAATACATTTTGCCCTAAATGTATGACTAAAATTGAGTTTATTAGATTTTTCTTATAACAAAAAGTAGAAAATATATTTTTTTCTCAAAATTTTCGGTCTTTTTCCATTTATATCGCAAAAAATAAAAATCGCAGAGGCAATCAAATACCATCAAAAGAAAGCTCTATTTGTGGGAAGAAAAGGACGCAAATTTCATTTGGGTATAACATTGCATGACCGCGCAATTACCAGTTAAAGCAGTGCAGTGCAAAATTGTAAAAAGACCTCTGGTCCTTAGGCTGAAAATTGGTCCGGGGCTAAAGTGGTTAAGAACTGGGAAATGTAAACTTTTGATCAGGGTCATTTAGGTAGTTTCTGTTGCCATTATGATTTTAAAAGAGTAAACACAGTTGACTGATAATAAATGTTTTCAGCCAAACACTAATCACGAGTGAAAGAAAAGTTTTTGTGTTATCATTCATATTCTCTGAAAAATGGCCAAGAAATCATAAATTCTGCCAGGGTATGTAAACTTAAGAGCACAACTGTATGTCGCTTGTATTAAATAAGTTTGATTTTCGGGGTTACATTTTAACTGCTATACGGGCACTATTATCTATCCCATCAGCTGAAGTGTATACGGCAAGCTTACTGCATAAACTATTCCTTATTTCCAATGGCACAAGACAGGTTGACCAATCTCCCCAACGATATTCAACTTAATGATTGAACCATTGGCATAAAGAATTCACTGAGATCCCCCAGGTAACTAGTCATACTATAAAGTCAACCAAAATAAGTCTCTAATTTTGGACCTTGGTATTATTAAACCTATTGCCGCTAAATCGTGTCATGATTATTCCCACGTGTATGTTTTCTAATGCCTCGTACACACGATCAAACAATCCGCCCGTGTGTGGGCTCCAGCAGACTTTTTTTACCCAAAAGTCCGGCGGACTAAGAAAGTATTTTTGCACTCCAATCTGTCCGCTGGACTCGCATTTCGGCCCATATCATATCTAGGTCCATATCAGACCCTTATCCGAGCACGCTACCCGGCTGGCCAGGAAAGGGGGTGGGGATGAGCAAGCGCCCCCCCTCCTGAGCCGTACCAGGCCGCGTGCCCTCACAACCCTGTCCTGATGAGGACAAGGGTCTCTCCCCGAAAACCCTGGCCGTTGGTTGTCGGGGTCTGCAGGTGGGGGGCTTATCAGAATCCGGATCCCGACCCCCCCACCCTATGTGAATGAGTATGGGGTACAATGTACCCCTACCCATTCACCTGTGAAAAAAATAAAAAAAAAACACAACACACAAGGGTTAAAATAGTTTATTGCACAGCTCCGGGGGTCTTCTTCCGTCTTCGGGGGTCTTCTCGCCTGACTCCTCCTCTATTTTCTGCTCTTTTGCTAGCTCTTTCACCAGCGGAGGAGCCCGGCTTTCTTCTGCACCGCCGCCCTCTTCTTCTGACTTCGGGGGTCTTGTCCCCCTCTTTGGGGGTCTTGTCCCCCTCTTCGGTTCTTCTTGCTGGACCACCGCTCCTTCTTCTAGCTCTTTTACAAGCGGTGGCCCGGTCTTCTGTCGCCGCTGCTGCTGTCACCGTCTTCTGTTCTTCTCTTCTTCTCTTCTGGAGATGTTGCCTTGTCGCGGTCTCCGGTCACAATGGCAGGCATGCAGTGTGCGGCGACTTATATAGGGACATCACCGGATGATGTCCCGCCCATTATGACGTCACAGTCCCAGAGGACCAGGTGACGGGGGCCAGCGACGCCTCCTTCGCTGGCTCCGGCTACCTGGAGACGCGCTCAAAATGAGTGGACTTTCCTCCGCGTGTGTGGGAGAGTCTGTTCATTTCAAAAGTACGGCGGATAGTCCGGCAGACTTAGTTCGCCGTATTAGTCCGCCGCAAAAGTACTGTGTGTGGGCAGGTAGCTCATTCGGAAAGTCCGCCGGACAGTCCGGCGGAAAGTCCGCCAGACTAAGTCCGCCTGATAGTCTGCTACGTGTGTACGCGGCATTAGAGGATGCTAATTATAAACCATTACTGGCCAGACTCAAAAAGGAGCTGGAAAAACTAGCCCAAGTAGAATTTACTTGGGTAGAAAGATTAGCCGCTTACAAGATGCTAATACGCCCCCAAATCCTTTGCTTATTTAACTTCTCTGCTGAGAAACTTTATTTGACAAGGGAAAAGGGCTTGTTGCTCCTAAGCCTCCTTAATTAAACATAGATCACTGAGGAGCTTGGGTATGGTAGATTTATGGGACTATCACATGACTGTACAATCAGACCATATTAAACATTGGTTTAACCCATCAAATGAACCATTATGGCTGGACATGGAGAAAGGTCAAAAATAAAACCCCTAATCTCTTTTCCCTCCTTTATGCTGATCTATGCAAGCCACAGGATTTATCCCTACTTCCGCCTACCACCAAAGCATCCCTATCTGCTTGGAGGAAGGTCATGCACATATCATCACAAAATTCCTACCACTATGATGTTCAACCAATAAAAGGGTAAAAAAATGTATACAATCCTATATCCACAGTTGATCTAGAAGATGGCAAAAAACAAACAAACAAGCAAAGCATGATCCAATTTGCTCCAGCAGGGGAAAAAAATCCTTCCTGAACCCCCAAGAGCCAATTGGATATTCCCTGGATTAACTTTACCTATAAGTGTGGAGGGGGGTCTATTCCACATTTTCCCAGCTCTTGCTGTGAAGAAACCTTTCCATATTTGGAGCTTAAATCTCTTTTCCTCATGATGTAAAGAGTGCCCCCTTGTTCTCTGTGATGACCTTAAAGTTAATAACTTAACACCAATTTCATTATACGGACCACTTATGTAATTATACATGTTGATCCATTCCCCCTCTCAATATCCTCTTCTCAAGACAGAATAAATTCAGTTGCTCTAATCTTTCCTTATAGCTGATCTCCTCCATGACTCTAATCAGTTTAGTTGCCCTTCTTTGCACTTTCTCCACTTACCCAATATCCTTTTTGTGAACTGGTTCCCAAAACTGAACTGCATATTCCAGATTAAATTCTACTAATGATTTGTACATGAGTACAATTATATCTCTCTGTTGAGTCCATACCTCTCTTAATACAAGAAAGAATTTTGCTCACTTTGGCCTATATTAAGCTTATGTTCTACTAAAACACCCAGATCCTTCTCCATTTTTGATCCCTCCAGTTTTACTCCCCTAGTATGTATAATGCATGCATATTCTTAGCCCCCAAGTGCATAACTTTACATTCATCGACATTAAACCTCATTTACCACTTGGTTGCCCAATTAAACAGTACATTGAGGTTGGCTTGTAAGTTGGAGACATCCTGTAAGGATGTCATTCCACTGCATAGCTTGGTGTCATCCCCAAACACTGAAGTGGTACTTTTAATCCCAGACCCTGGGATACACCACTAACAACCCTAGACCATTCAGCGTAAGAATTATTAACCACTACTCTCTGAATATGGTCTTTTAGCCAGTTTCTATCTATTTGCAAACACATTTTTCTGGGCCTGTAGAATTAAAGTGGAGTTCCACCCAAAAATTGAAGGAACTTCTGCTTTTCGGCATCCCCCCCCCCCTCCGGTGTCACATTTGGCACCTTTCAGGGGAGGGAGCAGATACCTTTCTAATCCAGGTATTTGCTTCCACTTCCGGGCACAGATAGCCACAGGATCTGTGGATATCTACACCATGTCTGGCGTCTCCTCCGTCCCCCCACTGTCTTCTGGGAGACACACAAGTCCCAGAAGACAGCAGGAACCAGTGGGATCCTGCAGCATGACTTGCACATTTGCAGTAGGGAACCAGGCTACGAAGCCGCAAGGCTTCACTTCCTGATTCCCTTACCAAAGAAGATGGCAACTCCACCTGAGACCCAAGGGACAGATCGGCTTTGAGTGCCGACATCGCAGGCGCCCTGGACAGGTAAGTGTCCATATTTTAACTGTCAGCAGCTGCAGTATTTATAGCTGATAACTTTAAAAATTTAGCGGAACTCCGCTTTAACCTTACACATTAGTCGTGTGTGGGGAACTGTGTCAAACACTTTTGCCAAATTCAAGTATACTACGTCCACAGCCACTCCTTTGTCTAAGATTTTATGTTAAATGTTTTTTATTGAAAATTTTCCATTTATAACAGAAAATGAAAAGCAATGTTGTATAAGTGAACAATGCACTGCAAATCGAGTGTGCATACATATACATCTTCTTAGTATAGCATAGAAAAACATGGATAGGCTAACGTAACATCATTGCATACTTAGATTGAAAACATTGTGACTTTAGCAGTAACCTGTCTATTTTAATATGAAATTTAGCATTGGTTACTACAATTGAATGGTCTTGCATTGCGATACTCCATCCTCGAGACGCCCCATAGGGATCACACTGCGTCCTTGGGTTAGAGCCAGCAAGGCTATTGTATAAAATCTTGCAAGATGGTACATTGTGATATTTATAGTATAGTTAGGATTCTATTACTGTGATGGTTCACAGTAGAGTTAAACTGTTAGAAGAATAAAACAACTTAAACATCAAGAATAACATGGAAATTTGATGTGACATCCACTAGAGGTGGATATAAGAATAAATATTTGTAAGATTAAATACCTGTATAAAGGCCTTATAGTCCAGTTATATGAGATTTTGAAATGAGGATGCTTATTTGGCTTTGTTGGATTTATACCAGTCTATCCAAGGTCTCCAGCATGGGTATTTTGAGTGGTAATTGGCTTGAGAGGTAGCGAACATTAGTTCGTATGAGATATGCAAGTTAGTGGTTCTAATTACCTCTGCAAGAGTTGGAACATCAATGCGTTTCCAGCATTTAACTAGTTCTAGTCTAGCACTTAAGAATATGAGAAACTATGTTCCTTAGAGGAGGTGGAACTGCTTCTATTTCTAATGGCAAGATGGCCAGCCCTGGATTTTTGGGAAGCTGGGAATAAGGGATTTGTTCTATAGATTTAAAAATGGCAGACCAGAGAGCTCGCAGTATTGGGCATGCCCAAAATATATGGAACATCGAGCCTCTATTTCCACATTGTCTCCAGCATAGTGGAGATGATTAAGGATTAAAACCGGCTAGTCTCATAGGTGTGAAGTACCACCTTAGGTATATTTTTTGGGAGAGTTCCCATAAATGAACACTGTTGACGGCTACATTTGTATATGTGAGTGATGTTTGCCATTGATCAGGTGTGTAGGAAGTCATTAAGTCTATTTCCCATGTTTTCATAGATGGGGTTTTGGTAAATATCGATTTTTGATAAAAAAAAATTATAAATTAGGGAGATGCCTTTGATTGAGGTATTTGGGTTTGTGAAATAAAGAAATACCCTCCAAGGTAGTGTAATGGAGGGATTAGAGGTGGATGCTAATAGGTGTGAGACTTGGATATATGTGTACTGATCATTTAGTTCTAGCCCATGTTAGATTTGAACTAGACATGTGCATTCGTTTTTCATCTGAATGCATTTTCCTCTGACTTTCGGGTATTTTCATTATCATTTTAACAAATGATAACGAATGTGCAGAATCCAAAAACTGAAAGATCCAATATAAACAAATACTTTATTTTCATTTTCATTGTGACAACAGTTCGATATGGATAGGAGATTCGACTTGATGCTGATAATAGCAATCTGTGTGCATCGAACCTGTGGTTGAATGTGCCTAACCTTAGCTTTATTAGTTCAAGATTATTCTACACAGAGAGAAAAGATATGATATTGAGAGAAAAGATTAGACATAGAGAGAGAAAATATTTAACATAGAGAGAAAAGGTTCGAGATTATAGAGACAATAGCAAAAAAGGTCAAATGTGCCTAACCTAACTCTATTAGTCCAAGATTATTCGACATAGAGAGAAAAGATTCAACATGAAGATTCGACAAAGCAATTCGACACGAGTGGGCATTTATGGTCAAACGCTCCGCCCATAAACTATAGAGGCATTCTAATGTTGGTTGACTAGTAATATAAATAAATATAATTGTTACTAGTGTCATACAACATTAGAATTCTACTATAGCTTGTAGGCGGAACATTCAACTGGAAATTTACCATTGCGTCGTCGTACAGTTTAGCTGCTCCATCAAATCTTCTTAGAACTTTCGACAGACACTATAGGCCTTCAATGACAGATTCGACCTTAAGTATTTTGGATTTTCAGACCAATGCATTTTTTAACGAAACAAAATTATTTGTAACTAAATCGGGAGTAACTAAATACATTTTTTTTGGATGAAAACGAAATTCCAAAATGAAATATTTCAGTGTGCACATGTCTAATTTGAACTGCTCTAAAGGTTTTAAGTGATGGCCTATTTGGATATCCTCTACAGTTGTAATGCCCTTGGATACCCAGTTCCTAACTTTTAGGTTTGGAATTAATAATTGTAGACTAGAGATAGGCAGGGGAGTGGGTTTAGAGGTCATGTTAACTATAGGAGTATTCAAAAGTAATTTCCAGGCTTGGAGTGTAGCTCTCATAGTAGGTTATATTCCGAGGGGGGACCTCCTATTCCGAGGCATGAATCTGCTGGCTAGTAATAGGTCATGTAGTTTAGTATTAGGGCATTGGTAGTTCTCCAGTTCATACCATCTTGATGTTTAGATTTATGGAAACCACTGTCTCACGTGGGCTAGAATGGCTGCTATATAGTAGTCCTTAAGTAGAACATGTCCTACCCCTTGCACTCTCTTAGATTTAATCAGTTTTTGAAAAGCACATCTAGCTTTCTTCCCTTGCCACAAGTATTTATTTCTTATATATTTTTGCTTAAGAAAAAAAGTTTTAGGGACTGGGATGGGGAGGGCTCTGAACAAGTAAATAAATTGGGGTAGTGAGATCATTTTGAAAGCAGGCAATGTTACAGACCAGGTCAATTCTGTCTAGATATGTAATGCAGTTTAGAGTAAAGTTTATTGAGAAAGGATATAAAGTTTGCGTCTATCAATTGGTCTACGGTTGCTGTCAGGGTTATGCCTAGGCATTGTGTTCCTTTGGAACTCCAAGTATATAGGTATTGCATTCCAAGCTTAGAAGCATATATTCCTAAAACTAATATGTGACCTGTGAGATTTGTTTTCATTGATCTTGTAATACGATATTTCATTGAACAGATCTAAAGCTTCACTGAAACAGTCACCAAGATTATAACCACACGTGCCAACCAGAAGCCATAGATGACAGCAGAGGTTGTGGGCTGCTAAAGACCAGAGATGAGGTATTCAGATCAGGAGATAAAACAGCTCTCAAAACAACAAGAGCCAATCTGTCTCATGGCATCAAGAATACAAAACAACAATATGCTAAAAAAATTTATAAACACTTTATTAACAGCAAAGACACATGGGCCCTGTAGCAAGCCATTCAGACCATCACTAAATACAAGTCCCTGCCACAGGCCAATGATAATGACTCGGCAGTCCGGTGGAGAATCCGGCCGTCTGTGTGCTAGTCCGCCGGAATTTTGAAATGATCGGACTTGCCCCCACATGGAGAAAAGTCCTTTGACATGGCTCCAGGTAGATGGAACTAGCGAAGGAGGTCAATGTCACCGTCTCCATCGGTGAGATTGACATATCACTGGCCCTGTCACCTGGTATGGACTTAAAGGGGCAGCTCTGTGGTCCCCCCACCCCAAAGCACCTTGTCCCCCCATGTTGATGAGGACAAGGGTCTCTTCCCGACAACCCTGGCCGTTGGTTGTCGGGGTCTGTGGGTGGGGGGCTAATCAGAATCCGGGAGCCCCCTTTAATAAGGGGCCCCCAGATACCGGCCCCTGCCCTATGTGAATGAGTATGTGGTACAATGTACCCCTACCCATTCACCTGGTGAAAAAAGTGTAAACAAAACACAACACAAGGTCTTAAAATAATTTATTGCACAGCTCTGGTGGTCTTCCATCTTGGGGGGTCTTCTCGCCGGACTTCTCCGCTATCTTCTGCTAGCCCTTTTACTAGCAGAGGAGCCCGGCTTTCTTCTTCTTCGGGAGTCTTCTTCCGACTTCGGGGGTCTTGTCCCCCTCTTGAGTTCTTCTTGCTGGGCCTCTGCTTTCTTCTCCCAGCTCTTTTACTAGCGGTGGCCCGGTCTTCTGTCACCGCCTCCTTTTTTTTTTTTTATAGTTTTTGTTGAAATTTTCAAGATAGACATTACAGAATATTGCATTAACAAGCAGGTAAACACAGCATTAGTTTCATATATCATTAGCTGTACACATCAGTACTTCATTATCCAAATAGTCCAGAAGGACAACACGCTGAGTCTCTAACCAAGATCTAGCTGAGTGTGGTAGCTTACCGGCTTGGTTAACTAAAAGAAAAGAGGAAGAGATGACAGTAAGGGGGAATAGAAGTTGGGGAAGAAAATAAGGGGGGGGAGGGAGGGGGAGGTCAGTCCGCGAGCCGACAAAAGAGAATCCGGAGGGCAAAGAAAGCAGAGCAAGGTGTAGATAGTTCAGTAGGAGAAGTTAGTCCCTGGGACTAAGCGTAGATACATCATGCATTATGTTTATACCAGGAAGACCAGATTACCCAATGTTTGTCGAATTTTTGTTTGTTACCATTCTTAATAGCAAACAATGATTCAAAAATATAATGTGACTGGGTGATACATAACACTTCTGAAACATTCGGTGCTTTATCAGTTTTCCAATTCCAACAATCAATGATCGTGCGGACAACAAGATATGTGTTATTACCGTTCTGAAGTCAGGGGGAAATTATCAATGCCAATATTTAATATGGCTAGGGAGGGATTAGGACGGGTCAGAACACCAGTTAGATCTGAGATGTGGCGAAAGACAGAGTTCCAAAAACTGATTAGGTGTTTACATGACCACAACATGTGGACCAGATTAACTACCATTCCACAATTTCGCCAACATAGTGGAGAGTTGAGGGATCCGAATTTGGAAATTCTATATGGAGTGAGATACCATCTGAGAGCTATTTTCTGAGACAGCTCCCAGTGGTTGACACATCTGGAGGTCTTAAATATTGATCGGAAAGCGTGTTGCCACTGCGGGGGCGAGATAGTTGTTTCCAGATCTGTCTCCCATTTTCTGAAGGGTTGAGACTTAACAAATGTCAATTTATGTTGGAAAAAGTTGTAAAAAAGGGAGATACCCTTCTGGGGTGTTGGAGAAGTGTTGTAATAGCGCCATATTTCTGTTGGGAAGTAGATTTTGTGCGTACCTAGTGATCTAAGTAGGTGGGACACCTGGAGGTATCTGTAGTATTCTGTGTGCGCCAGTGAATATTTGTTTGAAGGGATGAGAATGAAAGAAGAGTGTCCCCCTGAAACAAATCCTCTATCAGCCTTATTCCTTTTGCTTGCCAGGATTGTGTAGGAAGATTGGGGATCATCTGGGAAAGGATTGTGATGGGCACAGGAACTTGTGTTTGGTCAGATGGTGCGACCTGAACCTTCCTAAGGTCTCTCCAGACCAGTAGGGAAGCTTGAATCGTGGGGGGTAAGCCATGCATAGGGAAAGGGTTCCATACATCCATCAATAGTAGAGATCGGAGATCAGGGACAGGAGATAAGGATTGTTCAATCTCTCTCCATAGGGAAGGTGCTGTTGGGTTGAGCCAACTTTTAAGTTGGGTCAAGAGTGAAGCTCTATAGTAGTCTTGAATATCAATCAAACCCATCCCCCCCACCGTTCTTTGTTTGACCAGAAGGGTCTTAGAGCATCTAGGTTTTCGGAGTTTCCAGATAAATTGAGAAAGGAGGACATTTAAGCCTCTGAGGTGTGGCCTGGCGAGTAAATAAGTTATATGGTTGCTTTTCTGGCCATTTTTTCCGCAACACAGCCTGCCAGTCAAACTGAGAGTCAAACTTCGATGGCATAGGTGCTTCCACTGAGACTTTAGCAGGGAGAATGTCTAGCGAACGAAGCAAAGCAAGACTTTCTTTGATATCTGTAACTACAGAGGTTTTGCCCTCATGTGTAACTGTAAGCTTAACCAGGTATCCCCAGCGGTAAGGGATATCATGGTTGTGGAGTGCTTTTGTCACTGATAGTAAGGATTTGCGCTTTTGCATTGTGAACAGAGATAAGTCCACGAACAGCTGGATATGAGCAAACTGCTCAGAGGGCTGTTGGTTCTTTCGGAATGCAACCATTAGTTGTTCCTTCACCTGATAAAAGTGAATACGCATCAAGAAATCCCTAGGAATATTATCCGGGAGGTGGGAAGGTTTCGGCAGTCTATGGATGCGATCTATTTGCAATTCCGCATCAGGTATTGAGGGTAGGAATTGCTTTAGAAGGACCCGGGCATATTGTTGTAGTTGGGCTGGAAGAACAGTTTCGGGTACCCCCCTGAGTTTGACGTTGTTCCTCCGTGACATATCTTCAAGGTCAGCGACCTTGGCCCTGAGCCAGGAAATATCATCTGCATGCAAGGAATGGGCATCGATCAGGGTGTTGTGGGATGAAGCAAATTCTCCCATTTTCCCTTCAACGTGGTCCACCCGATCACCCAGATCTCTTATGTTTGCTTTAAAGTTCCGCATGCATTGCATCAGATCAGCGTGCATAGAACTGCGGAGAGAGACTAACATGTCCTTGAGTGTGGTATCTGATACAGGCTGACCTGATGTGGGGAAAGCAGTGAACGGGTCAATCAGATCCCTGGTATCCTCATCAGGGCTGTGTGCAGTTCTCACCTGCGGGTTGCCGTCTGCCAAACGCGGCCTGGATTTTGCTGGGCTCCTGGGCAGCAGTGTGGACGTCGGCGGCTGGGACTGCATCGGCCCCGGAGGAGGGCTGGGGCTGTCCGTTGTGGAGCGCGAGCTGCGTGAGGAGGCAGGCGAGGTGGTTCCGGTGTCTGCGCCATCTTGGAAGGCCTTGCGGCCTTCCGGCGGATAAAAGTCATCCAATTCCTTGGGATGCGTAGGTTCTTTACGCTTGCGGGCCATACCGGGAGGTTCTGAGGGTCCTCAGACGCGTGGTGAGGTAAGTGTAACAGGTTGTGTCGCCCCCGTGTTTGTCGGTTCCAGTGTCTTGGAGTGGAGCTGTGTGATCACACGTCCATTCGGCTTGCGCGGTAGCCACGCCCCCTCATCTGGCTGTCACCGCCTCCTCTTCTTCCAACTTCAGGGGTCTTGGCCCCCCTCTTCGGGGGTCTTGTCCCCCTCTTCGGTTCTTCTTGCCGGGCCTCCGCTTTCTTCTTCGAGTCAACATCTCAAGGAAGAAGAAGAGAAGGCAATGACAGCGGTGACAGAAGACCGGGCCACCGCTAGTAAAAGAGCTGGAAGAAGAAGAAGTGGTGGCCCGGCAAGAAGAACTGAACAGGGGGACAAGAACGTTGAAGAGGGGGACAAGACCCCCGAAGTGAGAAAAAGAGGCGGCGGCGACAGAAGACCGGGCCACTGCTAGTAAAAGAGCTGTGAGAAGATAGCAGAGGCCCAGCAAGAAGAACCGAAGAGGGGGACAAGACCCCCAAAGTTGGAAGAAGATCCCCAGGCGGCGGTGGCGACGACGAAGAAGAAGAAAGCCAGGCTCCTCTGCTAGTAAAAGAGCTAGCAGAAGATAGTGGAGAAGTCTGGCGAGAAGACCCCCCAAGATGGAAGACCACCAGAGCTCAGTGAAATTTGATATTCTTTATTGTAAAAATCTCCTACTTCTTCTTTGTTTATTGGAACATTAATATTCAATTTGACATATTTTTAATTGTAATGCCTGTACACATGATCGGATTTTCAGATGGAAAATATTTGATGTTGTTGTCGGAAATTCCGACCATGTGTAGGCTCCATCGGATATTGTCCATCGGAATTTCCATCACACAAAATTTGATATCTGGATCTCGAATTTTACGACAACAAAATCAGTTGTCATAAATTCTGATCATGTGTATGCAATTCCGACGCACAAAGTTCCACGCATGCTCAGAATCAAGCAGACGAGCCGCACTGGCTATTGAACTTCATTTTTCTCAGCTTGTCATACGTCTTGTACGTCACCGTGTTCTTGACTTTCGGAATTTACGACAAGTTTTATGCAACCGTGTGTATGCAAAACAAGTTTGAGCCAACATCCATTGGAAAAAGTCCATGGATCTTGTTGTTGGAATGTCCGATCAATGTCCGATCAAGTGTACGGGGCATTAGAATACATTGATCATGTATTTTGTGCAACAACTACATCAGCCAGTAGATGACTGGTTTTACAAGTTGTTAACTGCATCTATGGTTAAATTGTATGTCTTTTCTCTGATAATAAAAGTTCCTGTTTCCTGTCTGCAGTTAATCAGAAAAGCCTGTGTGGACTGTGCCCTGTCTGTCTGTTCTGTAGGGCTATATACAGAATTTCTAACAGGTTATGGGCCCAGGCATAGCCCAGACACCAATCCAGACACCCAGAGAAAAGCTGAGAACCCAGTCATAGCCAGTTACAGCAAATAAGTGCAAGATATAGCAACTGAAAGAAGACTGCAACAGAATAACAGAAAATGGCTAGTAACACAGCTGCAACAAAGCTTTCATTTGCAAACCTGACAAACCAGAACTACCAGTCTTGTAGATTCAAGATGAAAATGCTGCTAATAAGAGAAGGTATGTGTAAATGTACAAATTCAATGAACTCAGGCCAGAACACCCTTCAGTTGAATGGATAGAGAAAGACCAAATAGCTTAGAGCGCAATCTCTCTTAGCATAGAAGATGATCAAATCCTACATATACGTAAGTGTGATACTGCTAAAGAAATGTGGGAAGGATTACAAAAGGTGCATGAAAGAGAGCTAATCTCATCAAAAAACTGTATTTGATTAGAAAGCTACACCAAGCCAAGCTGATGAAAGACCAGGATATACAGGATTACATAAGGCCTACCATGGAAATGGTGGAACGCCTGAGAGGCGTAGGAAAAGAAATAAAATAATTTCTAACAGATTTTCAAGTCAGAGAACTATTACTCAGCGACTTACCAGAAAGTTATGACATGCTTGTCACAGCATTTGATGCATGCACAAATGATGAACTGACATTGGAATATGTTAAGGGAAAGTTTATGGATGAATATAAGCATAAAACAGAAAGCATTAATAGTGAGAGTGCTTCTGTCGCAGAGTCCTCTTTAAAGACAGAAAATAACAACAGCAACATGCAACAAGAAACACGTGAATGTTTTGTGTTCAAGAAACAAGGTACTGTAATTTAAAAGCAGATTGCAGAATCTGGAAAGCTAGAATGTAAAAATAAATAAAACTACATAAGGCTAAATGCTTGAAGGAAAAAAATGATTTTGCTTCAGATAATGAATATTTTTTTCAATCCAAAAGTTGCAACCCATCTTTGTAGGCATTATGTGTTGATTCAGGAGCTATAAGTCACATGACATAAGAATGACCAGAGTAAAACAGAGTAAAACAGAAAATATCACCACAGCTAATGGGCAAATAATGGAATCAGAAGCAATAGGAGAAGATTTTCCCAGAGTGTCACCAGAAAGATACCTGTGAAAAATGTCCTCTATATCCCTGCTTTTGAAACTTATCTTTTATCAGTGAAGACACTCAAAAAACAACAATCAATGTAGTTGCCTTCCACTTTGTGCTATCACAAAAGTGAATATCTTACTTGCAAAGGCTAAAATTACAGATGAAACTTCAGCATGTTCAAAATGACCTAACACAAACACCTCAAACTGAGGGAAATTCCACACTGTTGTCACGTGAAGATAAGCAACAAATTGACATAGAAATAGAAATGAACACAGATAATCCATTGCAAAATAAGAAACCAGGCCACAAGAGGTTTATCAGGAAATCCACCAGAAGCAATAAAGTCATTCCAGCCAAACGTCCTTTCTATGTTGTTTGCGTAGCATTAAAACCAGAGCCAGATTCATGGGATGAGATGCAAAGACTTCCAACTCATGAGAATTGAGAAACAAAAGTGCATCACAGCATTTGACAAAACCGCTTACAAGAAACAGATTTACAGAGCTGAAATGGGACTAACATAAGAAGTAGTTGTTGAGTGGGGGTGTTGGAATAAATTGTTCATGGATTTTGTGCAACTACATCGGCCAGTAGATGGCAGTATTTACAAATTAGTAGCTGCATCTATAGTTAAACTTTAAGTCTTTTCGCTGATAATAAAAGTTCCTGTTTCCTGTCTGCAGTTAAGCTGAAAAGCCCATGTGGACTGTTCACTGCCTATCTGTCCTGTAGGGCTATATACAGAATATCTAACAGTAATTGCAATTTTTTGTAAGCGTATATTATACATTTTTGATTATATTTTGTTAGAGTTGGGCATGCATATTTATTTATTTAAATTGTGAATTCTAAAGTGACTTTTTTCAATTTCGTCTTTCAATATTCTAATAATGTTAGGATTGTCAAAAAGGATATATTCTGAAGGCTGTGGAGGGGTCCTCAAATCAATTGTTTCAGGGATACTCAAGAGTAAAAAGGGGCTTTGCACAAGTGTATATTGTGTGTTTGTCAGCAACCTGTTCTCATTTGTTGATTGTGAAAGAAAGTGTTTACTATAGTCTTTGGGGATAAGGTTCTAAAGGTGGCCATATGGGCTGAATGAAAAAAGCTAAATCAAGTAGGGGTTGGAGAGGCACCCATCCACTCCAATACTTTTGACATATAGTTAGAAGACCCTGATATTGTGTTTGGAGGGTTACATCACCTTTAATGACTTGTGCCAAAAACATGCCTTTGCATTATAGCGTCCCTAATAATTAATATGCAGTGCTGTTTTTATTTATTTTTAATGCTTGCTTTTTAAGCTGCTTATTACAGGAGGGAAAGTAAGATACAAAGGTGGACCCTCCACTCATATTTACAGACCAACTATGAGTCTAAACACACATGCGTGGAAAGCTGGAGGCCAGCTGGGAGGGTCATCAGCCCCAGGGGCTGAGGCGGTGACCCCCATAGCACTGATGGAAAACCAACAGTAAAAGACTCAAAGTTGTTCTGTAAGTATGAGTGGGGATCCACATTTGCATATTCCTTTCCTTCCTCCTCTTATAGACATACCTAATTGAATATTTGATTTTTAACATTTTTATAGACATCTATTCTGCATCTGTTCCCGAAGAGTGGAAGTTAGCCACGAAATGCCACGAAATGCGTTGAGCTACTAGATGCCCCTTTGTTTATATCTCAAGATTGTTACCAATATTATGTTCTACTGGATCTTGTCAATTCAAATCATGTTGTTTTATTGTGAAATCTGTCAGGAGTGATTTATCACTAGAGCAGCCTATTCCATGAGCCCTTTTTTATTGAGGGTAATTAGGAAACTTTTGAGTGCAGGTTACTTAAAACTAAATTAAACTCACGTTTTGACTTAATTTTTATCAGGTAATCATGAACCACACAAATTGCTACCTGATCTTTTATATAATACCTCCAACTGATAGAAGCAACCTGACCCTGCAGCAGAGTCCAACTACTGCATATTGCAGCTGCAAATTAATAAATGCGTGCTCAGGGAACTTACTAAGGGGGTACTAATTTTTAATAGGAATGAGTTAACGAGGTTTGATTTTCAATGTACAGAAAAGAGATGGATGCAAATGGTACATAGTTTTAAAAATTGATCTGTTGTAAAGAGGCCAGAGCTCCCGCAAAGTAGGAGCAACACACACATTTTTTTCTTCTGTGCAGCACTATGTGATGGGCTGTTATTCTTTTTATTTAAACAAAAGACATCCCTGGAAGATACACAGTGTGATTATGTAGTTAACTTTGGCATATGTAAATGAGACCAAGAGTAGTCACAACCTAACCCTTCGCTTTAGGCATCATAGGGCTTCATATTGTTAACATAGGCACATTATCTTTCTTTCAGAACGTATGTGATTTCTGATTATTTAATGGGGTTATTTATTTTGAGCGAGGAGAAAAATATTTACCGCAAAATTGTAAAATGTCATTTTGTGGCTTTTCTCTACTATTCCGTACTAGAAACCTAAGCCTGTTATTTAAAATCATTCAGGGTCCCTCCAATAATTGTATAGAAGTAGGCATTATGCTATATTATTAAAGCTGTAATTTCCTGCTGAATCTGGCTGGATGTTTCTTTTTATCACTTGGCAATTTCTATCTAGTTATGGCATAATTAAGTTTCCTGACCCTTGCTCGCTCTCTTAACAGGACGCTTAGAAATATACTAGAATTGCAGATCTTCAACCTGATGTCCTCTCTCCCTGCACAGTAATGGAATAAAATTATTAATCCAGTAATTGTACAGAACACATTACTTTGCATTGAATGTTCCTATTTCTCATTTTCTGTTAGTGACAATCAGCCAGAGGTGCAAATCATTTCTGCAGGGAGCAGAGCCCTTGAAAAAAGCCTCTCATTCACTCTGCTGGAGCTACCTGCACCACTGTGATTATTCAAAGTCTAACACAGTACTAGGCTCAAGTGAACAAAACACAGTGAATAAAATGGGCTAAGGAAAAAGATATATATTTTTTTTTTTTTTTGCTCTTGCCTGTAGCTTCAGTCACCCAAATTAGGAATTTTATTCCAAAAGCTAAACTCCACATCTTATTGCATGCCTAATAATGGACTAATGAGCAGGCTATTCAGTGCTCAGTCTAACTGGGACTCATGTTTTCACATTTTTTGTCAGAGCTGAAACTTGCAAGTGAAGTTTCACAACTTCCCGTTCAATGAATTCTTAAAGGATGCTGCATTGACCAAAACACAATGACAAGCCCTAGAGATTTTTTTGTCATACCATATTGAATTGTTCTATGATTGAAGTAGGGAGTGTTACTATACTTCACTCTGCATTTTTTATGATTGATTATTGTGTATATCAAAGGCGCAAACCATCAGTGTATTAGGTCTGTGGGCAATTTCAGATTTTGAAACGTATACTATATTTTAACACTGACATGAAAGGATGATACGGTGAAAAGATAAATTTATGAATTTGTAGATCTTTTGCTATTGCAATCAAATGTGCCTATGAGATTTAAAAAATTTTGAAATGTTAAAGTTCATGAAAAGGTTTTTGTTTATGCTGTATATTAAACTGCTTACTGATATATTTTGGTGTGTTATTTTTTGTGCCTCCATTTGAATTCTTTAAAATTCTTTAAATAAATAATATATCTGAAAATAAAAATTAAAGACTATATATAGCTCCAGAAACTTTGATGAACTATGTGCAAATCATTATACGGTATTTATGTTAGTAATTAACCCCCCTGACGGTATTCCCGAGTCTGACTCGGGGTGGATTTTTTATACCAAAAGCGGTATCCCCGAGTCAGACTCGGGACAGCGTCGCTGGATCCAGGAGGAGGTTTCCTTACCTTCTCCTTCGAATCCAGCGATGTCTCCCCGCTGTACGAGCGAGCCGTGTCTCGCTCGATCTATCACATCGGCGATCTCCGTGCCCTGCGAGCGTTGCGACGCACGGGCACGGAGATCGGCGCCAAATTCAAAAAGTGAAATAAACAGTATACATACAGTATAATGTAATCTTACAGATTACATTGCTGTATGTAATTATTTCACATCCCCTTTGTCCCTAGTGCTCTGCCCAGTGTCCTGCATGCAGTTTTATATTGTAAAAACTGTTCTTTATGCCTGGAAACTGGAGATTGTCCATAGCAACCAAAACTGTCACTGTACATCAAAAATGATTTTAGACCAGCTAGAAAACAGCGATAATAAATTAGAATGACTCGCAGAATTGAGCGATAGCGATTTGTGGGGAGATCCGTCATCAAATACTGAAAAGTAATGACAGTGACAATTCTGCAACTCGGCAAATTTCAGTGTTTTTGATTAGATTACATTATTGAATAATTTTTATTATTGTTATATTATTATTTGGTACAGTTATTTATAATTATTTATTATATTATAATTTATGATTTAATTTTTCAAACTTTATCATACCCGGGATGTCTGCTAGACTCTGGTTTGGACAGATTTAAGAGAGTTATTCCTAAGAATTGCAGGACTACAATATAAAACGCCAAATTTTCATGCAAAATAATGGTACCGCTTTTAGCACCTAAAATCCGAAATAATGGTACCGCCAGGGAGGTTAAAGAATATGTCAAGGCAAAATAAAAAATATAAATATTTAGCCCATCTCTGCAAAACAAGTACGTTTTACCAGATTTTATCCCTTTAAATACACTGAATTCAGTTCTGCATTACTAAGCATGTAGTGACATCTCTGCCTACCTTATTTCTGAAAACAAACCACTCCTCATCTCCATAACCTATCCTTATGCACAAGAAAAGAGCACAGGAAGTTATCAGCTCAAAATATTTCTGGCACAGTCAGCGGAGATTTTTCACACTTAACATACAGGTATAACAAATCCATTTTAAAGCTACATTTAGCAGACCAAAAATGAGCGAATAAGAAACGTTTATCATTAGGATTTACATACACTTTAACGAAAATAAATAAATAAAGTATATTTAAACCCAAGAACAAAAATGTAATATATTGCTGTTTGCCAGTTTTTAGATGGCTGCATTCGTTTTCTAATTTCCAATTTGTTTTTCTTTATTTTTACCTGCTGATCCTGCCGGTAACTTTTTTTGTCATAGGATGCCAAAGCTCACTTACTGGGGGTTATTTATCAAAAATAAATTAGCTGTACACTTTTAAAAGGAAGTTGCACTATTGAAGAACATTTACACCATAGCTTAGTGAATGAGGTGAAGCTCTGCTCTTTTCCAACCTAGACAAATAAATATTGGCTTGATAAATTGCTCTACAATTGTCTACTGGCTTGTGGGGAATTACATAAAAAATATATATATAATCAGGGAAACACTAAATCCACACATCAGACCCACTATGCCCTAAAACATAACTTTTATTAACCCTTTCAAGTCCACATTTTTCAATGAGTTAGCGTGACTCAAAATGTGCGCTACCAAACAGTGGAGCAGAATGTTAAAGGATTAAACAAAAATTCTGAAATTGGTATTCTTTGCAAGGTAAAACTTTACCACATTCACTAATCTCTGAGCCAAATTTCCTTAGAAACTTTCCATGCAAAGTGAATAGCCTATTTTATTTTATTATGTTTCTTATATTTTATTGCTTATATTATACATGATTTATATTTGCACAGCACTTTACATGGTATCTGTGGAGGAACAGTGTTGTCATTTTAGAACAGGTCTATATAATATATCTTCCTCTATGTTTTCAGAAATAGTTAGTGACAATGTAACTGATAAGGTACTTGCAACACTAGCAGAGAGTGCAGGAATTTTTAAATTGACAAAAATAATGTCAGGATCAAAATTTTATATTTACACTTATCTAACAGATATAAAAATATGTTTTTAATTTTATATTTACCAGAGCAATAGATAGAAAAGATAAGAAATGTATTGTTAGATAATTAAATACTTGCTAAATTATTATTAAAATGTATAAGCTATTTTTTACTTAGTTGAAGAAAATAAGAATATAATGTTTTCAAAAAGCCAACAAATTGTCCTTTATAATAACTTTTCTTCATTTTATTTTAATTTTTGTAGCTATTATTAGTAACACTTAGAAAAAAATTGTAACACTTAAAAAAATGGCCTCTTGAACTACAATAAAGGATTCACTATAACATGTCAGAGCAACTAGATTGTTATCATACCCGGATTGGTTGAGTTCACCAACTAATTTGAATTTAGTTGAATCAAAGGTCATTGAGTTAAGGTAATTAAATATCCATTATTATTATTATTATGATTATTATTATTATTATTATTATTATTTTGTACAATTGAGCTGACAAGAAGATATAGAACCATGCTTTAAACCCACTAGTTTCAGGGTCTTTTTTCACTGATTTCTTTATCAATGGTTTTGAATGCCAAGATTTACACTGCCTCCCAGTTTAAGGTCTTGACCTGAAGCCTGAGAACTTTCCTTTTACCATATATTCTCTCTTTACCAGCAATTATTATTATTATTATTATTCAGGATTGATATAGCATCATCAGTTAATACAACATTCTACAATATAAAAGGAGTCAACACAGTTACACAATTATTTAGGACAAGAAAATTGGGAGGACCATGCATGTGAGAGCTTACAATTTCAAAAAAGGCAAGTGATACAAAAAGCAATACCTGTGTGAGAATGAGCTGCTGAGGAAATTAGGATTACTAGGATTATTCAGTTGTTGAGTAGTGTCTGGATAAGCTTTTCTGATGGAATGAGTTTTCAGGTGGACAGAGAAGAAAATAGACAAACAGACTGAGGTAGAGAGTTCAAAAGGAGAGGCTCTGGAGAAATCCTGAAGGTGAGTATGAGAGGAGGTGCAGAGAAAGAGAGAGTGCACAAGTTCTTGAAAGGAGCAAAGTAGATAGTGTGGGTGGTGTTTTTAAACAAGGTTGGTGATGTAGCTTGAGGCAGAGTTGTGGATGGCTTTGTTTGTTGTTTTAATACTAGAATCACACTACTGCCCAATTCCAAGACAGGTAAAATCTATAAAGGCAGGGTTACATGGTTATATGTGAGCTTAATTTCCTAAATTTGCACTGATCAGGTTAAATCCAACCCATTTGGCCCAGCACCAAACATCACTTTAACGGTCTGTATATAAACCGTTTGCGCAGGTTGATTCTCCTTCATGCCTCCTTACAGTAGTACCAGTGGTAATGTAAATTCACATGCTTCTCCCCATCTCTGCAACCCCACCTTTTGTCATTGTCACAGGTGCAAAAATTATCATTTAGGTGGTCAGTAAGGCTATAAGAAAGCCTGCCATACACTATAGTTTGGTACAGTGTAGTGCCCAACAAATTCATAACCCAATAATCTCTTTTCATCTCTACCTCTCCAATGCATACTTCAATGTTACTATGTATAATGAGAACATAAAACTGATCCATAAGCTGTTATTGCATGCTCTGTAGTTTAAAGATTTGGTGTGGTTTAACAACATTTCTTAAACAGGAGAAAATCAACACAAATGTTAACTTGCAGCACAGTATAATGAGGTACTACACTGATCACTGATTTTGATTGCAAGCTCTAATGAGCAGGGCTCTCTGAATCCTCATGTATTGAATTGTATTGCAACTGTATTGTCTGCCCTCATGTTGCAAGGCACTGCGCAAACTGTTGGCACTATATAAATCCTGTAAATATAATAATGTAATAATAATAATATCAAGCAGCATGACTCTTACCATTAATGTAATAGTGAGCACCACACTGTCCACTGATGGTACACTGGCCATCACCTTAAAGGGTGGGGTTTGGTACAGCACTGTCTACCAATGAATTTAAGCATTACAGTTTTCCCTCTGGCCATTATTTGTTACATTTCATTATATTTAATAAATTTGATTATTATATAGAGGAGGATGATTAGAAATAATAGGTCCCCATTGTTAAACACTGCTCTGGTTTTGGAAACTCATGAAGAGAAAGTACCGGACAAAAGAAGTATAGTATTAATTAGTGATGAGATAAACATAGTGGGGTATATTTACTAAAGCTGGAGGGTGCAAAATTAAGCTCACTTCTTCAGAGAAACCAATAATCTTCTAACCTCAGATTGTTCAATTAAATATTGACAATAAAACCTGAAAGCTGATTGATCTGCAGGAGTGAATCAGATTATTCACTCTCCAGTTTTAGTAAATAAAGCCCACTGTGTCTGTTAATGAAGTTCAAATGCTAATTCCAAACCTCATTGAAATCAGTAGGATCTGAAACTTATTATAGCAATGGCTATTTTTTAAGTTAGCAGGCAAGGAATACAATGGGGGTCTGGCCACTGCTCTGTGGAACATGTTTAAATGCAAGTTTTTATTTTAAATTCCTTTTGACAGGAAGTAGAAATTGTATTAAACGTAAAAAATGCACAATTCCTTTAAGATGCCTGGGGGATGCCATTAACCTGCCTGTGAAGTAGCACATATGTATGATGTATACAACCTAATACAACAAAGCTGACATTTACAAAGAAAAAAAAGAAAAATAACCATTTAAATTGCCAGTAAATGATAGGTGCTTCATTTAATTTGTAAACAAACAGCCGGGGTTCCATTCATCAATATCAGACCCTTATCCTAGATGAGAGTCTGATATAGATGTTCATGGATTTTCAGTGGTAACCCCACACAAAAATAAAAGAAAATCCATACCAGATCCTTATCTAAACATATAGCCTGGTAGGAAAGAGGGAAGGGGGCGAGTGTTCCCCACTCAACAAAGTATTTTTCCTCATGTTGAGGAGAACAGTCCTTTAATCACAACCCTGGCCTGGTGGTTGTGGGGGTCTGCTGGCAGGGTGCGTCTTGGCATTTGGAAGTCCCCTTTAAAATTAAGGGGCCTTCAGATACTGCCCCCCAACATGGACGAGTAAGGGGTACATAGTAATTCTACTCATTCATAAAAATATTCAAGTAGTAAATAAACATTTTTGGACAGTCCTTTATTTTAAAAAAAGAATCTATATACAGGGTATATATGTTACAGTATATGTAACATATCTCACAGTTCCTGCAGTGGGATGTAAATAAAGGAGCAGGGTCACCCAGGTGCTGTCATTAACCCAATATGGCAGGTATCCCTTGTTGCATCACTGACCAAATATGGTCATGTCCACATTCGGCTAATGCTTGTCACCTGCAGACTCCCAATACCACTGTACCAATGCTCTTGTCCTCACCAACATGGGAACACGGTGCTTTGCCAGGGCATCGCCTTTTTTCAAATGTTTGGAACTGGAAGATACTGTATGCAGTATTGTATTTTTCACCTTACTTCAGAATTGTTTGGAGGTTAGAAAACACACTAAATACTTGTAAAGTTACAGACTTTTTAAAATTTGTAACCTGTCTGAAAATATGGTTTAGCTGCTTCAGCTTTATAAATGTATAATTGAATCTTTAGGCAACTATTTTTTAATGTAATACATTTTTTTGATTTATAAATTCTTAAAAGAGGGCAAAATAATTGGGCATAACTTGCTTTTTACAGATTTAAAGACCTGGCTTCATGTCCAAGTAGAGTTAGATTTACTTTAGTCATACGCAAATAAAAAGAAATTTGCAGTCATTTTCTACATGAGCCCCAGAGAGCCTGATGCTTCATTTTGTATTCTGCTGAAGCAGATTAATCAACCTGACTATGTTACCCAGGGCTCGCCATTCCGCCTGGAAATATGCATATCTGCATATTACTCCTCTTCCCTGAATTTAATTTCCTACTGCAGCTGATATTAATCACCCTGCTTAAACAGAGGGGATTTGGGGTCTATAAAATGTCATTTTATTTTCTGTTACCTATTTGGCTTATATTTTAAAAATAATGTTTATTTGTTTGTTTATATATTTATGCTAATGTAATGCAAACCATTTGTTTCTCTTTAATCTCAAATTTCTCATAGCAGAACATAGCATAGCATAATGAATGGAAAATTTGATTTAAAACTATGTCTTTTTGAAGGTAAAAAATATCAAATAAGCTTTTCAGGGATTGTCTAAAATAATTATACAAGCTTAATAAGTAAAATAGTTCAAGCAGTGAGAATGTGCAAGGTGAAGTGACATGTATGCATATAAGTATAAAGGATGGGGTTCCAATTCACCCTAAAACCAGTCTGTTGTGGTTTAGGACCATGTGAATTATTTGGGTTACTAGCACATGGGAACCTCCTGCTGAATCAGTATTACTACCACCAATAATTGTCAACTTTCCACTGTGTGAGCCACTGGCATAATTGCTTGCTATGACTTTAGTGGTTGCACAGCATCATTCATTATTAGTAGTCAGGAAGCTGCTGACATCCAAGCAACTGCTATCCCACTGCCTGATGGCTTGTTGCAAATTGTAAACAAGTCACAAAGCTTGCCAGGTTATGTAATTAACCAAATAGGGTTATGTTCATATTTGGTCAATGATATCAGCAAGCTTTTGGCCCTGTTGCTTACATTCAACTGCATGGCTGGGAGCTGTCATTTAAAGGGTATAATCAGTCAGGAGAACATTGAAATGTGCAGTCAACATTTTTTTTTCTTTCAAAAGGTCATCAAGTGTTGTTTATCAAGAGGGACAGTGGATCAGTATTGCTAGATGACATGATTCATTTTTCTCAACAAATAACTCTTTTAAAGGTCTGTGTTTGTGTCACCAGGCCAGGAATGTGCGGGAAGAGTCCCTTGTCCTCAACAACATGGGGGACGATGTGCTTTGCCAGGGGGGCCCTCTGGCAAGGTACATTTTCCATGTTGTGGATGTCTGGCCTGGTATAATTCTGATGTGAGGCCACGTGCTCACGATCTCTTTTCAAGGCCAGCCAGGCTGCAAGTTCAGATAAGGATCTGGTACAGATTTTACACAGAGTACCTGCTTCAGATCTGGTATTTATTTAGCAAGGGACCCCACGCAGTTAATTTTTTTGGATGGTGTTCCTACTTAAAAGCAATACCAGACCCATATGGGGATATACCTTTTAATTTTCATTAGAGAAATACAAAATATTGATTACTTATCATATCTTTTAAAAGGTTTTATTCAGGATTGAGCTTGCGATAGGGTCCCACTGGTACTGATGCTCTGATTTTACTTTACATAGATGTTTGTACTCACATCCCTGGTAGTTTCACTACTACACATTTTCAATTTCCGGTTTTAACCTTTTCTAAATAAAATGTATACTTTTTTTTATTCAACCTTGATTATCTTTGGGAGGTCTTGCCCTATAAAGTCCCACCAGAGAAAACACTTTCATTGTAGCTTAATTGTATGTTGTTTGATTCAATAAGACATGTGATTTTAAATGTGCTTGTATACAAAATTTGTTTTGAGGGATACACACATGTTAAGTCTCATTTTACTACACTATGTCCTTATGGACATAATGGTATTGAGAGCACAAAATTTGGTGCAGCTCTGCATAGAAACATCAGCATTAGCTTTCAGGATTGTATGTAAAAACGTAATTGAACGAGCTGAAGTTAAAAGCTGATTAGCTACCAATCACAGCCGTGCCAGATTTTTCACTCCCCAGTTTTAGTAATTCAGCCCCATAGTTTGTTTTTGGAAATCAGGATGTCATTGTAGATCAATTCTCTGATACCTATTGTGCCCTTTCATTTGAGTGTAGCGCTGGAATTTTTGCCATGTAATGCTATTAATAGGACCATGTTAATAAATTGGTATTTGGCTCCCTCTGGTGGTATTCAGTGTAAACAGACTTGTTTATTTCTACCTAAAAGCTAAGCAGGAAGTGATTTAATTATTTACTTTGTGAAAGGACTCACCTACCCACAATGCCCACTCACCTACCCATGAACACTGAGTGGCAGAACTGCATGCTGGGTAGGTAATAAAAGGCCCAGCGTGGCCATTTTCTGTCTCTTCTGGATGCGTGACCTGCCTGCAAGGATTTGTGAAGGAGTGTTCCAGAGGGTGTGGCCTACATCGTGCGGAGCGGAACAGTAACCATTGACTGTGCCTTACTATAGTGTGCTGGAGAAGCTGTTTGATCGGGTTTGAGGATCCAGAACCTCAGACGGAGCCAAGCGAGGGTCTCGGTCATCTTGGGGAGCAGCGTGATGGTGCTGGCTGGCAGCAGGACTGAGATAACTGAAGCAGAGTTTTCCAGCTTTCCAGGCCTAGTATGGTGAGATGGCTGATGCCCAGAAGTTATTTAACACACATAACACACTTAGACTCATCCTACAGAGTTGCTGAGACCTGCAGTTCCACAGGGAGGTCTCATTCAAATAGACTGAGTTCAATCAGGCCTCCAAGCCTATACTTCATTGATAGTTGATTGACAGTTAAGGGATACCTACACCGGAGACATTTATACCTGTGTTGCAGAGCAGAAATTGTTACCGCTCTCCATCTTATACCACTTCAGTACTTGTTAAACCTTTGGATTACAAACACTGCAGTATAAGAGCTAGCAGAAGAAAGAAGAACAGAGACTACACTTCTCATTTGGAGGCTTTGTGCTTTAGTTCCCATAGAAAAGGACTGCATCATACTTAAAGAGGGAGCCCTTGAGTAATTGTACTGTTCTGTGTTTGATATCCTTGTATTAGTGTACTCCATGCAGCCGTACTGGAAGTGGGAAGGTGCCCAGAATCAAAGCATTGTCACTCTGGGTATTAGTCCCACTTGGAGGTGCACTTGTAGGGGTCATTCAAGGGATCTTTACGGGTTAATAATTGGTAAATACCCATCACATTACCATATTGAGCTTGGATGTTTATACAGTTATTGTAACCACTGTTTTATACCAGTTTCAGTAAAATTATATTCTGGTTAATCACAATTGGTGTGAGGCTTGTTCATTCTCCTAACAGGTGGAACGATGGATGCCCAGGGAACGGTTAAGGTACACTATATGCACATTGTTATTGTGGGATTGTTCCTTGTTGTTAAGATTCACAAAAACACTGTTACACAGCTGTGTCAAGTGGGTTGAGACAATTTATTTGGGGGGTAAGAGAGCAGAGTACAGGCCCAATAAATTACCAGCAGCTCCTTCGGGGGTCAGTGCTACATGAGTTATTATAAAAGATCACAATTTGTGGATTTTTAGAGGTGTTAGCTTAATCTGCTCTCGAAATCCTAAATGTTCCAAAGTGAACTTATCCAGTAATTTTAATTATTTGTGACAATGCTATACAAACTAACTTACTTTTTTAGACTAAATTTTATTTATTTTTTTCCTTTTGTTGACTTTTTTTAGTATACGCTTTTTGCATCAGGGACATATACAGTACATAAATACAGTTCTGATAGGGGATCCAGCATTCTCTTACTTTACTAAGGAAAAATATTTGTATGCCTATATGTGTTGCTGTTAGAGAATTCCTCTCGCTTACTGCCTGGTAGATATCTTGTTAGTAGGAAAGGAAATTAGGGTATATCTCCCTAGGTAGCATCAAAAAACAGTTGGGGATTCTAGCCCTTTTCACTCTTTCCAAAATTAGAAAGGTTGTTTTGACTGGACATTCATTTAAGGCAGAATGTTAATTAAACAGATAGTACTGTTTACATACATATGCGAACATGTAATTCTATCCAACCACTCCTGTGATCAATACATTCCTGCCATTATGCTGGCTAACGGGGGACAACACTATTTCCATATTGCAGCTTTTCTTATATCACCTATCTCCTATTGGAATGTGAATGAGCATTATTACAGATATTTGTCTATTTTGGCAACTAAATAGCTGCAAAAAAAGGTATAAAAACCCTTAAGTCCTAATCCATATATGACTGTGCATATCAACAAATGTGGAGGAGTATCCGGTGCTGCAAAGTTTCACTCAAAAAGAATTTTGAATAAAAGACCTGGCTGAGACTCAATAACACCAAAAATCTTGCGTATAGAAATACAAAAATCAACAATGTTTAGTTCCATATGCCAAATGGTAATCCTGAAATGCAACAAAAATACTAGAAAAAAATATTTATTAGAAAATATTGATTGCAAAAACAAACATACAATTAAAAAATAACTTTGGGCAAAGTGTATCATTAAAAGCAACAAAGCAACCAATGCCTTCTTGAAATAAAGCCCGCCTGTACACTATATATATTCTTTCAGTGTGTTAGACCCCTCCAGTAGGAATTCCATTATGTATTAAACCCCCAGCAGAACACTAGTAGCTTGTTTAACACTCAAAACATGCATAGTCCCACAGTATAAGATAGAGTTTGCATTGGGTACTTGATATATGAAAAACCTTGCATTGTATGACTGTCTTGTGCTAAACAGCATTCATATGTAAAATTGTGGCAAGCAACAAATGATCACGCGATGTTTCCAACCAATGGTAGTGGCTTCATACAGACTCCATCTTCTTCAGCATATCCAATGCTTTACATTCTGTATATATGCAAGAGTCACTATCAATTATGAAGACTCTCAGCAGAAGAATTATGTGCCATATAAATTGTGCATATCAAAAAACACATGCAGACAAGAATTCCATTGCAATGTATAGCATGGCCAGCTTACAGTTATGCCTCCACTAAAAAAGATATGTGCAGTATTCCTTCACCACCCACACATGGGCTACAGTAAAAGGATTAATACGTTTGTCCAAAAATAGCATCAATATTCTTCTAAGATATTGCACATGTTGAAATTTCCATGTAAGGTGCACATATATATCATACAGTTATTCTGTGTGTAGCCTTTAATGTGGGCAAGTAATAAATGCGTGATTTAATCCATCAACAGCCCCACTCTGCAATCTCAAAAAAATTATATTTATCAGTCCATAAATGACAAGGTCTGCATAAGCTATCAGGCAAGCAAAGGGTGATCTAGTTGGAGGAACCTGCTGGAACACTAGCACTGGCTGCATCATAGGCACAATACATTCTGTGTGACCAAGAATGGTCCTCATGATCCCTTTTACCATAAATTGCATGTGTATTTTGTTCAGTCAAGTCAATTTTGTTTTGTCAAGTCAGTATATTTGGATAGTATGAGAGAGATAAATGTCAAACTACTGGTTCCAAAAATTGCCTGGTTGGTTGTATGAGACAGTGTTGGTGGATGTCGATGATAAACAAGACTGGGAGCCTCTTTATCTGCCTTGTAGGTTATATGGGATAAAGACCTTAACATTATTATGCTGACCTCCTGATGGCAGCATTGCTTCCAGGATCTAAGCTCAGGTTGTCTCCTGATCACATTAGTAGAAACTTCTACTTCTTACACCGTACCTCATAGGATTATTATTATTTCAGTTATTTTAATAGTGACTTATCAATCCCAGAGATATCAATGTCTGGCCTGAAAGGTGCAAGGACAAACACTATGGGCAACCTTTGTCAGGTAGCTGATCTCAAATACTTGCCATCCATGAATATCAATTATCGTATGCTGGTTCAGGCAGAGAAAGACATAATATGGTAGATTGAGATGTTTGGAGAATACAGAAAATATGGAAAGAACAAATACTGAGAAAGATAGCAATTAATGGGAGCCAGTAGGTTCTGCACTTATAACATCATTTGTTGCTAGGATGATGGTGGTCCTAGCAACCAATCCACAGCATGGGGTGGTAGAGTGGAAGGGGGTGAGGGAAACAGTTGTGTCTGCTGTTTGCCAGTAATTCCTGTCAAGAACAGTGGGGGTTTAGAAAAGCAAGCAGACCAGCAGTGTGGTGTCTGCAATGTCTAAGTGAGCAGAAAGGCAGAGAAAAGATGCAAACAGGCTGGGGTTTAGACAGATGTGGCATAGAAAATACACATATATGCAATTACACTGCTTATAAAACTGCTAGAAGCACTGCAAGGATATACCAAACCAATACCTCTCTGCAACATGTTTTAGAGGATTCCCAGAATTTAGTCCATATTTAGTAGATATGAAGAAAGGTTTCTGCATTCTGGACAAAGACCAGAATTCTCTGGCAGGCTGGCTGATCACATAGTAATGGATACTTTGACTCATACAGGGGTTTATTTACTAAAACTGTAGAGTACTAAGTCTGGTGGAGTTGGGCATGGTAGCCAATCAGCTTCTAACTTCAGCTTGTTCAATTAACCACTTGACCTCTGGGCACTTATACCCCCTTCCTAACCAGACCAATTTTCAGCTTTCGGTGCTCTCACACTTTCAATTACTCAGTCATCCAACACTTTACCCATATGAAATGTTTATCTTTTTTTTCACACAAATAGAGCTTTCTTTTCTGCCTACTAGGCACTTAAACCCCCCTCCTGCCAAGACCAATTTTCAGCTTTCAGTGCTCTCACACTTTGAATGACAATTACTCAGTCATGTAACACTGTACCCAAATTAATTTATTGTCTTTTTTTTCATACAAATAGTGCTTACATTTGGTGGTATTTGATCACTACTGGGTTTTTTATTTTTCGTGCTATAAATGAAAAAAGACCCAAACATTTTGAAAAAAATGTTTCTGTGATAACATTTTGCAAATTATTATTTTTTTTCATGAATTTTGGCCACAATTTATACTACTATATATCTTTGGTTAAAATAACCCAAATTAGTGGATATTTTTTAGTCTTTGTGAAAGTTAGAGAGTCCACAAGCTGTGGTGCGAATCATAAAAAATTCATCAAACCTGATGTACTGGTGGCTATCTAATTTCTTGCGACCCGAACAAGCCAGAAAAGTACAAATACCCCCCAAATGACCCCTTTTTGGAAAGTAGACATTCCAAGGTATTTAGTAAGAGGCATGGTGAGGTTTTTGGTGTTGCCATTTTTTCCCTCAATTCTTTGCAAAATGAAGATTTTTTTATTTTTTATTTTTTTCCACAAAATTGTCATTGTAATAGGTTATTTCTCTCACATGACATGTGTATACCACAAATAATGTCCCAAAATACATTCTGCTACTCCTCCTGAGTACTACAATACCACATGTGTGGGACTTTTTCCCAGCCTAGCCACTTAGAGAGGCCCAACATGCAAGGAGCACAGTCATGTGTTCTAGGAGCATAACTTACACATCTGACTTGTTGACTACCTATTACACTTTTGAAGGCCCTGGAGCACCAGGACAAAGATATGTGACACTGACGTGGCACTGATGGCAGATCGCACTGATGCGTGGCACTGATGGCACGTGACACTGATGTGACACTGATGACAGAATGCACTAATATGTGGCACTGATGACACGTGACACAGATGACAGATGGAACTAATATGTGGCACTGATGACACGTGACACTGATGTGGCACCAATGACAGATGGCACTAATACGTGGCACTGATGGCAGATGGCACTAATACGTGGCATTGATGACAGAGACAGATGGCACTAATATGTGGCACTGATGACAGATGGCACTAATACGTGGCACTGATGACATATGGCACTAATACGTGGCACTGATGACACCTGACACTGATGACAGATGGCACGGATACGTGGCACTGACAGGTGGCACTGGGGACAGGGGGCACTGGGACAGGCGGCACTGATAGGTGGCACTGGGGACATATGACACTGATAGGTGGCACTGGGGACAGATGGCACTGACAGGTGGCACTGACAGGTGGCACTGGGGACAGGTGGCACTGGGGATAGGTGGGCATGTGTGTGTGTGTGTGTGTGTGTTTCACTGTGTGGGTGTGTGTGTTTCACTGTGTGTGTTTCACTGTGTGTGTGTGTTTCACTGTGTGAGTGTTAACTTACTGTTTACTGACGCTGCAGCTACAGCACGGAAGCTCTCCCTCCTCACACTCTGTCTCTGTGTGAGGAGGGAGAGCCGGCGATGAGAGATGATCTCATATGTTTACATATGAGATCACCTTTCATTGGACATGCCTATCGAGTGCTAAATGGCCGCTGTGATTGACCATTTAGCACGATCTGTGATTGGCTGTGTCCAAGGGACATGGGCAACACAGAACTTCCCTGATGCACGCCCGTGACCAGGCGCAGAAGGGAAGTAAACAGGAAGACATCCAGGGATGCCCTCCAGGCAGTTAGCGTCCGCACTGTATCCGTCTTTTGGCTATAGCGTCGGCGCAAAGTGGTTAATCACCGCTGGGTTTTTATTTTTTACGCTATAAATCAAAAAAACTGAAAATTTGGTAAAAAAATAAATACAATTCTTTGTTTCTGTTAAAATGTATTGCAGAGTATTGGCAGAGTATTGGCGAGTATTGGCAAGTATTGGCGAGTATTGCAGAGTATTGCACAGTATTGGCAGAGTATTGCACAGTATTGGCAGAGTATTGCATAGTGATGCAGAGTATGGGCAGAGTATTGTCACTGAGCAGCGCTGTGGGCACTACAGCACTGCTGCCATCTTTCCCCCTCTCACCTCTCACTGTACTGATCGGGCGGTTTGTTTACAAGTGATCGCTCAGTCATTTGACGTCTTTCGCTGTAGCCATCTTTCGGCTATGGCCCGGTTGGCATGTGGTTAAGCTTTGACAAAAAAACCTGGAAACTGATTTCTTTGCAGAGCTGCATCAGATTTTATGCTCTCCAGTTTTAGTAAATCAACCCCATAGTGTCTAAATGGAAAACAACAACTTAAATATATAAAATGGTTATTCAGAAAGCCACCTTACTAATGATCTCTGAAAGAATTCAAGGAATTTAATACTCTAGAGAGATCTTTTTCAAGTGCAGCAACTGTGGCTAGGCCAATATGAGGATATGGGTCTGGAAGCAATGGCTTTTAAAAAAGTAATATTCTATAAGAGACAATACAAAATGTAATATACCAGAGAAATTCTATAGCCACTTTTGCTTGTGAATGTATCTTTCTATCAGTCATTGATCACTGAATCACGGAAATACAAAAAAAACAAAAAGAAAAAAAAAGAATAAGGAGTAGCTTCCTAATCCCCCTACCCAGGGTTAATTATCATATTAACTCCTTCTTACCTGGTATACTGGGCTGAGCTTAAACCCCATATTCACCTGTTCAGTGCTGTCCTGCTGTCATCTATCAAAAGCTGCCTTCCTGAAAAAAAAATTTTGGGTGCTATTAGCAGAAAGGGGGGAAGCTAAATGAAATTAAGTTTAAAAAGTGAGTGAATATATGCTTTAAATCAAATGTTATCTTGTTGAAACATTAATGCCACTATTGCAGTCAATTGTTTATGTGCAAGGATTTTTTTCCACCTTTAGAGGGACTTTGGCAATAATCGCATTTATCCAATAAAGCCTTTGAAACTAAATTTTGTGAAGAAGCACATGTTATAAAGTGTTTTTATCATTTATAGCTGGTGCTAATAAAAATTCTCTTTTGCTAGGTTGGCTGATAAAGTGTATTTCATACCTGCTATATGTGATGAGGAATCGCCCCAGGCAAAGAACAGCTTACCAAGTTTATCTGTGTGTGCTAATAGCATTTCATTTGATGTTACAAGTGTCTTGAAAGGGCACTTTCACATCAAATAACATTCTGCAACCAGATGACTACAGTAAAATGCCTTTTTTTATTAATTTGTTTCCTTTCATGTTCTTATCTATGGCTATGTCATATTTACTTTTTATTTCAAATGCATTGAAATGAAAAATACAAATATATCGAATGTGTAATTTGTAAAGTGCCTATATTGTAACACTATCAATATTGCTATATAAAACAAGTAGAATATATACTGAAATAAAAATAATATTATTTATAAATAAAGTATATGTGATGTTATCCCTAGTTTATATGCCATTGCTTTTTAATAAATATTAAAACTATTAGGTACCAGCCAATGACAAATTCGTACACACTATAGGCATGTATGGACCTCAGCATAACATTGTTAATGAAAAACACTTTCCTTTGATACTCTTTCATAATAGTAATCACACATTATCTGGAACTGATAACTGCCTAGGCAGTACATTACCTGGGTCACAATCAGCTGAACTGCATATATAACTTTTTTTCTGTATGATGCGATATTAATATGTGGTCCTTTATTTGATTGTTTTAGGGAACACTATGAAGCAGGACTGGAAGTCATGTGGGCTGCTGTGTCTATAATAAGGTTCTTGCATTATCAAGAACATAAAGCAATATCTACAGTGGAGACAGAAAATATTCAGGCCCCCTTACATTTTCCACTCTTTGTTATATTGCAGCCATTTGCTAAAATCATTTAAGTTCATTTTTTTCCTCATTAATGTATACACAGCACCCCATATTGACAGAAAAACACAGAATTTTTGAATTTTTTGCAGATTTATTAAAAAAGAAAAACTAAAATATCACATGGTCCTAAGTATTCAGACCCTTTGCTCAGTATTTAGTAGAAGCACCCTTTTGATCTAATACAGCCATGAGTCTTTTTGGGAAAGATGCAACAAGTTTTTCACACCTGGATTTGAGTATCCTCTGCCATTCCTCCTTGCAGATCCTCTCCAGTTCTGTCAGGTTGGATGGTACACATTGGTGGACAGCCATTTTTATTTCTCTCCAGAGATACTCAATTAGGTTTAAGTCATGGTTCTGGCTGGGTCATTCAAGAACAGTCACAGAGTTGTTGTGAAGCCACTCCTTCATATTTTAGCTGTGTGCTTAGGGTCATTGTCTTGGAAGGTAAACCTTCGGGCCAGTCTGAGGACCCAAGCACTCTGGAGAAGGTTTTTCGTCCAGGATATCCCTGTACTTGGCCACATTCATCTTTCCCTCAATTGCAAGCAGCCATCCTATCCCTGCAGCTGAAAAAAAACCCCACAGCATGATGCCACCATGCTTCACTATTGGTACTCTATTGGATAGGTGATGAGCAGTGCCTGGTTTTCTCCACACATACCGCTTAGAATTAAAACCAAAAAGTTCTATCTTGGTCTCATCAGACCAGAGAATATTATTTCTCACCATCTTGGAGTCCTTCAGGTGTTTTTTTTATCAAACTCCATGTGGGCTTTTATGTGTCTTGCACTGAGGAGAGGCTTCCGTCGGGCCACTCGGCCATAAAGCCCCGACTGGTGGAGAGCTGCAGTGATGGTTGACTTTCTACAACTTTCTCCCATCTCACGACTGCATCTCTGAAGCTCAGCCACAGTGATCTTTGGGTTCTTCTTTACCTCTCTCACCAAGGCTCTTCTCCCCCGATAGCTCAATTTGGCCAGATGGCCAGCTCTATGAAGGGTTCTGTTGTCCCAAACGTTTTCCATTTAAGGATTATGGAGGCCACTGTGCTCTTAGGAACCTTAATTACAGCAGAATTTTTTGGTGATCTTGGCCAGATCTGGGCCTTGCCACAATTCTCTGAGCTCTTCAGGCAGGTTCTTTGACCTCATGATTCTCATTTTCTCGGACATGCACTGTGAGCTGTAAGGTCTTATATAGACAGGTATGTGGCTTTCCTAATCAGGTCCAATCAGTATAATCAAACACAGCTGGACTCAAATGAAGGTGAAGAACCATCTCAAGGATGATCAGAAGAAATAATAGCACCTGAGTTAAATATATGAGTGTCACAGCAAAGGGTCTGAATACTTAGGATCATGGGATATTTCAGTTTTTCTTTTTTAATAATACTGCAAAAATGTCAACAATTCTGTGTTTTTCTGTCAATATGGGGTGCTGTATGTACATTAATGAGGAAAAAAATGAACTTAAGGGATTTTCGCAAATGGCTGCAATATAATAAAGAGTGAAAAACGTAAGGGGGTCTGAATACTTTCCGTCCCCACTGTATATGGTGAAGAAATAGTGTTTCACACAAATGTTTTTGGACTGAGGTTGGATGGCTGTCAAATGATTTGCTTGTTCCTACTTTTTCTCCCTTTTATGCAGAAAATACAGTTACATGTGCAAAACTCAATGTTTAAATGTTTATCCAATCACTACACATCACTAATATAATACACTGTTTGTTATCTGGGTATCAGCAGGAAAAGAAGCAGTCATAAGTTGGAGTACAATTGCTGCAAAAATGTATAGTCTCTGCATTTGTAATATGCAAACTATATCACAGAAAAACATATATCTCATGCAAAAATGATTTTTTTTTCCTATTCCTACTATATTTATACAGATCAGAGAACAATGAGTAAAGGCATCCCTTCCTAAATTTTCATGGATCAATACAGTTACTGCACAGTGGACTATTTGAGCAATCATAAAAGAAAATACCCAATAGCTTTACATGTTTGCACAATCAGTGGTTCGTCCCCCTTCCCCTCAAATGTAATTCTACTTATGCTTCTGATACACACAAGAGGATCCTTGGTAAACATTTTTTTTTATATAAATCGGTGCATCATAAAAAAAAAAGAAAAACATGAGCTTGCTTGTTGTGAGGACAATGAAAATAATTGATGAATACAGACACCAGGTTTCTGCTATTCGCATTGCCTGCAAAAGGAAGTAATTGTCTGAAGCAATAAATAGAGGTGGCTTCCTGTGCTAGTCCCGTCTACCTGGAGCCATGTTCAAAATGAACAGACTTTTCTCTGTGTGTGGGCAAGTCCATCCATTTCAAAAGTCCGGTGGACTAGCACACAGATGGGCGGATTGTCTGCCGGTCTGCCGAGTCCAGCGGACAATTTTGAGTCAAAACTTCTTTCTAAGTCCGCCGAACTTTTGGGAACAAGAAGTCCACCGGAGCCCACACACGGACAGATTGTACGGCAGACTCTGGTCGTGTGTACGCGGCATTATGGATGCTTAGGGTGCTATTCCTAGCCTGGTTTCAGATCTTTCTGATGCGTTTGGATGTATTGGGATATTCCCTAGTAATGGTCCTTTAAGGCTCCATCCACCATGCAGCATTCATATATTAAAGCGGGATTCCACCCTAAAGTGGAACCTCCGCTGATCGGATCCCTCCCCCCCTCCGGTGTCACAATTGACACCTTTCAGGGGGGAAGGGGGTGCAGATACCTGTCAAAGACAGGTATTTTCACCCACTTCCGGGCATAGACTCCCGTGGGAGTCTACGCCATTTCCTGCCCTGCCGCGCTGTCTGCTGGGACACACACGGGTCCCAGTGACAGTGCGGAGATTTCCTATTGCGCGGCACGGCTCGCGCATGCGCAGTAGGGAACCGGGAAGTGAAGCCGATTCGCTTCACTTCCTGATTCCCTCACCCAGAATGGTGGCGACAGCAGCCGAGAGCCGAGCGATCGATCGGCCTCGGCTGCCGGCATCGCTGGAACCCGGGACAGGTGAGTGTCCATTTATTAAAAGTCAGCAGCTGTAGTATTTATAGCTGCTAGCTTTTAATATTTTTTTTGCAGGTGGAATCCCTCTTTAAGGTAAAGCAAAGTGACCTCCCATGGTGTAGTTTTTTAGTATTTGAAATCACAGGATTTATTAAAAAATAGTAACTCTTACATTCAGTTTGATGATAAAAGCTTGGTATATTCAAATACAAGGTAGTATACAGGTTTCCACCATCACTTCCAGAACGGAGTGGTCACACCAAATATCTTACTCTTTTGCAGATTTTCAAATTTATGGGGCAACATTTGATAGGGGAGCTCATAATTCCTTAATTAAAACGGGAGACTTTTTTGGTTAAATATATATTTACTTGGTTTTATAAATTACATATACCATCACAAATACAATTGAATAATACAAAGTAATGCTCATTAATATGCCATGGATAATAAGCACAAATACAATCTAAAGACCTGATCTGAATAACATTACATGCAAAATAAAAGAGAGAGGGAAGGAAGGTAGGGAGGAGAAGATTAGACAGGAAGATCCATGTCACCAAGTAAACCTAATAAGGATCATAGAAACAAGTAGGCTGAAGGATCAAGTGCACAGAGGATGATTGTAAGAGAACTGCTGTGACACGTTGGGCACACACATGTGCATACTATGACTAATAGAATTGTGCACAGGCGAACAAATATTTTCATATGTGCCAATGCGCAAAACAATGTGCGCACTCGCAGGAGCACATTCACAATCCTCATTGGTGCCAGACGGCCTATTTAAAGGATGCTCTGACCCCTGCTCAATGCTAACTGGACTACAGCAGCCTTGTGCCCTGCTTGAATCCTGCTTCATATCCATTGCTGACCTAGCTTAACACTAACCTGACCTTGGATTCTGTTTATGCTCTTGATTATCAGTTCCTGACTTTGACTTACTTCTGACCTTGCTCTTGTCTGATGCCCTGATACCCCACTGCCTGTTGGGCGCTAACTCCAGCTATCTTACTGACCACACTCCTATCTTCTGTTTGGCTCCACGTTACTTCTGAGTGCCTTTGCTGGTTGCCCCTCATTCCAGCTCCAGTGGACACAGTGTGCTCCTGTCTCCAGACTGCGGGAAACCCTGGCAAGCCACGTATCCTAAATCTGCAAGCCTGGTGGAGTGTGCCTTTAATCTCAGCTGATCTACCCAGCATCATTGCAGTTCCTGACCTGATGTTCTACCTGAATCACCAAGTCTACAACTCCTGCCACAAGCTCTGCAATCAGCACCTACAGGCACTTCTGTTCCTCCTGTCCCTTGGCACCATCTGTTCCACTCTTAGTGGGGACTGGGCTGGAGATAAAAGAAAGGCTGACCTCATACTTTCAGTCTCCTACCAAGTACGTGGCAATGATGTTGGTAGTACCACACCAAGAAAATGAAAGGATCTTAAGTAGCATTGCCCAAACAGGCTCTAACAGTCTAATATTTACTGAAGGAATATTAAGAAACAGAACAGTATCCATCCTGACAACACTAACCAAAAAGAGTTTCTAAAATAATTGTCATCTGCCAGTACGCTCTCCATATGATTAATAATAATAGTTATACAGAACACAACACCTGTGCATGAGTTTGATAGTCAGGTAACAATACTTCATATGCATCTGCTTCCCAATTTAGAACAGGGATACTCCAAGTCTTGTTTCCCTCTGTGGACTAGGGGAGTCCTAATCAACTATAACAACGAAAGCAAAAGAAGAGAGGGCACACCAGATTAGTGCATTATCCCATATACCTTTGATTGATAATCTGCAATAAAATATACTCACAAACCATGTGAAAGAAACAGCATATCAAGCTACGCATCCATAGCATAGATTGTTCGTCTCAAGTTTAGCTCTGAAGAAGAGGGTATAACCCTTGAAACATGTAAGCCAGCAAGGATCCTGGTGGAGTTCTCCTGAGCTTTGGAGTATGTTGAGTCTGATGAACAACTGTGCTACGGATATGTTGCTTGATATACTGTTTCTTTCACATGGTTTATGAGTATATTTTATTGATTTTAATAAATGGTATATGAGATAATGCACTACACTTGTGCACCCACTCTTGCTTGTTTTGCTTGTGTTTTTTACCTTATAATTAATAATAATAGTAGCTGACGTGGTAAGAAACAGAGTTTCTGTGAATTTTCGCATTCTGGAAATGGTTGTTCAGGGCATGACAAAAAAAAAAAAAATCTCAGGATATCAACTTTAATGCACTTGTTTACACTGGGCGGCAGAGACAACAAAAGGTGAGGAGACATTTTCACTTGTGTAGATTGCATACAGCAGTAGGCATTGAACCAAATTGGTTGTACTTTACTGCAACTCTATAGATGTTGTAGGCCCTTATGTTGTAGGCCTGCGACCATACCCTTATGTTGCAGGCCTGCGTCTTTGAGATTGCCTAAATCCTTCTTCCACTCATTCATATAAGGGGTCTTCACAGGCAGGCCTCAAAAAAGGCATGTAAAACCAAAAGGGCATGATTGGTTCTTTCACACAGAGATTCAAACTGCGTAAGAAGACATGAAAGAAAATCCCTAGTTTTCAAAGAATGGAGGAAGTCCAACAGTGGCCACATACCAATCCCTTTAAATATTTTTAATATAATGCTTTTAATTTTCCCTGCTAATTCTGTCCAATAACATGCCTTTAGAAAACTGAAAATGTTATGCTTCAGAATTTTTTTTTATGTATGATATTGATAAAAGTTAAATATTAAATCTTGATCTCGTGATTACTTGATGTAGTAGCTTAACAATTACATCTATGATTGACTAGGGGAGATCCATAATTCCAAATAACAAATGCCTGAAGGGATAATTATAACACATTAGCAGCTGCATGCTTCGACAAGATTGACAAATGCAGTTTAACATCTGCTTAATATCAGTCTTGTGAATTTTACAGATGCATACACACAAATACCATGAGTTGATTTAAAGAAGAAAATGGTGTTAACAGACTGGCCAGCAAATTTAAATTTTACATTGACTTAAGACATTTTTAAGTATTAAATATTGTCTTGTTTAAATCTACAATTTATTTTTCAATATATTTGACTGAAAACTATATTTAAGCATATTATTGATTAATTTGTTCATATACTACATAAAAGTGCTAATATACAGTTGTATTTAAAGCTATCAGCTATTTTGGGGTAAATGGGGTTTTGAACACTTAAATACAAAAGTTTTGCCCTTTCTTTTTTGGCAAAACTGTCCAGCTTTGTCAAATGGGAAGTTTAGCCACAATCTCTCAGAAAGCCAAAAAGTTGGATGACTGGAAAATTCTAAAGCCTAGTACACACAATTAGTTTTTTGTTTAGTTGAACAAAAAAAAAAAACTCAGGAGGAGCCGCTGTACTAACTATGTGATGTTAGTACAACAATCTCCCCAGATGAGCTATTGTGTTCTAAAAGGGGGATGACCTCCCGCCAGAACACACTGGTCAGCATTCTCAGACATTTTCAGTCATGCACCTTCGATAGAAGCCGGCCAAACAGTTTCTGTCAGACCAGCTGTCATACACATGGGCCGAAAGGCAGGCGATGTCTTTCAATGCCACCCCGATATTTGGCCCTTGTTTAAACCACTCCAATGTAGACTTGTTTAGCATGTTTATTCATTGTGATCCTGAAACTTGAATGTCGAACCCAGTCTAGGTCCATGGCAAAACATTTCCTCTAGAATTGTCATTTATTTTGCTCCATCATTAATGCTATACACCATGTTCCAAATTATTATGCAAATTCTATTGGAGTGTCTCAAAGATTAAATATTTTTTTTTCTATTTAACTCATGGATGGCATTGTGTCTCAAGGCCCTTTTGATCACTGAAAACAATCTTGGACACCTGTGATAATTAGTTTGCTAGGTGAGCCCAATTAAAGGAAAAACCACTAAAAGAGGATGTTCCACATTATTAAGCAGAGCACCATTTTCAAGCAATATGGGGAAGAAAAAGGATCTCTCTGCTGCCGAAAAGAATGAAATATTTAAATGCCTTGGATGAGGTATGAAAACATTAGATATTTAATGAAAACGTAAGCGTGATCATCGGACTACTAAGAGATTTGTGGCTGATTCAGAGCACAGATGAGTTTTGTGCAGATAAAGGCACATTGAGGAAGATTGCTGCCAGATCCATGCATCGGATCAAGAGAGCAGCTGCTAAAACACCATTACATAGCAGTAAACAGATATTTGAAGCTGCTGGTGCCTCTGGAGTCCCACGAACATTAAGGTGTAGAGTCCTCCAGAGTCTTGCAACTGTGCATAAATCTTCCATTCAGCCACCACTAACCAATGCTCACAAGCAGAAACGGCTGCATTGGGCAGAAAAATACATGAAGACTCATTTTCAAACAGCCCTGTTCACTGATGAGTGCCGTGCAACCCTGGATGGTCCAGATGGATGAATAGTGGATGGTTGGTGGACGGACACCTTGTTCCAACAAGGCTGCGACGTCAGCAAGGCAGTGGTGGAGTCATGTTTTGGGCCGGAATCATGGGAAGAGAGCGAGTTGGCCCCTTTAGGGTCCCAGAAGGTCAGGGGAGGGCTGGCAGCCTTAGGCCTGGGGGGCAAGTCCAGTCAAGTGGCCCATTGAACCACTGAATCAGCTCACCACCCATCTACACCACATTCCCTGTACAGAGAGAGAGGGAGACTGCTCCACATTGCCCCAAAGAGAGAGAGACTGCTTGACACTGCCTGCACAGAGAGAGACTGCCTCCACAGAGAGAGACCGCTTCACACTGTCTGCACAGAGAGAGACCCCGCTTCACACTGCCTCCACTGAGAGAGACCCCGCTTCACATTGCCTGCACAGACCTCGCTTCACACTGCCTGCACAGAGAGAGCAGTCACTTTCTGTGCAGGCACTGTGAAGCAATCAGTCTCTGTACAGGCAGTGTGAAGTGGAGCAGTCTCTCAGAGAATGGAGCAGTCTCTCAGAAAGAGACTGCATGATTGCCCCCAGAGAGACTGAGAAAAAGAGCTGGCCCCTTCCCCACACCCAGTACACAGACCAATGAGACTGCAGGAAGATGAAGACTAAAGACTGTGCTGTCACTGCCACCACACTAAGCACTACCTGTGGAGTCCGGAGCTTCTCTGGTGAGTGAGCACCACACCACTGGGCAAGCCAAGCAAGCAGAGTAGCTGAGAGTCACAGTGAGCGCAGCAGGCTAAACACGCAAGTCCTGTTGTCTCCCGCATGAACACCAGATTCACCAGGGTGCAGGTTCCTCCTGTCTCAATTGCGGATAGTAAGAAATGCACATGCAGGCGCATGCCGGAGCACAGGCCAGATTAGGGGCATTGTGGGCCTGGTGCTGCAGTGGAGCAGGTTTAGGAGTGGCAGGGATATGAGGTAAGTAATGTCATATCCCAGCTCTTGCCCAGACTTGGTCACAGCCCCACAGGGCTGTAATGTTAGGGAAGCCCAGAACTTGAATTACCAAGCTTCCGTAAGAGCCGTGTGTCGGTGTGTGCTCTGAGGTGAAAGTTTCCAAGCCATCAGAATACAGTGATCACTGCTGGCAGCTATAGCAGCCAGCACTGATCGCTAAAAAACATAAAGACACGCTGGTTGTACTGTTAGTTAATGGAGTCAAATTCTGTACAACCAATCTGCACAGAGATAGTGTCAGGGAACTCACCATACGTATGCCCGTCCCCGTATAGCGACAGTTTCCCTTCGTTCCAGGCGGCATGCGCGGTGTCCCCGTCAGAGGCGTACGAATTCCAGGACGAACGGACGTATGCTAATCCGAACACGTGGACGTACGCCAATCCGAACGCGTGGACGTACGCCAATCCGAACACGCGAAGACACCCGCGCAAACTGAACGGATGTATGTATTCACGCACGGACGGCCACTTCCACCAATCCTGGCTCACTCCCCTCTATATAAACAGGATCCTGGCCTGACATCAGTGCTGGATCGTCTTTGGCTACTCCTGTAGACCTGATCGTTGCTCCTGTGACCTTGCTCCTGTGACCTTGCTCCTGTGACCTTGCTCCCGTGATCCTTGTTCCTGTGACCCGTTCCTGACACCCGCTCTTTGGATACCCTGTGCTACTATCTCCTGGACTACCTTTGACCCCGGCTTGGACTTCGACTTTGGCTTGTCTCCTGAATCTGTACCTCGTTTTCTTGCATGTTGCCAGACCCTTGCTTGTTCCTGATTACGCACCTGCCTCCTGTTATTGTACCGCATTGCCTGCCAGTTGCCGACCTTGCCTGTTACAGACACACAGTGCTTCCTGCACACCTGCTGATCTTCCGGTGCCTACCTACAACATCTCTTCTACCGTGAGGACCCAGCATCTCCAAGGTCTGCTACCTCCACCTTCAGGCACCTGCACCCTTTCGTGTCCTCACGCGCCCTGTCCCCATCCTCAGGGGCGTGGAGACCGGAACCGTGCGAGAGGCCACCCTCAGCAGTCTGACTCCACTGTAAGGTACGTGACAGATAGATTGAAATGTCTGCTGAACCGGCAGAATTTCAATCTGTCTATTGTGGCCTAAGTCCACCATTGTTGCTGCATGTTCTGAAAGTGCACCAAACATGCAGCATGCAGGACGTTTTGTGCACTTTCAGAACATGCAGTAAAAATGTGCATCCTCTATGTCCCAGGGGCAACATGCAGGATGACTGCCAGTACACCAGCACTGCAGCCAAACTGCAGCATGTCAGTGAGAGCCCTCATCATACCACCTAGCCCTAGGATGGCAAGGTACTGGCACAGGCTGCTAGAAAAAAACTCTTTGGCTGCAGGGAGGAGGAGAGAGGAGGAGCTCACTTACTTGGATGGTCCCAGCCTCCCAGGAGCCTCACTGGATTCTATCCAACTGCTCAGATTGAGCAGAGAGCAGGTCCAGCCTCTGCCAGCCAATGGTGTGGAGTAGGGAGGGGCTGGGCAGGGCTGTGCTGTGTAACACAGACTGTCAGCCCTGACATGAAGACATCGCTGGCTCACAGTACTGGACTCGGCCAGCTCAAGAACTGTGCATGTTGCGGTTTTGAGCTGACGACACAGCAGCCTTTGCCACCGCATATCAGAGCAGCCCAGGGGGCAATTGCATCCCTGCCCCCTGGCCCAGCCCTCCCCTGCAGAAGGTGTAAAGATGACCTCTGCAAAGTATGTGGAGTTCCTGACTGACCACTTCCTTACCTGGTACAGAAGGAAGAACTATGCTTTCCATAATAAAATCATCTTCATGCATGACAATGCACCATCTCCTGCTGCAAAGAATACTTCTGCATTAGGGATGAGCCGAACACCCCCCTGGTTCGGTTCGCATCAGAAATTTTGAACGGACCAAAAATTTTAGAACCCCATTGAAGTCTAAGGGAATCGAACGTTCGAAATAAAAAGTGCAATTTTAATGGCTAATATGCAAGATATTGTCCTAAAAATGGTTTGTGTACCGGGATCCTGCCCTAGGGGACATGGATCAATGCCCACATTTTTTTTTAAAATGGAAATTTTTTGGGAGCACTGATTTTGGGTTTTGTACAGATATTAAGGGGATATTAAGGGGAACCCCATACCTAAATTAAAAAAAGGAAAAGTGTGGGGCCTCCAGGCCCTATATACTCACAACAGCAGTATACAGGCGGTGCAAAAAAGACAGGGACTGTGTAGGTTTGTTGTGTTAAGTAGAATCTGCTTGTAATTTTGAACGGGTACATTTTTAAAGTGTAGCTCCAGTCAAAAAATCTATTTTTTATATATTAGCTTTTTGGAAAACATAGGGAAGGGTTATCACCCCTGTATAATTTTTTGGGCCGTCCGTCTTTTTTCCTCTCACTTCCTGTTGTCTCTTTCCGTTTGCAAGTAGGAGACGTTTGTAAGTTGGATGTTTGAAAGTAGGGGCCTGCCCTATATGCTTTGCAGAAATGTGGGCCTAAGGTGTTGGTGTTGCCACAACACTGTAACTCCTCAAAGTGACTCTTGGTGGGCGCTGGAGCACCCTGCTGTGAACGATCAAGAATTGTAATTACATGCCATTGTTGAACACTGGTAGAAAAATTGGGCCTTTGGTGGTTGTGGTGGTGGTGCTGGTGCCAAAACACAATAAGTCCTCACAGTTACTCTCGGTGGGCGCAGGAACGGGCCCTGCTGTGAAATATTATATCAAGAATTGTAATTACATGCCCCTGTTAAACAGGGGCTGAAAAATTAGGCCTTAGGCACTGGTGCTGGTGCCACGACACTGCAACCTCTCCCAGATACTCTAGTTGGAGTGCAGGAATGAGCCCTGCTGCAAAGCATTGCATCAAAAATTCTAATTACACGCCCCTGTAAAACAGGGGATTAAAAATTGGGCCTTAGCCACTGGTGGTGTCACCGAGAACTACAAATGTTTTTCCAAGCTATCAGCAGGATCATTGAGGAGGAAGAGGATAGTCAGTCAACATAACAGGACAGTCACTCAGCATCAATATAGGCAGTCTTGAAGGGATGTGACATTTCAAAAAAAGTTATTTGGTTACATCAGCTTCAGGTGCTTGGTAGCTGGTGGTGATCCAAGACTGATTCATCTTGATGAAGGTCAGTCGATCAACTGAGTCGGTGGACAGGTGCACCCTGTGATCAGTTACAAAGCCTCCAGCAGCACTGAAGGTGCGCTCCGAAAGAACACTGGATACAGGACAGGCCAGTATCTCAATTGCATACTGTGCAAGCTCTGGCCAGTGATCCATCCTCAAGACCCAGTAAGCCAGAGGATTTGCGTGGGAAAGGTGTCCAAGTCTGACCTTGCCCCTAGGTATTCCTGCACCATGTAAATCAGAGGCTGGTGATGGTTGCTGGAACCAATCATACCTTGGGGCTGCGGACTAAAAAATTGTCTAAATGCATTGGTCAGGCGGCCACCTTCTCCACCGCTCCTTCTGTGACTGACCAAAGCCTCAGCAACACGTTGTCCAGGACCAGGAGTTTGTTACCTCCCAGTCTCTGGCAACGCGTTGCACCGACCTTTCTGCAAGGCCTTACGGAGATGTCTCATCCTCTACTCCCTCTCCGATGGCAAGATAAGGTCCACACACTTACCCTTGTACTGTGGATCAGGAAGAGGGGCCAGCCAGTAATAGTCCCTCTCCTTGATCCGAAGAATACGAGGATCCTTCCGCAGGCTTTGCAGGATCAGGGAGGCCATGCAGTGTAGGTTAGCTGAGGCATTCGGTCCGGAGTCCTCTGGGTCACTAAGAACAACATGATCTGCAGCCACCTCCTTCCAGCCACATATAAGTCCACAGGTTTCTTGGGACTGTAAATCATCCCAAAAAGACTGCTGCTGCTGATGCTGAGTGCCAGGCTCCACCTCCATGCTGACACAAGCCTCCTCCTCCTCCTCTTCCTGTGTGATGGGTGGGACAGCAGGAACACTGTCTGGATAAAGGGGGCCTTAAGAGGCAAGGAAGTGCTCCTCTTCCTGTCTCTGTTCTGCCTCAAGTGCCCTGTCCAGTATTCCACACAGCGTATGCTCCAACAGGTGGACAAGAGGTACAGTGTTACTGATGCATGCACTGTCACTGCTCACCATCCTTGTGGCCTCCTCAAATGGGTACAGGACAGTGCATGCATCCCTGATCACGCCCCACTGGCGTGGTAAAAAAAAACGAGCTCCCCTGACCCTGTCCTGGTGCCGTAGTCGCACAGGTACTCATTGATGGCCCTCTGATGTGTGTGCAGCTAATGCAGCATGGCCAACGTTGAGTTCTACCTGGTGGGCATGTCACATATAAGGCGGTTCTTGGGCAGGTTCAACTCCTCCTGGAGCTCAGCCAGCCGAACACTGGCATTATATGATCGGCGTAAATGCACACAGACTTTCCTGGCCTGCGTCAGGACATCCTGTAAGCCCGGGCACCTGCCCAAGAACCGTTGCACCACCAGGTTATGGACATGAGCCACACAGGGCACATGGGTCAGTTGTCCCTGTCGGAGGGCGGAGAGAAGGTTGGTGCCATTGTCGCAAACCACCATTCCTGGCTTAAGCTGGCATGGCGTCAACCAGCTCTCGGCCTGCCCCCGGTAATATGCACCTTACCACTGACCGCCCTGTCCAGCGAGGCATGGACATTGCCTTCCACATGCCGGTAGAGAGACAGATTCCCCCTTCGTGAGAAAAAGTGGCGTTTGGAAACCTGCACCTGAGGAACCGCACATTGCACAAACTCACTGAAGGGTACCGAGTCTACCAACTGAAAAGGCAACAGTTGAAGTGCTAGCAATTTAGCCAACCTAGCATTCAACCGCTGGGCATGTGGATGGCTGGGAGTGAACTTTTTTCGACGGTCCAGCAACTGGTGCAGGGAAATTTGCCTGCTACAATCGGACATTGGTGTACTGCTAGCAGAGTGCCTGCAAGTACTTTGCTGTGACACACCTAATTCTACACCTTCATTCCTCTCAGTGCAAGTTTCAGAGAGGACTGAAGGTCTAGTGGGTTTGGAGATCCCAGTTGACGAGGAGCAAGGAGAGCTCCACTTTGTTCTTTGGTGTGGGTCTTTAAGGTATGCTTGCCAACAAGTTGCATGGCAGGTCAACATATGTCTGATCAAGCATGTGGTGCCCAAGCGGCTGATGTTTTGGCCACACGAGGTACGCTTGAGACATATGTTGCAAATAGCAGCAGTGCGATCTGATGCAGTGGTCTCAAAAAAGGCCCACACCAAAGAATTTTTGTAATAACGCACAGAGCCAGCATTCTGCACAGGCGGTGCTCTGCGGTGTGATTCAGTCGGTGTGCTGCCCCTAAGCTGGCCCCCGGAGGGCATCCTGCCTCATTGGAGATGTGCCTCCTCCTCCCCCTCCTCTCTCCTATCAGGCACTCATGTGGAGTCAGTGACCTCATCATCCCCTCCCTCTTCATCACTGGAGCAAACCTGGCAGTATGCTGCAGCTGATGGAACATGACTGCCAGATTTCTCTCCTTCTTGAGCATCCCCTCGCACTGCGCTCACGCTACTGCCTTCCTCTAGCTGGGTATCATCATAAGAGCCTTCAAAATGCTGGGAATCCTCCTGGAGCATGTACCCAATACTGTGGTCAAACAGTTCGGGGGACTCCTTAGGAGGACATGTTGGGTCTAGGGAAGGAGTTACTTATGACATTGAGATGAGCGAAGAGGACGCGTTGGCAGCTGTTTTGCTAGTAGCCTGATCCTGGGTGAGAGAGGATGAGGAGAGCTTGGTCATCCACTTCACCAAGTCTCTGGCATGATGTGGCTCGACACGTCCAGCTGCCAAAAATAAGGACAAGCGTGTCCCATGGCCACGTGCTGATGACAATGCACCGCATCCACGACCAGCACTGTTGTCTCTAGACACAGAACCTGCTTGCCCTCTTTTATTGGCTTGTGACTGTCTCTCCTTGTTGGCCTTCCAGACATAGTAATGGCCTGCAGGGAGATGGGAAAACAAGAAAATGGGGTAGCTTTAGGTGCACACTTAGCAGAGGACACAATACACCGACTGTAATTACTGCAGCTGCCTGCCTGTGTTACAGAAACAGAACAACACCAGCAATAAGGGGTAGCTTCAGGTGTATACTGTGCTGGAGGCACACAACACCCACTGTAAATTCTGCAGATGCCTGTATTACAGAAACAGAACACCAGCAATAAAGGGTATCTTCAGGTGTATACTGTGCAAGAGGCACACAACACCCACTCTAACTTCTGCAGATGCCTGTATTACAGAAACAGAACACCAGTAATAAAGGGTATCTTCAGGTGTATACTGTGCTGGAGGAACACAACACCCTCTTTAGCTGCTGCAGATGCCTGTATTACAGAAACAGAACACCATCAATAAGGGGTATCTTGAGGTGTATACTGTGCCGGAGGCACACAACACGCACTTAAACTGCTGCAGATGCCTGTATTACAGAAACAGACCACTAGCAAGAAAGGGTAGCTTCAGGTGTATACTGTGCTGGAGGCACACAACACCCACTTTAACTGCTGCAGATGTCTGTATTACAGAAACAGAACACCAGCAATAAAGGGTAGCTTCAGGTATATACTGTGCTGGAGGCACACAACACCCACTTTAACTGCTGCAGATGCCTGTATTACAGAAACAGAACACCAGCAATAAGGGGTATCTTCGGGTGTACACTATGCTGGAGGCACACAACACCCACTTAAACTGCTGCAGATGCCTGTATTACAGAAACAGAACACCAGCAATAAAGGGTAGCTTCAGGTGTATACTGTGCTGGAGGCACACAACACCCACTTTAACTGCTGCAGATGCCGTTATTAAAGAAACAGAACACCATCAATAAGGGGTATCGTCAGGTGTATACTGTGCTGGAGGCATACAACACCCACTTTAACTGCTGCAGATGCCTGTATTACAGAAACAGAACACCAGCAATAAAGGGTAGCTTCAGGTGTATACTGTGCTAGAGGCACACAACACCCACTTTAACTGCTGCAGATGCCTGTATTACAGAAACAGAACACCAGCAATAAAGGGTATCTTCAGGTGTATACTGTGCAAGAGGCACACAACACTCACTTTAACTGCTGCAGATGCCTCTATTACAGAAACAGAATACCAGCAATAAAGGGTATCTTCAGGTGTATACTGGGCTGGAGGCATACAATACCCACTTTAACTGCTGCAGATGCCTGTATTACAGAAACAGAACACCAGCAACAAGGGGTATCTTCAGGTGTATACTGTGCTGGAGTCACACAACACCCACTTTAACTGCTGCAGATGCCTTTATTACAGAAACAGAACACCAGCAATAAAGGGTAGCTTCAGGTGTATGCTGTGCTGGAGGCACACAACACCCACTTTAACAGCGCTAGGTTTTCAAGCCACAAAGACATTGACCCTGGCTATCTTGCTCTTTCCCTGACCACTGCAACATACTACACAAGACCGCCACGCTGGCAGCCTTATATAGTGTGGGGCGTGTACTTAACCCCCCTGAGCTATAATTGGCCACAGGCATCCTGCCTGTGGCCAATTATGGCTTTCCTCGCTGCCGGCGCTGTGATTGGCCAAGCATGTGGGGTCACAGTGCATGCTTTGCCAATCATTAGCCAGCAATGCACTGCCATAGCACAGTGCATTGTGGGCCATGAGCACCACACGAATATGGTGCGAACGGCTCACAGAGTTATGGCTTCACCGAGCGGGTGAACAGCCGATGTTTGAGACGAACATGCATTCGACTCAAACACCGAGCTCATCCCTACTCTGCATCAATGGCTGCTATGCGGATAAAAGGAGAAAATGTCACAGTGTGGCATCCATCCTCCCCTGACCTCAATCCTATTGAGAACCTTTGGAGCACCCTCAAACAAAACATCTATTAGGGTGGGAGGCAGTTTACATCCAAATAGTAGCTCTGGGAGGCTATTCTGACATCTTGCAAACAAATTCAAGCAGAAACTTTCCAAAAACTCACAAGTTCAATGGATGCAATGGACTTGTGAAGCTGCTATCAAATAAGGCAGTGGTCATCAACCCTGTCCTCAGGGCCCACTAACAGGCCAGGTTTTATGTACTACCTTGGGGAGATGCAGACTAGAATACTGCAACTGAGCAGCAAATGATATCACCTGTGATGTATTTACGTTATCTTGCAAAGCTAGCCTGTTAGTGGGCCCTGAGGACAGGGTTGATGACCACTGAAATAAGGGGTCCTATGTTAAAATGTAACGTGACCTGTTAAAATGTTTAAAAAGTTAAAATGTTGTTCAAAGTTTGATTGAAATATCTTTTAATTTCAGTAAATATGCTACAAACACAACAAATTACAATTTTCAGTTATTTACAACCTATAATGTGTTTTGAAACTTACTGTGCATAATCATTTGGAACAGTGCATTGTAAGATTTTTATTTTGAAAAAAAAAAACTATTATCATTAGGTGGTTTGCTCAATAAAATTTGTATTGTACTCTTAATAGGTGATAACATGAGAATTATGCTAACTGTTGTTTACATCAATTATTTGGGTAAATGAGAAAAATATAATTGGCATAATAATTTGGAACAGGGTGTAAATACAGTTCCCAGTATCTCTGCAAATCATTGTTTTATTACAACCCTGCTTTACTAAGGGAATAGTGTCTCAGACTGATTAACAGAGTTGGATTTCTAACACACATAGTAATATTAACTAAACGTAAAAATGTTGGTCTGATCAGACAAGAGAACTTCTGCTCCAAATATGTATGTGTATATGTACATATAAGAGCTGTTAAACGGCGGATCCTGCAGTAGGTAGCCAGCCTATATAGATGGCAGGAGCGTTTTTTTATTTTTCATGTGCGACGGGTGGCATGATTGCTGATGGATTTACATCTGAGAGATACTTTTTTTTTTTTAATAAAGGATTTGTCAAAAACTGTCTCGGTGCTTTTATTAATTTTTGACACCTTTTTGGTAAATGGGTAGTGGCCCTCTTGTTCATGTTAGAACTTTTCCCCTGTTCGGGAGTTCTGCTGCAAACTAAACAAGGGGGTGTTCTACCAATCTCTACTGCTCATTAGGGAAGAGTCAAACACCACCGGTTCAGTTCGCAGCAGAACATGCGAACAGGCAAAAAAATTTGTTCGAACACGCGAACACTGTTAAAGTCGATGGGACACGAACTTGAAAAATCAAAAGTACTAATTTTAAGGGTTAATATGCAAATGATTGTCCTAAAAAGTGTTGGGGACCTGGGTCCTGCCCCAGGGGACATGTATCAATGCAAAAAAAAAGTTTTAAAAATGGCCCGTTTTTTTCGGGAGCAGTTATTTTAATAACGCTTAAAGTGAAACAATAAAAGTGAAATATTCCTTTAAATTTTGTACCTGGGGGTGTCTATAGAATACACGTAAAGTGGCACATTTTTCCTGTGTTTAGAACAGTCCCAGCACAGAATTACATTTCTAAAGGAAAAAAAAATAATTTAAAACTAATAGCGGCTATAATGAATTGTCGCGTCCCGGCAATAGAGATAAAAGTCATTGAAAAAAACGTCATGGGATCCCCCAGTCCATTACCAGGCCCTTTGTGTCTGGTATGAATTTTTAAGGGAAACCCCAAACCAAATTTTTTTTAAACAATGCGTGGGGGTCCCTCAAATTCCATACCAGGCCCTTCAGGTCTGGTATGAATATTAAGGGAAACCCTGCAACAAATTGTATTTAAAAAGGCGTAGGGGTCCCCCTCAAAATCCATACCAGAACCTTCAGGTCTTGTATGAATTTTAAGGGGAACCTTGCACCACATTTTTTTTTTAAATGGTGTGGGGTGCCCCCTAAAAATCCATACCAGACCCTTATCCAAGCATGCAACCTGGCAGGCCTCAGGAAAAGAGGAGGGATGAGATAGCAGACCACCTTCCCTCCTGAACCATATCAGGCCACATGCCCTCAACATGGGGAGGTTGCTTTGGGGTAGCCCCCCAAAGCACCTTGTCCCCATGTTGATGGGGACAAGGGCCTCATCCCCACAACCCTTGCCCGGTGGTTGTGGGGATTTGTGGGTGGGGGGCTTATTGGAATCTGGAAGCCTCCTTTAAAAAGGGGACCCTCAGATGCCGGGCCACCCCTGTTTGAAATGATAACGGATACATTGTACCCATACCCCTTTCACAAAAAAGTGTCAAAATGCTAAAAAAGACAGGACACAACTTAAAAAAGACAGGACACAACTTAAAAAATAAAAATGTCCTACGAAATCCATTCATCTTTTTTCTATGGCTCCACCGACGGACTGAAAAATTAAAAGTAAAAATCTGCCACGATCTGCCTCCATGGGAGACACCTGTTTCTGACGCATCCTTGCAGGTGACAGTTCTTATATTACTGAGGGAGGGGCCACGCGGTGACATACCTGGGTGACCCCGCCCCCTCCGACGCACAGGAACTTCCCAATGGCTTCCCCGTGGGGTCTGAGGGGGCGGGGTCACCCGGGTACGTCACCATGTGGCTACCGTCATCCGGTGAGTGAGGCTTCTTTTTACCAACGCTGATGACATCGATGGGTTCCTGGTGATTTCCACATTTCTGCCGCTGGTGCTTCCCGGTGTGGAGTGCGGGTGAGAGCTCTGGAAGCTCCGGTGGCTGCTATGGGGCCATGGTGGAGTGGATCTCTAGGTACTCATGGCCTTCTTGGGAGCTGTTGCGCATGCGCCTCCTAAGTCCTTCAGTTTATAATCCATATAAATTATAAGATTATAGCAATGTGATAGGTTGTGTAACCATAAAATGTCCATCCATAAATGACAGCCTCCACAAGGGGATTAGAAGCAAAATGCAGCAGGAGATACAGGGTATAAAAGAGAAGAGAGGCACCTCTAAGTGTAACAATATGGTTACATTTAATAAAGGTACAATATTTAGCAACTCACATGGTTGATGATTAATAGGAATGAGCTTGATGTTTGACTCGAACATAAGTTTGACTCGAACATTGGTGTTCGCCTGTTCATAGAATAGCGAACATTGTGGGACTTTTGTGCAAAATTCAAGCACCACGAGATCGCAGTACATTGCTGTATGATGATTGGCCAAAGAATGCACCTGACCTGCATGCTTTAGCTAATCACAGCGAGCTCTTCTAAGAGCTCTTCTAAGAGAGCCTTTGGCCAATCATGGTTCAAGGGGACTAAGTCCACACCCCACACTATATAAAGCTGCTTACACGGCGGCCGTGTGTAGTGTTGGCGTGAATGAAGAGATAGCTTGAGTTAGAATAAGCAGGCAGGTTATTCAGTTAGTGGCAGTGTATTTGATATATATATATATATATATATATATATATATATATATATATATATATATATACACTCTGCATAGACTATATATTCAGTGTTTACTCGACATTCAGTCAGTGCAGGCAGTGTATTATTATATATATACACTCTGCATGCAGTGTAGCCTTTATCTATGGTGCATTCAGTGGTGTACTGTTTCTAATGCACTTCAGGCGGTGTACAAAAGATCTGATACAGAGTGTACAGATTCTACTACTTTTCTGGTGGTGTAAACAGTATCTAATACAGTGTTTACAATGTCTACTACATTTCTTGTGGTGTACACAATACAATGCAGCTGTAGTACAGTTTCTAATAAAGTACAGGCGGTGTACACAGCATCTAATACAGTGTGTACAGTTTCTACTACACTTCTGGTGGGGTACACAATACAGTGCAGCCATAGTATGGTTTCTACTACTTTTTTGGTGGTTTACACAATATCCAATACAGTGTGTACAGTTTCTACTAGACTTCTGGTGGTGTACACAGTACACAATACAATGCAGCCGTAGTACATTTTCTACTAGTTTTCTGGTGGTGTACACAGTATCTAATACAGTATGTACGGTATGTACGGTTTCTACTACACTTCTGGTGGTGTACACAGTACACAATACAGTGCAGCTGTAGTACAGTTTCTAATAAAGTGCAGGCAGTGTACACAGTATCAAATACAGTATTAGTTTCTACTACACCTTTGGTGGTGTACACAATACAATGCAGCCATAGTACAGCAGTTTCTACTACATTTATGGTGGTGTACACAGTATCTAATACAGTGTGTACAGTTTCTACTACACTTCTGGTGGTGTACACAATACAGTGCAGCCGTAGCACCCTTTCTACTACTTTTCTGGTGGTGTACACAGTATCTAATAAAGTGTGTACAGTTTCAACTACACTTCTGGTGGTGTACACAGTACACAATACAGTGCAGCTGTAGTACAGAATCGAATACAGTGAAGGTGGTGTACACAGTATCTAATACAGTGTGTACAGTTTCAACTACACTTCTGGGGTGTACACAATACACTATACAGTACAGCCATAGTACATTTTCTATTACTTTTCTGGGAGTGTACACAGTATCTAATACAGTGTGTACAGTTTCTACTACACTTCTGGTGGTGTACACAATACAGTGCAGCTGTAGTACAGAACTGAATACAGTGCAGGCGGTGTACACAGTATCTAATACAGTGTGTACAGTTTCTACTACACTTCTGGTGGTGTACACAGTATAAAATACAGTGCATCTGTTGTACAGGTTCTAATATAGTGCAGGCGGTGTACACAGTATCTAATACAGTGTAGTGAGGTGTTGCAAAACAAAAAAATACATCATGTCCTGAAGGCCACCAAGGAGAGGCAGATGCTCACAGGTCACTAAAAGAGGGCAAGCAGCCTCTGGGTCTACAGTCAACAGTGGTGATCATGGAAATGGTGCATCCTCTCCAGGTGGCCATGGGGCATGCTTCCTTTTTTTCTGTTGCTGGCCGTGTAATTGAACCACAACATGCAGAAGAGTTGGTGGAGTGGATAACAAAGCTGTCCTCATCCTCCTCATCCTCTGTCACCTAGGCTCAGAGTAGTTTGCCTTCCAACGCAGTTGCAAAGTGGCCTATGTCCACAGTCACTCCTTCTGTAGCCCCACCATCATGCACGTCCCCAGAATTATTTGATCACAGTGTCAGGTACATGCTGCTGGAGAATGCTCAGAGATTTGAAGGCTTCGATGTTGGTTCCCAGGTTGAGGAAGGGAGTAACGTGAGCATAGAGAGAGGGGGTGCCCAATAAGGACAAGAAACTGGCAGTCATGTTACCCATGCTCCAGTGAGGAGGAGGGAGGGGACAATGAGGTCACTGACTGAACTTGGGTGCCTGAGAGAAGAGAGGAGGAGGCACAACCCTAATTAGGCAGGATTTTCTCTAGGGGGCAGCTTAAGGGCAGCCACCCTATTGCATCACACTGCAGAGCTCCACAGGTGCAGGGCGCTGCTGACTCCCTGCTGACTTTGAAAGTTCCTTGGTGTGGGCCTTTTTCAACACGTGTACATCAGATTGCACCATTGCTGTTTGAAACCTATGTCTGAAGTGTATCAAGCGTGGCCAGAACAGCAGCCGCTTGGGCACCACATGCTTGACTAGACATATGATGACCTGCCATGCAGTCCATTGGCACCAGCACTTGAAAGACCCACACAAAAGAAAAAGACAGCTTCTCCTTGCTCCTCATCTGGGATCTCAAAACCTACTATACTTCCAGTCCTCTCAAAAACCTGCACTGTGAGGAATGAAGGTATAGCAACAGGTGTCCCAAAAACTTGCAGCCAATCTGCTAGCAGTATATCACAATCTGATTTTAGCAGGCAAATTTCCCTACCCCGGTTGCTGAACTGTAAAAAGAAATTCAGTCCCAGCCATCCACATGCTCAGCGTCTAAATGCTAGCTTGGTCAAATTGCTAGCACTGCAACTGCTGCCTTTTCAGCTGGTAGACTCTGCACTCTTTTGTGAATTTTTGGAATGTGCTGTACCTCAGTGGCAGGTTTCAAAACGCCATTTCTTTTTCACAGAAGGCCATTTTGTCTCTCTACCAGAATGCGGAAGGGCAGTCAGCAGTAAGGTTCATATTACCGCTGACTGATGGTCCAGCAGGCATGGGCAGGGACGCTACCTTTCCTTCACGGCAAACTGGGTAACGCTGCTGGCAGCTGGGAAGGATGCAGGACAGGGTGCAGTGTTGTTAGAGCTTGTTTCACCACTATGCCTCAAAAATGCTAGTGATGATTCTGACACAGCTCTCTCCTCCACCTCCTCCTTTTCTTCTTCCTCTATGGCCTCTTCTTCAGATTTGTACTCTGAAACAGCGGTGCTGCATAAGCGTTCCAGGGGCTTCGCAAGCAGTCAGGCTAAAAGATTCCATGCAGTGCTTGAGTTGGTCTGCCTAGCGGACAGGAGCCATACTGGGGCAGAGATCTTGTGAGCTCTTCAGGGGTAGGCTCAGAGGTGGTTGACGCCACACCAGCTTCAGCCAGGAACGGTTGTATGTGACAATGGCACCAACCTTCTGTTCACAGGAACATTTGACCCATGTTCCATGTCTGGTACATGTCCTCAATTTGGTGGTACAGCGGTTCTTGAGCAGGTAACCAGGCTTACAGGATCTCCTGAGGCAGGCCAGAAGAGTCTGTGGTAATTTCCGTCGGTCATAAAATGCCAGTGCTTGGCTGGCTGACATTCCCAACCTGTCACTAACCTCCTCATTTGTGATATGCCCACCAGGTAGAACTAAACATTGGCAATGCTGCAGTGGCTGCACACACAGTAGAGGGCCATCAATGAGTACCTGTGTGAGTATGGCACCAGGACAGGGTCAGGGGAGCTTCTTATCAAGGATGCATGCACTGTCCTGTCACCATTTGAGGAGGCCATAAGGATGGTGAGCAGCGACAATGCTTGCATCAGTGACAATGTCCCTCTAGTCTACCTGCTGGAGCCCATGCTCTGTGGAATCATGGACAGGGCACTTGAGGCAGAACAATGGGAGGAAGAGGAGGACTTCCTTACCTATCAAGACCCCCTTTATCCAGATAGCATTCCTGTGGGTCCACCAAACACAGGGGAAGAAGGGGAGGAGGAGGAATGTGTCAGCATGACTGTAGATGACAACACACAGCAGTCTTCAAGGGATGGTTTTCAGTCCCCAAAAACCCAAGAAGTTTTACGTGGCTGGGAGGAGGTATTTAGGGATCATGTGATCCTTAGTGACCCAGATTACTCAGAATCAAATGCCTCTGCAACCTTATGCTGCATGGCCTCCCTGATTCTGCAAAGCCTGTGAAAGGACCCTAGGATGCGTGGTATCAAAGTAGAGAGAGATCTGCTGTTCCTAGTGATTAGAAATAGATATATCTCTCCTCCTCTAGTCAGTACCCTGGCCCAACAGTCAGAAACACCTCCCTTAGAACACTTAACCCATTGATCACCCCCTAATGTTAACCCCTTCCCTGGTAGTGACATTTATAAAGTAATCAGTGGCTATTTTTAGCACTGATCACTGTATAAATATCAATGGTCCCAAAAAAGTGTGAAAAGTGTCCGATCTGTCTGCAGTCCCGCTAAAAATCACTGACCACCGCCATTACTAGTAAAAAAAAAAAATGCCATGAATTTATCCCCTATTTTGTAGACACTATAACTTTTGCACAAATTAATCAATATACGCTTATTGGGGTCCAGAAATATATAGAAGAATACATATTGGCCTAAACTGATGAAGAGATTTTTTATTTATTTTTTTGGATAGTTATTATAGCAAAAAAGTAAAAAAATACTGTTTTTTTTTCAAAATTGTCGCTCTTTATGGTTTATAGCACATAACTAAAACCCACAGAGGTGATCAAATATCACCGAAAGAAAGCTCTAATTGTGGGAAAAAAAATGCCAATTTTGTTTGGGTACAACGTCACACGACCGTGCAATTGTCAGTCAAATTGACGCAGTGCTGTATCACAAAAAATGGCTTGGTCATTAAAGAGGAAAATATTCCAGTCCTTAAGTGGTTAAGGCTAGGTTCACACTAGTGGGAATTTGATACGAGTTTCTCCGCATTCAATTCACATGACAGGAAATTGTGACAGGCTCTCTATGAAACCGGTTTACACATATCCATGGCAGCTGTGAAGTGGCTTGCACAGGAGTCCTGTGCATCTTTGGCTTAATTTCAGGCCAAATTCAGGCAATAATTTGGCCCTGATTTATCCCTGAAATGGAGAACAGGGATGCACTGGACACCTGCTGTGAGCCGCATCCGGGATCAGTGTGAATTCAGTCCAAAACAGGCACATCTAAGTATGCAGGCATCCAGAGTAAAGCTGCCCACATAGACCATCCTCCGAACCACCAGCTCTCAATGCTCTCAGTCTGCAATAGTGACCAGGAAGACTAACCTGCAGTAGGGTGATTTGAAAGCGGGGCTGGAAGCACTCATGGAGTGCAGTATGTTGGTGGCGGTGTGGAGGATGGTGTGTGTGGACAGCTTTACCCCGGATGCCTGCATACCTAGATGTGCCTGTTTTAAAATCATCATCTATGTGAGTTGCTAAATATTGTACCTTCATTAAATATAACCATATTGCTACACTTCGAGGCTCTTCTCTTTTATACTCGGTTGTGACTTGACGTTACTCGTATACAACAAGACATCAAGTCAAATTTATTTTCAAAAAGTTACTCGCAATCCAATGTTTTATTGTGTGATTGTGTGTGTGTATACAGTATATATATATATATATATATATATATATATATATATAGTGCCTTGTGAAAGTATTCGGCCCCCTTGAACTTTTCAACCTTTTGCCACATTTCAGGCTTCAAACATAAAGATATAACATTTTTAATTTTGTGAAGAATCACCAACAAGTGGGACACAATTGTGAAGTGGAACGAAATCTATTGGATTTTTGAAACTTTTTTAACTAATAAAAAAATGAAAAGTGGGGCGTGCAAAATTATTCGGCCCCCTTGCGTTAATACTTTGTAGAGCCACCTTTTGCTGCGATTAGAGTTGCAAGTCACTTGGGGTATGTCTCTATCAGTTTTGCACATCGAGAGACTGAAATTCTTGCCCATTCTTCCTTGCAAAACAGCTCGAGCTCAGTGAGGTTGGATGGAGAGCGTTTGTGAACAGCAGTTTTCAGCTCTTTCCACAGATTCTCGATTGGATTCAGGTCTGGACTTTGACTTGGCCATTCTAACACCTGGATACGTTTATTTGTGAACCATTCCTTTGTAGATTTTGCTGTATGTTTGGGATCATTGTCTTGTTGGAAGATACATCTCCGTCCCAGTTTCAGGTCTTTTGCAGACTCCAACAGGTTTTCATCCAGAATGGTCCTGTATTTGGCTGCATCCATCTTCCCCTCAATTTTAACCATCTTCCCTGTCCCTGCTGAAGAAAAGCAGGCCCAAACCATGATGCTGCCACCACCATGTTTGACAGTGGGGATGGTGTGTTGAGGGTGATGAGCTGTGTTGCTTTTACGCCAGACATATCGTTTTGCATTGTGGGCAAAAAGTTTGATTTTGGTTTCATCTGACCAGAGCACCTTCTTCCACATGTTTCGTGTGTCTCCCAGGTGGCTTGTGGAAAACTTTAGACGAGACTTTTTATGGATATCTTTGAGAAATGGCTTTCTTCTTGCCACTCTTCCATAAAGGCCAGATTTGTGCAGTGTACGACTGATTGTTGTCCTATGGACAGACTCTCCCACCTCAGCTGTAGTTCTCTGCAGTTCATCCAGAGTTATCATGGGCCTCTTGGCTGCATCTCTGATCAGTCTTCTCCTTGTCTGAGCTGTAAGTTTAGAGGGACGGCCAGGTCTTGGTAGATTTGTAGTGGTCTGATACTCCTTCCATTTCAAAATGATCGCTTGCACAGTGCTCCTTGGGATGTTTAAAGCTTGGGAAATCTTTTTGTATCCAAATCCGGCTTTAAACTTCTCCACAACAGTATTATGGACCTGCCTGGTGTGTTCCTTGGTCTTCATGATGCTCTCTGCGCTTTCAACGGAACCCTGAGACTATCACAGATCAGGTGCATTTATACAGAGACTTGATTACACACAGGTGGATTCTATTTATCACCATCAGTCATTTAGGACAACATTGGATCATTCAGAGATCCTCGCTGAACTTCTGGAGTGAGTTTGCTGCACTGAAAGTAAAGGGGCCGAATAATTTTGCACGCACCACTTTTCAGTTTTTTATTTGCTAAAAAAGTTTAAATTATCCAATAGATTTCGTTCCACTTCACAATTGTGTCCCACTTGTTGGTGATTCTTCACAAAAAATTAAAATTTTATATCTTTATGTTTGAAGCCTGAAATGTGGCAAAAGGTTGAAAAGTTCAAGGGGGCCGAATACTTTCGCAAGGCACTGTATATATATATACACAGTGAGTATAGAAAAGAATAGCAAAATGATGGCCGGCGGTGACTTTTCCATTCTGACTGGCTGTCATATGACATCCTTTAGAATGGGCCTCTCATGCACGATGATTGGTGGTACGGTGTGCTGCTCAGACACACCCATCTCTGATCACAGTAAAGAGCCTATGACGTAGGCTCTTAACCATTTGATTAGATGTGCCCAATCAAAGCTGATTACAGTTTAACTAGGAAGTGCCAGTTATAGGCATTCTTCTATTCACGCTGACAGTGCATGTGTAGAGGAGAGCGGATAAGTGCTGTATATCAGTGCCGCATCACCAGTGCATATCAGTGCAGCACCATCAGTGCTGCATATTAGTACCTTCTCATTAGTGCCACCTCATCAGTGTCTGTCAGTGCAGCCTCATCAATGCCCATCAGTAAAGGAGAAAACTTACATATTTACAATATTTTATAAAGGAAAAGAAGAAAAGTGTTTTTCATTTGTTTAGCAAAAAATGAAGAAAAATCCAGTGATTAATAAACACCACCAACTGAAAGCTCTATATGTGTGAAAAGAAATTACACAAATTTAGTTTGGGTACAGCGTTGCATGACCGCATAATTGCCATTCAAAGCACACCAGCTGAAATCTAACAATTGGCCTGGGCAGGAAGGAGGATGAAATGGCACTGTATTGAAGTGGTTGAAAGAATCATATTTTGTTGCATTGCAGCCTGAAATGAAGACAGACACTGTTTTATGTTTTATCCAACTGTATTTACTCAGTGTACTTTATAACATCCAAGTGAAAGCTATAACACTAACATTTCAGAAAAAAAAATTCAAAATTCAAAAACAGAATCACTAAGTTGGAAAAAGGATCACCCCCTTGTGTCAGTATTTTGTTAACCATCCTTTGCTTTATTTACAGCCTTTAGTCTGTTGGGATATGTCTCCACTAACTAATATTATGGGAAGGTTCCCCCAAGGTTTTTTTTAGCAGCAATGTATCAAAGTAAAAAAAAAAAGGGGGGGGGGCTAAAATATATATAAAACGAAATATAAAATTCTGTATTTAGAAAAATATCCACTATCATGTACACTTAAAATATGAGCTTTGGTTATACAGTACATATTTCATAATAAGCAATGCAAACACCCATATACACAGCATTACATTACATAATGTTGGGGGCATCCACACAGCCAACATTATGTAATGTAATGCTGTGTATATGGGTGAAACCTGGGATTAGCATTGACTGAATTTTTGTGCCTAACTTGCCCATAATATATAAAAAGAAACTCACTGCAGAACTACCTGGTTTTGGAAAAAGAAAAAAAAAAGTTCTCAGATAACCATGTTACAATTTAAGAACTGCTGACACTGACTGTGATACATATCATTATATGCTAAATTACAGTAATTTTTTTTGCAAATCTGTACACTGCCACTCAATATCACATGCTTAGATGGAGGTTGCCTTATAAATTGTGCTGTAAACTAAATCCCCTGTATAACTAATGCTTGACAACCTCTTTTTCAAGAAAGAGAAAAATGATTATTAGTGTGCAGGGCCATATAAATGTATGTCAGCTGAATCATAATGCATTGTAAATAAATGTTGTGTATTGCTTAAAAAAAAAATCTACTGGCTGGTGTAATGGTCTGTGACATTTCTGTACATTGTCCGGGGAGGTCAATGTTATGACAGCAATAAAAATACCTGATGATTATATAGCTACGTACAAGCTGCATGTTTTTTGCAACTGTAACATATATAATGTGTTATTAAATCACTCATCATATAAAGTGACAGGACCTGTATTGCTGTCACTCTTATTCTGTCATTCATATTCATCTGCAGTCAGTATCACATAATGTATAACACACAGTAGTGCCTACATTTGCAGCAGTAGATTTTCTACTTCATTAAAGGTGAGATGAGCGGTGAATAATTATACCTAACTTTTAGCCATTATTATACATGTATTGGTTTAAGCATTATTACCTAAAATGCTTTGTACAAGAAACCTTTGAGCCATAGTTGTCTACATGTAACCTGTTTGTAAAAGTGTATCAGTAAAGGACAGTTGTAAGCATTATCACAACAATAATAATATGTACTTTACTGAAAGGCATTGCTCATGCACTTTTCTCACATTTTCCTTTTTATGAAAACGTTATTTTCCTTGACTGTTTTCAAAAATAACTATAGTGGATCTAGCTTATGAAGCCCAAGAACAAAGAAAAGGCAATGGGGCCTATCACATACTGTAGCTGATCAGATATTTGTTAGTGAAGTGGAATAAGTGATAGTGCTAAAGCTAGCTTAAATAAGAGGGTGATCATATAGATACTATCTTTAAAGGATCAGCACTACACATGATTTGGGAAATAAATATAATTTAATATGATGCAGAGGACTGGTCTGTATAGGTGAAAAAAATATATATATGTGACATTTGATCCCTGGAAAAAAAACAATGGTTGACTGACTCCTGTTTCTATTACCTTTCAAATATAGGTTCACGATAGCAAAACTAAGAAAATATACCCAGTTTCTAGCTCAAGTGCACAATTTGACTATCAATATTGATATCACATTTTATACCTGCTAACGTTCATATTTTTTTAAAACTATGGCAGTTGAGTAAAACCAAATAAGCTAAAAATGATGAAGATGAGCATATCTTCATTAGTTCAACAGTTCTTGTATACACACGGTCGGACATTCCGACCACAAAATACGATGGATTTTGTCCAAAACTGGTGTTGCATCCACACGGTCAGACAAAGTTGTCAGAAAATCCGATCGTTCAGAACGTGATGACGGGACTCAAATCACCTGTTCAAATCATTAGTAAGACCTCATCTGGAATATGCAGTTCAATTTTGGGCACCAGTTTTCAAAAAGGATATTGGGAAACTGGAGAAAGTGCAGAAAAGGGCAACCAAACTGATAAGAGGCATGGATGAACTCAGCTATGACGAAAGATTAGAGGAACAGAATGTATTCACTCTTGATAAGAGGAGATTAAGGGGGGATAGGATCAACATGAACAAATATATAAGGGGTCCATAATATGAACTTGGTGTTGAGTTATTCACTGAACAGTCTACAAAGAGGACAAGGGGGCACTCTTTACGTCTAGAGGAAAGGAGATTCCATCTCCAAATACGGAAAGGTTTCTTCACAGTAAGAGCTGGGAAAATGTGGAATAGACTCCCTGCAGAGGTGGTTCTGGCCAGCTCAGTGGATTGCTTTAAGAAGGGCCTGGATTATTTCCTAAGTGTACATAATATGACTGGTTACTAACATTTATAGGTAATGTTGATCTGGAAAAATCCGATTGCCTCTCGGGGGATCAGGAAGAAATTTTTTCCCCTGCTTTAGCAAATTGGATCATGCCCTGCTGGTTTTTTTTTTGCCTTCGTCTGGATCAACTGTGGTTATAGAATTGGGTATATGGGATTGTATGATATTATTATTATTATTATTATTATTTTTGTGGTTGAACTAGATGGACTTGTGTCTTTTTTCAACCTGACTAACTATATAACTATTTGACTACGTTCAGGCTAGTAGCCAATAGCTTTGGTCTCGTAATTTGATCTAAGCATGCGTGCCACTTTGTCCGATCGGAATTCTCTACAAATGGTTGGACAAAGTTCGATCGGATCATGTTGTCGGAAAATTTTATATCCAGCTCTAAAACTTTGTTGGTCGGACATTCCAACGGACAAAGTCCGATGGAGCCCACACATGGTCGGATTATCCGACAATACAGTCTGATCAGACATTTTCCGTCGGAATATCCAACTGTGTGTACAAGGTCTTAGACATTTAGAAGGAAATTTAAAAAGCATTCCACCTTTTGTCTTCACATAAAGTAGAGTATATCACTTAACCAATGATGCCAACTGCAAATAGGGATTCTGTTTGTTGAGATGCATTTGAATTTAATGGCAAGCATATATACTTCTATATACCTAAATTCCAGTTTTCTACTTGCTCCCAAAACATTTTCAGAAAATATGAAGTTGGCATATTAATTTTAGACCATAACCCACCGAGATTTTTGTATATTGTATATTTCCTAGACATGTGCAGAGTAAAATATTTTGTTTCGGAATTTCGTTTTCGTCGGAAAAATTAATTAATTTAGTTACTCCCGAAATTCGTTTTTATTTATTTAGTTTTTCGTTCAAAAATTGCATTCGTCCAAAAATCCACATGAATTACGGTTGAATCTGTCTTTGAAGGCTTATGGTGTCTGTTGAATGTATAAAAAAGATTAGACGGAGCTAGTATATAGCATACTTGGTGTGAACTTTTGAACCCTATTAAAGTCTGTGGGACTCCAAGGTTCAAAATCTAAAGTGCTAATTTTAAAGGCTAATATGCAAGTTACTGTCCTAAAAAGTGTTTGGGGACCTGGGTCCTGCCCCAGGGGACATGTCTTAATGCAATAAAAGTTTTAAAAATGGCCGTTTTTTCGGGAGCAGTGATTTTAATAATGATTAAAGTGAAACAATAAAAGTGTAATATTCCTTTAAATTTCGTACCTGGGAGGTGTCTATAGTATGCCTGTGAAGGGCCCGTGACGTGTGGGTGACCCCGCCCCCCTCTGATGTAACACAGGCAGGTTTCCATTACATCAGAGGGGGGCGGGGTCACCCATATGTCACGGGGAACCTGGGTTTCCCCTTGCGTCAGAGGGGGACGGGGGGTCAGGTGACGGGTGGCCCCGCCCTCCGCATATAACAAACATCAGGCCGCCGGGATCCCCGCAGTGTCTCCTCCGTGAAGACAGAAGATGGATGGATTCGCTGCGCTGGATCAGATCAGCCATCGCTGGAGAGATGATCATCCATCGATAGAGTGGATTACTTTTTTTTTTTTTTTTTTTTTTCAAACGGAGGGGCCGGGATCTGGGGGTCCCCTTGTTAAAGGGGGCTTCTAGTTTCTGATAAGCCCCCCCGCCCGCAGACCCCCACAACCACCGGCCAGGGTTGTGGGGATGAGGCCCTTGTCCTCATCAACATGGGGACAAGGTGCTTTGAGGGGTCACAGACCCCCAAAGCACCCTCCCAATGTTGAGGGCATGTGGCCTGGTACGGTTCAGGAGGGAGGGGGGCCGCTCTCTCATCCCCCCTCTTTTCCTGCGGCCTGCCAGGTTGCGTGCTCGGATAAAGGATCTGGTATGGATTTTTAAGGGGACCCCCACGTCAATTTTATTTAAAAATTTGACGCAGGGTTCTCCTTAATATCCATACCAGACCTAAAGGGCCTGGTAATTGAATTTGGGGGACCACCACGCTTTTGTTTAAAAAAAAATTTTTTTCAATGACTTTCAATGAGTGTTCTCTGTATTACAGAGCCGACAATTCATAATAGCTGCGAGTGATTTTAAAGGACTTTTTTTCCTGCATAAATGACACTTTGTGCAGGGACAGTTCTAAGCACCAGAAACATGCGCCCCTTCACAGGCATACTATAGACACCCCCCAGGTAGGAAATTTAAAGGAATATTATACTTTTATTGTTTCACTTTAATCATTATTAAAATCACTGCTCCTGAAAAAACGGCCGTTTTTAAAACTTTTTTTTTGCATTGATACATGTCCCCTGGGGCAGGACCCGGGTCCCCAAACACTTTTTAGGACAGTAACTTGCAGAATCTTTTCTCTCTGTCAAATCTTTTTTCTCTGTCGAATATTTTCTCTATATAATCTTGGACTAATAGAGGTAATGTTAGGCACATTTGACCACAGGTTCTATAGACACAGATTGTTATTATCAGAGTCACGTCGAATCACCTATTCTATATCGAACTGTTGTAACAACGAAAAAACGAAAATAAAGCATTTATTTATGTCGGATCTTTCGTTTTTCGGATTCTGGGCTTTCGTTATCGTTTGTCAAAACGAAAACGAAAATACCTGAAATTCGGATGAAAATGCATTCGGACGAAAACGAATGCACATGTCTAATCTTTCCATGAAAACTGGCAATTTCCTTAATGGCCCTTTAAGCCTAACAATTCTGTTAGTGCTTACTGATATCTAGTCCAGTACGAATTTATAATGGAGGCGCCCTATGCATAAATATATTGTCCTAAAGTACTTGAAAATGTATATCTACATGGGGTCGTAGGGCTGGTAAATGGTGAATATAAATGGCTTAATAGAACCTAAGCAGACTTCAGAAAAAAATAATTATAGATTTCAATTTTGAAGATCATGTGTATGACTTAGTATAAGAGTGTAACTATTCATATGCAATCTTTTGAAGTGTTTTTATTTTTTAAATCTTAGTTTATTCATGTATGTGGTTAACAAAAATGCAAAGAAATGTTCATGTATTATACTATACTATACTATTAGGGATGAGCCGAACACCCCCCGGTTCGGTTCGCACCAGAACTTGCGAACGACCCCCGCGTTCGGTACGAACGTTAGAACCCCATTGAAGTCTATGGGACTCGAACGTTCGAATTGGAAAGTGCTAATTTTAACGGCTAATATGCAAGATAGTGTCCTAAAAAGGGTTTGGGGGCCTGCCTCCTGCCTCAGGGGACATGGGTCACTGCAAAAAAAAGTTTTAAAAACTGCCGTTTTGGCGGGAGCACTGATTTTAATGACGATTAAAGTGAAAAAAAAAAAGTGAAATATTCCTTTAAATATGGTGCCTGGGGGGTGTCTGTAGTATGCCTGTGAAGTGCCACGTGTTTCCCGTGTTTAGAACAGTCCCTGCACAAAATGACATTAAACGAAAATAACACCATTTAAAACTGCTTGCGGTTTTAATGTTATATCTGGTTCCTGCAATATGGTTGAAAATCATTGAGAAACATGGCATGGGTAGCCCTCCCTGCCCATTACCAGCCTATTTGGGTCTTGTACGCATATTAAGGGGAACCCCGTACCCATATTAAAAAAAGGAAATGCGTGTGGCCCCCAGGCCCTATATACTCAGAACAGCAGTATACAGGCGGTGCAAACAAGACAGGGACTGTGTAGGTTTGTTGTGTTAAGTTGAATCTGTTTGTAATTTTCAACCGGTACATTTTTAAAGTGTAGCTCCAGTCAAAAAAACTATCTTTAAGCTTTTTGGAAAACATAGGGAAGGGTTATCACCCCTGTATAATTTGTTTTGTCGTCCATCTTTTTTCATCTCACTTGCTGGTGTCTCCTTGCATTTGCAAGTAGGATATGTTTGTAAGTTGGATGTTTGAAAGTAGGGGCCTGCCCTATATTATAGCGGTATGTACTGGGTACAGAGCACGCAGACAGCACGCACTATCTCCTAACACTACTGACTGCAAGCTCTATTATTAACCACTTGTTAGCCCAATGTTTGCATAAAGTGAAAGATGAAGTTATGCTGAGTAAATAGATATCAAACATGTCACTCTTCAAAATTGCACATGCCCGTGGAATGGCGCCAAACGTCGCTACTTAAAAAATCCCCATAGGCGACGCTTTAATTTTTTTTTTTACTGGTTACATGTTTTGAGTTGCAGAGGAGGTCTAGGACTAGAATTATTGCTCTCGCTCTAACATTCTCGGCGATACCTCACATGTGTGGCACATGCGAGCACATGGGGACATGGGCGCTTTAATTTTTATTTTATTTTTTTATTGTTCATTTTACTTTATTTATTTTAGTTTGACATTTTTTTCCCCAAAAATATATTTTTGATCACTTTTATTCCTATTACAAGAAATGTAAACATCCCTTGTAATAGGAATATGGGGTGACAGGTCCTCTTTACAGTGAAATCTGGGGGGTCAATATGACCCCACATCTCACCTCTAGGCTGGGAAGCCTGAAATAAAAAATAAAAAAAAGATTCTGGCTTTGATCGTACTGGCGAGTTGGTAGAAGCACCGGAGGGCGGTGAGGGGTGGGGGGCGTCTATGGCTGGGTATTTCAGGGTATCACCGAGTATGGCTGGGTATCTCTGAGTATGGCTGGGTATGGCAATTTATGGCAGGGTATTACAGAGTATTGGCGGGGTATTGGCGGGGTACTACAGAGTAATAGCAGGGTACTGCAGAGTATTGGGGGTACTGCAGAGTAATGGCGGGTACTGCAGAGTAATGGCGGGTACTGCAGAGTATTGGGGGGTACTGCAGAGTAATGGGGGTTACTGCAGAGTAATGGGGGGTACTGCAGAGTAATGGCAGGGTACTGCACTGCAGAGTAATGGCAGGGTACTGCACTGCAGAGTAATGGCGGGGTACTGCAGAGTAATGGCAGGGTACTGCAGAGTATGCACTGGTATTGCAGAGTATTGGCAGGGAATTGAGGGGTTAAATTCGGTGAGCAGCGATGTGGGCACTGCAGATGCAGCCCACATCGCTGCTGACACCGATCTCTTTCCCCTCCGCTGTACCGATCGGTACAGAGAGGGGAGGGAGGAACAGGCGTCATAACATGACGCCGGTTTGTTTCCAAGTGATCACTCCGTCATTTGACGGAGCAATCACGTGGTAAACGGCCGCTATGAGCGGCCGTTTACCGTGATCCGTGATGCGACCCGGCGGTCACGGATGCTCTCGAGTGCGCACACCTCGAGTGCGCACGCGAGAGCAGAATTCTGGGAGTGCTCTCGAGTGCGCACGCGAGAGCAGAATTCTGGGAGGCCGTTAATTAACGGCCTCTCAGAGTTAAACAACCCCCCTGAAGCCGTTAATCGGCAATGGGCAGTTGTTAAGTGGTTAAAGCTAGATCACTAGCTATATAGGTGAGGTGAATATAGTGGTGTATACTGCAGTCAGGGCACAGACAACAACCACTACACAGCAGCAAGATAGGAAATCAGCCAAAAACGATTGGTGTGTACTGTGTTGAAGGTACACAGAACACCCACTGCTTCAGATGCTAAGTAACACACTACACGAGGCCGCCTCAAAGGCGGCCTTATATAGTGTGGGGCGTGCACTACACAGCCTGAGCTATGATTGGCCACAGGCAGGATGCCTGTGGCCAATCATGGCTCTCCTCGCTGCCGGCGCTGCGATTGGCCAAGCATGCGGGGTCACAGTGCATGCTTGGCCAATCATGGGGCAGCAATGCACTGCGCCACCGCAGTGCATTGTGGTCCGCGCGCGCGTCACTCGAATTTTGACGCGAACGCCCCAAACGTTCGGAATTCGCCGAACGGCCGAACAGCCAATGTTCGAGTCGAACGTACGTTCGACTCGAACACGAAGCTCATCCCTATATACTATATGTATTTTACTATACTACACTTTTTGTGTATTATATTAGAGTTATAAGAACCCTAGACAAATGTATAAAGAGTATAGAAATGCTTCCTGTGCTGTGCATATTAGAGGAAAAAGCAACAGGACCCAAATGCATACATATGAGGAATTGATATGAGACCCTAAAACATTGCCTTTATTTTCATTGGAATGCAACTTACAGTGGTGTGAAAAAGTGTTTGCCCCCTCATTTTGCTCCTCATTTCCTGTTCCTTTGCATGTTTGTCACACTTAAGTGTTTCGGAACATCAAACCAATTTAAACAATAGTCAAGGACAACACAAGTAAACACAAAATGCAATTTGTAAATGAAGGTGTTTATTATTAAAGGTGAAAAAAAATCCAAACCATCATGGCCCTGTGTGAAAAAGTGATTGCCCCCCTTGTTAAAACATACTATAACTGTGGTTGTCCACACCTGAGTTCAATTTCTCTAGCCACACCCAGGCCTGATTATTGCCACACCTGTTCACAATCAAGGCATCACTTAAATAGGAGCTGCTTGACACAGTAAGGTCCACCAGAAGATCCTTAAAAGCTACACATCATGCCGAGACCCAAAGAAATTCAAGAACAATTGAGAAAGAAAGTAATTGAGATCTATCAGTCTGGAAAGGGTTATAAAGCCATTTCCAAAGCTTTGGGAATCCAGCGAACCACAGTGAGAGCCATTATCCACAAATGGCGAAGACATGGAACAGTGGTGAACCTTCCCAGGAGTGGCCGGCCGCCCAAAATTACCCCAAGAGCACAGCGACGACTCATCCAAGAGGTCACAAAAGACCCCACAACAACGTCCAAGGAACTGCAGGCCTCACTTGCCTCAGTTAAGGTCAGCGTTCATGCCTCCACCATCAGGAAAAGACTGGGCAAAAATGGCCTGCATGGCAGAGTTCCAAGGAGAAAACCACTGCTGAGCAAAAAGAACATCAAAGCTCGTCTCAATTTCTCCACAACACATCTTGATGATCCCCAAGACTTTTGGGACAACATTCTGTGGACCGATGAGACAAAAGTGGAACTCTTTGGAAGGTGTGTGTCCAAGTATATCTGGCGTAGAAGGAACACTGCATTTCATAAAAAGAACATTATACCAACAGTAAAATATGGTGGTGGTAGTGTGATGGTCTGGGGCTGTTTTGCTGCTTCAGGACCTGGAAGACTTGCCGTGATAAAAGGAACTATGAATTCTGCTGTCTACCAAGAGATCCTGAAGGAGAATGTCCGACCATCTGTTCGTGTACTCAAGCTGAAACAAACTTGGGTTCTGCAGCAGGACAATGATCCTAAACACACCAGCAAGTCCACCACCGAATGGCTGAAGAAAAACAAAATGAAGACTTTGGAGTGGCCTAGCCAAAGTCCTGACCTGAATCCTATTGAGATGTTGTGGTATGACCTTAAAAAGGCCGTTCATGCTCGAAAACCCTCTAATGTAACTGAATTAGGACAATTCTGCAAAGATGAGTGGGCCAAAATTCCTCCAGGACGCTGTAAAAGCCTCATTGCACGTTATCGCAAACGCTTGGTTGCAGTTGTTGCTGCTAAGGGTGGCCCAACCAGTTATTAGGTTTAGGGGGCAATCACTTTTTCACACAGGGCCATGATGGTTTGGATTTTTTTTCACCTTTAATAATAAACACCTTCATTTACAAATTGCATTTTGTGTTTACTTGTGTTGTCCTTGACTATTGTTTAAATTGGTTTGATGTTCCGAAACACTTAAGTGTGACAAACATGCAAAGGAACAGGAAATGAGGAAGGGGGCAAACACTTTTTCACACCACTGTATATGCTAAAGCCAAGTTACACCTAAACAGATAGAGTCTATTATTTTAGGTTAAAGCTTTACGGGGGATTGCAGGAAGAGTATATAAATTAGGTGTTAAAGAAGAGTGCAAGGTATAAAACATTAGAAACATGGGTTAAATGTTGGGCAAACACTACTAGAGAGTGAAGTGTATGCTGATGGGGAAGTTATGACAAGTGACTAGCAGATTCCTTTGTAACAAATATACATATAAGAATGAAGCTTAAACCATTGGACCAACAACCCCCCCCCCCCCCTTCCCAACACACACACTCTACCAAAGCCCTGAAAAAGGAAAAGTCCTTGAAACACATTGGCTATATTTTATGTAACATGTGACCATTTTTCTCCAAATAGCTGGGGTTTCTAAAATGTTCTTTTCATGCACCATGCTCCTCACCTACATCCACTATCTTTACATGCATAAAGAGATACATTCCACATGCCCTCCATGAGTCAAGCCTCCACAGACCTCCGCACCACCAACCAGGTCTAGTATTGCTTCACTCAGGGCCAGATTAAGAGCATCATGGGCCTGGGGCTGAGGATTTCGGTGGGCCTTATTATGGAAATAAATAAAATGAAGATACAAACAATTTTTTTTTTAAACAAATTAAATATTTTAATTACCATTAAAGTGCCAACAGAAATATTGAAAATATGTATTTTTTGTAAACAATAGAAAACTTGCTATTTAAATAAAACCATTATAAATAGAACAGTCACAACAACCAATTTTTAAATAAACGTAAACCATATAAACAATTTAAATATATGTGTATGATGTTTGGCTCATACAAATATGTAAGCATCATAATCAATACAGCCTGCTGTTATGATGATGATGCAGAGAGTAACTCTTGAAATAAATTGCAACCACTATAAACACACCAACAGGTTATTCACTGAACTGTAAACTGCATTTAACCTATATGAATCTAATTGGAAGATTATAAATAAAACTACACATTTACTTTTCTTGCTTTTTTACTTGTAAATTCCTCAATTGTAGATTCAAGATTAAGCTCGTTCAGCAACCCATTTTCAAGTCACAACAGAGAAAGCGCATTTAAACGCTCCTGACCCATGGAAGATCTTAGTTCATTTTTTACACGTTTTAATGCTGAAAATTAACGCTCACCACTGCAGTTGCTGACCATTAAACACAAATACATGCGGAGGGTCACATATGTATTTGGAAATGCACCGACATGCAAAAAAGTCCAAAAACCTACCCATAAAATGGCCAAAGATGTTCACCCGAAAAATGACCACAGACCAGAGATACAATGTATCAAGAATAAAAAGACACCAACAAGGGACCACCTGCGGCAATGGCGGAACTACCAGGGCCATAAAGGTTTCTCTTGCGACTGGGCCCTGGCAGTCTTCCCACTGTGGAGGGGCCACAAGATGGCAGAGTTCGGTTCACATGACTTTGGGTGCTGCGACCCAAAGTCATGTGACTTTGTTGCAACTTTTATGATTTAACATTGCAGTGTACGGCACTCAAATCGCACCAAAATCCCATAAAATTGCTGGAATTACTGTCCCCGCGCTTTGAGTCACATTGATTAAGACTGCACCCACTGAAGAGAATGTGTTTTGATTTTTGTCATTTTTTTTTACACAAATCAACTTCTCATGTGCACTGCTGATGCTACACTGATAGGCGGCGGTGATGAGGCTGCACTGATATGTGGCACTAATGATCAGCACTGATATGCAGAACTCATGGGCTATGATGAGCTGCAATGATAGGTAGCACTGATGGGCAATGAAAACTGGCACTGATGAGCTGCACTAATGGGCACTGATGAGCAGCACTGATGGGCTCTGATAGGCGGCACTGACAGACAGCACTTGGGGCACTGATAAGGTGGCACTGGTGAGGCAGCACTATTATGCGGCACTGACACTGATAGGTGGCACTGATGATCTGTACTGATAGGCAGCACTGATGGTCATGATAGGTGGCACTGATGATCTGCACTGATGGTCAATGATAGGTGGCACTGATGATCTGCACTGATAGGCAGCACTGATGGTCAATGATAGGTGGCACTGATGAACTGCACTAATGGGCACTGATGGGCAGCACTGATGGGCAGTAATGGACACTGATGGGCAGCACTGATAGGGCTCTGATAGGCGGCACTGACAGACAGCACTATTATGAGGCACTGATGGGCACTTATAGGCAGCACTGATGGGTGGCACTGATGATCTGCAGTGATAGGCAGCACTGATGGTCAATAATAGGTGGCACTGGTGAGCTTCTCTTATAGGCAGCACTGATGGTCAATGATAGGTGGCACTGATGAACTGCACTAATGGTCACTGATGGGCACTAATTAAATGCACTAATGGTCAATGATGGGCAGCACTGATGGGCTCTGATAGGCGGCACTGACAGGCAGGACTTATGGGCACTGACAAGGTGGCGCTGATGAGCTGCGCTGTTAGGCAACACTGATAGGCATTGATGAGCAGCACTAATGGGCAATAGGTGGCACTGATGAGCTACACTGATAGGTGGCACTAGAATTGATTGGATGGCACTGATGAGCTGCATTGATGGGCAGCACTGATAGGTGGCACTGATAGGTGGCATTGGCATTGATTGGATGGAACTGATGAGCTGCACTGATAGGTGGCACTGATAGAGGGCACTGGCACTGATAGGTGGCACCGATAGAGGGCACTGGCACTGATAGAGAGCACTGGCACTGATAGGTGGCACTAATAGAGGGCACTGGCACTGATAGAGGGCACTAGTGCTAATAGAGAGCACTGGCACTGATAGGTGGCACTGATAGGTGGCACTGGCACTGATAGGTGGCACTATTAGAGGGCACTGGCACTGATAGGTGGCACTGATAGAGGGCACTGGGCCTGATAGGTGGCACTGATAGAGGGCACTGGCACTGATAGAGAGCACTGGCACTGATAGGTGGCACTGATAGAGGGCACTGGCGCTAATAGAGAGCACTACCACTGATAGGTGGCACTGATAGAGGGCACTGATAGGTGGCACTGATAGGTGGCACTGGCACTGATAGAGGGCACTGGCGCTGATAGAGGGCACTGGCACTGATAGGTGGCACTGATAGAGGGCACTGGCACTGATAGGTGGCATTGATAGAGGGCACTGGCACTGATAGCGGGCACTGATAGGTGGCACTGATAGAGGGCACTGGCGCTGACAGAGGGCGCTGGCACTGAGAGGGCACTGGCAGTCTGGCACTGATAGGTGGCACTGACGAGATGCACTAAATGGGCACTGATGGGCTGCCTGCACAGTCACTGATGTCATGAGTTGCACTTATATAGCCTCCCCCACAAAAAAAGGAAGTTAACCACATGACTTCAGCCAGTACAATTTCACAAATAGAACCTGCTTGAGTCTGCTATTGACTTCCCCAGTGGGCCAGCCCAGCACCCATGGCTTACTTGAACTTAGCTGTGCTGTGCAGAATCCTTAATGCAGACTCCTTCTCCTGGGTCGCACTCTCGCAGTACCGCCCGCACACAGAACTCCACTCCTTTCCCAGTCAAGCGGCAGCCTCTCGGGATGCCGGGGAAGGCCTCCGGATGCCGTCACGCTGGCCGGGATGTCAAGCTCCGCCTACAAGATGCGAACAGCCGAGAACGCTCAGCCTCGGCGGCGCAATGGTACCGGCCGCACACATTGTCTGTTCGCTTATATCGCCGGCGGCCCAGCGCTGCAATTACATTTAACCTGACTGTCTGACACATTATAATATATGTGGGTCTATAAATAATGCAGTTGCCTGGCAATGGTATATAGCGGCTGGCGGCCGACAGCCGGGCCGTGGTAATTGACTGATTGATGTGTTTGGGCCTATAATATGATGGGGGCCTGGAGCTGCAGCTCCAAAAGCCCCTATGTTAATCCGGCCCTGGCTTCACTTATGGATTAAAAAGCTCCATTAAGTAACCATAAAGTTTTGATTAGGCAGATGAGCCATTAACATTACCTAGATGATAGCATGGGAGCTGGATTGTAAAAATCGTATACCGTATGTCATTCTGGAGCAGAAAGCTCCATGGTAGAGCAGAAGCTATGCTTGCCAAATTTAAACTGAGATGGCTTTATTTTTTCATTGAAAGCCCAGAGCAAGTCAAATGCAGACAGAAGACCCATATGTTTTGTTTTCATAAACTCATAAATTTCGTTATGTTTTCATTTTTCAGTAAAATGTTTGTCCATCTTTTCTTTAACTCTGTTTGCACCATTGTGAATATCTAAGTAGTTCATCTTACTACTGAAATATTTTATTTTCTATTACATTCGTAACCCTGACTATTGTTTTTCAGGTTAAGAGAGGTTAAAAAATACATTATTCGGCTGCCTAAAGCAGTGGCTGTAAAAAAGTACACAAAATAGATAATATTGATGTAAAGATTATGCTGAATGCCCATTATGACAAGTAATGCACAGTGGAGTTGTTTAATCCATCATTATCCAGTAAATTACTGCAATATTTCAAGAAAGCATTTGCAATTGCATTACAAATCTATAAAGCAAGAGACTCACAGTTGGTAATTATTGACTTTTTTCTATGTCAGTGCACAGTCTACTTGTAAAACATGTTTTTATATTAGCTTTAGTGTTGCAATTTAGTTACTGTTAATAAAGTTGTTATATATGTATTATGTTAATGAGATCAATCTAAGATTCTGTTGTTACTGTACTTTAAGAAAAAATTTGGTTATAGAACATAGTTAATACTTTATTTTAATTGGCAATTCTGTTTTATCAATTAGTAAACCAGTTCAGGGCCCTATCCCACTTATACATAATAACTCTTCTTATAGGTTAGTCTTGCCTTGCCTGTGTGTTAACATGTGTGATATAAGTACTTTTTGGTTAGTCAATCAAACAAGGAACGCAATGCAAAAATGTATAGTATCTAATCAGAATTCATATTTTGCTGATTTGGCAGCAAAAAGTGGAACCTGATAAGTTGTCTTGAGTCACTGCATTTTGCACATTACTTTTTCAATTGTGTTGCAAGCTCTGCTCAGTTCTGTGGGAACTGTGAACCTTTATCATTCAGATTTGGCATACTTTTTAGTTCATTTACACAAACCAAGGAAAAAACAACCAAGAAGTATTTAAAAAGCCATTAAATTTTTGACTCTTCACTAGATAATGCCAGAATAAATGCAATACAGGCAGTCTCCAAGATAAAACATCCGACTTACATATGATTCATACTTGCAAACAGAGGGAAACAACAGGAAGTGAAAGGAAATCTACCCCTAGGAAGGGAAATTCACTCCCGTAGGAGTTATCATGGGAAAAAAGGTGTTTCCACTGAAACTTTATCACCAATCCTTGTTTCCATAGCAACCCAAAATTTTCAAAATCCAATTGTCACAGGGACAGGAAGTGAGGGAAATCTTCTGAATAGGGGCACAGACAGCAAAACAAATTTTTTCATGGGTGTTAACCCTTCCCTATGCTATCCAAAAAACATGAAAAACATTTTTTGGGGCTGGAGTTACACTTAAAAAAATGACCCATTCCAACTTACATACAAATTAAACTTAAAGCGGGGTTCCACCCTAAAGTGGAGCTTCCACTGATCGGAACCCTCCCCCCCTCCGGTGTCACAATTGCCACCTTTCAGGGGGGAGGGGGTGGAGATACCTGTCAAAGACAGGTATTTACACCCACTTCCGGGCATAGACTCCCGTGGGAGTCTACGCCATTTCCTGTCCTGCCGCGCTGTCTGCTGGGACACACACGGGTCTCAGAGACAGCGCGGACAATTCCTATTGCGCTGCGCGACTCGCGCATGCGCAGTAGGGAACCGGGAAGTGAAGCCGATTCGCTTCACTTCCTGATTCCCTCACCTAGAATGGTGGTGGCAGCAGCCGAGAGCCGAGCGATCGATCGGCCTCGGCTGCCGGCATCGCTGGAACCCGGGACAGGTGAGTGTCCATTTATTAAAAGTCAGCAGCTGTAGTATTTATAGCTGCTGGCTTTTAATATTTTTTTTGTAGGTGGAATCCCTCTTTAAGAACAAACCTACAGAACCTATTTGGTTTGTAACCTGGGTACTGTCTATATTCACAACCAAAGAAACTAACCTGTTTAAAGGACTTCTGTGGACATTGTAAAAACTTCAAAACATATGTCTCAAAAAAACTGCAAGCTGTACTCTAATGAAAACTTTTATTAACATACAATGATTAAATATCATGTGTACACATACCCCAGTAAAACCCTACTCTGAAAACCCTACCACTGCATAAAAAAAGTGTTTCATGTACCAATATGTATTATAAATGGACATCCAGGTTTACTTTAACCCAATATTTTTTTTAAACATACAAAAAAATTTCCTTTGCTGATATATCCGTATGTAAAACTGTTATAATACATTTTTCTGAGGAAAATTCACTCTAATATGTGTACACTTGAGTTAACTTCAAGTGAAAATTTTCCCCAAAGTTATATAGAGATGTCACTTTATGCCAAGTGTCCATTTTATACTTTTCACTGTTTATATAGCTGGCATTGATGCAAAAAAAGCATGACCGTGGAGATTTGGCCTTCTATGTTGGTTTAAAAGACTTGCCTATATCTGGTATGGGCCAAATTATATATTTTCTTTCAATTGCTGATGAAAATGGTCTTGACACAATCATTCAAGTCTTCCAGCATTGGCAACGTGCTCATTAATAAATGCTGGTGCAAAAAGAACTTGGAGAGGCAATCAAGCTCATTCAAAATTATTTGTTCCAATAAGGTTTTGCAGCCACATGGGTCATACATAAAATTGCAGGGTGGATAAAGTACAGTCACTAATATGTCCAAGAAATAAAAAGTCAGCTGATGCTTGTTGTTTCACTAAGATATGGCAGGCAGACCTCTGCCTGGTCTCTGTCAGTTGATCCCTTCTTTTTAAATTATTGAAGTAAATGAAGCTGCAGCAGCAAATTGACTTACTACAAACCATATATAATAGTCATATACAGTATAATGATATCATGCCCCACTTGTAAATATCTGTTGGCTCACATCTTCCTATACACATAGGTGGACATTCTCCACTGTTGATACTTATCAGCCTATTATTCCTAAATGTCCTAATGACCTATCTGGGTGAAGGTTAAGTGTTTTATGTGGCGACATGGGTCTCAATTGCCTGGAAATGCCTAGCTGGTTTTGCCGTCGCATCTGCCTTCTACCCTCTAGGAGAAAAAAATGGAGCCACACATCCATCCATATCATGCTAATCCTTCCACCAACATGTGTTGTTCCTGCTCGTTGCTTCCAATCCAGCACAATACCCGTCATGCTGCTGCATCTAGCACACTCGGAAATGGGGACCTGGCCCCACATGCATGCTTACATCACTTGGATCTTCACCAGACCTCTCTTATCAAGGTATTTTTACATGTAAAGAGGGCCGGCCACCAAATCCATTTACATTCTATATTTAACACTATTTGTTGGTCAGCTTCTATTTTTTACATTACCCAACATTTCAAGTGGTCTAAATCCTACTATGTTTGAATACAAAATGTCTCACTACAGGGGATATTAAATTAAATGTACAAATGTCACACGTGATTATACAGATTTTTTTTTATTGCTCTAATGGTCTTCCATATGTAAAAATATCCACAGGTACAAACCAAGATATAAATACCATCTTGAGTGTATTAGTATACTGAACCAAAACATTTTACTAGTTTGCCATTGTGAAGTCTCAATGTATTCCCCTCTAATGTAACTCCACAAAAATCAAATTTTCCACAGTTAGAAGTTTCATGTCTAATATATGCAATATGCAACGTGTCCACTTTCCTTTGCCCTTGGTTTAATACAGGGGTGCTCAATAGGGATGAGCTTCGAGTTCGAGTCGAACTCATGTTCTACTCGAACATTGCCTGTTCGCCTGTTCAGCGAACAGTGAACAATTTGGGCTGTTCGCAGCAAATTCGAAAAGCCGAAACACCCTATACAAGTCTATGGGAGAAATCTAAAGTGCTAATTTTAAAGGGTAATATGCAGGTTACTGTCCTAAAAAGTGTTTGGGGACCCGGGTCCTGCCCCAGGGGACATGGATCAATGCAAAAAAAAGTTTTAAAAACGGCCGTGTTTTCAGGAGCAGTGATTTTAATAATGATTAAAGTGAAACAATAAAAGTGTAATATTCCTTTAAATTTCGTAGCTGGGGGGTGTCTATAGTTTGCCTGTGAAGGGGCGCATGTTTCTGGTGCTTAGAACTGTCCCTGCACAAAGTGTCATTTGTGCAGGAAAAAAAGTATTTTAAAATCACTTGCGGCTATTGCCGGTCCCGTAATACAGAGAACACTCAATGAGGGAAAATACAAAGGATCAGTTCCTATATGTGCCACCCCTATTGCCCCTCCTGTCCAAGTGTAAAACAGAATGTGACAGGGAGGCCACATGGGCCCCCTGGAGTATGGGGGGGGGGGCACCATTGTGATGCCTGATGCTACACCAGGGATTTGTGGTAAAAATGCATCTCAGCTATATAGTTTAACTTCCTTCCAAACTTAAAATGTAAATGAGCCCATACTGTCCTATAAGCCTGCTTTCCTGTGGGTTAGTTGCACTTGCCATAGACTACTATTATAACTTGCATGTGTGGTGCACTTTCTGAAAGAGCACCAAAACGTAGAAGTCTACGGCTTAGTGCAGCTAACACACAGGAATGTTGAAAGTGCACTGTGCTGTACCTGAAAATCAGTGTGAAAGCAGTCTAATAGTTGTTAAGCTTTTTATAGGTGTTAATATGCCCATTGCTAAAGCACACTGTATGTGTTGTTTAATACACTGACCTTCCTTCCCTGAGCTTTTGTTAGCAGCGTTTTCCAGGCAGCTAGAAAGGTCCCATGCAAAGTGCATTTAGTGTCACTCCACCTAGTACAGGAGCCAGAGCTACAGTGGAAGCATTAAGTTATTTGACTCCTGCTCCCTACACGGCCACCAGATTCCTCCACTGCCAGTGCCAGCTCGATATGCTCCGGGATTGTGGATGGAAAGCCATTGATAGTGACCTGGGCTTGTCAATCCACCATCCCAGAGCATGGGCTTGTAATTCCCTGGTTTGAGGTTGCAGGCCACATCAGAAGGCTTACCATGCCACCTGTTGAGCACACTTGGTTTAATCATAGAGTATTAATAAGGAATTGCCTGTATAGCGTTTATCTAAGGATTTAAAAGCAGGAGAAATCTTTTTTCTCACTGGCCTTGCCATATTCCACATTAGAATTATACCAGTAAAAATAATAAAGAGATTATTTTGAGGAGAATAGGGAATAGGAACTGTATACTATTATGGAGATCTCACTTCCACTTCCTGCCTAATGCCTGGTACACATGGCCAGACTTTTCAACAGCAAAGGTCAGACAGAATAAATCCATCAGACAATTCGACCATGTGTGGGCTTCATCGGACCTTTGCTGACAAAAAATCAGACTGACTTTAGATTTAGAACATGTTTCAAATCTTTCCGACGGACTCCAGTAAAAAAATCTGTTTGTCTGTATGCTAGTCCAACAGACGAAAACCAACGCTAGGGCAGCTATCGGCTACTGGCTATGAACTTCCTTATTCTAGTCCAGTCGTACGTCATCACGGTTGAATCCATTGGACTTTGGTGTGATTGTGTGTAGACAAGTCAGTTTCGGCGGAACTCCATCAGAACTCCGTTAAAAAGTCCTTCAGAGTTCAGTCCTACGAAAAGTCTGGCCGTGTTTACACGGCATTAGAGATGCAGCAGAAAGTGGAAGGAAATTTCCACAAAAACCTTGATATAATAAATGGTGTCCATGCTCAAGTCTCTTGCGTGGCTTGTACCGTCATTCCTGCTAGTTAACAAATATACATTTTGACAAACAATTCAGACTTTAAAGGTACACATATTCCAATCTCATAAAATTGGTAATCTATTTTATCTTCAGCAAAAATCATACCCATTAAAACATATGGACACATTATAAGGCTGGTGATATTCATTGCAAAAATGTCTAATGCCACGTATACACGAGCAGAATGTCCGACAGAAAAAGTCAGACGGGAGCTTTTCATCATATATTCTGATCATGTGTATGCCCCATCTGACTTTTTACGTTGAAAATTCTGATGGACCTAGAAATGGAACATGTTCTAAATCTTTCCGATGGAACCAATTCCTATTGGGAAAACCGCTCGTTTGTATGCTGTTCCGACGTACCAAAAACAACGCATGCTTTGAAGCAAGTACAAGGCGGAAGCGCTCGGTGTTGTAAAACTAGCGTTCGTAATGGAGCTAGCACATTCCTCATGCACCAAACACTGTGATCTTTTAATTCAGTGCTTTCTTTTCTTCTTTTAATGCTAGAATAATGAAGTTGTTTTGCTGCTCATATTCACACAGAGTTCTTATAAACGTATTTCTTGATTATTTCTCCTGATCTCATGAATAATCTTTTAATTTTTAAAAGCCCGAACTCCATAATAATGTTTAGAATTTTTTTATACTCTTTTAAGTTTTTTTTATTTCATCAAGAAACATTTTTTTGGATTATTGAAAAATTATTTTCTAGTGATCTCCATATATAATTTTTTTTGTGTGTCAACTTACCACAATAACATTATTAGCTTGTATTTTTTATTAACCTCAAGGAGGTTGGTGTCCCTTGTTAATCTGACATTGTCTTTTAGAAATATACCTGCCTACTCACAAACAAACTGTCCTATTTGAAGAAAAACACATAGGAAATATTTTCATAAAATAAAATCTCCTTTTATTCTGGGTAACAAAATAAATAGGGAGGCAACGCTAGAGAAACTTTTGGAATTTGCAAAGCCTTTTGGCCCCCAGGGCACACATCAAGTCTGTGGAAAATAAAATTGGTAGCTTGAGGAGTCCATAAAATTTGGAGCCCAATCTGGTCTAGGACTCCCAGAGATTAGGACCAGCAGCAGATGACACATCTGTCCCCAGGGTGTGGTACTACACCAGCCTGTGTCTTCTGTCAGACCAGACTGAATCCAGGCCATCACTTTCTTCTCTTCGCTGCAGCCTTCCCTCCACGCTTCCCTGCAGCCTTCCCTGCACCCTTCCGTGCAGCCTTCTTTGGAGGCTGTGGCTCTGGTGGTGGACTTGTGGCAGGAGGAGGAGAAGGAAGAGGGTGATGGGTGTGCTCATATATGTGGCTGTTCTCAGTCAGCTGGCCCCTCAACCCCTTCTGAAGGGCATCAAAATTAATTCCCTCACAGGGAATGGCCCTCCTCCAATTTCAGCAATCTTGAAACTAGATAGCAGCCATAGGCCTCTTCAGCATTGGGGGGCTCCTGAGGACATCGCTTGCTTCCCTAATGAGGCCCAGTGCTGCCTCCTCCATCATCATACCCTTCCTGGGCCTTTTGGTTATAAGGCAGAGGGGGGCACCTGGGATTGGGTGAGGCTCCTACTGGGCCCAGCCACCTCCTGGCTGCCACTGGGCCTGCCCTCCTCCTGGCTGCCACTGGGCACGGCCTTCTCCTGGATGCCACTGGGAAATGCCTCCTCCTGGCTGCCACTGGGCCCGGGCTCCTCCTGCCTGACACTGGGCATGGCCTCCTCCTGGCTGACACTGGACACAGCCTCCTCCTGGTTACCATTTTCCAGACCCTCCTCCTGGCTGAGCTCATCCTGTTTATAAAAAAGGGACATCGTTTTAGTTTTTTCTTCATCAATCACACACAATTTTCAGCTCATGAATTGAATGTTAATAAATAGAAAAGACTATCATTCTGACCCCAGCATTTTTCATTCTTGTCCAAAATATTTTTGCCCACTACTGTGTATTGATATGTATACATCACTTTTTTAAATCATTGATTTGTTATCAATTATAACATCTAGTTAACATCATTAATATTAAGACAATAAATATGTCTAAAAATAATATACTTGGCTCCAGCTGGGCACATCCACTTCTTCCAGGATGGAAGGCCCAGGTAGTTCCTCGTCAGCCTCTGCTGGGGTTGAGGGAAGGGTGGAGGGAAAGCTGCAGGGAAGGGTAGAAAGAGATTCCCTGCCTTTAGTCTGGTTGTCCAGAAACCCCAGCTTGTTGAAGTACCACAGCCTGGAGACATACACTTGTGCTGCTAATGCTCCTGATTGGAGTGATTTCTGGATCTTATTATGCTCCTACTTATACATGTTCCTCAAGATCCCAATTTTCTTTTCCAAGAACACAATGGTTGTATTGGGGACCCAAGTCTTTACAAATTCCAGAAGTTTCTCCAGCATTGACCTCCTAGCTTGTTTATTATAATATAAGTTGTGTTTCACCGCCCACAAATTCCTCATATTCCCGTACTTTTCAATGAAAATGGCCATAAATTCTGGGTCCTTAAAGGGATTCATATTTTCTGTAAGACAATACACAAGACAAAAACAGTAATGTCAGCCTAAACTCTCATAATCGTATCCCAAAATAGGCCTCAATCTTGAAGCAGTATAGGCCACTGATGTACCAAAGTTAAGATTTTACCTTTGTTAGAACGTTCGTCCTCCTTCCTCACCACACCGATCATATGTACGACACAAGCATGTTACTTTTTACACACTGCGCATGTGTCGCCCGCACCTGACGTTCTTTCTAGTGTATTCTCCATCCCTTCTCTTCAGCGCGCAGTAGGAGGGACATGGCGGTGACACAGTAGGTGTGTGATTGGAGTAACGAGGAGGAGGAAAACCCAGAGGCCAAAACATCCTAATCCCAGAGGCATTGATTTAAGGCTACAAATATGTCCTTTCTTGAGATGATGGAGATGATGGACATCTTGAGGATGACCAGCTATGATGGGAAGAATGGACTGTACCTAAACCCGATTGTGAGAAAGGCCAAAATTATGATGGTAACTCATTTAATATGATGTTTTGGGCAGACACAAGTTAAATACCTGGTCATGCCTAAATATCTGTGTGCTAAAGTATACCTTTTGTTTGATTCTCATATGGGACCAAAGACTCGGAGGACATCTCTCAACAGAGGACACCAGGAACCCCCCACCTGACATAGAAGGGGAGGTCCCCAAAAAAAACACCACACCCCAAGTATCTGGATGAAGGAGAGGTGGAGGAAGTGGGCGAACTTGTCACCAGAACAGGTGAGTGGCTGACACCCCAGCTTCAGGTAATATATGTATGCCTGCATATTTATAATACATGTTTTTCCCAAAATGTTTAGATGATTTGCTGGTTGTGGAAGAGAAAGCTCAAATATTCACAAGTGCAAGTGCACAACTCCTAATCCAGGACATCATACTGTAAGAAACAAACTACATTTTCTTGAACAACAAATGAAGATCATGATTGATGTGTTGGGGAGAATTTAAAAGTTTTTGAAAATGCAAACATTTTAATTATTGTTCTAAAGCAACTTTTTTTGTAATTAGTAAAAGCCAAATTTTGAAGATGCACACAGTGTGTCAACATGTGCTATCTGCCATCAGGGGATTTCAATGTACGTGTTTTGTGCGTGCAACCCCTTCCTCCTAAATGAAGTAGATGAGAGGAAGGGGTTGCACCCCCAAAGCATGTCCATTGATCCCCGTGATGACAGATAGCACATGTTGACATTAGGCATGGGATCAGGAGGAAAATACCCATTTTGACGACCAAATTGTGTGCCTCTTCAAAATTTGGCTTTTACAGGGGTGACAACAGCCCATCTGATGAAGGCAATATCCAGACATTTAGGACATACTATAATGTCTGATATTGCCTTATGATTTTCTACGTTGAACTTTGTAAGTTCCAGAGTTTTGTATGTTATATGTTATTAAACATGTCTATTTTGAACAAAAAACAAAAAAAGTAAAAAAATAGAAAAATATAAAAACATTTTTTTTACCCAAAATTTGAAAACGCACATATGTGAATTTGCACAGAGTAGAAAGTTTGCTAATCAACCATGTGTGGCTTCTTCTTTCAATGGTCAATACCAGTTTTTTAAGTCATTTTGTGTATACAGTGACAATGAGGCTTATTTACTAAAGGAAAATTCACTTTGCACTACAAGTGCACTAGGAGAACATAGGAGACAGCCAAAAACAAACACAAGCAATAAAGAAAAATCAAGATTTTATCAGATAATTTTTTTTATTAAAACATTTTTTAGACATTGTCTGGCATAGCAATGGCCCCCCTACCCATAAAATAATTTACATATTTCTGCCGAACTTCATGGGCAGAATACACTAGAAAGAACGTCAGGGGCGGGCGACGCGGGCCATGCATGCACAGTGTATATAAAGTAACACACGTGTGTCATACGTACGTTCGGTGTGCTGAGGAAGGAGGACAAATGTTCTAATGAAGGTAACATCTTAACTTTGGGACATCAGTGGCCTATACTGCTTCAAGATTGAGGCCTATTTTGGGATAAGGTTATAAGAGTTTAGGCTGACATTCGTTTTTTTGTCTTGTGTATTGTCTGACAGAAAATATGAATCACTTTAAGGACCCAGAATTTATGGGCAGTTTCATTGACAAGTATGGGGAGATGAGGAATTTGTGGGAGGTGAAACACAGCTTATATTATAATAAACAAGCTAGGAGGTCAATGCTGGAGAAACTTCTGGAATTTGTGAAGACTCGGGTCCCTGATGCAACCATCGTGTTCTTGGAAAAGAAAATTGGGATCTTGAGGAACATGATAAGAAGGAGCATAATAAGATCCCGAAATACAAGGGATACAGAATAAACTCCACCCATTCCGGGAGACGGATATTTCCATCTCATCGGAAGAGGAAATAAAAATATATGTGGATGAATATGACAAATCACTCATACAAAACAAAGATAAAAAATGTGCAAAAGACTCAGTAGCCTTTAAGATGGGAAGGGCTTACAAATGGAATGCAACACACAGAGGTAATTTCAACAGATTTAAGCAAACTAACGATGGGAATGCCTTTGACACTTCAACATCCTCATCCTTTCGCCCTCAAACTAATCATACACATTGGGGGTTTCTGCCCCACACCCACAATATGGGACCAACTGCCCCTCCACAAGAACACTCAGATATGAGTCTCACCCAATCATCTAAAATGAAAACACTCCCTATATCTGATGGGGAGGACATTGTTCCTACCCCCCCCCCCCCCCCAGACATGTGAGGCAGACCGCAATTCAGCGGTGTAGCCTCAGGAGTGACTCCCAAGCAACCTAGATCATCAAATTTTTGGGTACCAGCCGCCAAAGACAAAATCCCTACGACCCCCTAACCACCACCCCATATAGCACAGAGCCAAATAGATCAATTCATCACCCGTCCCACATAACACCAGCTAGTACACTTGATGTGATTAATCTTACTTCTCAAACTTTCACTGATACGGAATTAGGGATCCTGGGTCTTGGACTTAAATTTTGCCCCACACGGGATATCGATCATTTTGAAGTTGTGAAAGATATCAATTTGTTCACTGGAAAGCTAAACTTCAAAACTTTCTGGCATAATCAGACTAACAAAATAGAAACTAACCCTGAGGTTAAATGGTCCCGTATGGACTACAAAATGTTAAAAATCTTAACACAAATGGAAAGGGAAGGAGGCGTTTGGGAAGATCCTGAAATTATGCACCGAATGTTAACTGACATAGAGGATAATGAACCCTCAGGGATCATACCACCTGAATATAAAAGTAAATCACTCAAATTTCCGGCCTTCTCTAATTCAAATCTCAAATTATTTGTGGATCGCACAACTCAAGACATTAGAAATATAAATATTACCCCAACAAAATCTAACTTAACGCACACTCAAAGAGCAGCCTTGAATCAAATCAAAAAAAGAGAGGACATAATAATTAAATCATCGGACAAGGGGGGAAACCTGGTCAATCAAACCACTGAGGGCTATACCACCATGTGTCACAAGATCCTGGAGAACTCCTCTTGGTATCGTCGGAATTCTCCCTCTAGAATCCACGATTACCAACAGGAGTTCTTCAGGATCATAGATGGAGCTTTTTCAAAAAATCTTATTTCCAAAAACACATGGGAATTTTTTAAAGTTCAACACCCCATTATGCCCACTTTTTATGCTTTGCCTAAAACCCACAAATCCCTATCTTTACCTCCAGGCAGGCCCAACATTTCAGGGGTAGGTTGTCTTACCCAACAAGCAAACTTTTTAATAGACGATTTTCTATGCTGCCATGTAGACAGCTTACCCACTTATCTAAAAGATAACTTTCATGTCCTGACTGCCTTGGAAGGTTTATTTGTACCCACCAATACCATTCTTGCTTCCATAGATGTTGAGGCCCTATATTCCAACATCCCCCATGATAAAGGGATCACAGTTATTTCAACCTTCTTAAATGAAAGAGATCTTGATACCATCCCCTACAATGCATTCATTTTAGCTCCCACTACCTCCAGGTACAGGGAGTGGCGATGGGAACCAAGTGTGCCCCATCCTATGCAAACCTGTAACTGGGGGGGGTGGGAGCTTGAGGTCTTTTCCTCAGATGCTTCCTCACTATACCTGCGCCACACCTTAGTATCAGAATTTGTGGAGAAGCTTAATCACAATGATTACAATCTGTCTTTTACCTATAATTGGCATAGAGAGACTCTCCCTTTTCTGGATTTGAACATAAACAAAGACTTAGAAGGAGTTATCACTACCAATTTACATGGGAAAGACACTGCAGTCAACTCCCTGCTACACTCTACCAGTGCCCAGTACACATCTAATTGGTTCTATTCCCAAAGGCCAATATTTATGGGCCCGACGCAGTGGCGTAACTAGAACCTTCAGGGCCCCGATGCAAGAAACCATGATGGACCCCCCTGAACCCCAGCCAGGGCCCTTCCCTCCGAGTCCAGTGGTGGAACTCCAGGGCGTGGTCACAGGTATGACCTTTGTGAGCCCTGTAGTTCCACCACATTTTACATTTTTAGGTGCCCCATTGGGGGACTGTCCCTAGGCAGGATTGGGTCCCCGTCCCCAGAAGAGATGAGGTCCTTTTATCCAGGACAGATGAAGTTACTGCCCCAGGTGAGAAGGGGTCCCTGTCGCCAGGGAAGGTGGGGGTCCCTGTCCCCACGTGAGAAGGGGTCCCTGTCCCCAGGGGGATATGGAAGGGGTATGTAATAGTGTGTGCTAGCTGCCTATGCTGCTGTCGGCCATATGTAGAGGAGGCTGCATGGGCCCCCTGCATCACAGGGCCCAGTTGCGGTCGCGACTGCTGCACCCCCTATAGTTAGCCCCCTGGCCCGACGGAATTGCACCAATGAAGATGACTTTAAAATTCAAGCCTCCCAATTGCAGAAGCGGTTTTTGGACCATGGATACAGCAAGAGATCCCTTAAAAAGACATTTAAAAATGCAAGTAACAGCCCACGAGATCTGTTGCTGTTCCAAGGTGAGAAAGGACCCTTACCACAACCTCAAGGTATCCGTCCCATTACAAAATTCAGTGATCAATCTCAAACCATTAAACACATTTTAAATATCCACTGGCACCTCCTGAGTGATGACCCCACTCTAAAACTATTTGTATAACCCGAGCCGCTATAAATGCAGTCAATCATTACGAGACATCTTAGTCTCCAGTCATTTTTTGCGCAGAAATCGAAAGACCCTTGCGTCACGTTGCCGTGAGGCACTTTCCAATGCGGCAATTGCAATTTCTGCAAATACATTCTAACTGGAAACAATGTTGTTCTGCCCACAGGGGAACACCTACGTATGCAATATTTCGGAAATTGTGACACAATCGGTATCGTATATTTGCTAACATGTGACTGCTGCAATTATTATCTAGGGAAAACCAAGAGAAATTTCTGGAGAAGAAATTAAAGAACATGCGGTAGATATACACTGAGAAACCAATACCCAGGCATTTTTCTGAACATTTTTCTACTTGGAATCCTCCAAGTAGAGGCCAAGTGGATTTTTAAATTAAGGGCGACACAACCACCACGTATGAACGATGCGGTTAGCTACGCCCTGTTCTTAGGATAATATAATCTATCTTACACACAATCCACTTATCCTCATTTATCTCTAAACCCTAGGGTTTATCAATGTGTGCACAATATTGGATATATATGTACGACCTATGTGAGGAAATGATTTGGAGGGTTTTGTTTTGTTTTAGAACTTGCATCTATGCACTGTAATGTTCATGCTGGTGTTTATGCATTTATTATGTTTTATTGTTTGTTTTGTTTTTTAGCACGTCCTCTTGCCTTCCTTTTCAGACTGCTTCTGGAATTTACCTCTGACCCATGGGACCTCCCTACCTGAGGGGTCTGCAGGTGTTCCGCATATATGGTACATTTTCAGTATCTTGGTATGTCTTCCAAGTCCCCCCAAGAGGTGTTTCCATCAGATTCTCCATTGGGGGATACTGACACCTTTTGGTCGACAGGTGTGCGGTTCCTCCCCCATCTGTGGTACGCAGCATCACCGCAGCAAATCCACCTGCGCCGGCTAAGATTACAGGTATAGGGTATAATTCCTTTTTGTTTTTTATTTTATTGTTTGTTTGTTTGTTTTAAATATAAGCAGCCTTTCCTCTCAGACTAACTTTTTGTTTGTTTGTTTGGATTAGGCTTTCATTATTTGTCAACCTCTCCTTTTTAAGACATGCTTTAAAGTCTATTTCATACACCATCTCTCACTATAACTGAAACCAACGATTGAAGTTTGGGAATTAATCATCCCCCTGCATGCAATGGAGCTTTAACTCTTTAAATAAGCCTGTTTCCATTTCAATACATTTACCTGGTGAGCTATTTGTAAAATACATTTTGTTGTTTTGAGGATTATACTCCTCCCCTCCCTATTTTATTTATTTATTTATTTTTCCTTTGTCATTGTATTTATTACTCTTTATCAACCATCTTTGTTCGTCTAGGTGGGGAGAGATTCCCACGGGCACCCAGGCTTCACTTGTCCCACTGAGCTGATGTTTTTCCATTACCAGTCCTTTCCGGTAATGAGGGGTATGTTGTTGAACTTTATTTATTTATTTATTTTTGTTAACATCATTTGATAACATTAGCTAGACAGTTAATTCCATTTACTTGTGGTTTTTCCACATTTAGACACACCAGGCGCAAAATATGACTGCACACCAGGGGATATATACAGTTAATATACAGTTAATATTACTGCTGTTGTTTGTTTTTTTGTTTTTTATTGCAGTATTTTTCGTTTTTTAATTATTTATTTTAATTTTATAATTTCCATCATACAAAAGGAAAAAAATGTACATCACAATAAAAATTGGCCATTTGCTTATATTTTAACACCCACAGTTTCCCTCCCTGCCCCAAAACCTCCCACTACACCAATACCTCTATTAATGAAGACAATATCTCCTCTCCTGGCCTTTTCACCACTGGACTACTTCCCTATTTCTCCTAACTCCTCAGCTCTCGCCAGTCATTATCTTCTAGCTCACTTGGTTATTTCAATCATATATCTCCAAGATTTTTTTAATGTATCCCACTTTTCCCATTTATCTTTCCGATCATCCTCCCCTGTTTGATCCTTCTTCCTTTCCTCTTCCTTCTCTAGTTTTTGTATCCTTTCCACACCAAAAATCCAATGCCGGATTTTAGGACTTTCAATTTCCTGGCATTTTTTTGGTATTTGGCTCTTTGCTACATTAAGCAAAATTGGGATTATCAAGGCTTTATATTGCCTCGCCAATCTATCAGTCCCATGGAAGAGACATGTCCATGGGTCTGCTCGGATTGATTCTTTAGTAATTAGCTTTATAAAATCCATTATCTCCAACCAATATTTTTTAATAATGGTACAGTCCCACCAAATGTGGAACATTGTACCCTTATTTTTACACCCTTTCCAACACTGGTAAGTCCTGTCCTGCTGGAAATGACTAAGTCTATCAAGCGTGAGATACCATCTTGCCAGACATTTGTAATTTGTTTCTGCCATCTTTGCATATACTGCGGAGCCGTGGGTCAATTTCCAAATTTTCCCTAATCTTTGTGAAATGCATTTGGTCCCTATTTCTCTTTCCCATGATTTGACATATGGGGAAACCTCCAGTCCTTCTCCCTCGGAAAGGATTTTATACAGACATGATATGTTATTTTTAGAGTTCCCCTTCATGATCCATTTCTCCATCTGGGTATACTCTTCTCCGGATCTAATTGGGGTTGGTAGTTTCTCTACAAAACATTTCAACTGTGTATCTCCATATGTCAATTTTCATCATCTCAGTGTCAAGTTGTATTTCTTGTAAAGTGTATATTTTACAATTTTTTACTATATTTTTCACTTGCACGTTTTCTTTTTTAATCCAATTTCCCCCCACTTCCCACCTCCCAGGCTCAAAATAATCATTTTCCTTTAAATAAATCAAGGGTGAATTAAACTTCCATTTTTTGTGAATGTGTAACCTATCCCAAGCCCTCAGTGTTATACGTGTAATATCGTGTGTATTTTGCCTCAGTGTTCTATATTGGGGTGGATTCCAGATTATATGCCCTAGTTGTGAATTACTCAGTGTATTTTCTAACTTTCATCTTTTATCACTAACCTCTTTTGACTACTCTATTATCTGTGACAGTGTCACAGCATTGTAGTATTTCTTATAATCTGGCATGGCTAAACCACCCTGATTTTTCTCTAGATTTAAAATTTTGGCGAGAGTCGGTGGGTTTTTATTACGCCATATATAACTAGATACTATTCCTTTCAAGATTCTAAAAAAAAGATTGCAGGATTGTTAAGTGGAGCATCTGGAATTTGTATAGGACTTTGGGAGTTATAATCATTTTAACAGAATTTATTCACCCAAACCAGGACAGAATGCTAATTGACATTTTTTTTATTTCCCTCCTTATCTCGTCAAGTAAAGGTATATCATTTATCATATATGTTTTCCTTAAGGTGTCAGTTAATCTTATTCCTAAATATTTAATATCCGTTCACCATGAGAAGTAAAATTCCTTTGAGAGATTACCTTCTTCTATTTGCCTTAGATTAATGTTTAATACTTCAGATTTATTTGGATTCATTTTAAAATTTGAGATTTCACCAAATTTTTTTAGGACTTTTAACAGGTTGGGAATTGTTATCCTAGGCTTTGTAATAAAGAAGAGCACATTGTCCGCAAATGCTGCTAACCTGTGCTCCTCCTCTCCCACCCTAATCCCCCCAATGCCCACACTGGCCCTGATATATGCCAATAAAGGCTCCAGGGACAGTAGGAACAATAATGGGGACAGTGGGCACCCCTGCCTAGTACCGTTTTTCATTGGAAACAGACGAGAAGATACACCGTTCACTTTTACCATCGTCTGGGGGTCCCTATATAGCATCCTTATGCAGCTGACCATCCTGGGACTAATTCCCATGGCTCCAATGATTTCAACATATAACCCCAGTCTGCCTTTTCGGCATCTATCGGCAGGAGTAGGCTGGGGACACCGCCATTCCTGGCCGCCTCTATAAGCAGAAGTGCCCAGACACCATTGTCCCTTCCTTCTCTACCCGCTATGAAGTCAACCTGGTCTGGATGCACCAACACGGACATCTTATCCTTCAATCTGTTGGCCAGCACACTTGCAAATAATTTAGTGTGGGTATTTAATAGGGCTATAGGTCTGTAGCTAGAACAAAGACTACTGTCTTTACCTTCTTTTAATATGACAGTTTTTGATGCCAACAACACATCCCTTCCTAATTCGCATTCTATTCCTAGTTTATTCCAGTAGTGGCAGAGTCTTGGAACCAATATTTCTTTATATTTTTTAGAATATCCCATCGTGAACCCGTCTGGTCATAGGCTTTTGCCCGAGGGTGACTTTTTTTAAAGCATAATAAATTTCTTCCTCTGTTATTGGTCCCTCCATACTACTCCTGTCAGTCTCTGATAATGAAGTTAATATACCGCTGTCAAGAAATTCTCTCATAATGCCTTCCTCTGCCTGCACAGACCCCTCCTCCCTTTTTACTGTATATAGTGCCCTATATTAAGTCTCAAATTCTTGGACAATCTCATTTGTGGGGTAAAGTATCTCTCCGGCTTTCTTTTTTATTTTTTCAATAAAGTTTACTTTCCTTTTTTTTCTTCACCTGCCTAGATAAATGTTTCCTTGATTTACCACCCCAGTAGTGTTTATCTCACATAATTCTATTTATCTCCTTTCTGGATTCGCACTCCATGATGTCACTGAGTTCCCTTCTTTTCATTACTAAGGCATGGTATGCTTCCTGTTGTAGACCCCTAAGATTTTTGTGTTCTTGTTCTAGACTGGAGATTTCTTCTAGGAGATTTTTAACTTTTTTTCCCTTGCTCTTTTTATCCCTGCCCCGATAGCAATGAGGATCCCTCTAATGTATACCTTTTGGGCCTCCCAAAGCGTAGCGTCAGAAACCTCTCCTGTATCATTCGACTAAATTTCTTTCTGAACTTTCTCCACCACCTCCTCCTCTTGTAACACACTTTCATTTAACCGCCAGGTAAACGGCGCTTTTTGGATCCCCGGAGTCCTCAACTTCATCGAGATCGGAGCATGGTCTGATATAGACGTTGTTTCTATCTTAACATCCCTCACTCGATCATTCTATATTCCACAAATATGTAATCTAATCTAGAGTAAGTCCCATGCACCGGGGAGAAGAAGGTATAATATTTGATTTTAGCGTGTTTCACCTGCCAAATATCTATAATTTGTAGACATGTGCAGAGTAAAATATTTTGTTTTGGAATTTCGTTTTCGTCCAAAAAATTTATTTATTTAGTTACTCCCGAAATTCGTTTTTATTTATTTTGTTTTTCGTTCAAAAATTGCATTTGTCTAAAAATCCACATGAATTACGGTCGAATCTGTCTTTGAAAGCTTATGGTGTCTGTCGAATGTATAAAGAAGATTCGACGGAGCTAGTATATAGCATGCTTCGTGTGAACTTTAGAACCCTATTAAAGTCTATGGGACTCCAACGTTCAAAATCTAAAGTACTAATTTTTAAGGCTAATATGCAAGTTACTGTCCTAAAAAGTGTTTGGGGTCCTGCCCCATGTATGAATTGTCGGCTCCGTAATACAGAGAACACTCATTGAAAGTCATTAATAAAAAAATAAAATAAATACATTTTTTTAAAAAAGCGTGGGGGTCCCCCAAATTCAATTACAAGGCCCTTTAGGTCTGGTATGGATATTAAGGGGAACCCTGCGTCAAATAAAAAAAAAATTGACGTGGGGCCCCCCTAAAAATCCATACCAGACCCTTCATCCGAGCACGCAACCTGGCAGGCCACAGAAAAAGAGGGGGGGACGAGAGATCGGCCCCCTCCCTCCTGAACCGTACCAGGCCACATGCCCTCAACATTGGGAGGATGCTTTGGGGGTCTGTGACCCCTCAAAGCACCTTGTCCCCATGTTGATGTGGAGAAGGGCCTCATCCCCACAACCGTGGCCGGTGGTTGTGGGGGTCTGCGGGCGGGGGGCTTATCAGAATCTGGAAGCCCCCTTTAACAAGGGGACCCCCAGATCCTGCCCCCCCTGTTTGAAATGGTAAGGGGGTACAAAAGTACCCCTACCATTTCACAAAGAAAGTGTAAAAAATTGTTAAATAAGACAAACACACTTTTGAAAAATTCCTTTATTAAAAATAAAAAAAATAAAAAAAAGATTCCAGCAATGGTAATCCACTCTTGCTATCCAGCGACGGACGATCATCTCTCCGGGGCCCAGCGATGGCTCATCTGAATCAGCGCAGTGAATCCATCCATCTTCTGTCTCCACTGAGGAGACACTGCGGGGATTCCGGCGGCCTGACGTTTGTTATATGCGGAGGGCGGGGCCACCCGTCACCTGACCCCGCCCCCCCCTCTGACGCAAGGGGAAACCTGGGTTTCCCCGTGACGTATGGGTGACCCCGCCCCCTCTGATGTAACGGAAACCTGCCTGTGTTACATCAGAGGGGTGCGGGGTCACCCATACGTCACGGGGAAACCCGGGTTTTCCCAATGCGTCAGAGGGGGCAGGGTCAGGTGAAGGGTGGCCCCACCCTCCGCATATAACAAACGTCAGGCCACCTCCTTCGTGGAGACAGAAGATGGATGGATTCGCTGCGCTGGATCAGATCATCCATCGTTGGACCCCGGAGATCCGTCCCTGGATAGCAAGAGTGGATTAGCACCGCTGGAATCTTTTTTTTATTTTATTTATTTTTAATAAAGGAATTTTTCAAAAGTGTGTTTGTCTTATTTAACTATTTTTTACACTTTCTTTGTGAAATGGTAGGGGTACTTTTGTACCCCCTTACCATTTCAAACAGGGGGGGCTGGAATCTGGGGGTTCCCTTGTTAAAGGGGGCTTCCAGATTCTGATAAGTCCCCCGCCCGCAGACCCCCACAACCACCGGCCACGGTTGTGGGGATGAGGCCTAGACATGTGCAGAGTAAAATATTTCGTTTCGGAATTTCGTTTTCGTCCGAAAACTTAATTTATTTAGTTACTCCCGAAATTCGTTTTTATTTATTTCGTTTTTCGTTCAAAAATTGCATTCGTCCGAAAATCCACATGAATTACGGTCGAATCTGTCTTGGAAGGCTTATGGTGTCTGTCGAATGTATAAAGAAGATTCGACGGAGCTAACTATATAGCATACTTTAGAACCCTATTAACCCCCCTGACGGTATTCCCGAGTCTGACTCGGGGTGGATTTTTTATACCAAAAGCGGTATCCCCGAGTCAGACTCGGGACAGCGTCGCTGGATCCAGGAGGAGGTTTCCTTACCTTCTCCTTCGAATCCAGCGATGTCTCCCCGCTGTACGAGCGAGCCGTGCCTCGCTCGATCTATCACATCGGCGATCTCCGTGCCCTGCGAGCGTTGCGACGCACGGGCACGGAGATCGGCGCCAAATTCAAAAAGTGAAATAAACAGTATACATACAGTATAATGTAATCTTACAGATTACATTGCTGTATGTAAATATTTCACATCCCCTTTGTCCCTAGTGGTCTGCCCAGTGTCCTGCATGCAGTTTTATATTGTAAAAACTGTTCTTTATGCCTGGAAACTGGAGATTGTCCATAGCAACCAAAACTGTCACTGTACATCAAAAATGATTTTAGACCAGCTAGAAAACAGCGATAATAAATTAGAATCACTCGCAGAATTGAGCGATAGCAATTTGTGGGGAGATCCGTCATCAAATACTGAAAAGTAATGACAGTGACAATTCTGCAACTGAGCAAATTTCTGTGTTTTTGATTAGATTACATTATTGAATAATTTTTATTATTGTTATATTATTATTTGGTACAATTATTTATAATTATTTATTATATTATAATTTATGATTTAATTTTTCAAACTTTATCATACCTGGGATGTCTGCTAGACTCTGGTTTGGACAGATTTAAGAGAGTTATTCCTAAGAATTGCAGGACTACAATATAAAACGCCAAATTTTCATGCAAAATAATGGTACCGCTTTTAGCACCTAAAATCCGAAATAATGGTACCGCCAGGGAGGTTAAAGTCTATGGGACTCCAACGTTCAAAATCTAAAGTGCTAATTTTAAAGGCTAATTTGCAAGTTACTGTCCTAAAAAGTGTTTGGGGACCCGGGTCCTGCCCCAGGGGACATGTATCAATGCAAAAAAAAGTTTTAAAAACGGCCGTTTTTTCGGGAGCAGTGATTTTAATAATGATTAAAGTGAAACAATAAAAGTGTAATATTCCTTTAAATTTCGTAGGGGGGGGGTTGTCTATAGTGTGCCTGTGAAGGGGCGCATGTTTCCCGTGCTTAGAACTGTCCCAGCACAAAGTGTCATTTATGCAGGAAAAAAAGTCCTTTAAAATCACTCGCAGCTATTATGAATTGTCGGCTCCCGTAATACAGAGAACACTCATTGAAAGTCATTGATAAAAAAATAAATAAATAAATAAATAAATAAAAAAGCGTGGGGGTCCCCCAAATTCAATTACCAGGCCCTTCAGGTCTGGTATGGATATTAAGGAGAACCCTGCCTCAAATTTAAGAAAAAATTTGACGTGGGGTTCCCCCTAAATATCCATAATACATGACATGAGACATCGCTGGAGAGATGACCGTCCATCGCTGGATAGCAAGAGTGGATTACCGCCGCTGGAATCTTTTTTTTATTTTTTTATTTTTAATAAAGGAATTTTTCAAAAGTGTGTTTGTTTTATTTAACCATTTTTTACACTTTCTTTGTGAAATGGTAGGGGTACTTTTGTACCCCCTTACCATTTCAAACAGGGGGGGGGCCGGGATCTGGGGGTCCCCTTGTTAAAGGGGGCTTCCAGATTCTGATAAGCCCCCCGCCCGCAGACCTCCACAACCACCGGCCAGGGTTGTGGGGATGAGGCCCTTGTCCTCATCAACATGGGGACAAGGTGCTTTGAGGGGTCACGGACCCCCAAAGCATCCTCCCAATGTTGAGGGCATGTGGCCTGGTACGGTTCAGGAGGGAGGGGGGGCCGCTCTCTCGTCCCCCCCTCTTTTCCTGCGGCCTGCCAGGTTGTGTGCTCGGATAAAGGGTCTGGTATGGATTTTTAGGGGGACCCCACGTCAATTTTTTTTTAAATTTGATGCGGGGTTCCCCTTAATATCCATACCAGACCTGAAGGGCCTGGTAATTGAATTTGGGGGACCCCCACACTTTTTTTTTAATTTATTTATTTATTTTTTTATCAATGACTTTCAATGAGTGTTCTCTGTATTACGGAGCCGACAATTCATAATAGCTGCGAGTGATTTTAAAGGACTTTTTTTCCTGCATAAATGACACTTTGTGCAGGAACAATTCTAAGCACGGGAAACATGCGCCCCTTCACAGGCATACTATAGACAACCCCCCCCCCCCCCCCTACGAAATTTAAAGGAATATTACAATTGTTTCACTTTAATCATTATTAAAATCACTGCTCCCGAAAAAACGGCCGTTTTTAAAACTTTTTTTTGCATTGATACATGACCTCCACAACCACCGGCCAGGGTTGTGGGGATGAGGCCCTTGTCCTCATCAACATGGGGACAAGGTGCTTTGAGGGGTCACAGACCCCCAAAGCATCCTCCCAATTTTGAGGGCATGTGGCCTGGTACGGTTCAGGAGGGAGGGAGGGCGCTCTCTCGTCCCCCCCCTTTTACTGCGGCCTGCCAGGTTGCGTGCTCGGATAAAGGGTCTGGTATGGATTTTTAAGGGGACCCCCACGTCAATTTTTTTTTTTTAATTTGACGTGGGGTTCGACTTAATATCCATACCAGACCTGAAGGGTCTGGTATGGATATTTAGGGGAAACCCCACGTCAATTTTTTTTTCATTTGACGCAGGGTTCCCCTTAATATCCATACCAGACCTGAAGGGCCTGGTAATTGAATTTGGGGGACTCCCACGCTTTTATTTATTTATTTATTTATTTATTTTATCAATGACTTTCAATGAGTGTTCTCTGTATTACGGAGCCGACAATTCATAATAGCTGCGAGTGATTTTAAAGGACTTTTTTTCCTGCATAAATGACACTTTCTGCAGGGACAGTTCTAAGCACCAGAAACATGCGCCCCTTCACAGGCATACTATAGACACCCCCCACCCCCCCCCCCCTACGAAATGTAAAGGAATATTACACTTTTATTGTTTCACTTTAATCATTATTAAAATCACTGCTCCCGAAAAAACGGCCGTTTTTAAAACTTTTTTTTGCATTGATCCATGTCCCCTGGGGCAGGACCCGGGTCCCCAAACACTTTTTAGGACAGTAACTTGCAGAACCTTTTCTCCCTGTCAAATCTTTTTTTCTCTGTCTAATCTTTTCTCTATATAATCTTGGACTAATAGAGGTAAGGTTAGGCACATTCGACCACAGGTTCTATAGACACAGATTGTTATTGTCAGAGTCACGTCGAATCTCCTATTCTATATCGAACTGTTGTAACAACTAAAACGAAAATAAAGCATTTATTTATGTCGGATCTTTCGTTTTTCGGATTCTGTGCTTTCGTTATCGTTTGTCAAAACAAAAACGAAAATAGCTGAAATTCGGGCGAAAATGCATTCGGACGAAAACGAATGCACATGTCTAATAATTTGAGCTTGATGCAGTTTAGATTTTATCGCGTTTAATTGTACCTTACTCGTCCCCTGCGCATGGGACGTAATATCAATCAAGGGGTCCAAGCCGATGTTGAAATCACCCGCTAAGATAAGCTCCCCCTTCCCAAAACCCTTCCAAGCAATTCAACATCTGTCTAAGGAACTTAATTGGATTTTATTTGGGCAGTAAAGGTTAGCCAGAGTGTATATTCGCTCGCCCAATGTACCTTTCAAAAATAAGAAATGTCCATCTGGGTCAGACACCCTTTCAGTTACCATAAATTTTATTTTCTTCGAAAACCCCCCTTTGCCCCCTTATAGGGGAATCGCTATAATACCAGATGGGGAAATCTGTTGAGAAGATTTTAATATTAGTTTCCTGAGTCAGATGTGTCTCTTGTGAAAACACCACATCTGCCTGGCGTTGTTTGATATCTCTAAGAATCTTATCCAGGAAATGAGCCCTTTACATTATATGCCAAAAAACTCAGTTCCATCTTCTACTTAATTTTTATACAGGAATACGCAGGAGTAGGATTGTTACCTTCGAGTCTTATAAAACCCTTCAATATGTTTGGTGTATCCCCGCCCCCCTCCCTCTCCCCCCCCTGTGCCCTGTGCCCAAAGCTGGGCATCTGAATTGACCCCAACCTGAACACTATCTCCTGAGGGTGAGTCACAGGTCATGAAGGCCAGGATCCGACCCTCATCCCCCCCTTTAAGGAGGGGGGGAGAGGGGCCAGATTGTGTACAACATTTCCCCCCCCCCCCGACCCCCTCATTCCCAATTCCTTCCCTTAACTTGGGATAATAGGCACAGAAATATCCAAATTTTTACAAAATTCTTGAAGATCCTCAAGAAATCTGAGTCGGACTGTCCTCCCTTCATTATGAACCATTAACATTGATGGAAATCCCCAACTATACTTTCAATTTGCCACCCTCAGCAGATCTAAGAGGGGCCTAATCTTCGTCTCCAAGCTAATGTCCCCGCTGATAAGTCCGAAAATACTTGGATCTCAGTTCCTTCAAATTGTATTGTATATCTCTGTTATTAATTTGCAGGGCCTTCACTTGGGATTCAAGTCCCCTTATTTCCTGTGCTTGCTTGCCAGCTATTTCCTCCGCTTCCTCCGCCCTCAACAGAGGAGCCATACCCAATCTTACATTATTGATCTCTGTTTTAATGGATATTTCTAGTTTGTTAAACATTTCCATCATTTACATTTCTGTGGGGATCTGTGCCATGTCTCCTATTTAAACTGGGTCCTTTAATGCCTGTGTGCCCTCGAGACTTATTTCCTCCCGTATCTTCTCCTCCTGTTCCCCTCTTTGTCTCTCCAACTCCTTTGTTTTGTCCTTAGTCTGTCAGAAACCATGAAACAGACTGAGACAGAAGTACAATAAAATCACACTTGTTTATTAATAAAAATAAAAGGTAAATAGAAAAAAGCATAGTCAAGCATAGCCAGAGTCCTGTAGCCAGATCGGGTAGTCAGCCAGTCCAAAGTTCATTAATCATATCGGGTAATCAGAAAGGCCGGTAGTCAGGGATCCAAGTAGAGCAACCGCAAGCAGGATAAGAAGCCAGATTGGATGTCAGCAAGCCAGTCTTGAAACAAACAGCAGGAGATGGTTCCCTGTGATGTGACCAACTCGAAGGCAAATGAAAAAGTGAGCAGGAAGGCTTTAAATAGGCAGGTCAGACAAGCATCATTGGGAACAGCTGGTAACTGTGGAAAGAGAAGAGAGCTGGCAATTAGCCGACAGCTGATCGACCAGCCCAGAGGAGGAAGAGCTAAGCCAGCCCTGACATAGTCCCACTTTGCTTTTTTTCCATTCCAGGGCTTTTTAAACTCCCGTCCTTAAGATATTTCTGGATTGAGCTTGTGTTTAAGCTATCCCGCGCATTCTTAGGTTACGTCCCTCTCTGAGAATGACCTTTCATGATTGGTCAGCTTTATCAGAGCTACATGCCCCTAGCCTCTAGAGCTCGTCAATCCTTTTATGGGAGAGAGGGCAGGTAAACCCTTTATGCCACTGCGCCGTGTTCTAATGGAAACGGTGCATATAGTTGTCTCCCCAATGAGGGGGGAAAAAGGGGGAAGGGATTTGATAAGTTCAACAGTCAGAGGCGGCCGGGATATATTACTCAGTCACTATTAGCTCTTATGTGTCCCCTGGTTCAACAGGTCACATGCAGATATCCATGAAGGAGCCTTGCTACTAGAAACCCAGCCCCCCTCTTAAATTAAGGGGCTGAATGTGTTCCCAATTTTCTGCTGGGCGGGGGGAGCAGCTCTTTCTATGTACTGGATAGAAGCTGTGTGCAAAGGAACAGCAATGACAATAGGTCACAGAGATGTATGCAATTTCCCTTGAAGGCCAATTCCTTTTTTGGAACACAACATTGTTACTGGCCTAGGTGAAATACTGTAACACTAAAATCAAACTGCCAAGTTAATCCATCTCACCTTCTATGGGCAAACCTATACAGATGCAGATTCAATCAAATACCATCATTGTCTGCATACCCAGCTACAGATACTGGCCGGTTTAGACGCAATTTACTTATAACATGTGGGATTTAATAAATCAATTAAGAGTTTTTACATCACAATTCCCAATTGTTAGTAAATATATATTTGTTGGCAAAAGTGAAGGGAATCCCCATCTTAGAATGTCACCAAAACATTTGTACCCATTGGAGGATTTCCTCCCCAACTCTCATAGAAATTCTAAAATGTATGATTTCTTCGTATTTCATGTCTAAGTGACCAGGACCACTGGAGCTAAAGATTTCAACAAAAATGTATTTCTTTATCCAAAAGTAAAAATGTTTTGACTTTACATGCACTTTAATCATTGCTATAACAGATCTGGTTATCAATTTTAAAGCTAAACTCCAAGAAAAACAAAAATGATATCTCCACACTGCAAGGGTGGAATGCTCAGTTATATCTAGGAAAATAGAAAAATCACTTCCATGATGCGTGACCAGTGCTCTTGGAAGATGTAACTCTTATGTTTCAGCAGCCACAGGTCCTCTGATGTCAAGTACTATACAGTGCCCATAACTCTGCACTGGACACGAGGACACAGAAGAAAAGTCCACTACTGGAGCTTAAGGGAGCCTCAACTGTGAAGGGAGCAGGGAACAGGTAAGTAAAAATATGTTTTTCCTGTTTTTAGATGGAAACAAGAATTTAACCCTTGCTGTGCGCGGGTAACACCACTGCAATAGAAGGCATTTTGTTTTCCCAGGAGATAGACTTTTTAAAGCAACATTATAGCTGTCAAGTTAACAGTTAAAGTAGATTCAAACCCAATTAATACCATGTCATACCATAATTAACATGTAAATGTATTTTGAAAGTCATTTTCAATTAAAATTACATATTGAAACCTGCAGTATTTCTTGAATTTTTTTTTTAGTAATCCAGACATAAAGGTTCTTGTTCAGGTTCCTCTTGTTATGGTGCAACAACAATCTCCTAAATGTGCTCAACCTGTCAAACTTGCGCCTGATGTTTTAAACAAGTGGCTATGCTAAAATACATAATTAGCAAGCATATAAATACCCCTCCCCTTTGTGTCAGAAGCGATGCAAGTGTTGCTCTGTGATGACGCAATGTGGATGAAAAAGGAAAGGGGGCGCGTGACAGGCAGGAAACCAAACCCCCAAGCCGTGACACACACTGCGGCAACAGTCAGTGGGTAGAGACAGAGACCCTGTACAGCCACAACCCAAGTTTGGGCTGATAGGGAGGCACCATTAAGCCCAACAGCCAGGATGTCCACAGAGGGTGACACAGCAGGAAACCAGGGTCTCCAAGTGGAACCCTCAAAGACAGACATGCATGGGTTCTCCCAAATAAAGGGGGGGTCCAATGACCTGACCCCAAATGGTGAGACCAGGCCCCATTGACATACTTGGGCTTTCGTACGGGGATCCACTAGGCGGATGAGCAACCAGGTTAGGCAGAGCAATCGCCCATAGGCATTTGTCCAATGTAAACACATATGCAAAAGCATGTGAACAATCAAATGACACATAACATATGAAGTATATGGTAAAAAAAAGAAAAAAGAGAGGTAGTACCAGTTTTTATATGGCCTACAATAGATATTCAGCCAGGCGGGAGGCTTATCAGAATCTTGAAGCCCCCTTTAACAAGGGGGCCCTCAAATCCTGTTCATAGTACCCCTACCCCTACCCATACATCAAAAAATGCAAACCCCAAGAAAGTTTTTGAAAAATCCTTTATTTAGTCGCCGCGATGTGCATCCTTCATCAATCAAAGCACCCAAAAGATAGCAAACAAAACAATGCTCCTCCTCGACGCTTGGATAGGTGTTCTATTGGTAAGGGCAAGGCCACCTAGTGATGTAATTAGGTGACCCGCCCCTTTCGAATGTCACATGACAGGGCCTCTGGGTGACGTACCTGTCTGGCCCCGTCCTTGACTATAGAAAAACTGGGTCCATTGGGCATCGTGATTGACAATGGATGTACATCGCAGGGCACTTTTTTAAAATGAAGGGTTTGTCAGAAATTGTCTCTAGGTGGTGGAATTGCATTAGTCAGGACTTATTCTTCTTGATTTATTCTGTGATATTTGTTTGTTCTTGGTGTATGAGTGTAGAATAGTGATGTTACCCTCTGAAAAAAAGTTTGTGAAAAATTTAATTTTTAAATAAGCAGTGTCAAACAGGTGTAGAAAACATTGGGTGTCGGTAGCACCTTCCCACCGTAACCCTATAGAGGTACTCTTGATGAAAGAAATTATTGGCCTTGCTGTAAAAAATTGCAAAGAAATGCACCTGTCAAACAGATGCAGAAAAATTGGTCTTTGGGTGTCGGTGGCGCCTTCCCACTGTAACCTTATAAAGATACTCTTGATAAAAGAAGTTATTGGCCTTGCTGTAAAAAATTTAAATGATATACACCTGTCAAACAGGTGCAGAAAAATTACTCTTTGGGTGTCGGGGGTGCCTTCCCACTGTAACTCTATAGAGGTGCTCTTGATGAAGGCAAAACAAATTGCAATGATATGCACCTATCAATTGGGTGCTGAAAAAATGGTCTTCGGGTGTTAATTGTGCCCATGAAACCTATACCAAAAACATTCTTCCAGATTAAATGATTGAACGCCCTCAAAGCTAGGCAGCCTCAAAGTCCTGCAGAGATTCCACATCCCAAAAAGACTTAATCAGTGACATTAGCATCAGGGGCTGGTAGCAGGTAATCCAGGACAGATTCATTTTTATAAAAATGGTCTACAGAGTCTTTGGGCAGAAGCGTTACATGATCAGTAACAAAACCTCCTGCAGCACTGAATGCCTGTTCTGAAAGCACGCTGGATGCAGGGCAGCACAAAAACTCAATAGAATACTTAGCAAGTTCTGTCTAGTGGTTTATTCTCATGACCCAGTGAGTCAGTGGATTGTCCATTTCCGTTTTGGCCCCAAGGTAATCGTCTACCATGTGATGTAGACGCTGCCAATGGGATGTGGAATCTGACAGCAGTGGGCGGTGAGGACTAAAAAAATTCCAAAATGCCTCACTACCTTTCCAAAGCTCCTCTCTTGACCAACAGAAGACCCAAAATGACATTTTCCACAAAACTGTAACCTACTGGAGTCAGGAAAAATGTTCAATAAAATCCTCTTTATCGTGTCCTCAAGAGATTTTATCTTCTGCACTCTCTGTGGGGACAGGATGAGTTCTGACACCTTCCCCTTATAACGGTGGTCAAGGAGGGTTGTCAACCAGTAATCATCCTTCTCCTTTATACTGTGTATACTTGGGGCCTTTAGCAAGCTTTGAAGCATGAGGTTGCACATGTACCTCAAATTTGTGAAGGCATGAGAAACAGACTCCTCAGGAATACTCAGGATGACAGCATCTGGAACTTCCTCCTCCCAGCCACATACTACTCCCAAAGGTCCTGGGGTATGAAACCCATCACTTACAGATTGACGCGTGTCTTCCTCTTCTTCGAAGCCTATAAGTACCAGAATCCTCCTCCTCCTCCTCCCCTCTCTCCTCCTGTGCGTTCTGTGACATAGGAATGATGGGGTCTGGATAAAGTGGGCCTTAAGAGGAAAGGAAGTCCTCATCTTCCTCCAGCTGCTCTGACTCCAGTGCCTTGTCCATGATATCACGCAGCGTTTACTCCAGCAGGAACACAGCAGGGATTGTGTCACTGATGCATGCATTGTCACAGCTCACTATCCTTGTGGCCTCCTTGGTGACAATACAGTACATTCATCCTTAATGATCAGACATTGGCCTGGGCAAAAAAGCCAGGTAGCCTGAGCCTGACAGCCCTCTGCTGCATGTATAGCTGCTGCAGCATTGACAAAATTGAGTTCCACCTGGTGGGCATATCACAAATCAGGTGGTTTATGGGCAGGTGAATTTCCTGCTGAATTTATGCCAACTGATCACTGGGTGTGTATGACTGCCTGAAATGGCTACAGACTCTTCTGGTCAGCTTTAGAACATCTTACAACCCTGGGTACATATTTATGAAACACTGCACTACCAAATTGAGGACATGTGCCAAGCCAGGCACATGTGTCAACTTTCCCTGTCTAAGGGCAGACAGGAGGTTTGAGCCATTATCGCACACCACCGTTCCTTGCTCCAGCTGGCATGGTGTGAACCACCTCTGATTTATGCGCATCTCTGCATGACCGCAGGGTATTGTTATCATTTATTATAATATTGCCACAAAAGTTGTCTTTTTGAAACATGAAACTGGAGTTCTTACACAAACAGCATGATAGAAGAGAAGCCATTGTTATATTTATGCAAGCTGGACCCAGTAATGAAGGACTCATCCCGATATATCAGAGCTGTAGCTTCATGCAAAGGTGATATTAGACAAAGTTACAGACATTATTTTGGTCAAATATTACATTTTTAATGGTCCCACATTCTGTGCAGCAAATATGCAGCTAACTAAATGTTTGTCTAATGAAAGGTTCAAAATATGAATCTGTTTTGTTTGTTTATGTACAAATCTAACAATGAAAAATGCGTACATTTGAAACCAGCCACCTTATTGCCTCTATTGGAGGAGGCTGGAGACAAAGGAAGCCACATGTGTTAAACTGATGACTTAGGAATCAGCTGCTGTGAGCCCAGTGCAGGACACACTCCCATAAGACCCAGATATTTAATTTTTTGTAGATTTGATCCCAGTTTTTTACTGAGTATGCAGTTTATCACCCAGAAGGATATTCTGTATTTAGAGTCTTTGCATCCTTTTTCCCTAGCTCAAGAAGCAGAGCTCCATGTTTTAGCAAAGTCTGTGAGCTATAAAAAGAGTATATATTTATATAGATAGTCGAGATATAGAGAGCTTTTGGTTCCATTTGAAGGGCCAGAAGTTTGTTTTTACTTCGGCAGGTAAACCAATCAAGCATGCTAAGTTAATTTGATTGGCTGTTTTCAGCCTGTCAGGTTCTTGCTGAGGTAGCCATACTAACATTAAAACTCACACATGGAAGCAAGCTAGGCGACTAAGGATGTGGCATTTACAGCCCCGGACACTTGCTGGGTCTGTGCAACTCATAGATTCCCCCTAGTTCTGGCCCAGAATAGCTGGGCTTAATAATTCAACTTTAAGGACCCCAGAACGAGAAAAACAAGTGGTCCACAAGGGGCAACTTCTTACAAAACAAGACTTTGGAAAAGGTGACCATTTATGTCTGCCAGCCACTCTTTTCCCTCCAGCTTGACAGGTCGACCGTGTCATCAGTCACAAGCATTTATGGCTGCCTTAGTAAATGAGCATGGGATAGAGCCAGGGTTCACCACAGTTGTTTTTTTATAATATACCACTTCTTGTTTTACCTGTTACCAAAGGTGTTACCAAAAGCTGAACATCCATTTCAGAGATAACAAAAAGATATATCCAGATGCCCAAGTCAGGATCTTCCGAGTATGTATTTTGTTTCTATGGGCATGTTTTCTGGATGTCCAGTGGCAAATACTACTGCAAAGTTCACAGTAAAAAGTGTTATCAGAAGTAGTTTGTAAGTACAGAGTACAGAATCTACAGAGAGTAACAGAGGAAATAATTTTTATAGGAGAGTCCTTAATAGAAGTTTTGAGGTTTTATTTTTACACCCCCTACTGTCTACAATGTAGCGGATAAAGTAGAGTAAGAAACTAGAAAACCTTTGCCAGAATGTTTTATTATAGTTTATCAAGCCACTAAGGGGATGTTGGACTCTCTCCCTATGGGATTTGGTTTGGGAGTGTGTTACTTGCTTATATTTTGTCTAAGCAGCTGAAGTCCTCCATTCAGATCTCATAGAGAATGTTGCTGATCTTTTAAGGTTTTTTACAAACTTATTTATGTGTTTTCTCCCCAATTCCAGATCCTAAAAGTTTGGAAGGATCTACAACTAAAGCCAGGTGACTTGTGGATTGTTAACAGACATTTATATATAAGGAAATGTTTGGAGACTCAATACAGCATCTATTTCATGTACAGTTTTGCAAAACTTGAAGGAAAAGTCACTTGGATCCACACCAGACACTGCAAAAATTACTAAATTAAAGAAATCTCTGTTTTTGATTTGTTTCCCTCTTGCGATCACAGTCTAGGGTACTTTATGATTCAATTACTTTATTTGTAAGGGATATATTTTTTTTGAAAAGTAGTTTAGTCATGTTGAAGTCATATTTGCCTTTTGCACCTCTTCCATTTTATGTAGAATTGTCTGTGTTTACACATGCTGATAAGTCAACATACCAACAATTAAGCTAGAAGGCCATTCTGGCCACAGGAGTGTACATTGCTCTGTAAATATGTTTTATCAATCATTTGTTTTTCACAATGAAAAGTCATTTTGTAATGAAAAGCTGCTCAGCTATTATTTTCTCCACAATGGAGTTTTTGCCTCTTTGGCCAGGACTACCTCCACCTAAGCGTTTGGAGGTTCCAGGTTAAAGGTGATAGCAGGTATGGTTAGTGATCAAAATATTGATCAAAAGAGAGGAGACTGTAATGGAAATTTGTAAGTTCTGTATATAATTGTATTCTATTTTATATGTATTGCACAATGCCCTCATTGTGAACACGGCACTAATAATGTTTTCAGTACATGTTTTGCATTCTTTCTAGTCCTGATTAGAATTAGCCTGCCTATGTAATGCCCTTTGTTACCATAAACGTACAATTGTAATGTTAATGTAATACCTACGTAATCATGTGCATAAAAACCTTCAAATGCATCATAATAAAGCAGAACAGTTATTTGGAAAGACGCCGAGTGCATTTGTGTCTGTTCCCTACTGCAGTAGTTATTATTAATTTGGAACCACTAATCAATATGAGGATAGGAGTTGCCTATCTGCTAAATGTCTAAGTTGTGCACAAAACTATATGGCGTTAAACTGGCAGTAATGCACACAGAACTATATGTTGTTAAACTGGCAGTATTGCGCACAAAACTATATGGTGTTAAACTGGCAGTAATGCACACAGAACTATATGTCGTTAAACTGGCAGTATTGCGCACAAAACTATATGGCGTTAAACTGGCAGTAACGCACACAGAACTATATGGTGTTAAACTGGCAGTATCGCAATCCGAAGTAAATGGTATTTAACTAGCAGTAATGTACACAAAAGTTAATGACGTTAAACTGGCAGTAATGCACAAAACTATATGGCATTAAACAGGCAGTAATGCACACAGAATTAAATGGCTTTAAACTAGAAGTAATGCATAAAACTATACAGTGTTAAACTGGTAGTAACGCACATAGAACTATATGGGCTTAAACTGGCAATAACGCACACAGAAATATATGGCGTTAAACTGACAGTAACGCAACCAGAAGTAAATGGCGTTAAACTTGCAGTAATGCACACAAAACTACATGGCATTAAACTGCCAGTAATCCACACAGAATTATAAGGTGTTAAAATGGCAGTATCGCACACAGAAGTAAATGGTGGTAAACTGGCAGTAACACACAAAACTTTATGGCATTAAACTGGCAGTAACACACACAAAACTATATGGCGTTAAACTGGCAGTATTGCACACAAAACTATATGGTGTTAAACTGGCAGTAATGCATACAGAACTATATGGCATTAAACTGGCAGTAACACACACAGAACTATGTGGCGTCAAACTGGCAGTCTTATCACTCACCTTCCTTACCTCTACACATCCCCTCCTTGCTCACTTGTGCACATCAAACTATTCCTTCTCTGCCTATCTCTGCACACCCCACACTACCATCTCCCCCAAAAATGTGCTTACCTTTGCAGAACATGCTGCTGTTAGGCTATATGAGCACAGTTGCAGGCAGGACTTTCAAGCATGCCCCTTTACCTCCCCAGTGGGCAGCATTCAGTATAGGTGATGGTGAATTTGACCTCAGGGGGGCATGATATACACATGAATACCACCTCTATTTACATATGAATGCTGCCTGTCCATGGCTATTTACACATGAATGAAGCTGCTATTTGCATATCATTGTCATGGCTATTTACATGTAAACACAGGGTCTGCAGGTGAAACATCTGTACACAACAGTAGGACAGAGCTGGCAGTGTTAGTATCAGCATTTCACACTAATGCCGCATACACACGTAGCAGACTATACGATGGACTTAGTCTGGCGGACTTCCCGCCAGACTGTCCGTCCGACTTTCCGAACAGGCTACTTGCCCACACACGGCACTTTTTCAGCGGACGAATACGGCGTACTAAGACGTCGCTGGCCCCGCCACCTGGTATGGACTTAAAGGGGAACCCCAACGCCGAAAAAAAAACCGGCGCGGGGGTCCCCCAGGTCCACATCAGACCCTTGTCTGAGCACACTACCCGGCCTGCCGGCCCGGCGGCCCCCTCCACCCCAAAGCACTTTGTCCCCATGTTGATGAGGACAAGGGCCTCTTCCCTAGAACCCTGGCCGTTGTTTGTCGGGGTCTGCGGGCGAGAGGCTTATCAGAATCCGGGAGCCCCCTTTAATAAGGGGGCCCCCGGATACCGGCCCCCCACCCTATGTGAATGAGTATGGGGTACAATGTACCCCTACCCATTCACCTGTGAAAAAAGTACAAAAAAACACAACACAGGGTAAAAATAGTTTATTGCACAGCTCCGGGGGTCTTCCGTCTTCGGGGGTCTTCTCGCCGGAATCCTCCGCTATCTTCTTCTAGCTCTTTTGTTAGCAGAGGAGCCCGGCTTTCTTCCTCGCCGCCGCCCTTCTTCCGACTTCGGGGGTCTTGTCCCCCTCTTCGGTTCTTCTGCCGGGCCACCGCGCCTTCTTATAGCTCTTTTACAGGCGGTGACCCGGTCTTCTGTCGCCGCTGTTGCCGCCACCGCCTTCTCTTCTTCTGTTCTTCTCTTCAGGTGTTGACTCGTCACTCCCTCCGCTCACAATGGCTCCGACGCGATGCGCGGCGACTTATATAGGGACATCACCGAATGATGTCCCCGCCCATTATGGTGTCACAGTCCCAGAGGATGCTGGGACTGTGACATCATAATAGGCGGGGACATCATCCGGTGATGTCCCTATATAAGTCGGCGCGTGCCCGGTCCCCGTCATTGTGAGCGGAGGGAGCGACGAGTCAAGATCTGAAGAGAAGAAGAGAAGAGCAGAAGAACAGAAGGCGGCGGTGGCGACAGCAATGACGACAGCGGCGACAGAAGACCAGGCCCCCGCCTGTAAAAGAGCTATAAGAAGGCACGGTGGCCCGGCAGAAGAACCGAAGAGGGGGACAAGACCCCCGAAGTCAGAAGATGGGTGGCGGCGAGGAAGAAAGCCAGGCTCCTCCGCTAGCAAAAGAGCTAGAAGAAGATAGCGGAGGAGTCCGGCGAGAAGACCCCCGAAGACGGAAGAGCCCCGGAGCTGTGCAATAAATTATTTTTACCCTGTGTTGTGTTTTTTTTGTACTTTTTTCACAGGTGAATGGGTAGGGGTACATTGTACCCCATACTCATTCACATAGGGTGGGGGCTCCCAGATTCCTTTAAGCCCCTCGCCCGCAGACCCCGACAACCAACTTCCAGGGTTGTCGGGAAGAGACCCTTGTCCTCATCAACATGGGGACAAGGTGCTTTGGGGTGGGGGGCCCCCCCTTCCCCAAGGCACCCCCCATGTTGAGGGCACGTGGCCTGGTACGGCTCAGGAGGGGGGCCGCTCGCTGTCCCCCCCTTTCCTGGCAGGCCGGGTAGCGTGCTCGGACAAGGGTCTGATGTGGACCTGGGGGGGACCCCCACGCCGATTTTTTTCGGCGTTGGGGTTCCCCTTTAAGTCCATACCAGGTGGCGGAGCCAGCCACGTCTCCTTCGTGGGCCCCGCCTACCTGGAGACCCGGTCGAAATGAGCGGACTTTTCTCCGGGCGGGAAAAGTCCGTTCATTTCAAAAGTACGGCGGACTGGCATACGCACAGCCGGATTGTCCGCCGAAATGCGAGTCCGGCGGGAAGATTGGAGTGCAAAACTACTTTCTAAGTCCGCCGTACTTTCGGGTCAAAAAAGTATGCCGGAGGCTACACACGAGGGGATTGTCTGGTGGACTTCAGTTTGCCGGACTTTTCCACCCAATTGTTTGATCGTGTGTACGTGGCATAAGATATCAGGACACAGCACAGGACTAAAACTTCAAGGGACAAGGGAATTTAAACTAGATAGTTGGCAAGTATGAGGTAGCTGCTTTGGGACCCACAACAATGACAGGGCCCAGAGAAACTGCACCTTTTGCCCTGCCTTAAAGATGGCCCTGCACCCCATCAGTGGTGACACCTTACTGAGCAACCAGAGAGTCCGGTAAAGGTGCCAAAAATCTGGAACCAGAGTTCACGGAGGGATGGAGGGATAAATAGCAAGAGCAGGATAGAAAAGGAAAGGGACAACAGAAGAGTTTGCGGATCAAGTGGAAAATTTAGTTCCAGAACCCTCTGATTCTGAGGCACTTCCAAAAGATATACAGCAGTTAATCCGTATCCCCACAATCTCTAAGGCATAAGGGGGATTCAGTGGGATACATTTTTGCAAGGTGAGTGGGTACCAGGTACCAACGGGATACAACTTTCTTCTATCAGAGAAATATTTTGTATACATTAAAGGAACGTGTGAAGCAGCGATGGCAAGTGTCCAAATCCCATTTGAAATCTAGGTCCTGTTCCCATCCCCACATGAAGAAGGTTTTCTCCATGGACTCCGCTAGGGCCACATAGATTAGGGAAATGCCTCCTCTCATCTCCGTGACCTGAGAGCACTAATGTTCATAGGATGTAACTGTTAATGGGTTTGGTTTCATCACCCAAATCGAGTGCAGAAAGTGAGAAATTTGGGTGAAGCAAAACTTCTCCAAGAGTGGCATCACAAGCTTACTAACACAGTGTCTACAAGAAAATGGGTCTGAAGAGTTAATTAAATGCCCTATCCTATATAACCCCTTGTCTGTCCACCATTGAAAAGCTTGTATATCGTTGCCTGGAGGGAAGAGTGGGTTGTGGAATATATGTGCTAATGGGTGTCAAGCTGACGTGATTTTGGGGAGCTTGTGTAGGGAATCGCATAAGGCTATCGAGTGAGACAAAGTTGGGGATAGTATATGAGGTCTGGATTTGGGATCCTTCCAGATGAGGTAGTCTATAGTGAAGTTGGGGGTCGATTGCCTCTCCATAGCCACCCAATCAGGTTTGAGGCCCCTGGAGTAAACATTAGAGATTTTAGCTAAATATGCTGCCTGGTAGTACCACCAGGGATTTGGGAGAAATAGACTTAGATCTATATAGTATATGTTTGGAGAAACAATGTCCTTTCTTCTCCCACACGAGTCGGATTATAGATGATTATAATTTATTGAGATGAGCCTTGATTACTGGGATAGGGAGGGATTGGAATAGATATAGGATCTGGGGTAGCAATGTCATTTTCATGGCATGGACTTTGCCTAGCCAAGAGAGCCCTAGGGATGACCAATTTGATAGATCACTAGAAATTTTTTTGTAAAAGGGCATAGTTAATGTTGTAGAGTCAGTCAATAGAGAGGGCCAAATTCCAAATAAGGGATTGATTTATCATTCCAGGTGAAGGAGGAATGGTCCCTTAGGTGTTCCACTAGCGATGGACGGGTCGATACGTTCAGGACCTGAGATTTGTACATATTGACTTTCAGGCCTGAGACTTGGCCAAAATCATGTAACAATAGGAGAATGTTAGAAGTTGATATGAGGGGAGAGGTGACAAATAAGTTAGGATCTCTTAGGATATCATCCACTAAAAGGGCAACATTTGTGTGTAGATAGGCCCCTTGGATATCTGGATGCTTCCTGATGGCAATGGTCAATGACTCTATTGCTATGGTAAATATCAAGGGAGACAGTGGACATCCCTGTCTAGTCCCTCTAGCTATAGAGAAGGGTTCTGAGTAAATGCCCTGCATTCTGACACAAGCAGAGGGGTGGGAATAGAAAGTCTCTAACACTCTAGTGAAGTTAGGGCCTAAGCCCCATCTGTTAAGGATGGAGAATAGGAATGACCAAGAAACTGATTCAAAAGCCTTCTGGAGGTCTAGGGACAGTAAGTGGCCCTCCTGAGAGGACCCCCTGTCCCACCCGACTTTAGTAGGGAGATCACATCTATCATTCTCCTTATCTGGTCTGGACCCTGCTTACCCAGTATAAAGCCCACTTGGTCTTTTTGTACGTATTTACCTATGAAAGAGGCTAAGCGATTGGATAATAGTTTTGCAAGAATTTTCAAGTGATTATTAACCAGTGAGATAGGCATGAAGTTCTCCGCTTCGCTATGATCTTTACTTGGTTTTGGTATAACAGTGATAAATGATAGGTTAGCGGCAGGGTCTAGAGGTTTGCCTTTCCTCAGTTTGTTAAAATATCGGACGATATAAGGAAACAGGGTGTGTGAAAACACCTTACAGTAATGGTTAGAGAATCCATCAGGTCCAGGAGTAGACCCTTTACAGAGCCCCTGAATTACATCCAGAAGCTTGGCTTCTGAAATAGGGGATTCCAGAAGGGAGCAATGACTAGCGGCAAGGGTAGGAAGGGAGATCTTCTTCAGAAAGGCTTCAAGGCTTCTGGGGTCCTCATCATTTTCCTTGCTGTGCAGTTTGGAATAAAAGGAGTGGAAAGTCTCCATAATACAGATGGGGTTTTCAGTAATGTCACCTTTCAAATCCCTAATTTTAGAAATGTAGATCGTACGGTATTTAGGGGTCAGTTTGTTTTCTAGTTTTGAACCTACTCTGTCTTTTTGTGTGTAAAGACTCCTGCCATCTGAGACTTTTTTCCGCAGCCGAGGTAAGGGCTAGGTTTAGCGCCAGTCTAGCCATGTCAAGTATAACTAGCGTGGAGGGGGTGGGATTACGTTTGTGCATTTTTTATTGTGATTTAAAATCCTTTTCTAGTTTTTCTATGTCTACCTGACGCTATTGCTTTAACTGAGAAGCTAATTGGATAAGCTTACCACGGATTACCGCCTTATGAGCTTCCCACAGGGTGCCCGGTGAGATATTGTCCACAATATTTAGCAGGAAGTACTCCTGCAGCTCCTTCTCTAACATGGTGCATCTGACCTGGTCATTCAATAAGGATTTGTCGAGTTTCCATGGTCTAGGGACCGAAGGTGAGCAGACCTTACAGAATTTCAGCATAACTAGGGAATGATCACAGTACGCTATGTGCCGGATGGAGACCTGCGAAGCAGTGTTGATGTTGAAAATGGGAAGGAATATGTGATCGATTCCCGCGTATGTTTTATGTTTTATGCAGAATAGTGCATGAACTCCTGAGAGGAAGGGTTCAGTTCCCTCCAAATGTCCACTAGACCCATAGAATGGAAGAGACAGGCTATGCAAAGGCTTTGTTTAGGGGTTCTTTTTAGCTGTGGGGCTCCTGTTCCCTTTTAGTCTAAGAGCTGATCAAATGCGATATTAGAGTCTCCACCCATTGCTAGCCTAACCTCAAAGTGGGGGGGAGGGTTCAAAGCATTTCTGAGAATAACTTTGCCTGACCCTTATTAGGGGCATTATAGGAGATGAACGCGTAGAGGCAGCCATCTATAATTACTTTACATAGTTACATATAGTTACATAGTAGGTGAGGTTGAAAAAAGACACAAGTCCATCAAGTCCAACCCATGTGTGTGATTATATGTCAGTATTACAGTACATTGTATATCACTGTATGTTGCGGTCGTTCAGGTGCTTATTTAATAGTTTCTTGAAACTATCGATGCTCCCCGCTGAGACCACCACCTGTGAAAGTGAATTCCACATCCTTGCACTCTTACAGTAAAGAACCCTCTTTTAATTTTAATGAGTGGCCACGAGTCTTGTTAAACTCCCTCCTGTGAAAAAGTTTATCCCCATTGTGGAGTCACCAGTATGGTATTTGTTTATTGAAATCATATCCACTCTCAAGCGTCTCTTCTCCAGAGAGAATAAGTTCAGTGCTTGCAACCTTTCCTAATAACTAATATCCTTCAGACCCTTTATTAGCTTTGTTGCCCTTCTTTGTACTCGCTCCATTTCCAGTACATCCTTCCTGAGGACCGGTGCCCAGAACTTGACAACATACTCTAGGTGCGGCTGGACCAGAGTATTGTAAAGCAGGAGAATTATCGTTTTATCTCTAGAGTTTATGCCCTTTTTAATGCATGCCAATGTTCTGTTTGCTTTATTAGCAGCAGCTTGGCATTGCATGCCATTGTTGAGCCTATCATCTACTAGGACCCCCAAGTCTTTGTCCATCTTAGATTCCCCCAGAGGTGCTCCTTCCAGTGTATAGATTGCATTAAAATTTTTGCCACCCAAATGCATTATTTTCCATTTTTCTACATTGAACCTCATTTGCCATGTAGTTGCCCACCCCATTAATTTGTTCATATCTTTTTGCAAGGTTTACACATCCTGCAGAGAAGTTATTGCCCTGCTTAGCTTAGTATCATCCGCAAATACAGAGATTGAACTGTTTACCCCATCCTCCAGGTCATTTATGAACAAACTAAATAGGATAGGTCCCAGCACAGAACCCAGGAGGACCCCACTACCCACCCCTGACCATTCCGAGTACTCCCCATTTATCACCACCCTCTGAACTCTCCCTTGTAGCCAGGTTTCAATTCATGCACTCACCATATGGTCCATGCCAATGGACCTGATTTTGTACAGTAAACATTTATGGGGAACTGTGTCAAATGCTTTTGCAAAATCCAGATAAACCACATCCACGGGCCTTCCTTTATCTAGATGGCAACTCACCTCCTCATAGAAGGTTAATAGATGGTTTGGCAAGAATGATTCTTCATGAATCCATGCTGATTACTGCTAATGATATTGTTCTCATTACTAAAATATTGTATATAGTCCCTTATAATCCCCTTCAAGAATTTACATACTATTGATATTAGGCTAACTGGCCTGTAATTCCCACGGATGTATTTTCAGCCCTTTTTAAAGATCAGTGCTACATCTGCTTTTCTCCAATCATCTAGTACCATTCCAGTCAGTAGCCTGTCAGTAAAAATTAGGAACAATGGTCTGGCAATTACTTGACTGAGTTCCCTAAGTACCCTCGGGTGCAAGCTACTTGGTCCCGGTGATTTTTTAATGTTAAGTTTCCCAAGTCTAATTTTAATTATGGCCTCTGTTAACCATAGAGGTGCTTCCTGTGATGTGTCATGATTATAAACACTGCAGTTTTGGTTACTGAAGCACCCTGATTCCCTCGTGAAGACTGAGGGGAAGAATAAATGCAATACCTTCGCTATCTCCCCATTCTTTGTAACCAGATTTTCTCCTATGTCTCAACAAACTGTACAGATTTATTCAAATTTAAATCTATCAATATCTGTGAGTTTTGTATCTATCGATACTAACGACATATCTATATTTACTTGTATATCTGCAGACTTAGGTGTTGTCCTGAGGAAGCAATTAAGCGAAACTAGTTGAACAAACACCTCACGAGCCTCTACCAACTGTACTTTGATACCTCGTATATACTTTTATATGTTTCTTATTTGTTTTCTTTAAATAAATTGTTTTTTATGATTTATTGTCCGGATATTTATCTTTTATATAAAAATATCTTATGTGCCCCGCAACAGTCCCGATACTCACCCCTTTATCTCAATTGATGTCCCCTTTGGGAGATAGGAGACATCCACTGTTCCTTTAAACCTTTGTAACCAGATGTCCTTCCTCATTCTTTATGGGGCCAATATGGTCCATCCTCCCTTTTTTACTATTTACATACTTAAAGTTTTTTTGGGGATTTTTTTTCTCACCTCTGCTATATGTCTTTCATGTTCCATCTTAGCCATCCTTATTGCACCCTTACATTTCTTTTTGCATTCTTTATAAAGTCTGAATGCTGATGATAATCCCTCAACCTTGTATTTTTTGAAGGCCTTCTCCTTTGCTTTTATATGCATTTTTACATTGGAGTTAAGCCATCCAGAACTTTTGTTTGCTCTTTTAAATGTATTACCCAATCGGATGCATTGGCTAATGCCCTTATTTAATATGCTCTTAAACCAAACCCATTTCTCCTCTGTGTTCTTTGTTCCTAAGATTTTATCCCAATTTATGCCTTCTAGCAAGGCTTGTAGTTAAGGGAAGGTGGCTCTTTTGAAATTCAGTGTCTTTGTATTCCCCTTATGTTTCGTATTTGTGTGATTGATAGCGAAGCTAATTGACCTGTGACCACTGTTACATAATTTGCCCCGTATTTCCACATCCGCGATCACATCCATGATCAGGTCTGTATTGTTAGTAATCAGTATTTGCCAGGTAGAATGGGGGAATTTTATGGTGCAAATACACAGGATTAAAGTTCCCAGAGAAGTGAGTCTCCTGGAGTAGGAGGACATCAAGACCCTGGGAATGACAGTGCTGAAATGCCTTGCATCTCTTTATTGGAGAGTTAAGGCCTTGGGTGTTGTGAGATGTCACTCTAATGCCTCGTACACATGATCTGATTTTCTGACACTAATTGTTCGCTGTCAGGCTGTTGGCGGAAAATCCGACCATGTGTACTGATGCAGATATTGCAAACAAATTTTCAAAGGTTTTTTTTTCTAGTGATATCAAAATAATATTATTATGCTTTTTTTTTATTTGGGCAAGTTACCACAACACCGTTATCCCGTAGTTTGTGTGTCAGTTTGACAAACCGCAACTCTGAACGTGGTATATAGCCTCTGACAGAGGCTTCATACCACATGATCAGCTGTGACCAATCACAGCTGATCATTGCGTGAACCAGGAAGTGTCACTAAACGGCTTTCCCCGGTTCATGCTAACAGGGAGAGTTGATCAGCGTCTCTCCCTGACAGAGACACAGCACATTGATTATCAGCACAGCCCCCATCAAAAGGTGCTCATCAGCTGACAACAAATGCCCATCGCCTGCCAGCCTGTCCCCCTCTATAAAGCCTGCCAGTGCCCATGAAAGTGCAGATCAATGCCCACCACAGTGCCCAAAAAAGTGCCAATCAGTACCCCATCAGTGATGCCTGTCAGTGCACAATCAAAGTGGCAATAAGTGCCACTCAGTAAAACCTGTCACTAGCTCCTCATCAGTGCTGCCTATTTAGTGCCACTATCAGTGCCCATCAGTGCCACCTATCAGTTACCATCAGTGCCACCTATCAGTGGCATCAGTTCCGCCTATCGGAGCCGTCAGTGCTGCCTATCAGTGCCACCTATCAGAGCCCATCAGTTTTTTTTTTTTAAATTGTCCCTATTCTTTCATTTATAGCGCAAATATTAAAAACCACAGAGGTGATCAAATACCACCAAAAGAAAGCTATATTTGTGGGAAGAAAGCTATAAACATTTAGGTACAGTGTTGCATGACCATGCAATTCTCACTCAAAGTGTGAGAGCACTGAAAGCTAAAAATTGTCCTGGGCAGGAAGGGGGCAACATGCCTGGTATTGAAGTGGTTAACATGTAACTGCCTACTCCCAAACTGCCATTTGTAAAACACATAGCCAAGTATTATTCTACACAATTTTTTTATTGTGCATTAAAAAAAAAAAAAAAAAATTAGGCATGCTATCTGCCAATAGAACTTAACCAAAAAGGGCCTTCTATGCATCCAAAAATATAGAAAATATGTCATATCAAATCATTATTCAACCAAAAAAATAATGTCAAAGCAATATCTCTAAGGCCAATAATAAATAACACATTTTCTCCTCTGATTCCGCAACATGTCTGGTTAGGGAACGGCCAGTCAGAAACAAACTGAAAAGCGCAAAATGAAACGCGTGAAATGAAAAGTATGAAATGAAAATTGCAAATCAGCACTCACAAACCTTTTAATAACATGAAATTAGCAAAAGGAGCACAAAGGGTGGCGCTAAAGAGCTGAAAAACCATGTAGTATGTCTAGTATGTCACTACATTCGTAATTGTTGGCCAACAATTGTGTGGCCGTGTGTATGCAAGACAAGTTTGGGCCAACGCCATTCAGACAAAATTTCATGGTTTTGTTGGCCAACAATCTGATCATGTGTACAAGGTTTTAGAGTATCTCTTGTTGAGGAGCATTAGTCATGGAGAGGAGAGGAGAAACGTCCTATTAATACATATGTACGTACCCCATCGGCATACCAGGAGTCCATGGAGAGATTAATCCTCTTAGGCAGGATTTCGCCATCCTTCAAAAGAGGCTGTGGCCCCTAGAAATCTACATCTGAAAAAGAAGAGGGAACATGAGAAAGCAGAAGGAGAAGAGGTAATAAGGGGGGAGAGAAGAGCCCAGAGCTGAATTTGTTCCGTGTTCTTCGGGCACAAGGCCAGTAGTGCCTAGACTTGTCATTCTAAGTAGAGAGAGAGGGAAATAAGAGTACTAGTGCACCAAGAGATAGTCAGGGCACTATCCTGCCACTGCCCAAGAGATCTGAAATCCTTAAATCACAACGGGGGAGCACTAACACCTCTCCAGCCTATAAGCCTCAAATGAGAAAAGAGGAAACTAAAACAAAATATATCTAAAGAAAGTAATGAATCCAAGGGCCTGAATCTTGTCCTCACTAGATCACATAGCATTTTAGGCGAGGAAACACTGAGGGTAATCCCCCCAAAAAATGCTTACCAGAAAATCAAGAGAGGGTGGTGTTTACTACCCTTTAAAGGGCTCAGCCAGTAGGGCTGAGGACCAAAAGAGTGAAGCATCTCCCTCAACTGACTGTAGAACCAAGCAATCTCAGAACCAAACTTAACAGAGGGAGAAACTGATTTGAAGAACTCTGGCGAGTGGTTGAGGGGTCAGACGGAGATGATTCTTGAGAGATGATGCCCAGTTGAAGCAGTAGGCATTCTCCCTCTTGAAAGGAGGAAAAGCTGTATGTTTTATTCTGAAATTTAAACTGTAGACATAAAGGAAAAGACCACCAGTATTTCACAGATTTTTAGGAAAGCAACCCCAAGACGGGTTTAAGGGTCCACCTTTAGTGAATTGTAATGGGGACAAGTTTGCAAATACTTGAATTAGGTTCCCCTGTAGAGATGACCTTGCGGTTTACCCGGCGGTCGGTTTGCGGCGAACTTTCCTCATTTGCGATTCGCCAAACCAGCGGACTTCTGGCGCTGTTCGCGGCGGCCATATTCGTTTACCTTGTGAAGAACTTTGACCCATGACACATCCATCATGGGGTACAGGACAGCCAATTGAGACATTTCAGCACATGGACATACCCCCTACCTTATAAATAGACCTGATCTGGCGGCCATTTTACATTCTGTCTTTTGTCAGTGTAGGGAAAGGACGCTCTGTGGAGCAGGGACAGTCAGTCTAATCACTAGCTAGCTAATTAGCTATTACTATTAGGTCCACAAAAGTCCTTTTAAGGACTGGTATAGGTGTACAGTATATAGGGTTGTAATACACTTATAATATACTTTCTTTCAAATATAGAAAGTATATTATGGTGCACTGCTGTCTGCTGTGCTGCTGAGTGCTGACCGATTCTACAGCTGTCTTTTATCAGTGTAGGGACTGAGGGACAGTTTAGTGTTTGGAGCAGAGACAGTCTGCAATTCACTAGCTACTAGGTCCACAAAGGTCCTTTTAAGGACTGGTATAGGTGTACAGTATATAGGGTTGTACATGTATAATATACTTTCTTTCAAAAATAGAAAGCAAATTATACTTCACTGCTGTGCTGTTGAGTTCTGACCGATTCTGCAGCTGTCTTTTATCAGTATAGGGACTGAGGGACAGTTTGGTGTTTGGAGCAGGGACAGTTTGAAATTCACTAGCTACCTAGGCCCAGAAAGGTCCTTTTAAGGACTGGTATAGATGTACAGTATATAGGGTTGTACACGTATAATATACTTTCTTTCAAATATAGAAAGTATATTATGGTGCACTGCTGACTGCTGTGCTGCTGAGTGCTGACCGATTCTGCAGCTGTCTTTTATCAGTGTAGGGACTGAGGGACAGTTTGGTGTTTGGAGCAGGGACAGCCTGCAATTCACTAGCTACTAGGTCCACAAAGGTCCTTTTAAGGACTGGTATAGGTGTACAGTATATAGGGTTGTACATGTAGAATATACTTTCTTTCAAATATAGAAAGCATATTATACTTCACTGCTGTGCTGCTGAGCTGAGTGCTGACCAATTCTGCAGCTGTCGTTTCTCAGTGTAGGGAGGGACAGTTTGGTTTTTGGAGCAGGGACAATCTGCAATTCACTAGCTACTAGCTAGCTACTACTAGGTCCACAAAGGTCCTTTTAAGGACTGGTATAGGTGTACAGTATATAGGGTTGTAATACACTTTCTTTCAAATATAGAAAGCATATTATAGTGCACTGCATGCAGTGCTGTTGACCGATTCTGCAGCTGTCGTTTCTCACTGTAGGGAGGGACATTTTGGTGTTTGGAGCAGGGACAGTCTGCAATTCACTAGCTACTAGCTAGCTACTACTAGGTCCACAAAGGTCCTTTTAATGACTGGTATATGTGTACAGTATATAGGGTTGTAATACACTTTCTTTCAAATATAGAAAGCATATTATAGTGCACTGCACTGCTGTGCTGCTGACTGATTCTGCAGCTGTCGTTTTTCAGTGTAGGGAGGGACAGTTTGGTGTTTATGAGCAGGGACAGTCTGCAATTCACTAGCTACTAGCTAGCTACAATTTGGTGTGCAGTATATAGGGGTGTAATACACGTATAAAATACTTGAAAATATAGACAGCATAGTATAGTGCATTTTCACTGTGCAGCATTGTGACTGCTGAGCGATGCTGCAGCGATACTACAAAGAGTGACAAACGCAAGTAGAAAAAGTGTTATAACTGCTGTGATAGACCAGTGGCCCCCCAAAACGACAGATTGAAGCGGGGTGTTATATACCTTCTTCCACATACATTCTGCACTTCTCTAGAGACTTTTGTCACAGGGTCATTTAAAAATGACAGGCAGAGGAAGAGGCAGGCCCTTCCCCAGGGGTGGTGGGGGTAGGGCAGGAGCAACAGGCTTGAGCCAAAGTAGCAAATTGCAGAAGGTGAGTTCGATTACGTCAAAGGACGCACCAGACTTGGTTGAGTGGCTCACTCAGCCTTACTCTTCTGCACCCTCCTCATCCTCTCGATCTGCACCATCTTATTCACTCTCTGCTGTGTGCACCCCCAAAGACACTACCACCAACACCACCACCACCATATACCCTCCGCTTGAGTCAGAGGAATCCATCACAAGACATTTCTGATGCGCAGCCACTCTTGGCATTGGATCAGGAAGAGGAGGTAGCAACAACCGCCACTCAGCAGTCTGACGACAGTACCCAGATCAGCCCAAGGAGGAGGTTGGTCCCCGATGTTGCGAGGGATAGCATGGGTGTTATCTGTTATTTGTAGTTTTTGAAAAATTTATGTATTTGTAAATTGTTCCTGTAACTATTTCTGTACCAAGTGTTGCATATATCTTTTATCCACTGAAATGCTGTAATAACATATACCAGAGTCCGTATTTTAAATTTATGATGGCGATTAAGCCCTTGAACTAATAAAACAAATATATTTTTTACAAATTTATTTCTGCTTCTTGTTGCTGCCTGAAAACCCCAAGGGGAACCTATCCTTCTATTCTCTCTGGTCCCTGATATTGCTGCCTACTCTGAGATCTCTAATTATAATGGTGGGGAAGGTGACGTCAATGATGACATGTCTAGTGATGTCACGTCGGTGCCCACAAGAGAGGAGGAAGAGGGGAATTCAGAAGGAGATATGGGCCAGCAGATAGGGAGGAGAAGCAGGCGGAACTTACATTGCACAGGAGGGACAAACCAGACTGCTAATGTATCAGGAGCGAGGCATCAACCATGTACGGTCCCATTTGGCGCTCCCAGGATGCTGGCACATGGCTCCGCAGTGTGGTTTTTTTTAACTGCTTTAACTGCTATGGACTGCTATGCTATGTCCACTATGGAGTCCGTGTCATCTGAATCTGAGGTGATCCCTGGGCCTGATCTTCGAACCAGAGATAGCGGGGCGACTTCTCTCCTCTTCCACTCTCCTGACATGTGAATTGGGCTTGGGTGTTTGTTGAGTGTGGGTGGGTTGCGAGGGACGTGATCTGCTGTTTTTGGCTGATGCTGAGGCTGTTATTTGGCTAGAGCGGTGCGGAGCTTCCAAATTAAGACACCATCTCGGGAGTCGCCACACATGTGCCTTGCCTAACTTTTACTTTACGGGGAAGAGGGTGCAAAGAATGCGGTTGATGTAACATGAGATGGTTTAGGTACACACTGCTCTTGCACTTTTTTTGTTCAAACAATGCAAAAGAAATAAGCTCTTGAACTGACTGTTGGCAACAACTCCTTGATACACTGTAATCACCACAAACTTAAAGTTATAATATAGGCAAAAGACCCCATTTAATAGAAAAAAAGTAGCTGTTGACAATTGAAGTGCTCGCTTTAAATCAGCTGTTGTCAACAGATAGTGTTTCTGATAAAGGGGCTTATTCATAGGGTGCTGTCAGGGCTGGGCTCCTGTGATTTATGAGCAGCTCTTTTCTTTCAGTGCGCAGAGGCTGCTCATCTGTCTGTTAATTAAAAGCCACTCCTTGTTTCCACGGTGATTCACCTGGTTACCATTAACTGCCTCATTAGTCTAGCCTACAGCCAGCCCCTTTTGGCTAATTAAACAACTTTACTCATTTCCTCCATGCCCTTGCATGGTCTTTGATCTACAGCATGTTCCTGTGTAAGACTTTGCCTGGCTGACATTATTCTTCTGATACCCGTTCCTGTTTTTGCTCCTTACTATGTTCAATTCTGATTTCCTGACCCTGGCTCGTCTGTTTACCCGCTCTGGCTTCCAAACCCTGACTTCAGTTTTTGACTACGTTCCTGCAGGTAATATACCTAGTTGTAATATTTTCTCCAGATTGGACAAGCAAGATCACCACATGGGTCAGTTTGCCATAGTGTTACCAATGCTCCTGATTTGAATTGTTCATCTGGATTCTCCTACTGCAGTTGCTGCTGTACAACCAGTGCTGTTCCAGTCTCTGTTCAGGCGCCTTCCACTAACACTACAAATGTAAGAGGTATGACTGGTTCTGCTCTGCTTCCCCAGCGCTTTGAGGGCAATCCAGTTCACTGCAGATGGTTTCTCAACCAGGTAGGAATATATTTTAAGATGCTGCCCAGGGGTTCCCTATGGACAGAAGTTCCCTTTCACAGCTAAAGTGAATTATTACTATGGCTGCTGGGAACCTAACTTTTATATTAAGGAAGGTGTCTTACCCAAAAGCCTCATTATTGGCCATTCTAAGCCACCTGACCTAAATACAAAGGCCAGGCGGTGCATTGTGGTTACTATGCTGAATTCCCACATTAGCACCCAAGTTCATGAACTGCAAACACACAGGATTTGCTGTGAACCCATGTTAGCAACAAAACAAATATTATCTCCATCTTTGAATCATTATACCACCCTAAGGGGCCTTCCTAAAGCTAAATTTAGCTATATTTGATAACGCTTTGAGGCTTTAGGCTTTTTACAAATAATAAAAGTGAAAAAATGTATATATTCATACTGTATATAAAACATTCCTATATGGATGAGGATACCGAATGTTAGGAGAAAATTAATTATCTCAAAATCTTTAAAATGTAAAACCTTAATGATCTTATCTGCATTATCTACACTAGTGGATTTGTTAACTGTATGTCACCTGCAATCTGTAGATTAAAGAACCCTTGTCCTGTGTTCATAGTTGCATAGGATCTGTTCTAAAACTGCCCTGCACTCTTTCAGACCTAAACCAGGAACACAATATTCAGTTCAGCGATCTCCCCCACTGAGCTGCCATTGGCTGCCATTGCGCTGATCGGGGAGTCAGTCAGATGCTGGTTTTCCAGCATGCACGTCCAACAGAAGCCGGCCGACATACACATGGGCTGGATGTCAGACTTTTTATTTTTCCAGAAAAAGTTTATTAAAGGTAATAAGTACAACATGCATAACATCACATATTTGCATACATTCTTGGTAAGGGAAAAACATGAGCGTTTTGTAATAATACATATCACCGAAGCGTATTTTTTAACCACTTCAGCCCCAGACCAATTGTCAGCCTAAGGACCAGAGGTCTTTTTACAATTTTGCACTGCACTGCTTTAACTGGTAATTGCACGGTCATGCAATGTTGTACCCAAACAAAATTTGTGTCCTTTTCTTCCCACAAATAGAGCTTTCTTTTGATGGTATTTGATTGCATCTGTGATATTTATTTTTTACGATATAAAAAGAAAAAGACTGAAAATTTTAAAAAAAAAGATATTTTCTACTTTTTGTTATAAGAAAAATCGAATGAACTAAATTTTAGTCAAAGGGCGTGGCTCGGCACCGCACCAAGATGGACGCGTGAATCCTTAGCTCCCGTCCAGTTGGCCCTGCATATTCAGCTATCAGCTTGTAAACCACTGATTAACGGCGGAATTATGGAGAGACAGGAGGACAAAACAGCGGGGGCACGATCCCGATCACCGGCGGAACCGGAATCGCGCTCGGCCCGGCACATTCCTGAGATCTTTAAAACGCGGCCTAGAGGCAACTCTCAGGCCTCCATGGAAGCGCCGTCGCGTGCACACCGCTCCCATAGCAGAAGCCCGCACAGGGACAGAGGAGATCCGACGCCTCGCGCACAATCAGCCATCAGCATAGAGGATCTCCGGTCGGTGGCGGCGGACATTAAATCCACCCTAGCTGCGGCAATAGCGGACCTCAGGGATGACCTACATTCCATTGCTGAGAGAGTGGAAGACATGGAAATCACACAAGCCCGCCATGATGCCTCCCTCTGCCAGGTCCAGCAATTAACAGAATCCCACGCCATCCACCTGCGGGAGATCAACCGCCATATGGAGGACCTGGATAACAGGGGGAGACGTCGGAATTTGAGGGTGAGGGGTATTCCGGAGTCCGTTGAACCCGCCAACCTTAACCAAACGGTAACTACAATTTTTAATGACATTTTGGAAAGGCCTGCAGAAACACCGATTATCTTTGAGAGATTGCACAGAGCCCTGCGGCCTAGAAACAGAGAAACAGACCCTCCACGTGACATCGTGTGCTGCCTCGTGGAGTTCCCGATCAAAGAAGAGATACTCCGTAAGGCCAGATCAAGAAACCAAGTAATGTTTGAAGGAGTGCAGATAAAGGTATTCCAGGATCTATCCAACATCACGCTGCAGCGCAGAAGAGAACTCAGGCCGCTGCTGGATGCCCTACGAGCCAGAGCGATACAATACAGATGGAAATTTCCCTTCTGCCTATCGGTAAGTCACCAAGGCCGTACGGCGAATTTGAGGGTACCGGAAGACATAGAACACTTCTGCGCTACCATTGATATTCCAGTGGTAAGCTTACCAGACTGGTACAGCGACTTCAGACTCCCAGCACCCGTCAGATCCACCTCAATGGAAGGTCTAGAGGAAGCAGGAAATTTCAGCCTTGGAAGACGCCGCAGGCCACTTCAAACCCCTTCTTTCTGACAACCACACTTGAGGGAAAGAGATATACCAAGGAACGGCAGCCCCTCAGCTTCTCCGGCCCATCGTAGAGCTCGGATCAATTGAGCGCAGGATACGTAAGCTTGCACGAATTATTTTTGCTCCGAAATGTTGTTGACCTCACAGTCCGATTTAGTCTCAACCTTCGTTTAGTTACTATAACTGTGCACATGTCTCTGACTTAGTCTCCTGTCAGATGTAACTATAGCCACTATGCAGTTTTATAGATATTCGAACGTTTCCTGATTTATCCTTCCTTCCCCTATGGCAACCGAGAATTCGACCCTGAAGACGAACCAACGAAGCCCTTGTAACTCTATGCGTACGGATCGACTCCCTATTCTCAGAGGTATCTATCTTTGTTCCGAACGCTTAAACAGTTTCCTCCCACTCGTTGAAGGTGAACGTTTCTACGAACTACGAACAAAACAGAGTTTATGTAAGCCGGTGATCGTTCGTATAATCCAGGTACGATGTATTGTGTCCCACACTTCCAGGTGCATGTCTTACAAATCGTTCAGACGATCAATTATCCCCTATGATCCCCCTCGAAGGAAGGAGAGAAAAGAATAACAAGTTGAGCCGGAACTGAGTTTTTCTCTACAGCCAGTAGGAAAGAAATGGAACTGAAAATGAAGGTCCCCACTTTCCTAGAAATGCTGATCTATTAGAACCTTATTAAGAATCGTGGGAAAGACGATGCTCCCCTCCCCCCCCCCTTTTTTTTTTTTTTTTTTTTTTTCTTTCCGTTGTTGTGTGTGTTCAACACTCACATAGGGTATATTGACCCCCAGTATTGTTGCTACCCAACCAGGTATATGAATCGTACCTTACCTCTCAATTTGTAGTTCTATTCCTTCGAAATTAGCACTTTTTAGCTTAATAAGAGGGAAGCTTCTCACGAAAGGACTCCAGTCCTTCAAACTAAATTTAGTTCCAATTTGCTGGGGAACATACATCTGATGGCACGTATACTACCTCCCGCTGCCATATTAGATATATACACGCTTGCAGGGGGGTGTGCAATGGGGGAACAGGATTTCTGAAGTTTCTATCGATTAATGCTATGTTAATAGGAAGTCATTGAGAAGCTTTTCTCTTCTTCCACTGACAAGTTAACGTCAGTGGTTGTTATGGGTGGAAGGAGTAGATCCATAATGGTTTGCGCTTGTTATTATGAAAATGTTTTATGAGGTCCTTTCGATCCACTTATGCAGGTACTCACTCTTCGGTTACTTATTTAACCTACCTACAGGTTGCCGAATGTTATTATGTTATTATGGCCTGTGAGGTCTCAAATGTTTTGTTTATCACATTCCATGTTCTGTTCTATCGCATATACTAATGTCTTCTCCTCTTTAGTCCTCGTACGGATTACATATATGTTTTCACCAGATAGGTCTGTTTCTTTCTCATCCTTTTTGGTTATTGGGATCTCTCAATTTGTGTGTAACTTTTCACCGGATTCCTCAGGGAGTCCTAGCAATCCAAGATTCCACGAGACCCATATTTATGTTTACTGCCTCGTTTGCTATCTTGTTTAATATGTTTGTGCATTTCCCATCAAAAGGCTCATCTAGAGCCCTATGGCTTATAGTCGCACAGGGCTCACCTATACACTCGCATCCTGTCACTTAACTGACGCAAGTTGATCCACTCTGCCTTTTGGCCATTTCTGGACACCAGAGCAAATACATTTTGGTACTTTGCACACCACCCCCACAAGATCGACGCAGGTAGTCACGGTCGACTATCCCGGTATACAGCACATTGTCTCATAGGGACGACTGGTTCGCCCCCATAACCGGTATCACCCTTACCCCCTTCCTCTCTTAGGTTACTAGTTCTCACAACACTTCATTTTTTTTCTACGAATCCCCCCTTTTCCCCCTTTTTATTTCTTCTCTTCTTTTTCTTCTTTCCTCTTCTTTTCTTTGTTTCTCTCTTCCCTCTTTCACTTTATCTTTCTCTTCCCCTCCCCCCCCCCTTCACACTTACAGCCTCTCTTTAATATACTTTGCCTCCCGGGATTCCCTAGACTCCCTTATATAGCTGTATCTGCTTTAATTTATCATCAGTCTAATCACCCCGATCATCATGCCCTCTCCGCACTCTCCTAACAAAAACACCTCCCTTAAAATAATTTCATTGAATACAAAAGGTCTGAACTCCCCAGAAAAACGTTCCCAAGTACTGACGAACATGAAAGCTATGAAAGCTGATATTATTTTTTTACAGGAAACGCACTTCCGACAGGATTCCATACCCAAATTACAAAACCAGGCATACCCCCATAGCTTCCACGCAACCTCACTCACCTCCAAGACTAAAGGGGTCTCCATTCTGCTCTCTAAAAATGTATCGATCCAAATTGTGGACACTATCGCAGACACAGAAGGTAGATTCCTCTTCCTGAAAGGGACCATCAATGGTAAACCCGTAACCCTAGCAAACGTTTATAGCCCGAACACGTCTCAAGTCAAATTCTTTCGGGAGACAATCAATCGATTATCCTCCTTTCATGAAGGTCTTTTAATTTTTGGAGGTGATCTAAATGTGCCTTTGGAACCAATTCTAGATACCTCCTCAGGTACTTCCCATCTCCCTTACAGGGCCATTAAACAGATAAGAAAAAGTCTCCAAACTCTCTTACTCCATGACACTTGGAGGACGCTTTTCCCCCAAGAAAGAGACTACACTTTTTACTCTGCACCGCACAATAAATATTCGCGCATAGACGGTATCTTTATCCAACAAGAAACTCTGGACTTCTTATATTCGGCCACAATTGAACCTATGACCTGCTCTGACCACCATCCGGTCTCAGCAACGCTTGTTTTCCCTGATGAGAGATCCGACAAATATATCTGGAGACTAGATGCAAGCATATTGACTGACCAGATTAACACATCAGACATTAGGGAATGCCTGACGAATTACTTTAGAGAAAATGACACGCCTGATGTTTCCCATTTAACACAATGGGAAGCTCACAAAAGTGTGGTTAGGGGGAAGATTATCGCTATTGCCTCAGCAATTAGGAAGAGGAAAGCAGCTAATCTAGCGACCTTATTCTCCAGACTCAAATCTTTAGAAGCCACACACAAACGCACTCTAGCTCAAAACACACTCACAGAACTTTTGGAGGTACGCTCTCTCATCAGGGAAGACTTAGAGCTCAGAATGAAACGTAAGTTTATTCTCACGAAAAAACTTTTTTATGAATTCGGAAATAAATCGGGACATCTCTTAGCCCAGGCCCTCCACACAAGGAAAGCAAAACACACAATTCACTTACTTCACTCTCCAAAGGGTAAACCTATTACGAAAAATCAAGAAATTGCACGGGAATTTGAGAATTACTATAAATCTTTATACAACCTTGACGGTACCAAACCTGACAACCTCCCCTCCCGACTGAAATCCGACAAATTGCGTTCTCTCCTTGACAATCCGTCTCTAAAAAAGATTTGCCCAACTATAGTAGACACTATAGACGCCCCTATCGCCATTTCGGAATGGAAACAAGCGGTGAAACAACTAAAGCCTGCAAAAAGCCCAGGCCCGGACGGCCTCACGGCGGCCTATTATAAAACATTTACGGACAGCCTACAAAATCCTTTTCTTAAAGCTTTTAATTCGATTGCTTCCACTGGATCACTCCCCACTGGGCTTCTGGAAGCCCACATTGCAGTAATCCCGAAACCAGACAAGGACCCCACTAATACTGGGAACTATAGGCCAATCTCGTTACTGAACGTGGACCTAAAGATTTTCTCAAAGATTTTAGCGAATAGATTGCTCCCTCTGATCCCAGATCTCATCTCAAATGACCAAGTGGGTTTCGTCCCTGGACGCGAAGCTAGAGACAATACTCTCAAGGCCCTTAATCTACATCATCTCATCACTCATTCGGGCCAAAAGGGGTTTTTCTTGTCCCTAGATGCAGAAAAGGCGTTTGACAGAGTGTCATGGGAATATATGGAAGCTGTGCTCCGCGCATTGGGTTTGGGCCCTAACATGTTGAATTTTATCCTAGCATTATACTCTAACCCAATGGCTAGAGTAAAAGTTAATGGCACTCTGTCAGACGCCTTTCACATACGCAACGGCACGCGACAAGGATGCCCGCTGTCCCCCATCCTTTTTATATTAACGCTAGAACCTTTTCTTGAACAGCTAAAAAACAACCCAAACATCAAAGGGATAAGCACCAGATTTAAAGAATTTAAGTATGCCGCCTTCGCGGACGATATCCTACTTTTTTTATCTGAACCTATAACTACCCTCCCGAATCTCCTAGCCGAGTTCCAGTCATTCCAATCTATATCTAATCTCAAAATTAATTTCACGAAGTCATACGCACTAAACATTTCCTTAACGCAGGACACGGTACAACAATGCGAGAGTAACTTTCCTTTCAAATGGAGAACCGACCACATAACATACCTCGGTATTCAAATTCCCCACAAGCTAGTGGACCTATATTCCAAGAACCATTTACCCTTACTGAACAAGCTAATCCTAGACCTCCAACGGTGGAATAGGCCGGTTTTTTCCTGGTTCGGCAGGGCGGCCATTCTCAAGATGAACGCTCTTCCGAGACTTCTTTATATCTTACAGGCAGTTCCGATTCGACTCCCAACAACATTTTTCAAAACATATAAATCTGTCTGCTCCAGATTTCTCTGGAATGACCGAAGACCTAGGATTAGCTTCAAATTTCTAACACGCCCAAAAGCTCTAGGTGGCATAGGCCTACCTGACATACTTAACTATTGCTACGCAGTTCACATGTCCCGAATTGCTGATTGGAATATACATGCTACCTCAAAAGATTGGGTTTCCATAGAATCGTCCTTCTCATGTGCACCCCTTGGCTCCACTCCGTGGTTCAACCCGAACAAAATCCCATTGACTATGAAGGGTCATCCATTAATTGGCCCGACTCTACATTATTTTCAACTAATTTGCAAGCGATCGCAGATTTCATCTATTCCCGGCCCGTTAACGACATTCAAACTAAACCCAGACTTTCCCCCAGGTTTATCCACCCACTTTCTGAGCCCAGACTGGACACCAACCCAAACCAGAGCAGGCAACTTTTTTTCCAGAGGTGAACTACTATCTATATCAGATATTACAGATACATTAGAGATGCCCCCCATCCCCCAATGGCCATATATCCAAATCTCCCATTTCCTTCGCTCACTGAATAAAAATCGTGACTGTTCCCGTACACAAACTCCCTTTGAAAAATTATGTTCCCAACAGTCCCCACAAAGACACCTGATAGCCCTTACGCATGCATTGCTCTTTGACCATTTAAGCCCTAGGGATTACGTCGCTTACAACCGCTGGGAAGAGGACCTAAACCTCTCCTTGACTGACGAACAATGGAGGAACATATTCTTAACCACACATAAGGGCACATTAAATGTTAATTCCCAAGAGAATAATTACAAAGTCCAAACTAGGTGGTATCATACACCAGCGAAACTAAACAAATTATTCCCGAATTCACAAAATAGATGCTGGAGGTGTCTCTCGGACACAGGCACATTTCTACATATTTGGTGGTCATGTCCCTTGTTGGTCCCTTTCTGGAAAGAAGTTTGTGACATAACTACCCAGGTCACTACATACAATATCGAACCTTCCCCAGCTCAGTGTTTATTGCATGTCTCTTCCGGCTCTCATAACACTTACCATAAATCACTAGCTATGTTTATGATAAATGCAGCTAAACAATGTATCCCGACCAAATGGAAATCCACCCAGGTACCCACCATCAAAGAATGGTTTTACAGAATTGATCACTCGGCAAAGATGGAAGAACTGATCCACATTGCGCGTGATACTCCTTCAAAATTTAGTTCGAAATGGGCCTGTTGGATCCACTTTAAAACCACACCAGCCTACACTACTCTCTTGACTAGTCGTCCTTGATAACTGCAAATACAATAGACACGAAGGATGTTCTACCTTCCCTTGAAACCGTTAGAAACACAACTCCCCTCTTAAGACTAATTGGCTAATTGAAGCAATCCCGGGAGGCGAACCCCCTAACTTAGCCTTTATCTCTTCTATATATGCTATCTTTCCCCCACCCTCTCTACATCCCCTAACTACCCGTTCCTATATTCCCTACTCTCCTCTTTCTGATCCCACTCTTCTGAACATATGATCACCTCTATATGCACGTTCATGATCCTCCACAGCCAGCTCCCCTTGTAAGACCCCGAATCCCTTGTTGATTTTCGTTGTAACGTAAGACCCAACTCAATCCAAACTGGGCGATTTCAGTCTTATGTTTCTATATGAGACACAGATAACACTTTCCCATTAACTTAATAGACACAGGATTCAAGGGTCTTCTGTTTGATATATGAGAATTTGTATGATTGTTTTCTCCTTGAATCCGCATTATATATATAAAATGGTATGTACACAAAATTTACTATTCCGATAGGAGATAGCCCTGGGATTGGAGCCTGTTTCTCAGGCCCACCTAATTTCATCGGGTCCGATATGTACATCTCACTCTTGCTTTTGCTGGCTATGATATAATAATTTGAACTTGAGAGGTCTATATGTTCGTTTAACTTTCTTGACTGAAGTTCTGGCCTCGCTGTATTAACAATGCTCGATATTTTGTTTAACGCAGAAGAGATCTGTTTGTATTTATCGTTTTTCACATGTATTGATATAAACTTTAATAAAAATTTTCTTTAAAAAAAAAAAAAAAAAGAACTAAATTTTAGTCATACATTTAGGCCAAAATGTATTCAGCCACATGTCTTTAGTAAAAAAAAATGTCAATAAGCGTATATTTATTGGTTTGCGCAAAAGTTATAGCATCTACAAACTAGAGTACATTTTCTGGAATTTACACAGCTTTTAATTTATGACTGCCTATCTCATTTCTTGAGGTGCTAAAATGGCAGGGCAGTACAAAAGGGCAGTACAAAAGTTACAAAAAGTTGTCACTAAATGATATATTGCTCACACATGCCATAGTTATATGTGGAATTGCACCCCAAAATATATTCTGCTGCTTCTCCTGAGTACGGGGATACCACATATGTGGGACTTTTTGGGAGTCTAGCCGCGTACGGCCCCCCCGAAAACCAATCACTGCCTTCAGGATTTCTAAGGGTGCAAATTTTTGATTTCACTCCTCACTACCTATCACAGTTTCAAAGGCCATAAAATGCCAAAATAACACAAAACCCCCCCAAATGACCCCATTTTGGAAAGTAGACACCCCAAGCTGTTTACTGAGAGGCATGTTGAGTCCATGAAATATTTTATATTTTGCCAAAAGTTGCAGGAATATTACAATTTTTTTTTTTGCACAAAGTTGTCACTAAATGATATATTGCTCACACATGCTATGGGCATAAGTGATATTACACCACAAAATAAATTCTGCTGCTTCTCCCGAGTACGGGGATACCACATGTGGGGGACTTTTTGGGAGCCTAGCCACGTACGGGACCCCGAAAACCAAGCACCGCCTTCAGGATTTAAATATAAAACGCTACCAAAAAAACTGTTAGCGATCGCAGGGATCAGGCCTGACTCTGCGAATGCTGCAGTTATGTGTTTAGTGTTTTGTAAGTGACAGTGATCAATCGATACTGCACTTGGGTGGGCTGGGCGGAGGGGCAAAATGCAGGTGCTAGCAGGTATCTGGGCTGATCCCGCTAACAATGCGTTTTTTTTAACCCTAAACTGCTGGGGACGCTAGTATAGATCTGATCAGATCAGATATTGATCTGTTCAGATACTATACCACTACGGGAGGTGTATGCTTTGCGTGTGGGTATTAGCAGTACTGGCACTAACCTAGCACTGCCTGGGGCGACACAGACCCTGACCCTAAAATCTAATTGATATCACCCACCGGGTGATCAGGGGGTTAAACCTTTATTGGGTAATAAATGGTGGGTGCCCTGATGCTATAAAAAGCAAACTAACTAACCAGAGTCACCCGTAACACTTATACGGTGATCACTGGTGAAAGGGTTAACTAGGGGCAATCAGGGGGTAAAAATCTTTATTAGGTAGTATATGGGGGTCCCTGAGGCTATATAAAAACCTGACGGGGAACCTAAATAACTAACTGGCTAACCAGAGTCCCCAGTGGCACTTATACGGTGATCGCTGGTGAAAGGGTTAACTCTAGGGGCAATCAGGGGGTTAAAATCTTTATTAGGTAGTATATGGGGGTACCTAGCGCTATAAAAAACTTTGTGTGCCTATGTGTACCTACATGTCAGTGTAGTGTTTGGTGCACTTACTATTGTGTTCTCCTCGCAGTCCGGTCAAAAAGACCACCCCAAGGAGAATGCCATCACTTCCTCCCTGCCTGTGTTTACACTATACAGGCGGGGGAAGCTTCTCATTCGCCAGGAGCGATAGAGAGGGGATGGCCAGAAACCAACGGTCATCCCCTCATCCCGGATCGCTCCTGAAGCGAAATGGACCGCCGCAGCCAGCAGGAGGGGGTCCGATCGGACCCCCACCCGCTGAAAGGCAAGCACGTACATGTACTTGCTTGTGCCTGTCGGTGTCATTCTGCCGACGTACATTGCCATGCGGCGGTCCTTAAGTGGTTAAGGCATAACCGGTTTTCAAAGATATTTAACAACAAACTGAGCCTTAAACATATATTCGTTTGACTTAAGTGTAGATGGGCAGTTGGCCCTTCTAAAGTGGGCCCCAGAGAGTCCACGTGTATTTCTCAATTGGTCAGACTTTCTTTTAACTGGCCGTTGTCTCCTGACAATCGGCCCATGTCTATTCTGCTTTATGATCAAGAACTATGCTAACTGATAGCTAATTGGATCATTTGAAGTTTATTTTTAAACAAACTTCTCCAGCCTGCAAAAGGCAATGTACATTTTTTCTGTGCACTTTGAGGAAAAGGCATGGTGCCATATGCAGACGGGAGATGGAATGTTTACCAAATATAAAGTGAATAAATAAATATCTACATAGCATTTAAAAGTTTTATTCCAAACTGTTATGTGTAAAGTAATAAAAATATGTTTTCCAATTTTGCCAAATTAATCAGCATACAATAAAACATAAAGGATAGTTATTAAAGTGGAGTTCCACCCAAAAGTGGAACTTTCGCTTTAAGCACTCCTTGCCCCCTTACATGCCACATTTGGCATGTATTTTTTTTTGGGAGGAGGGGGTACCTTCTTTTTAGAGGTACCTCCGGTCCCACTTCCTCCTTCTGCTTCTCGGCCGCCTAGGTACCTCCTCTCCCCCTAGGTGGCCCCTCCCTTCCTCCCTCCCTGAAATCTTCTGGCATATGTCACAGATTGCCTAGCCAATAGCACAAAGCAGTACCATCATAGCAACTGTGAGCACCTATGACAGCTTATGGCTTTACAGCCAGGTGCCCACAGTTTCTATGATGGTGCTGCGGAGAGGGGGAGAGAAGCAAGGCTCTGGGCAGCTACATTGCTGGACCGTGGGACAGGTGAGTGTCTGTTTATTAACTGCTTGCCAACCGCTGGCTGTCAATTGATGGCCAGGCGGCACAGCTCTCGTTGCGGGAGGGCATCATATGAGGCCCTCACCTTCTTGGCCCACCAGTGTCACTGGGGACTCGATGTGTGTGCCCGGCTGCCGCTATGTCCACCAGGCACCCACAATTGCCCAATAATACAGCAGGATCGTGGATCTGTGTGTGTAAACACACAGATCCATGGTCCTGTCAGAGGAGAGGAGATATTGTGTTCTCAGTACAGAAAAACACCAATCGGTCTCCTCCCCTTATGAATCCCCTCCCCCTACAGTTAGAATCACTCCCAGGGAACATATTAACCCCTTGATCACCACCTAGTGTTGACCCCTTACCTGCCAGTCACATTTATATAGTAATCAATGCATTTTTATAGCACGGATCGCTGTATAAATGTGAATGTCCCCAAAAAAGTGTCAAAAGTGTTCGATATGTCCGCTGCAATGTTGCAGTCACAATAAAAATCGCAGATGGCTGCCATTACTAGTAAAAAAAATAATAATATTAAAAATGCTATAAATCTATCCTCTATTTTGTAGGCACTATAACTTTTGTGCAAACCAAACAATACACGCTTATTGTGATTTTTTTTAACCAAAAATATGTAGAAGAATACATATCAGCCTAAACTGAGGAAAATTTTTGTTTAAAAAAAATGGATATTTATTATAGCACAAAGTAAAAAATATTGTTTTTTTTTTCAAACTTGTCACTCTTCTTTTGTTTATAGCAAAAAATTAAAACTGCAGAGGTGATCAAATACCACCAAAAGAAAGCTCTATTTGTGGGGACAAAATGGCTTGGGCAGGAAGGGGGTGAAAATGCACTGTATTGAGGTGGTTAAAAGTCAGCAGCTACACTTTTTGTAGCTGCTGACTTTTAATAAATGAAAAAATGAGTGGAGCCTGGCTTTAAGTATACAAAATGTATAGAATGAAAGTCTTATAAGCCTTACAAAGCAATATTTTTAGGTGGCCAATAGGTCAAATAGTTATTAGTTAATTAATTCATGCTGAAACTGCAAACAAATAGTTTAGGAATTTGTATGTTATGTACTCTGGTCATAAAGGAATTAAGAGACTGTAAATATCAACTGCTTTGAGTTGCATAGAGCCAAAATGGGTCCTCAGATCACTAAGTGGACAAATTCCATGAATGCAATTCTTTTGTTTTGTACAAGATTTTCTCCAGTCACAATACATTTTTTTCTCAGGCTTGAGCATAAGATATTTGTAATAAGAATAAAAGTGGGGGGTAGGGCAAGAAATGGGATGCTGGTAGACAAATAAATTACAGTTTAAACCAGATTATGTCAGTTGTTATTGCTTACCTATGATTGGCTTATAAGGTCTGCAATGGTCCTGGCACAAGCAAGGATCTATAAAAAGAAAAAATGTGTCATTAGCAGTGCAGTCAGCAGGGATCAGAAGAAGGAAGCACATCTACAGCTGTACCATGGAGTCGTTGTTGTGCCAGATGATGGATCGGGTTGGATCCGATGATGGCAAACGATGGCTGTGGCTGTGTCTCTCTCTATCTCCCCCTTCATCTACAGCATACATGGCTTCCCCTCCGGCTGCTTTAGCATCTCAGCCTCCTTCGTTCATCCATGGCCCTCCTTTTGCTGTCCTCCACCTATGCCCTCAGATCTTTCTGCTGCTGAGATGGCCTCTTCCTCCCATTGGGAACCGCCCATTGACCCTGTGATGCAAGATGCTTCTTTGGAGATGGCCGTAATGATCTCGGATATTCTCTGGTTTCTGAAGACAGTGCATGCTCAGTAAGGCTGGCGACTATATCAAAGAGGATCTGCAAGAGGCCGCGCAGGTTCGAATCCCCATTGGAGTGTAAAGATCCTGGAACGACCTGACACGAGTGCCAAGTGGCCAGCCACGAATGCCATGTGGCCTGACACGAGTGCCACGTGACCTGACACGAGTGCTACACAAGTGCCATGTGACCGGCCACGAGTGCCATGTGACCAAGTTGTGGATTGTGCACTTGCCACGTCACCTGCCACCAAGCGACCCCAGATATGGGCAATATGAAAGTACTTTTCTGCAGCAGAGAATGACGACCCGAATTTGGGGCCACATATCTTGTGGTCACTTATAGCTATAAACACCAAATTTGGTGTGCAAACACAATAGAACTAGCACTATAACATATACAAATTTGGGGTTTCTAGCACCAAGTGACCCGAGATAAATCGCCCTAAAGTCAGGTAGCTGAATATTTTCAAATCCGGTTGAAATAGTTTCGAATGCAGTTGAAATAATTTCGAATCATGTTGAAATCATTTCGAATTCGGTAGAAATATTTTCGAATTTGGTTGAAATATTTTCGAATGTGACCGATTTTTTGAATTCGGTAGAAAACTAAACTAAATACGAAAACGAATTTAAGGAATTTAACGAATCTAACTAAACTAAATTAATTAATTAACAAATTAAAACAAATTTTTTCCTTTTGCACATGTCTATTAGTAGATATGCCTGATGTTTATGTGGTTACTTTGGCAACTGGCAATGCAAAAAGTGATATGTCTGCTAATGTTTCCACGGTGGCAGATCTGATTCCACAAAGTGTTGTTAACCCTTCGCAGTCAAATTTGCAAGTGCCCAAAGGTGAGCCTTTTGATGCCGCGATATTACAAGAATTTGCCTTAATTTATTGTCTAAGTTATTGCCTTCTTCTTCTGTATTGCCTCATCCATCTAATCCATAAGGAATAGCTTCTATATGGAGAGAAAATGTACATAATGCTGCAGATTCTCCTATAATCCAAAGTGTTTTGTTGTCTGCCCCTGCTATGTCTGTGGGGGCTTCTCATAAATCTGCATCTCTTATATCAGAAGCATGCATGAAAGCAGTTCTTTCTTGCGAATTGTCGCCTTTAGGTTTCCATTTAAATGTTACAATTAAAGAGAAGATATGGAAAGGAGAATATATTTAATTACTTTTATTATTGCCCTCTATTAAGGACAATAGGCTTAATAAAAAAGATGGAAACAAATTTGAGGATGATAGGCGCAGGTCAGTTCCTCATAATTTCAACAATTGTGCCAGCCTTTTGCATATATGCAAGTATTTATGGCAGAGTGGCGCCCGGAGATATGCAGTGCTCTATTCCAACATATAGAAATCATTTTGGAGGCCTATGAGAATTTTTCCAGGTCTTTCTTGTTTTTTTTTCTGATGAGTCTTTCCAGGAAAAGCTTTCTATACACATATACAGTCTTTAAATTGGGTTATAAAAAGATGTCAAACTGTGGTTTAAACTATTGTTGCCGCAGAAACAATTTATTAAACCTACTACACCTATTGCTGGACCTTTTCGTAAAGGATTATGTATTAATTTTAATGAAGGTCAGTGTAAATGGCTTGCCAATTGTAGCTATAAGCATGAATGTGCTCATTGTACAGGGCCGCACCCGGCTGTTCATTGCTTTAAGAAAATAGGTCAACATTCGCTGTCTGCTTTGAGGGATAATTTTCATAAAAGCAGTAACTCTAGTGATATTGGAAAATATGTTACCATGGCTTCATTTGTACCCAGATGGCAAGAAAGCGGACATCCTAATTAATGGATTTTCTTATGGTTTTCTTTTACCTTCCTTTTCCGGTATAGGTTGCAAAGTTTTTAAGAATTTAGCTTAAGTTGATTTACATCAAGATATTGTTTGGGTTCAAATTGACAAAGAGCTTGAGGAAGGGAGAATTTGATTATCCTCCATTTACTAATTTTAGAGTCTCTTCTTTGGGGGTTATTCTAAAAAAAAAAACCTGACTCTTTGCGTATTATACATCATTAATCTTTCTGTGATGGTTTTTCTTTAAACTATGAAATTGATTCTGCTATGTGTTGTGTATCTTATTCCTCCTTTGAGGATGCTTTGGTTAAAAATTGAGCTGTTGGTAATTCTGCTTTATTGGCAAAAGCTGACATAAAATCTGCTTTCCGTCTGTTGCCGATACAACCATCTGCATTCATTTCTTTGGGTTTTGTTTTTGATGAGAAATACTTCTTTGATAAGTGTTTACCAATAGGGTGTTCTATCTCCTGTCATTATTTTGAGCTTTTTTCTTCATTTATAGAATGGATGGTAATGCATTGTTCAGGGTTCTTATAATTGTGTACACCAGTGGTCATCAACCCTGTCCTCAGGGCCCACTAACAGGCCAGGTTTTATGTATTACCTTGGGGAGATGCAGACAAGAATAGTGCAGGCACTAAGCAGAAAATAATATCAACTATGATGTGTTTCAGTTATCTTGCAAACCTGGCCTGTTAGTTGGTCCTGAGGACAGGGTTGATGACCACTGGTGTACACTATTTTGGATGATTTTTTATTCAGAGGTAAGGCTGATTCTTTAGATTGTTTATATATTTTCACTGATTTTCAGATAATTTGTCATTTATTCGGGGTTCCATTAGCTCCTGAGAAGTCAGTTTCCCCCAACCACATGTTTGGAGTTTCTAGATGTCCAAATTTACACTGTGGCTATAGAATCATCTTTCTATGGATAACATTAAGACCAGGCTGACGTTGAATTTTATTTTATCTAAACAGAACGTCAATTAACCACTTTCAGACCGGACCATTTTGCTGGTAAATGACCAGAGGTCTTTTTACACTTTGGCACTGCGCTGCTTTAACTGGTAATTGCGCGGTCATGCAATGTTGTACCCAAACAAAATTTGCGTCCTTTTCTTCCCACAAATAGAGCTTTCTTTTGATGGTATTTGATTGCCTCTGCGATTTTTATTTTTTGCGATATAAACGTAAAAAGACCGCAAATTTTGAAAAAAAATGATATTTTCTACTTTTTGTTATTAGAAAAATCCAATAAACTCAATTTTAGTCATACATTTAGGCCAAAATGTATTCAGCCACATGTCTTTGGTAAAAAAAAAGTCAATAATTGTATATTTATTGGTTTGCGCAAAAGTTGTCACATCTACAAACTAAGGTACGTTTTCTGGAATTTACGCAGCTTTTAGTTTACGACTGCCTATCTCATTTCTTGAGGTGCTAAAATGGCAGGGCAGTACAAAACCCCCCCAAATGACCCCATTTTGGAAAGTAGACCCCCTAAGGAAATTGATAAGAGGCATGTTGAGCCCATTGAATATTTTATTTTTTTGCCTCAAGCGATTGAATAATGACAAAAAAATTTTTTATTTTTTTTTTACACAAAGTTGTCACTAAATGATATATTGCTCACACATGCTATGGGCGTATGTGAAATGACACCCCAAAATAAATTCTGCTGCTTCTCCTGAGTACGGGGATACCACATATGTGGGACTTTTTGGGAGCCTAGCCGCGTACGGGGCCCCGAAAACCAAGCACCGCCTTCAGGCTTTCTAAGGGCGTAAATTTTTGAGTTCACTTCTCACTACCTATTACAGTTTTGAAGGCCATAAAATGCCAAGATGGCACAAAACCCCCACAAATGACCCCATTTTAGAAAGTAGACACCCCAAGCTATTTGCTGAGAGGCATGTTGAGTTCATGGAATATTTTATATTTTGCCACAAGTTGCGGGAAAATTACAAACTTTTTTTTTTTTTTTTTTTTAACAAAGTTGTCACTAAATGATATATTGCTCATGCATGCCATGGGCATATGTGAAATGACACCCCAAAATAAATTCTGCTGCTTCTCCTGAGTACGGGGATACCACATATGTGGGACTTTTTGGGAGCCTATCCGCGTACGGGGCCCCGAAAACCAAGCACCGCCTTCAGGCTTTCTAAGGGCGTAAATTTTTGAGTTCACTTCTCACTACCTATTACAGTTTTGAAGGCCATAAAATGCCAAGATGGCACAAAACCCCCACAAATGACCCCATTTTAGAAAGTAGACACCCCAAGCTATTTGCTGAGAGGCATGTTGAGTCCATGGAATATTTTATACTTTGCCACAAGTTGCGGGAAAATTACAAACTTTTTTTTTTTTTTTTCACAAAGTTGTCACTAAATGATATATTGCTCACGCATGCCATGGGCATATGTGAAATGACACCCCAAAATAAATTCTGCTGCTTCTCCTGAGTACGGGGATACCACATATGTGGGACTTTTTGGGAGCCTAGCCGCGTACGGGGCCCCGAAAACCAAGCACCGCCTTCAGGCTTTCTAAGGGCGTTACAGTTTTGAAGGCCATAAAATGCCAAGATGGCACAAACCCCCCCCAAATGACCCCATTTTGGAAAGTAGACACCCCTAAATTTAGGGGTACACTAGTGAGACTAGGTAATAAATGGCGGGTGCCCTGAAACTATAAAAAAATAACTAACCAACCAGCGTCACCTGTAACAGTTATATGGTGATCACTGGTGAAAGGGTTAACTAGGGGGCAATTAGGGGGCTTTATGCGGTAGTATATGGGGGTCCCTGGCGCTATAAAAAGCTGCAGCGAACCTAAATACCTACCTGCCTAACTAGCGTCACCTGTGACACTAATACAGCGATCAGAAAAACGATCGCTTATTAGGCTGGGTTCACACTGGAGCGATGCGGGAACGCCACGAATGCGCGGCGGGTTCCCGCATCGCATGCCTCCCGGCGGCAGTTCACACTGCCCTATGCGAACTGCTGGGAGTGTCAGTGAAATGTTACTGACACCCCCAGATCAGTTCGCATATCGCAGTGCGATCTGCAAACTCGGATCGCATGGTGTGAACACCCATGCGATCCGCTTCTGCTGCGGGCCAAAAAAAGGGTCCCGTGCGAATTTGCGGCGGGTGCGGCGGGTGCGGCGAATGGCTGAACTCGAATCGCACAGAGATCGGATGTGATTTGCACTGCAGTGCGGTGCGAATCACATCCGTTCTCATAAACCGCTGCAATGTGAACCCAGCCTTAGTGACACTGGCGACGGGGGGTGATCACGGGGTTAAACCTTTATTGGGGGGGGTTAGGGGGGTACCTTAGAACTAAAGGGGGCTAACCCTAACTGCCCTAACAGTTATTAGTCACAAATGACACCCGCCGGGTGATCAGGGGGTTAAACCTTTATTAGGTAATAAATGGCGGGTGCCCTGAAACTATAAAAAAATAACTAACCAACCAGCGTCACCTGTAACAGTTATATGGTGATCACTGGTGAAAGGGTTAACTAGGGGGCAATCAGGGGGCTTTATGCGGTAGTATATGGGGGTCCCTGGCGCTATAAAAAGCTGCAGCGAACCTAAATACCTACCTGCCTAACTAGCGTCACCTGTGACACTAATACGGCGATCAGAAAAATGATCGCTTATTAGGCTGGGTTCACACTGGAGCGATGCGGAAACGCCGCAAATCCGCGGCGGGGTCCCGCATCGCATGCCTCCCGGCGGCAGTTCACACTGCCCTATGCGAACTGCTGGGAGTGTCAGTGAAATGTTACTGACACCCCCAGATCAGTTCACATATCGCAGTGCGATCTGCAAACTCGGATCGCATGGTGTGAACACCCATGCGATCCGATTCTGCTGCGGGCCAAAAAAAGGGTCCCGTGCGAATTTGCGGCGGGAGCGGCGGGTGTGGCGGGTGCGGCGGGTGCGGCGAATGGCTGAACTCGAATCGCACAGAGATCGGATGTGATTTGCACTGCAGTGCGGTGCGAATCACATTCGTTCTCATAAACCGCTGCAATGTGAACCCAGCCTTAGTGACACTGGCGACGGGGGGTGATCACGGGGTTAAACCTTTATTGGGGGGGTTAGGGGGGTACATTAGAACTAAAGGGGGCTAACTCTAACTGCCCTAACAGTTATTACAGTCACAAATGACACCAATGCAAAAAAAATAAAAATAAAATGACATTGGTGTCACTGTGACTGGGGGGCAGGGGTAATTGGGGGGGTGATCGGGGGGTAAAGGGGGGGTGTGAGTGTGCCTGGCATGTTCTACTGTGTGTGTAGAGTGTTGGTGCAACTCACCGATCCGCTCTCCTCCGTGTCGGAACGAAAAATACCGACACGGAGGAGAGAATACATCACTTCCTCTCCTGTGTTTACATTACAGGAGAGGAAGTGATGTCACCGGGGATTTCTATTCGTCGGGAGCGATCGCGAGGGGGTGGCCATGAATGAATGGCCGCCCCCTCGTCCCGGATCGCTCCCGGACGAAAACCGACCGCCGCAGGCACCGGGCGGGGGCCCGATCGGGCCCCCGACCCGCGGGAGGCAAGGGACGTACATGTAAGTCCTTATGCCTGCCCGTGCCATTCTACCGACGTACATCGGCGTGCGGCGGTCGGCAACTGGTTAAAGACGATTCAGTCATTATTAGGTTTGTTAGCATTTGCTTCTAGAGTGATACCTATGGGAAGAATATTCTCACAACACCTTTATAGAGCTATTTCAGGAGTTACTGCTCCTAGACATTTTAATAGGGTCACTGCCAACATTCATGCTGATTTGTTGATATGTCACAACTTTTTATATTCTTTTAATGGCAAACCCCTTTTTGTGTCACATCTGCTCTTAATCTTTTTACAGATGCTTCCGCAGCTTGCGGATATGGGGCCTTTTGGCAGGGTCACTGGTCAGTGAATAGATGACTTTTTTGGGAAAAAAGTTTAAAAATAAGAGAATTGTATTGCATTCAGATAATAAAGGGGTTGTTTTTGTGATTAACTGTTTGGTTTCCAAATCACTTCCGGTTATTTCTATTCTTCGTTATTTAGTATTTCTATGTTTAGAATTGAATATATGGATAAAGGCTAAATATGTTCTTGGCATTAATAATCTCATTGCAGACTCGTTGTCTTGTCAACAGATGGGCAGATTTCAGGAATTAGTTGCAGATGCAGACCAAATCGGACTGTTGTATCTTCTGCATTTATGGAAATTGATATGATTCTTGTGAAGATTGCTATTCAAAATCCATTGACTCCCTCCACGTGGGCATGTTATGAAGCTGCATGGAATCTGTGGTGTTTTTTTTTGCGGTACCGCAAAGTGTCAAATTACTGTGTTACAGAAGATTTAGTATTGTCATTTTTTATTTTTTTAATGGCTAATAAATACTCTTATTTTCATATTGTGAAGACATTAGCAAGAGTGCCTTTTTTTTAGGAATATACAAGGTTAATCTTCCTGCTTTAGTTTTTTTTCAGTAAAACAAGCTTTAAAGGGCTATCATAAAAAAACACAGCTTACTTGATAAGATGTTGGCAATTACTGGAGATATATTATATAAGCTATGCTCTGCTACCAAGGTTGTATGTTTTACGCCATTTGAATCACTGTTTAAACTGTGTTTTTGCTTATGTTTCTATGGCCCTTTTAGGATCTCTGAGCTGCTTCCTCCTAATTGAACTGCTGATTTTCTTCTTTCTTCTGTGGTTCTGCTTTCAGGGGTTCTTCGCATGATGTTATGCAAGAGTAAAACTGATCAATTTGGTCATGGCTGTTGGGTTACCATCCACAAGCACGTAGATATGTCTATATGTGCAGTATCTCTGACTCAGAATTATTTAGCATTGCAGCAACCTTCTGATAAGAAATTCCTTATTCATGCGAATAGTGATCCTTTGGCAATTTAGCAATTTAATGCTGTTTTGAACAGATGCCTTCGTAGTTTAAAGCTTGACCACCTTCCAATTTCCTCACACTCTTTCCATATTGGTGCTGCTATCGCTGCTGCAAATTTTGTTTTTTCAGAATCTGTTATTAATATTGGTAGGTGGAAGTCTAAATGCTACCATTCTTATGTTCATCCTAATGTTTTTATTTGAATTTCAGATTCTCCATTCATTACGTGGCTCATTGGACATTCTTACGTATATTGGGTTCATAGAAGAGATGAATTTCACTGTTATGGTCCAAATTTAGATTTACATACATCTCGCTTTGCCATATATTGGTATGGGCATCGCAACTTAAAATCGACTGAGTTATATAGTGTTATCTTTACAATGGCCTGTCCCTAACGTTATTATCTTCCATTTGGCTGGAAATTACTTTGGTCTCCGCAAGACTTTAGACATAATCTCCTGTATTAAAGTTGATTTGATGTACATTCATAACGTACTTCCTAATTGTGTCTTAGTCTTCTTGGAGATTATTCCTCGTTTAAGTTGGCTTTCACCGAATGGAGGCATTTTGAAAAAATTTGTTAGCCCCTGTACACACGGTCGGAGATTCTGCCAACCAAATCCGTCGGATTTTGTCCGTCGGGTTTAGTTCGACGGATTGTGTCCGAAACTGTTGCATACACACGGTCGGACTAAGTTGTCGAAAAGTCCGATCTTTCAGAACGTGATGACGTAATTTCGTTACGATGGGACTACATTCAGGCTAGTAGCCAATAGCTTTGATGTAGGAATTTGATTTGAGCATGCGTGGCACTTGGTCCGATCAAAATTCGCTACACATGATCGGAGTATGTCCGATCAAACCAGTTGGTCGGGAAATATTTCCAACATGTTGGAAAATTGGGTCCGACGGAGATTCGGACGGAATCAGTCCGATGCATACCACACACAGTCGGATTATCTGACGACACGGTCTGATAAGATGCATTCCGACGGATTCTCCGACCGTGTGTACAAGGCTTAAGAATGTTAATAGAGCTGTTGCTAAGCTTATGCCTGTTTTGAATGGAATATCTTACAGACATGTGGATTTGGAGGGTGGTATTCTAGGTTTTTACTGTCCTGATGGAATACACTTGTCTTATGTTGCACTAGACATCCTGAATAAGATATTACAGTCATGTGTGGAATTGGCCGTGGGTTGGTTGGGGTGCCGTGCTTATTGTACATAAGCTCGACATATGGGACTTTAAGTTATTGTTTTATTAGCTTGAGCTTTAATAGCTAAGCTAAAATGTGTTGTTGTTGATCATATGCTGTTTATATATATATGTAGCACTAACCCCCGAAAGAGCTGCTGGTTAACTTTGGGCTTACCGTTACCTTCCGTTCTCCTTGTTGCACGTCTAGGGGATGTCCCGTGGTAAATGGCCCAGTAACTTGAGACTGACAATAGATCCACTTGAATGGATTTTATTTGCAAAACTCAGACAATTGAACAGTCTTTCAACTTTGGATCAGAGGGTTGGAAAGGAAGTTCAGGTACTCTTAGTGTCAAAGTCAAAAAAACATTGAAGAACTTGCTTACTTTGACTGCATCCAGAGAAAAGCCATTCGCAGCTGGATGATCACTCAGGTTGGACAGTCCCTCTCTCACAAGGCCTAGCAGCCAACTTGGTGCTTACTCAGAAACAAGTCTCTGCCACAGACATCGTTGTAGAAACGTACAAGATAATATCTCTGCCACAGACGTTGTTGTAGAACCCGTAGGAAAACTAACATTTAGAACACTTGTAGGATACCTGGATCTTTCAGCCTGCTTGGCGATATCCACAAGACTGAATTCTCTCGGTTACTTAAGCCATTCCAGGCTCTTGCTAAGAAAACCAACCTATACTGAAGAGTCCTCCCCTGGAATGCTTGAAGTACACTGGGTCCCTCCCAAACCAGCACCCAACCACCTCAGAATCCTCCTTTAGTTTCCCTGCCTCAGGCTAGCCATCCCAGAGACATTAAAGTCAGGTCGATCCACACCCCATGCCATAGCCTTCCTGGGGGCTGGTCAGGAGGACCAGGACCATGTAGTCAGCACATCATACTGTACCCCGAACCAGACCATAGTTCCATGCCTGCCAGAAGAGACAGTGCCCCCTGTGGCCAGGCTGAACATCTCACAGTCCAGTCAGACTGATGCCGAGGCCCAATTTAGATAATTGTAACCAAACCAAACTGCAGTTTAGGCAACTTTAACTTTAGAAAAACCGCATAGCGTGTGCTCTTCAGGAGCCGCCTCTACATATATATATATATATATATATATATATATATATATATATATACATATAATAAAGTTTTATCGAAAAGTTCTGCCTATCATACCTTAAAAGTCGGGGGTGTGGCAAGAAATGTCTACGCTGACCACATATGTGATGTTGGTAGACAAAGTATAGGTTAAACCAGTTTATGCCAGTTGTTGTTACTTACCTATGATTGGCTTATAAGGTCTGCAATGGTCCTGGCATGAGCAGGGATCTATAAAAAGAAAAAAATGCATCATTAACAGTGCAGTTGGTGGAGATCAGAAGAAGGAAGCACATCCCTCCTCCCTCCCATGTCGTGGCTCACATTATGAGGTTTTTGTCCTTTTCTTTAGAAAAGGGACTTTACGTTATTGTTTTATTAGCTTGAGCTTTAATAGCAAAGCTAAAATGTTTTGTTGTTGATATATTAATATCAGTATTTGATCATATACTGTTTATATATATATATATATATATATATAATAAAAATAATAAAAGGCTGCAGCCAGTTAAATCCACACAAATATGAGTCCAGTGTTGTATATTATACTTATAAATCAAAGTTTTATCAAAAAGTTCTGCCTAGCATACCAATAGTTTTTTCTCCAATTAACTGACTTATTCCCCCCCGCAGTAATCTTAGATTCTAATTCTGTGAGTGCAATGATTTTTAGTGGGAGCTATTTTAAATTTTTTAAAGCAGTTGCTCTGCCCACTATTACATCTGTTCAGATTTTTCATCCATTATCCTAAGTTCAACCCACAGCTACCACATAGTATAGGTATATACTACTTTACTATAAGGTTTTATTTTATTTTTCTATTTTAATTGTCTAGATTTAGGCAGCTAGCCAAAAAATAATGAGACAAATAACAAAATGTCACATTATGCTAAAGCTGACAATCCATGGTCAGTTGCAAAAAACTGAATACATAAGAATTTAATATGGAAAAAAAGAAAGTGTCAACTAAATGTATATTAAAGGATATAAGTAGCTTGTACTTTATGATTCACCCTAACCAATCTGGTTTGCCATACATTTACATTACTTTAGCCATTTTATGTTGGCAGAATCTGTGGCAGTCACTCTCAGCAAATTAGAAAGGGTACTCTCATTCTGAAAATTGTTATTTTTTTAACGTTCAGTGCATTCTACCGATGCCAGCTTTCTGTCAGTCTAGCAAGTCTCTAAACAATGAGTAATTCTTCTTGACTACAATCCAAAATGTGTATGCTAACAGAAAAGAAACCAAAAGGAAATGTTCTGCTTTTTTTGTTAAGTGAGAAAAAAATGACTGATCATTTTTTAAATGTGAATTAAGTAACCAACAAACTTCTTCATTAACGTTTTTAAATCTACAAAAATTATCAAAGAATAATTTAAGAGTACCATGTTTTTTAATGTAAGCAACAAATATAAATGACAAGTTCACTACTAATATTAACATTCTGTAATAAGCTCACCACGCCTTCAATGTTTTCTTGTTTCTGCTAGGTTTCCACTATTGCGACTCCAAAGTCGCTTGATTTACAGTGCGAGTTTGTAATGCGATTTTTGATAAGATTCCATGCGACTTTACAAATGATTTCATGCAACTTTGATGTTATGCAATTTGGTCATAGTGACATAATTCCTTTTTCTGCTCAGTCATTTCCCCTTCCTCTTTCACTGGCAGGTGTTGTATAGTGCTTAGCCAACATGTTGGCTATGCAATATGTTGGGTCAGCAGTCTTTATGGCGGCTGTAGCAGCATTAATAGATGAAGAAGAAGAGGCTAACTGGAGGAGGAGCAGACATCCCATCATCGCCCAAAGGGAAGAGAAAGGCCAGTTTTGGGTCCTTTTTAACGACCTCCATGCTCATGAGGACAAATTCTTCAACTGCATACAGATGTCAATTAGAAGGTGAGAACATTTGTCTATGTCAACTTGCAAATGCTACAAGATATTTTTTTGAAAACGTGTATATGCATGGTCACCATGACTGTATTTCTAGTTTTTAGCATAGAATAGCTAGAAGTGTTCAAATAAACTGATCCAATAAAAAAAAAAAATGGAAATAGAGTACAAAATGGTCCATTTTTACATGGTCAACATAGCTAATAGCCACATATTTTTTCTTTACAGTTTTGATGAATTGTTGACTTTGCTCTCTAACCATCTAGAGCAGGGATATGCAATTAGCGGACCTCCAGCTGTTGCTAAACTGCAAGTCCCATCATGCCTCTGCCTCTGGATGTCATGCTTGTGGCTCTTAGCCCCCGTACACACGGTCGGACATTACGGCAACCAAATCCGTCGTATTAATTCTGACGGATTTAGTCCGGAAGAGGTCCGGAAGTGATGTTGCATACACACGGTCGGACTCAGTTGTCGTAATTTCCGGTTGCCAAGAACGCGGTGACGTAAGCCGCGTACGGCGGCACTAGAAAAAGGAAGTTCAGCACCACGTCCGGCACCCTTTGGGCTCCTTCTGCTGATCTTGTGTCTATCGCGTGTTAGTAGAAGTTTAGTGAGAGGCGATTCGCGCTTTTCAGATTTGTGCTTCAGTTCGGTACTGCTCTTCAGTTTCTGCTTGCCTTTTCGTATCTGATTATCAGTGCGTGTAGTCAGTAAGCATTTGTTTCTCATTGTGGACTATATCTTGGTATAGTACACTTTGATTTGCATTGCTTATTGTCTGCTTGCTTCTGCTTTTCAGGTCGTTCTTTCAGGCATTGCTGTTTATCAGTGCTTTCTGTTGTCCGTTCTGACCAGCCGACCGTTTTCAAACCATGTTTCGTGTACGTACTCGTCGTAGAGTTTGTCCTGTGCAGGGTCTTCGTGCTGGGGTTCTTACTTTGACACAAGCCCGGTCCATGAACATGGACAGGAGGCGTTTGTGGACCAAGAATTGGATGCGCCAGCGTGACAAGTTCTCGCACATGTCTTTGCTCTGTGAGATCCGGGAGAATAATCCTGATGATTTCAGGAATTATCTCCGGATGACAGACCCCGTTTTTCACCGTCTGCTGGCTTTGCTGTCCCCTTAGATCACCAGGCAGGATACCTGCATGCGGCAAGCCATCACTCCGGAGAAGAGGCTCATCGCCACGTTGCACTACTTGGCGACTGGGAGAAGCCTTCAGGACCTCAAGTTCTCTGCAGGCATCTCCCCCCAGGCCCTGGGGATCATTATTCCAGAGACCTGTTCTGCCATCATTCAGGTCCTGCAGAAGGACTATATGAAGGTGAGTTTTCTCCTTAAACATCACATTCTATGTATTTAATGTTGGCTTATGTATTGCATTTCTTTCCTCCTTCCCTAATTACCATGATTGCAATATGCTCTAATTCATATGCTCTGCCTCTTTGTTCTCATGCATATTTGCCTCATTAACTTCTCCACCATGCTCTTCTTGGCCCATAAAACTATAGTCTAGTCACTTACCAATGTCTTTTGTCAGCTCCATAGTATTGCTTTCCCCTAAACACCCCCTAAAATGTCTACAAATGTTATGTGTGTGCTTCAATTCATGCAGAGTGACATTTTATTTTTTTTGGTTATGCCAAACTCCTTAGGAACCCCCTCCCCCCAACTGCTAGGTCAGCTGATAGCAATCCTCTATCTGCTGACTTTACCAAACCCAATACACACTCTACCTACCTTTTTGATGGTCACATTTATGGACGAATTCACCAAAGCATGTAGTGCAAGGGCCTGCCTCAATACTTTCAAATGCTCTAATGTTTTCTTTCCTATTATCTTGATATGTAATAGCAGAATGTCAAAATGTGCTTCAATTTTTTTTTAATTTTTGGTATTATGACACTTCTTACCTGTCCGGTGGGCTGCCAATAGAGTAAATAAGGAGGGGCTTCCCAAAGTATCACACATTATTTAAGCATTCAGCTCTCAATCAAGTGGAGAGGGTTACCTGTCCAAAACACCCCCCCCTCATTTTTTGCAAGGGCCCACCAGATGGGGGGGGGGGGATGGGGGGGGGGTGATGACTCTGATAAGGGGACCTTATACTTTAGGCTTTAAATACTAATTTCCCAAAATGTTATACTGATCTTGGCCAAAAATGTTGGTGTCTAATCTGCTTGCAATGTTGATTAGCAAAATTACTATTTTTTTGTCTTGTTTCACTCCACAGTTTCCTTCAACGCCACAGGAATGGCAAACTGTGGCCTCCCACTTTGCCAGTCATTGGGACTTTCCCAATTGTGGAGGTGCAATTGATGGGAAACACGTCCGCATCGCCCCAACCCCCAACTCAGGGTCGTACTATTATAATTAAAAGGGGGTTTAATAGTATCATGATGTTGGCGGTGGTGTCAGCGACCTATGACTTCCTGTATGTGGACGTGGGGCAAAATGGCCAGATGTCATATGGTGTTCTCACGGATGGAATTCTACTGGTGTCTCCACAGTGGCAGTCTGGGCTTGCCACCCCCAGAGGAGAATCAGGAAGGACTCCCGTTCGTCTTCTTTGCGGATGAGGCGTTTGCCCTGGCAAACCATCTGATGCAGCCTTTCCCGATGAGGACCCTCACCCCGGATCAGAGTATCTTTAATTTCCGGCTGGCCAGAGCCAGAAGAGTGGTGGAGAACACTTTTGGAATACTGGCCAGCCGGTTCCGCCTTTTTTTAACGCCTATCCACATGGCGGAATATAAAATCAATCACATTGTGCTTGCCTGCTGTGTTCTGTACAATTTCTTAAAAATATATTCAGCTAACTATGTGGTCTCAGTTGGCCCAGATGCAGACTTGCCTGAAAATGATAACCTCACGGCCCTTGAAGCTGCTCGTCCTGGCTTGCCCCCCCCCCCCCCCAAGCACCCGTGAGGTCTGAACCCAATACATGGAGCACTTTGTGGGTAGGGGGGCCATTGATATGCCAGACAATGTCTGAGAGGCATTTTTTAATACATTTTTCTTTGAAACTACAATAATCTTTGTTTTCATTTACTTCTTGGCTTGGTTTTAGGTGTCTCCTACGTACATTTTTGATTTTTGTTGTTGTGCCTTTTTCTACAACAGTGCAAACCCAAGTTCTTAGCGAGATGAGGTGACAGTCTCTTCTTCAGATAATCTTATTATGTTGTGGGTCTGCTACACACACAACTTGTTTTTGTTAACTCATGTATGTAGTGCATTACTGACAAAAATATGTGGGGTCAGGAAAATGGCATGATTGTGAAAATTAACACATCACTGTGGGTGTTATTTACTAAAGGCACATCCACTATGCACTACAAGTGCACTGCAAAAGTACATCTGAAACTGCACTTGGAGTGCAAAGTGGAGTTGCCTTTAGTAAATAACACCCATTGTCACGGAAAACAACAATTTTACAGAAGGATCAAGCGTGTTCTTCAAAAAAGTAAGTAGTAATACTGCTTTTGCGCATTGAAAAAGGAAGCCACACATTTGTGATAATTTAACTTTTTAATCAAAGCACATTCACATGTGGGCTTAGAAAAGGGTTTTACAACAAATCAACATATTGGGTGTATCAAAAACATTTTTTAAGGTAATTATTTTGTAACTTGGTGTTTTTGTGTAAACAGGCATGTATCAAAACGTAACATACAGAACACAGGAACTTACAAAGTTCAACTTTGAAAAGTGAAGACAATATCAGACATGAGTATGTACAAACTGGGCTGATATGGCCTTCATCACATGGGGTGTCACCCCTGGAAAAGCCAAATTTGGAAGATGCACACAGTGTGTCAACATGTGCTATCTCCCATCATGGGGGATCAATGTACATGTTTTGGGGCTGCAACCCCTTCATCTGAGCCACTTTCCACAAAACACGTACATTGATCCCCCATGATGGGAGATAGGGCATGTTGACACACTGTGTGCATCTTTCAAATTTGTCTTTTTGTAAAATACAAAAGTTTTTGATTCAAAACACAAAAATAAAACCCTAGCTAGTTTGGGGTGTTTCAGACTCTCCCCAAAACATCAATGATGTTTTTCTTTTTATTTTGAACATCATTGATGTTTTTCTGTATATTTTCTAAATCCCAATTGCACCCCATTATCTCCCCAATCAGAATCTTGGCACTTTCACTGGTAAAATGTGATTCTTCTTCCACATCACCTACAAAAAAAAGCAAAAAAAACACACCATGTATTATAAATATGCCGGCATACATTGATTAGCTTACCGGAAGCTGTGGTCTCCGACACTCACCTGTTGTAGTGACAATTTGTCCAACTTCAACGATCTCTCCTTCCTCCTGCTCCTCTGCATCTGGTGTTGGAATTTTGCCTTCTTTGGGAGGTGTGGGGTCCCTGGTGTCCTCAGACTTCCTGAGTCTTCTCTCCCCTATGAGAATGTAAAAAAGGAATACTTAGCACACAGAGGGTAGAAATAGAAATAGTTCAAAAAGTTCAAAGGTGCTTACCTGCAGAACGATGTTTCTTACGAACGATTGAACCCATGAACTTGAAAGTGGCCATTTTAAACTGTACAACATGAAATCAAAGCACATGGAACACTATGCAAGCAAGAATAATCATATGAACACACAACAACTACTTACTTTTTTGAAGAACACGCTTGATCCTTCTGTACTGATCGTGCTCCCTCAGTTTCAGCTCTGACCAGCGTTTTCTCAGTTGATCCTTGGATCATCATACCCCAAAATTCTTCTGAAGACTCTTCACAACTTTAGTCATGATCTCGGCCTTTCTAATATTTGGGTTTGGGTAAGGTCCATACTTCCCATCATAGTCAGTCCTCTTCAATATGTCCACCATCTCCAACATCTCTACAAAAGACATATTTGAGGCCTTAAATCTTCTCTTCCAGGATCGGGACATTTCAGGCTCCAGGCTTTCCTCGCCCTCCTCCTCGTTAGTGGAACTCTGATTGCGCACCTGCGTTCTCTCCGCCATGTGCTCTCCCCACTGCGCTGAAAGAGAAGGGGCAGGGAATAGTCTAGAAAGAACGTCAGGGGCGGGTGGAGTTTCACGCATGCGCACTGTCTATAAAACGCAACACGTGTGGCTTATGTACGATCTGTCAACAGAGTGAGGAGCTGACGCAACGATCGTGCAAGCGAAGGTAAAATTTTTTACTTGGTACATCACTAGACTAGATGGTTTATCATGTCATTATTAGTATTTTAGGGTTTGTCTTGTGTTGTGTCTTGCAGACAAGATGGATCCCTTCCAAAACGCCAATTTTAGGGGGCTATTCATTCAACTGTTCAGGGAGATGCCCTGCCTGTGGCAGATCAACAACCCATTTTATCATGACCGAAGAAAGAGGAAGGCAGCGATGGAGAAACTTCTTGCTTTGGTGCGGATCATGGTCCCCACGGCAGACATGACCTATGTGAGGTTGAAAATTGGTGCCATGAAGAGTACATATCTCAGGGAGAGAAAGAAGCACCTGGAGTCCCTGTGTAAGGGCTTACCTAGATTGGAGTCCATGTCGCAGAGATGTATGCTCACCCTTGCAAATAGACACAGCCCACGGTAACAAACAGATAAGCTACCTGGGCTGTGAATCTGTGCACGGGGGCTTGACAGAAATTTGCCAAAGGATTGTCCAGGTAAAGCCGTAGTCAGGGATTCCAGAAGACAGAATAAACGATATACAAGCCAGGGTCGGTAGCCGGGGTCAGTCTTGGAACACTGTAACCAGGAACACAGGAACCTTTGGCAACAAGAGACAATGAACTGACCAAGCCCTCAGAGTGAGGCAGTGTTTTATATCCTAGCCGATTAGGGTACCAGCCACAGCTGATCCAAGAGTGACAGGTATAAACAGAATTGTCCACAGTACTAAATGCAAAACTAGGCATGGCTGGAAATCAGGCAGAATTGAACTGAGGTGTGGCTCAGAGGCAGAGAAACAGGAGCAAGAACAAACAGCCACAAATTCAACACCACCTAGAGCCACCTGGGGTGCGACTACGCCTGGCCATCCAAAAGACACGATAGGGACCGTGACAGTTCCCTCCCCTTAGGAATGCCCTCAGAGCATGGAACGTCCTATTTTCTTTGGGCTTTCTTAGTTTTAGAAGTTCCAGTTGGGGAGACTTTTGTCGCTCGGAAGGCTCTTTCGAAAGTCTTCAGGTCCTGCTTACGGACTATGGTGCCATTTGAGGCATACATACAGTCAGGAGGTAGTGGGGTCACCGGCACAGGAACTTCAAGCGGGGTCACCGGCACAGGAACTTCAAGCGGGGTCACCGGCACAGGAACTTCAAGCGGGGTCACCGGCACAGGAACTGCAACTGGGGACACCGGCACAGGAACTGCAACTGGGGACACCGGCACCGACACTTCGAGCTGGATAGCAGGCAGAGATTCAGGGACAGCAGGAAGGATCCTAGAAGTACCCACTTGGAGAACCTTTGGCCGAGGTGGGCGAATTGGACAGAGAGAGATAAGATGCCCTCTCCCCCCACAGTAAAAACAAAGACCACAGTCTCTCCTCCGCTCTCTTTCACCTTGAGATAGCTTGGGCCGGATGGCCCCGATCTCCATGGGTTCCACGTCTCCCAGGGAAGGTGTGCGTGTGACCTTAGGAGCGTCTAGGCTTTGTGGGGTAAGGACTTCAGCTTCGTGGCTTGGAACATACTGTGATGGCATGGAGTCGTATCTGTACCGGGTACTCCTGTCCCTGGATGCCCGCAGGCCACGTGAGCAAAGAGCAGACTTGGGAACTCTGGTTTTCTTAGAAACAGGAATGTAAGAGTCCAGAGCAAACATGAATGCGTCCCAGCTATCCAAGACTGGACTCCTTTCCTGTAAAAGCTGATGAGCCCATGTTTTGCATTGTCCAGTGAGCAGGTTGATGGAAGCACGAATCTTAATAAAGTCGGTGGCATAGGTCCTAGGCTTAAGGGCAAACAACAGCTCACAATCCATCTTAAAACAAAAGAAGGATGCACGATTACCATCAAACTTCTCAGGCATCAAAACAAACGGTTCTGGACATGCAGGTTCCAGGGTTGGGTGTACTGTGCCTCTAAACAAGCGGACTTCTTGCTGCAGCTCAGCAATGGTCTGGCCCAAGCTGGAGACTTGTAGAGCAAGGGAGGTGAGCATCCTGTACATCTCTGCGGACTCCATGGGGGTCAGTTCATTATGTAAGGGCTTACCTAGATTGGAGTCCATGTCGCAGAGATGTATGCTCACCCTTGCAAATAGACACAGCCCACGGTAACAAACAGATAAGCTACCTGGGCTGTGAATCTGTGCACGGGGGCTTGACAGAAATTTGCCAAAGGATTGTCCAGGTAAAGCCGTAGTCAGGGATTCCAGAAGACAGAATAAACGATATACAAGCCAGGGTCGGTAGCCGGGGTCAGTCTTGGAACACTGTAACCAGGAACACAGGTACCTTTGGCAACAAGAGACAATGAACTGACCAAGCCCTCAGAGTGAGGCAGTGTTTTATATCCTAGCCGATTAGGGTACCAGCCACAGCTGATCCAAGAGTGACAGGTATAAACAGAATTGTCCACAGTACTAAATGCAAAACTAGGCATGGCTGGAAAGCAGGCAGAATTGAACTGAGGTGTGGCTCAGAGGCAGAGAAACAGGAGCAAGAACAAACAGCCACAAGTTCAACACCACCTAGAGCCACCTGGGGTGCGACTACGCCTGGCCATCCAAAAGAGACGATAGGGACCGTGACACCCTGAAATCAGGAGATCCAGATGCCATTTATTACCCCAGGATGGTTTACTTCAAAAGGCTGCATTTTCTGGTAGACCAGGGGGTACCCAGGCCACCACTCGACCGTCTTCCTTCAAGGCTTCCTTCACCTCCAGCTGAGGCTTCCAATGTGCAACCTAGGCCTTCCAGGCAGCAACATGTGGAGGGGCCCAGCTTGAGACAGGTATTGCATTGTTGAACATATTTCTTGTCGTACATTTAATCATGTTAACTAGATGTTATTATTGATCAGTAAGTTGTGAAAATGAAAAATGCTGGGCTCAGAATGATAGTCTGTTCTATTTGGTAACATTCAATTTGCAACAGTCATGAGCACCAAATTGTGTGATTGATGAGCAAAAAACTAAAACTATGTCCCATTTTCATACACAGGAAGACCTCAGCCAGGGGGGGGGGCTGTGGCAAGTGGCAGCCAGGAGGTCGACCATCGCCCTCCTCCTCCTGCCACAACTACAGGAGCCCAGCCACAGCCTGGAAGGATGCCTGGCGGGAAGTGCCTAAGGAAGATGAGAGAGTGATGGCCTGGGTTCAGTCCGGTCTGACAGAAGATGCAGCCTCTGGACATAGATGGCATCTGCTCTTCATGATCTCTAGGACTTCTGGACCAGACTTCTCTCCCTCAGATATGTACTCCTCAGGCCACCAATTTTTCTTTTTTGAATTAGTTCATGTCTGCCCTGGGGGCCAAAGGCTTCGCCAAATTGGAAGTTTCTCCAGTGCTGCCTCCTTCTTTTTAGTTGTTTGACACCTAAATAAAGTTTTTTTTTGTTTGAAGAAATACTTGCATATGTGTTTTACTTCAAAAAGGACAGTTTATTTGAGAGTAGGCAGGTACATTTCAAAAATACAAAGTGAAATGAATAACAAGGGGCACCAACACCAAACAACCTCCTGTAGATTAAAAAAGAAAAACAAACTACAAAATAATAATAATGGTGTTGTGGTAAGTTGAAACCCAAAACACACCCCAAAAAATGCAAAGATGAGCAAACTGACAAAAAAGGAGATGTTGATGAAAAAAACCAACCACAAAATTCCCCAAAAAAAGAAAATTGTGTAGATGTGACGATTTAAAATATTGTAGTGCTGAAATGAGTAAAAAAGACTCAGGAAATACGTTCGGGAGAAGTGTGTGTGACTATGTGCATCAAAAGAAGTTCATTCTTGCAGCATTGTAAAGAACAAGAGAATACACTTCATGAAAGAATTTTTAACATTGCAGCGTGACGAATGTGCTATATCGATTACGAGCAGTAGTTTTACCTGAGCGAGCGCTTCCATGTCAGAATTTGATTGTGAGCATGCGTGGCACCTTGTCCGTCGGAGTAGGCTACACATGATCGGAGTATGTCCGATCGGAGCATTTTGTCTGAAAATTTTACCGGCAAGTTGGAAAAGTTGGTCCGTCGGATATTCCGACGGAAACAGTCCGATGGGGACCACACACAGTCGGAATATCCGACAAAACGGTCCGATAGGAAACATTCCGTCGGAATCTCCGACCGTGTGTACAAGGGCTAAGAGTCTTGCTATGCCTCATGGGAATTGTAGTTCTGCAACAGCTGGAGGTCCACTAATTGCATATCCCTGATCTAGAACAACGAAACACCAGTTTCCAAAGGAGTATAGCGGCATTTGAAAGACTCATTATAACATAATGAGGTAACTTTTCATACCTACTTTTTCTTCTTCTTACCTCGTCTGTGGCATTTGGAGATCCATATCATTATTTGACCCTTTTTACATGAAGTGAAAAGATTTATTCTAGCATGTAATTGTGGGTGTGATTGTGTTTACTCTATTAATTGTCTCTGTACATCACCAGTGTCATTCTCCTGCTCCTCTTCTTCCTTCACTTCCTCAGGCACCACCTTCCAAGCTAATTTTTATTTTGAATATTATATAATATGCATCATTCTAATAAACTGTATTTACTCTGCCATTTTAGGTACCTGGCAGCTGGAAATTCCTTTGCAAGTTTGCCTTTTGAGTTCTTGGTTGGCAAATCTACTGCCAGCAATATTGTACATGATACCTGCAGAAACATCTGGAATGTTCTTAGGGATTTGGTCACAAAGACGCCCACTACCAAAGATTGGTGCAAAATGGGGATGAGCTGAAATCTCCAGAACAGGCAAAAAATTTGTTTGAACACGCAACCACCGTTAAAGTCTATGAGACACAAACATGAAAAATCAAAAGTGTTCATTTTAAAGGCTTATATGAAAGATTGTGGGGGAAAGCACTGTGCTAATATAAAGTAAATTGAAACAAAAATAATAAGCAGCTAACACTCAAGCATACAAAGCCCAACAGATAAATAATTAATTAGTGTAGCGCTAAGTGTAAAGTGAAAAATACATGAAAGTATGGTTGAACATACAATAAGACTAAAATCAAACAATATGGTGCACAAAAACCAATTAGTGCAAAACCAAACAACAAAAAATGTGTTTCAAAATTATGGAACTCAATCCAATGAGTCCTACAACTGTGAAAGTCCACAAAAGTGAATGATCCTGTGAAATATTGCCAAAACATGGATTCAATCTGATTGTAGTACTGGAAACTTGAAACCGGTTGTCTGAAGACACATCTACACCGATCAAAAGATGAAAAGATGGGTACTCTTACCAGTGAAGTTGGACACACATGTCATATGACAGTGGGTCATATGGGCTTGGAATCACAGTCTGGTGCTGTGTGTGGAAGGTGATTTTAGATGGATCCTGATGGGGGGTGCTCACCTCTTTGTCTTGGGACTCCAAGGAAGCTGGCACTTGGAACATAAACGTATCCAGAACTGGCTCTTTCTTTTTCCTCCAAAGCTCAAGATGGAAAAGAGGAATTTTTGTTTGTTTATATAATATAAACAAGATGAAATATTCCTTTAAATATTGTGCCTGGGGGGTGTCCTTAGTATGCCTGTAAAGTAGCACATTTTTCCAGTGTTTAGAACGATACCACAGTAAAATGACATTTATAAAGGAAAAATTGTAATTTAAAACTACTCGCAGCTGTAATGTATTATCAGGGCCCGACAATATAGATGAAAATCAATGAAAAAAATGGCATGGGTCCCCCCCATCCATAACCAGGCCCTTTGGGTCTGGTATGGATATTAAGGGAAGCCCCACACCCAATTTGTTTAAAAAAATGGCGTGGGGTATATACTAAATGGCCTGCCCTATATATTTTTGATATTCTGCTGTGAAAAAGTATATCAAAAATTGTAATTACAATTAGATAAGGCTGTTAACATAAGACTGACACATTATGGCCCTAACCCTACAGCAGAGATCAAAGACCGAGTTATATAGTGGCTGTGGAGGCAAATTGGCTACAGCAAAGAGGTGCTGTTTCAGCAGGAGTCACAGCAGCACCAACTGAAAGGAGAAAGGTACATTTTGCTGCTTTAAAAATTTGAAAATAAACAGAAGGGAAGATTGATGAGTACCTTGCCACTTTTGAACGGCAATGTGCCCTACACCAGGTGCCCACAGAGGAATGGGTTACCATTTTGTCTTAGAAATTGTTCGGCCGGGCCAGTGAAGCGTTCAGGACCATCCCAGACAAGGAAAATATGAACTATGGGCTGGTAAAAGAAGCACTTTTGGACAGGTATGCTGTCACACCGGAGGTCTAAAGTCATGCCATTCAGGATGATAAATGCCCCGGCTACCTTCCAATGTATGGTGGATAGGCTCCTCTATGGCTTTCAGGATTTTGCATGTGAATACCTGGATGACATTGCGATCTACAGTGGATCTTGGAAGGAGCACCTGGCTCACATAGGGGTGGTTCTGGACAAGATTCGGGCTGCAGGCCTGACCTTGAAACCAGACAAGTGCCATCTAGGTATGGCAGAGGTACAGTACCTGGGACACTGAGTAGGGTGTGGGAACCAGAGACCAGAGCCAGCCAAGGTAGAGGTAGTAGCTAACTGGCCCACACCCCTTACTAAGACCCAGGTATTAGCCTTCTTAGGGACTGCAGGGTACTAACAAAGTTTTGTCCCTTATTATAGTGCTATCGCCAAGCCCCTAACTGACCTGACGAAAAATTATTTACCTAGACAGGTCCTGTGGTCTCCAGCGTTTGAAGCCGCATTTCTAGCCCTCAAGCAAGCACTTGTAAATGCCCCTGTCTTGGTTGCCCCAGTAACTAACAAACATTTCCTTGTCCACACAGACACTTCCATGCTTGGACTGGGGGCTTTGCTGAGCCAAATCAGAGAGGATGGAGGAGAACACCCTGTCGCATACCTGAGCAGAAAGCTATTACCCCGGGAAGTGAGCTATGCGGTAGTGGAGAAGGAGTGCTTGGCCCTGGTCTGGGCCCTTAAAAAGTTGAACCCTTATTTATACGGACAGAAATTTTCATTAGTCACGACCACAATCCATTGGTCTGGTTTGACTGGGTCTCAAGAGACAATGGCAGGTTGCTGCGGTGGAGCTTAGCCCTGCAACCTTACAATTTCACCATCAGCTACCGACAAGGTAAGCAAAATGGCAATGCTGATAGGTTGTCCCGGCAAACAGACATCACTCCAGCCTCCTAGTTCCAGACATCCCCAAGTTGACCTGAGAAGGATCAAGCTAGGTCTGCTGGAGTGTCCCACAAGGAGGGAGCCATGTGACGGGAGTCACTGTTGGGCGCAGGGTGACCAAGAAAAGAATGAACCCTGAGAATATGATCGGATTAGTTCAAATAGGACAGTAATTCTCATTAACAATATTTCTCAAGAATATATGTAAAGACTGTTCTTGGGTTGTTTGATTCTGAACTCAACATGTTAGTTGAGAGAGCTGATCACATTGCCCTCTAGAACTGAGTAGGAGCCAGACAGTATATGCCTACTATAGTTTTTTGCCTACTAGGCTGAGGAGGAGAGGAGATCACTGTTTGTATTGTTAATTGTAAGTATCTCCTGCCATTGTGTGAAGGTGTCCTGTGTTATACTTATGATAATGTTGATTGTGTCTTCTGAGCTAAAAGACGCCAAGTCTGTCCTAAAGGTCATGTCTCTGAGTCACCTAGTCTGGGTAAATGATTTAGTAAATTAGCTCATGTTAATTAGGTTTCTGGGTACAGGTGTATTGTTAGAGTAATATGTGCAGGAGGTAGGAACCTCCTTTTTAACTGTATATAAAGACTTGTACTTTTGGTTCTAATAAAGCATCTGATTGCTGTTTGACCCTCCATACAGAGCCTCGTCTCGTACTTAAGGGGGGGAAGAACTATTTGTATGGGTTTCTAGTTCAGCTGATTGGAGTGTTTGGTAGCTGCCTTTGTGTTCGCAATTGGAATGTCCTAAACGGCTTTAACCCCTTTCATACTCGGGGTGTCATTACACCCTATTAAACAGGGACAGAAAATTTGGGCCTTGGGTGGTGGTGGGGCAAAACACTGTAACCCCTCACAGATACTCTTTTTTTTTTTGGGGTTTTCAAAAGCTTTATTGATAAAGAAAAAATAGCAGTTTACATAGATTGCTATTCAACAGTTGTCATACAAGGGGTAACGGAGAACAGTTACTTATTATATAAGTATTACAATCACATTATTTAACATTAACTGTGAAGAGTAGTGCATAAGAATCAGAGCTTTCTCCAGGGCTCCTGGTGGGGGGCTCTGGAGTGAGTGAGAGTACAGGGGGGGGGGGGGGGGGTAAGGGTGATAAAGCTTGAAGCGTATTTTTCATTATAAAGGAAAAGGGATAAAGAATAAGGTGCCTGCCTGAGGCTATACTCTGTTGCAGATGGCTCAGAGCTAAGGCTCTTCCAGGTCCCTCACAGACACTTTTGTTGGGCTCAGGAACAATCCTTGCTGGGAAATATTATATCACAAAATGTAATTACATGCCCCTGTTAAACAAGGGCGTAAAAATTGGGCCTTGGGTGGCGGTGGTGGTGGCACAGCACTGTAACCTCTCACTACTCTTGTTGGGCTCATGAAAGGGCTTGGATGTGAAATATTATATCAAAAATTTTAATTACATGCCCCTGTTAAACAGGGGCAGAAATATTGGGACTCAGGTGGTGGTGGTGCCCTAAACCAAAAATATTGTTGGAAGCTAGCATCATCAAGATCAGGTGCACTTTTTGATCCCTTACAGACCCTCCAGCAGTACTGAATGTGCGTTCAGAAAGCATGCTGGATACAGGACAGGCCAGTAGCTCAATTGCATATTGAGCAAGTTCTGGCCAGTGGTCCATCCTAAAGACCCAGTAACCCAGTGGATGTTCTGTTGGAAAGGTCTCCAAGTCTGCTCATGCCCCTAGATATTCCTGCACCATGTAATGTAGATAATGTGGAGATGGTTGCTTCAACTGATCAGACCTTGGTGCTGAGGACTGAAATATTGTTTAAAGACATCGGTCAGCCGACCACATTCTCCACCACTCTTCCTCTGACTGAATGAAGCCTCAGCAACACCAGGAAATTGTAACCTCCCAGGGTTTGGAAATGCATTGCACAAACCTTTCTTCAAGGTCTCCTGTAGATGTTTCATCCTCTGCTCCCATCTGCAACCTTATCCTTGTAACGTGGATCAAAAAGGGTTACCAGCCAGTAATGATCCCTCTTCTCGATACTACAAATCCTACAGTCTTTTCGCATTCTTTGCAGAATCAGGGTGGCCATGCAGCATAAGTTTGCAGAGGCAATCAATTCTGAGTCCTATGGGTCACTAAGGATCACATGATCCGTAATTGAAAACCATCCCTTCAAGACTGCTGCTGCATGTTATCCTCTACATTTATGCTGACACAATCCTCCTCCACCTCCTCTTCTTCCTGTGTGTTTGGAGGGCCCGCAGGAATTTAATCTAGATAAAGGGGGCCTTGAGAGGTAAGGAAGTCCTCATCTTCCTTCCGCTGTTCTGCCTAAAGTGCTCTGTCCATGATTCCACAAAGTGTTTGCTCCAACAGTAAGACTAGAGGGACAGTGTCACTGATGCATGCATTGTCACTGCTCACCATTCTTGTGGCCTCCTAAAATGGTGACAGGACAGTTCATGCATCCTTGCTCAGTAGCCACTGGCATGGCTAAAAGAAGCCAAGCTCTCCTGACCCTGTCCTGGTGCCATACTTGCACAGGTACTCATGGATGGCCCTCTGCTGTGTGTGCAGCTGCTGCAGCATTGCCAACGTTGAGTTCCACCTAGTGGGCATGTCACAAATGAGGCGGTTGGTGGGCAGCTTGCATTCCCTTTGAACATCAGCCAGCCGAGCACTTGCATTGTATGACCAGCGGAAATGACCACAGACTTTTCTGGCCTGCCTCAGGAGACCCTGTAGGCCTGGGAACCTGCTCAAGAACCATTGCGCCAACAAATTCAGGATGTGTGCCAAACATGGGTAAAGTGTCCCTGTTTGAGGGTGGAGAGAAGGTTGGTGCCATTGTCGCATACAACCATTCCTGGCTGAAGCTGGCATGGCATCAACCACCTCCGAGCCTGCCCCTGCAGAGCTGACAGAATCTCTGTCCCAGTGGGGCTCCTGTCCCCGAGGCAGACCAACTTATGCACCGCATGGCATCTTTTAGCCTGAATGCTTGCCTTATACCTTGAATGCTTACGAGCACCGCTGAAGACAAATCTGCAGAAGCACCGCTGAGGACAAATCTGCAGAAGAGGCCATAGAGGAAGAAGAAGAGGAGGAGATGGAGGAGAGAGCTGTGGCAGAATCACCACTAGCATTTTGGAGGCATGGTGGCGGAACAAGCTCCAACAACACTGAACCCTGTCCTGCATCCTTCCAAGCAGCCAGCAGAGTTACTCAGTGCGCCATGAAGGAAAGGTAACGCCCCTGCCCGCTGGATCATGAGTCAGCAGTAATATGAACCTCAGTGCTGACTGCCCTGTCTTACGAGGCAAAAAAATTGGCTTCCACACGCCGGTAGAGAGCCAGAATGGCCTTCCATGAAAATAAATGGCGTTTTGGAACCCACCACCGAGGCACAGCACATTCCACAAATTCATGAATGGGGGGCAGAGTCTACCAGCAGTTGCAGTGCTAGCAATTTGGCCAAGCTAGCATTTAGACACTGAGCATATGGATGACTGGAACTGAATTTCTTTTTACAGTTCAGCAACTTAGGTAGGGAAATGTGCCTGCTAAAATACAATGGTGATGTACTGCTACCAGATTGGCTGCAAGGACTTGGGAAACCTATTGCTATACCTTCATTTCTCTCAGTGCAGGTTTTTGAGAGGAATGCAAGTATAGTAGGGTTGGACATCCCAGATGAGGAGCAAGGATAAATCCGCCTTTTTCTTTGATGTGGGTCTTTCAAGCGGTGTTGCCAATGGACTGCATGGCAGGTTGTCACTTGTCTGGTCAAGCATGAGGTGCCCGAGTGGCTGCTGATCTGCCAACACTTGATTCACTTCAGACATAGGTTGCAAACGGCAACAGTGCAATCTGCTGACCATGTGTCGAAAAAGACCCACACCAAGGTAAAAGTCAGCAGGGAGTCAGCAGGGAGTCAGCGCCGATATGCACCTGTGGATCTCAGAAGCATGATGCAATAGGGTGGCTGCCCTTAAGCTGCCCCCTAGAGGACATCCTGCCTTGTTGGAGTTGTGTCTCTTCCTCTCTTCTCTCAGGCACCCAAGTACAGTCATTGACCTCATCATCCCCTCCTTCTTCATCACTGGCGCAAACTTTGCAGTATGCTCCAGCATGGGGAACATGGCTGCCAGTTTCTTGTCCTTCTTGGGCACCCCCTCTCTCTAGGCTCATGTTTCTCCCTTCCTCACACTGGGAACCAACATTGGAGCCTTCAAATCTCTGCTCTTCCTCCAGCAGCATGTACCCGACACTGTGGTGAAATAATTCTGGGGACATCTCCGTCCATGATGGTGGGATTATGGAAGGAGTAACTGTGGACAAGGAGGCGTGGAATAGGCCACTTTTGCAGCCACGTTGGAAGGCAAACTACTCTGAGCTTGGGTCATAGAGGATGAGAAGGATGAGTCCACCAACTCTTTTGCATGTTCTGGCTCAATAACACGTCTAGCTGCAGAAAAAAAGGATAATCGTTCACCACGGCCACTGCAGAGGATGCTCCATGTTTACGACCAGCACTGTTGACTGTAGACACAGAGGCTGCTTGCCCTCAATTAGTGGCCTGTGAGCGTCTACCTCTCCTTGGTGGCCTTCTGGACATGATGTATTTTTTGTTTTACAACACCACACTACACTGTATTAGATACTGTGTAAACCGCCTGAAGTGTATTAGAAACTGTACACACTCATTAGATACTGTGTACACTGCCTGCACTGTATTAGCAATTGTACAACAGTTGCACTGTACTGTATACTGTGTATACCACCAGAAGTGTAGTAGAAACTGTACAAACTGTATTAGAAAGGTGTGCACCGCCTGCACTGTATTAGAAACTGTACAACGGCTGCACTGTATTGTATACTGTGTACACCACCAGAAGTGTAGTAGAAACTGTACAAACTGTATTATAAACTGTGTACACCGCCTGCACTGTATTAGAAACTGTACAACGGCTGCACTGTATTGTATACTGTGTACACCACCAGAAGTGTAGTAGAAACTGTACACACTGTATTAGATACTGTGTACACCACCTGCACTTTATTAGAAACTGTACTACAGCTGCACTGTATTGTGTACTGTGTACACCACCAGAGGAGTAATAGAAACTGTACACACTGTATTAGATTTTGTGTATGCCGCCTGCACTCTATTAGAAACTATACTATGCCTGCACTGTATTGTGTACTGAGTACACCATCAGAGGTGTAGTAGAAACTGTAGACACTGTATTAGATATTGTGTACACTGCCTGCACTGTATTAGAATCTGTACTACAGCTGCACTGTATTGTGTACTGTGTACACCACCAGATGTGTAGTAGAAACTGTACACACTGTATTAGATACTGTGTACAACACCAGAAAAGTAGTAGAAACTGTACTACGGCTGCACTGTATTGTGTACTGTGTACACTATCAGAAGTCTAAGATACAAAAAGATTACAGCTCCAAAGTAATGACCTCTCCCAAAACAGCTGTCTCCACAATCCCACAGGGTTGCCGGCTCTGTTTGCAACAGGAATCAAAGTGAAAAAATATAGCTGGATAGCCGCACTCCAAAGTATTCAACTTTATTACAAAAATATGATTAAATTCATAGCATCCAGGCTAATGTACAGACTAACTGCACAGCCGCTGACATGTTTCCCACCAAACACAGTGCTTAGTCATAGCTTTCCAGCTATATTTTTTCACCAAAAATGTAAGAGTAGTAGAAACTGTACACACTGTATTAGATACTGTGTACACCACCAGAAAAGTAGTAGAAACTTTACTACGGCTGAACTGTACACCACCAGATGTGCACAGTCCCCAGAATGCACTGTAGATATAGGCTAGATATAGCTATAGGCTCCACTGGATGTAGAGTATATATATATATATATAGTCGAAGCCCAATACGCATATGAACAAATAGACTTACCATAAGACTTACAACATGAAATGGACCTGAAGTGTTCCCTGGTCTGATGGTCGGTATACCAAAATAAGGGGGCATACCCTAGATTAGAAATTAATATTTTGTGAAGAGAAATTAATTTGAGAAATGCCCTGAAAAGGGGATGGGAGGGTTGGTACCGTGCACAGGAAACCGATAAAGACCACAGGTGAGTGGGCTGGTTAAATATCCCCCGGCTCCTCCCATAAATTCAGGCCACCATACTCGCCTTCCTACTTATGGTTGAAGACCTATGGCTGATACGGATATGAACAAATAGACTTACCATAAGACTTACAACATGAAATGGACCTGAAGTGTGCCCTGGTCTGATGGTCGGTATACTAAAATAAGGGTGCAAAAACATTCAGGTAGGGGTGTAGTTTAATTTGTTTTAGCTTTATTTATTGAGCAAGTTTGGTGAATGTTTGTGCCATTTCCACCTGAGGATTTGGGATGTACTGGGCAAAGTAGGCAGAGTTCCAACTGCTTAGTCTCTTAATGGCGTGATCTGAGACCCATGCCGAGATGCCGCCAAGGCTGCTCCAATACTAAAAAGTGACCGGAGTACCGGCTGAGGTCGAGGTGTAGGCTACGTGGAAGAACCTCCATGTGTTTGATGAACTGGCGGGCACTCAAGGGTTTGCCCAGAAAAGGTAATAGGGGACTAGCGTTTGCGTGTTCCAGTAGGAGTGACAGTAGGCGGTCGAGTATGGTTACTGGACACCAGATGTAGTTTGTTTTATAGAGATGTATGTCTATCCTGGAGCCTTATTGCTAGGTTTTAGACACTGCAAGGTGGAGGATGAAACAGTGTTGGTAGCAAGCCAAGTGATGACTACCCAGAACTTGACTTGCGGGATTGCTGCAAGTGAACTCGGTAGGCCACCAGAATCCATAGTAGGGTAAGTAAATGTCTGCTTGTATGAGCAGGCTGGGGAGAAGGCCAAATGGTGAACTAGTAAAGATAGTAGACATGTCCCGGAAGATGGCAGCCTGGAATGAAGGTACAGTGGACATTAAATTGGTGCTGCCAAGATAATTGCACCAGCCTGCGCAGGAAGGACATAACTGAGAGCGATCCGGACCTGGCTTCACCAACAAGATTTGCCCGGTTGTCGGTGGCGTAAGCCATGGCCTGTCCTGTTCAGATATGACCCAAGAGTTGAGCGGCTGCCATGACCGGGTATAGCTTGAAGAGGGAGGAAGTCCTATTAAACCCAGGGTTTAGAAGTATCTCTGGAGGCCATGGTCCTGTAAACCAATGGTGGCCAAAAATTGCAGCAAAGCCTGTGGAGGCTGTGGCACTAATAGTGAATTTGCTAGGCCATAGAAAACTGTAGAGGGTCAGGTAGATGGCCACTTGGATGACTAGACTGGGGAACGTGCAAGGATTTTTACATGTCCCTAAAGATGGCAGTTGTGATGGGCAAGCGTTTGCCGATGGCTATGGGCTGATGCTTCTGGAAGCCGTGTGGAAGGGACCTTACTGTATGAGCCATAGACACAGATGGCTGTCTGGGGTCCTGTAAGGACAGGAAATGCTGGATGCTGGCTAGGTCTAGCCTGATAGTGTTACGAGAAGAAGCCAGCTGCGTGTGTCCATACGATACCTTGTGTGGGATGGAACATGAACTCAACTGACCTAAGGGAGAAATGATACAGAAAACAATGAGTGGCTCATGTGAAGATGCCACTGGAGACAATTGCCCAATAAAGTGCCATTGAAAATTACGTGTGGCTGATTGTGTGCCACTGGGAATGTGTTTGCAACAATTGCAAGAAGTCATGCCTTGCAATCATTGCAAGAGTTGTGCTTACATGTGTGCTTGCAACGATTGCAAGGGAGTTTATGTCACTGGAGATGTATTTGCAGTGACTGTGAGAAGTTCGTCTTACTGCATATGCTTGCAAGAACTGCAAGGGTTATGCTTGAATGTGTGTTTGCAATGATTGCAAGAAGTTATTCTTGGATGCGTGCTTGCAACGTTAGCAAGAAGTTATGCTTGGATGCGTATTTGCAACGATTGCAAGAAGTTATGCATAAATACACGCCTGAAATATCTGTGTAGTTCCCTGCTCCTAATGAGCAGACACTGTTGTTTTTTTCAAATTTAATTATCTGAAGCTGTAGTTTGGCTCAGAATAATTTCTCTAAAAGTTATGGTTTCTGTGCCAATCCAGTTGGGTGGCACTGATTCCCACCTGACCGTAGGTGTCGCTGTCACCATCAGTGAGTGTGGAACTGCAGCAGGCTGGATGCAATGAATATCGCCTCTTGCTCAGAAATGGTTCAGTGGGTGTGGTTTCCCTGCAATGCAGTGCCATATTTCTGGGTTAATTTTCCGGGGTCCGTGATCCCAACCCCAGGGCCCTCCTGGCCTGGGGTATGTGTTGCATGGTCTTGCGCTTCGGGGCCTGCTGACCCCAGGCTTCGCAGCTGAGAGTGTAGGCGCAGGAATGTATTGGGGCCTACTGATCCAGGGGTGGTCCTCTGCTGTCTCGCCCACGGGGAGAAGCCAAGGAAACCTGAAGGATCCAGGGGAGGACTTTTCCAGTGGAGGACCGAGTGCAAGGCTGGTGTCTCTGGAGGAGCCGGGAAACTCAGTTTGAGGACACATCCTGAATCAATATCCTTACAGTATCGCCTGCTGAAAGAATCTGGTACTGTATGGTAGTGCTTCCTAAAAACTCTCAACAATCTCTACGTTCGGTTAACAAGTCTGTGGCAGAGACTTTGTTGCGCATCTACTCTCAAGAACCACTAAGTTTAATTAACAAGTCTGTGGCAGAGACTTTGTTGGCATATCATCTGCTGTTAGGTCAAGTGAGTGGGGCCTATCCAGTAACTGTTGGATCCAGTCTGTGGAGCTGTTTGTCCTCTAGATCTGACTGATACCTCTAACCCGCAATTGCTAGGTGCCTGAACTCCCCTTATCCTCCAAGGCCGCGTACACACGGGCGGACTGTTCGTCCAACTTTGTCCGCTGAACAGTGTTTCAGCGGACAGTCCGCTCGTGTGTGGGCTTCAGCGGACAGTTTCAGCGGACAGTCTGACGAACAAAGTTTTTCGGAATTTCCGTAAGACTGTCCGCTGAAACTTGGTGTGAGCGGACAGTCCGCTCGTGTGTAGGCTTGTTCAGCAAACTAAGTCTCGCGCATGCTCAGAAAGAATTTACACGGCGAAGGTTGCATTGCAGTGTATCGGACGCCGAATTTCTCGTCCCGTCGTACGTGCCGTTCACGTCATCGCGCAAATTTTCAGCGGACTGTTCGTTCGTCGTGTGTGGTCAAGTCCGTTCATGCTAATTTTGAATGGACTGTTTGTCAAACTGTTTGACTAACCTAGTTGGGCGGACAGTCTGCCCGTGTGTACGCGGCCTAAGCCTCTATTGAAGGACTGTGTCTTATGTCTTTCTTTGGTATTACTCCTAAATAAATCTTCAAAAAGGACCACGTGTCTAATATATCTTAATTTGGGTTACTTTCCACAGGACCTCCCTAGGAGGAAGAGGTGAGCAGAAGAGGTAACGGTAAGCCTGAATAAAACCAGCAGCTCCTTTGGGGATTAGTGCTATATTTGCAAGAAGTTATGCTAAGATGCGTGTTTGTAATGATTGTAAGAGTTGTGCTTAATGTGTGCTTGCAACGATTACAAGAGAGTTTATGTCGCTGGAGATATGTTTGTAGTAACTGTGAGAATTCTGCATTACTGCATGTGCTCGCAAAGACTGCAAGAATTGTGCTTGTATGTGTGTTTGCAACGTTTGCAAGGAGTTGTGATTGGATGTGTGTTTGCAACGATTGCAAGAAGCTATGCTTGAATGCACGCTTGCAATGTTTGCAAGAAGTTTTATGCTTGGATGCATGCTTGCAACGATTGCAAGAAGCTATGCTTGGATGCGTGCTTATAACAATTGCAAGAAGTTTGTACTTAGATATGTCCCTGCAATGATTGCAGGGAATTATGCTTGGATGCATGTTTGCAACGATTGCAAGAAGTTGTGATTGGATGCATGCTTGCAATGTTTGCAAGTAGTTTTATGCTTGAATGCGTGCTTGCAATGATTGCAAGAAGTTTGTGCTTGGATATATACTTACTTGCAATGATTGTTTGAAGTTATGCAAGAAGTTGTGGATGTGTATGAAATGAATCTGATATGAATCAGTTGTAAGTATGAAATTAATCCTATACGAATCGGTTGTATGAAATTAATCTGATGCAAACCGGTTGTAGAGTGTATGAAATGAATCCAATATGAATCGGTTGTAAGTATGAAATTAATCCTATATGAATCAGTTGTATGAAATGAATCTGATGTGAACCAGTTGTAGAGTGTATGAAATTAATCCCATATGAATTGGTTGTACGTATGAAATGAATCCTATACGAATTGGTTGTATGAAATTAATCTGATGCGAACCGGTTGTAGAGTGTATGAAATTAGTCCAATATAAATCGGACTGTAGAGAGTATGAAATGGATCTGATATGAATCGTTGTGCTGCCAACTCAACTCGATTCGAATCGGGCTGTACCATGTTTGAAATTGAAACAGATAAAATATTTTGTAAATTGTATGCAATGAATCCTGATATGAATCGGTTGTAAAGTGTATGAAATGAAACCAACATGAATTGAATTGTGCAACTATAAGGGGAAGTAGCAGTGAGGCAAAGGTTTTAACGAATAAAATCCAGATTGTGACTGAACTTCGAAGGAAGAGGGGTGTGTTTTTTTTTTATATACCTGTAAGGCTGAAATGATGGGTGCGTCGTTGGTTTGAGTCGTTGATTTGAGTGGATTTGACTCAGGCGACGAGTGTGTGAAATTAAATGAATGCAATATTTTGCTGTGATATAGGTACGAATTGGTATGCCACGACTGTGACACCCAAAGAGTCGGACTGTGGAGCACAGAATGAAATGAGGCCAAGACAACTGGGGCATGCTGGGACGAATTGGTGCATCTCAGATGCTACTGGATTAGAATCGGGGCGCGATACATGACAGTGAAATGAGTGAAATTATGAAATTAATGAAATTATTTGTCATGGCAGAGGCAGATGCCATGACTGCGGCTGACAATGAACCGGACTCTGGAGCATGTACTGAAATGTGGCTGAAAGTACCTGGGGCACGCCGGAATGAATTGGTGCATCACAGTTGCGACTGGATTCGAATCGGAACGTGATATGTGATAGTGAAATGATTTCTCATGACAGAGGCATGAATCGGTGGGCCGAAAACTGTGACTACCAACGACCGGACTGAAATGAGGCCAAATAACAACTGGGGCACACCGGGACAAATCGGATGTGACTAGATTTGAATCGGAGTGCGGTAGGTGACAGTGAAATTAGTGAAATGATTGAAATGACTGAAATGTCATGACAGAGGCACGAATCTGTCTGCTGTAATTGCAACTTATAATGAATCGGATTATGGAGCATGGAATGAAACATGAGACAAGAACAACTGAGCAACTGAGACACGGCTGGACAAACAGGTGCGAAGTGGACGCAACTGGATTAGAATCAGAGTGAGGTACGTAAAAATCAATGAAATGTTTTAGAAATGATAGAGGCGCAAATCCGTGGCTGAGTGCTGCGGCTACGTGCAGGGTTTTTTAACGAATGACTCATAAGTTTCCATATCGTTTGAGTGACACACAGTATCTAGCAAATGGTGATACATGAAATGAAGAAATATCAACGAAAGCCTACCTGCGACAGCCGAGACAGACACCTAAAATATATATATATATATTTGTAATCGGAGTCTTCAAGTGGGAAATGCAATATTACTTAAGAAACAAGGCCTGAGGTGTGCCATGGCCTGTGTGGTCAGTATGCCTGAAAAGAGGGCATACCCTGAATGTAAGAATAAGAAAAAATACTATGAGTATGAGTGAATAACCTGGTGGAAACGGGTGGGTGGGCACCTAGAAAACCCCAGCCCTGGCCCTGACAAAGGAGGAGGGTTATATAGCCTCAGACTCCTCCCACAAATACAGGCTGGCCTACGGCCAGCCTTCCCACTTGTAATCGGAGTCTTCAAGTGGGAAATGCAATATTACTTAAGAAACAAGGCCTGAGGTGTGCCATGGCCTGTGTGGTCAGTATGCCTGAAAAGAGGGCAAAAAGACACAAGTTTAGGTGGGAGAGGGAAGGTAAAGATCCCATCCATAAAATGACGTATGCCCAAACGCCAACCGTAAGTAACCGGTAAGTATCCGCTGTGAGAGTAGAACCCACCGACTCCTGACCTGGAGATGAGAAGGAACCTCCTTAGAGCCTGCAAGCTACGCAAACCCAATTGAACGTCCCGTTAAGGATAGGATGAGCCTGATGCCCAAGGTAACCCGGACATGCGAATGAACTGCTATGAATGAGAGGATACGTGGGGACAAGAGAGCAAGGGCTGACCCGAAGAACCCCTACAACAGACACCAGAAGAAGCACCGTGAAACACCCCTTCCCATACCTGGTAAGAGGAAGTGAGAGGGTGAGTACCAAAAATACCAGTGATAGGAGAGGAAACCTGGCTGCCCAAAGGATGTGATGGAGTAGGTGCCATGGCAATGAGCATCATCAACATGGCGACACCAAGACAGACTGGTCCCACTGGATGCGAACAGGTCATGCTACTGCCCGAGACCTACCAACCGAGACCGAATCCTGAACCGAAGAAGGAGAAACAGACTCCAACCCAGGGGAATAAGTCCCATAGTATGATCCAGCCATGCCCGAAGTGACTAAAGCACCCCCCTCCCCACCTGGAACAAACCGGGGAGGAGCAAAGATGACTGGACCGACGTCCCTGAGCAGTACTCCAGGCAACCTCCTAGACAAGAGATCGGAGCTGAGAGTGGAATTCAGAATGGTGACGACGTCACCCAACCTACCACCTAAGGACCGTGGCTTGGACACACCCTGAGAGTATGAATCCCAGGGCGGTAACCAGGGCCTCTATGCAACAGGATGTCAACTAAGAAAATTGACGTCTGCTTCCAACCCGAGGGTGCGCCCAGTGGCAAAATGACATCTGTAAGTGAGTGCAGGCATGGTTGATATTGGTATGGATGCCAAGACGGCCCAACCTGAAAACGCAACTAGAAGGAAAGACAGACAACCAGACATGAGAAAAACAACGCCCCTCTGCCTACCTAAGAATGAGAACATGGCAGAAAAGTCAAGACCACAGAGCATGAATGAACCTAATGCTGCCTCCCCCCGTGTGTGAGTTGTGAATAGTGAGTTAACCCGAGTAACCTGCAGCGCAGAGACAGGTAATTAACAGAAACTCAGGCCTAGAGTACCCACAGACCGGGGTGGGTAGACGTACAGGTGTGGTGAATGAACATGCATCGTATGACGTATGGTATACAGGCGAGAAGATTGTGGTCAACAATCATTAATAACGAAACCTCAGCCCGTATGGATCTGTAGACGTGACAGATCCCGATGTGCGAGCCCTAGCTAACTGACCCCGGTACAAACATGAACACAGATACGATGAGACATGACAATGAATGCAGACAAACCTAACCAGACTATGTCATGAGTGAACGCCCTTCTGCGAACTCTGAAGCCAAACACAGAGGTTGAAACACCATGACAGAAATACTGACAGAAAAATGTCACGACAATGCCATGACAGAAATGCTAAAAGTTAACCTGGGTAGAACGATGACTGAAATCCCGGGGCAGAACGCTATGACAGACATGCTGGCAGAACGCTATGACAGAACTCCAGGGGCAGAACACTGACAGATAACCTGGGGCGGAACGCTATGACAGACATGCCGGGCAGAATGATATGACAGGAACCCAGGGGCAAACCACTATGACCGCCATGCTGGACAGAGCACTATGACGGAAATACTGGACCGAACACTATGACGGAAATACTGGACCGAACGCTATGACGGAAATGCTGGACTAAATGCTGTGACCGAACCTGGACAGAACGCTATGACAGGAAAGCTAGAAAGAATGCTATGACCGAGAATGCTGGACCAATCGCTATGACAGAATTGCTGGGCCGAACGTTATGACAGAAAATGCTGGGCCGAACGTATGACAGAAAATGCTGGGCCGAACATATGACAGAAAATGCTGGGCCGAACGTAATGACAGAAAATGCTGGGCCGAACGTAAAGACAGAAAATGCTGGGCCGAACGTAATGACAGAAAATGCTGAGCCGAACGTAATGACAGAAAATGCTGAACAGAACGCTGTGACAGAAAACTGGACTAATGCTATAACCAAAACCTGGACAGAACGCTATGACAGGAAAGCTAGATCGAATGCTGTGACAGAAATGCTGGACCGAACGCTGTGACAGAAATGCTGGACCGAACGCTGTGACAGAAATGCTGGACCGAACGCTGTGACAGAAATGCTGGACCGAACGATGTGACAGAAATGCTGGACCGAACGATGTGACAGAAATGCTGGACAGAACGCTATGACAGAAAATGCTGGGCAGAACGCTATGACAGAAAATGCTGAACAGAACGCTGTGACAGAAAACTGGACTAATGCTATAACCAAAACCTGGACAGAACGCTATGACAGGAAAGCTAGATCGAATGCTGTGACAGAAATGCTGGACCGAACGCTGTGACAGAAATGCTGGACCGAACGATGTGACAGAAATGCTGGACAGAACGCTATGACAGAAAATGCTGGGCAGAACGCTATGACAGAAAATGCTGAACAGAACGCTGTGACAGAAAAACTGGACTGAATGCTGACCGAAACCTGGACAGAACGCTGTGAAAGAAATGCTGGACAGAACGCTATGACAGGAAAGCTAGATAGAACGCTATGACAGGAATGCTGGGCCGAACGCTATGACAGAAAATGCTGAACAGAACGCTGTGACAGAAAAACTGGACTGAATGCTGATCGAAACCTGGACAGAACGCTGTGACAGAAATGCTGGACAGAACGCTATGACAGGAAAGCTAGATGGAACGCTATGACAGAAATGCTGGGCCGAACGCTATGACAGAAATGCTGAACAGAACGCTGTGACAAAAAACTGGACTGAATGCTATGACCGAAACCTGGACAGAACGCTGTGACAGAAATGCTGGACAGAACGCTATGACAGGAAAGCTAGATAGAACGCTATGACAGGAATGCTGGGCCGAACGTTGTGACAGAAAATGCTGGGCCGAATGTTATGACAGAAAATGCTGGGCAGAACGCTGTGACAGAAAATGCTGGGCAGAACGCTGTGACAGAAAAATGCTGGGCAGAACGCTGTGACAGAAAAATGCTGGGCAGAACGCTGTGACAGAAAATGCTGGGCAGAACGCTGTGACAGAAAATGCTGGGCAGAACGCTGTGACAGAAAATGCTGGGCAGAAAATGCAGGGCAGAACGCTGTGACAGAAATGCTGGACAGAACGTTGTGACAGAAATGCTGGATAGCCCGTTGTGACAGAAAATCGCAGGCAGGACGCTGTGACAGAAAATCGCAGGCAGAACGCTGTGACAGAAAATCGCAGGCAGAACGCTGTGACAGAAAATCGCAGGCAGAACGCTGTGACAGAAAATCGCAGACAGAACGCTGTGACAGAAAACGCTGGCAGAACGCTATGACAGAAAACGCTGGAAAAAACGCTATGACAGAAAACGCTGGCAAAACACTATAACAGAACGCTATGACAGAAAATTGCTGATGGAAGCTACCACAGACACCCGGGCTGACCCCAATATAACACCGACCAAAGAAACCACCAACAAGTAAAGCAGCAACCTGAGTGGACTGAGATCCTCCATCACTGCAGCAGAGAACAGCGGAGGAAGCAGAGCCAGGGCAGCTTAAGACTGAAGTGACATGCTGGCTGGAATGAATGGACGGGGGGCTCGGCTGCCCGAACATGTCCGGAACTGACCCGTGCACCAAATGCCTCGCAGCACCATGTGGGAAACCGCCCGCCCAACCCCCACCTCCCACCATTACAGCGTGACATGTGTGAACAGCATGACCACCGGGAAGAGCAGGCAGGCGGCGGCGGCGGCGGCGCCCCCCCCCCCCCCCCCGAGGCCAGAAAGAACCTAGAGAAACGGGCGCCGGTCCCCTCGATGGTGCTCTGAAAGTGAGGATGGATGGCACCCCGCGTGAGCATGGAAGGGATGGGGCCGCCCATCCCCCCCCCCCTCCCCGTGGAGCTCGCAGTACATGTACATGGGGAGGAGAGGAACAGGCTGATGGCCAAACATACACTTCCCCCCCCCCCCCCAGGCAGTGGGCGAAGTGTGTGCCAATACATACAGTGTCAATGTACTAGTGAGTGGCCCCATAAAGGTAAAAGTTGCTACCTGCGTGCCCCCCACATCAGCAGCAGCACAAGGAGGGGAGAAAATGGGGCTGCACCTGGCGTGAAATAACCCCCCCCCCCCAAGCGGACGTATTACCGCAATTGGGCTGACCACCACCCCGCGCTGACTCAGGCCAGCACCTGAGCGGGATGGGTGGCATCCGATATGGGCCCCCGTTGATGCCACCCGCCCGCACCTACCGGAACTGCAATCACTGGGAGAGGAACCAATGATAACTCCAGCAGGCAACCATGCTGCTGCTCAGCTAACCGGAAGTGACGACCTAGAAAACCCCAGCCCTGGCCCTGACAGAGGAGGAGGGTTATATAGCCTCAGACTCCTCCCACAAATACAGGCTGGCCTACGGCCAGCCTTCCCACATATTAATACACCTCCTGAAGTGTATTAGAAATATATATACATATATTAGACTGACTGTATATATATATATATATAAAAGGCACCCCGCCTTTGGCCAATTATGGCTCTTTTAGCAGAGCACTGTGATTGGCCAAATCATGCAGGTCGGGTGCTTGCTTTGGCCAATCATCATACATCAATGCACTGTGATCTCGCAGTGCATTATGGGGCATTCCGTGGGGCTCAAATGTTCCGCTAACACTTCATAATGTTCAGTCTTTGGTAAACAGGCGAACACCCGATGTTTGAGTCTAACTTATGTTCGACCCGATCATCGAGCTCATCTCTAATGCTTTGTCCTGGTTCTGTTTGAACCACTCATCCCCCATTTTGAACACCATCGGACTCTTTATCCTAGTCATGGTAGGTATAAACATCTTCTCAGTCACAAACTGAGCTTTCCTGTCTCCTTTTGCAGGTACCCCACCTGTTGCACGCAATATCTGTTTTCTGGCAGATCTGCACATCCTGACAGGTGCTCACTACTGCGCAACGATCTGGATGATTTCATTACTTGATTACTCCGCATCCAAGATCCACTTTTGATATGGGGGATGTTTAGCACAGTAGTAGTAGCATTTTGTGAGTAAGATCATGACAGTCCGAACTTCATTTTAGGGCTTTCCAGACAACTGTTAAGTGGAAACTAAAAGTTAACAAAACACTTGCCCACTCAAGGGTTTCAGTTTCACATAGCAAACACAGGTAACAGAAAATACTGAGCCACGCAGCTCCCTCTTCTGCAGCAACACTGCTTTATTTCACTTGTCCCTCAAACCATCTCAATCACCAGCCCTCCTGGCTCTCTTAACTCTTTACTGGCTCACTCAGCCTTTAGTGACAGCTCCTGCTGTATGGGGTTACTAATGAGCTCTCTAGAGGGGTTTTCCTGACACTGTTAACTCTCACTCCTCTGAGAGTTACAGTATTCCACAGTCTCCTGGACTTGCCTAGTTGTCCTTGGTTTCTCAATTTCCCAGACTTATATAGCCACCTCAACTATCTCAGTCCTGAGGACATAGAATCTCTCCAACATGGAGTGCTGTCTTTTAAGTAGAGCACCTCTGTTTTCAGAATAAATTAAACACTTGTCTTCAAAGGAGAGCATATCTCCCTTCTTTGTAGAGTCCTGAGCTTTACCCAACCCTCGCTTGTAAAGAGCATGCACACCTGCACACTCACACAACCTGCAGGTCTCTATTAGGATCTGGACAGAGGATTGATAGCTTCATCTCAACCAAAACATCTTAAAGCCTTCAAGCTCCAGACTACAAGGATTACAGGATTACAAAATCTGAAGAAAACTAAATACCTAGTTTGCTCCACTCAGAGACACTTCTCTGGAGACCCGCACTCTGCACTAGTGCAAACCTTGTGTATACTTACACAGTAGAAGGACCCAGCATTGTCTTAAGCCAAAATAGCTGTGAGAAAAAACATTCCGTTATTAACTCAAAATCTGTACTGCTAAAAAACACCCCAACAAAACATCAATGGTGACTGAATAAGAAAAGAACAAGTAAGATTGGCAAAATGGAACTCATTGCATATATAAAAATAAGGTTAATGCAGATTTTTATTTAATTACGCATATTCAAATGCATTTTAATATAAAACAAACTTTAAGACCTGAATCTGTGTCATGTACCTGGTGGGTAGAGCCTGGCTTATGCAGAAGAAGGCCTCTCTTACACCTCTGACTCAGTGCCCTTGTTAGAGTATACAGGTGACGCAGGAGTGCAGGAGTCACATGCGTTCCGGTAGATGTGAAAGTTGCTGGGCGGCTGGATGAGTAGTACACCAGATGGCAGCGGATGTTTTGAGGACAAGAACAGGCCGGTATTTGGACATAGTTAGCCAAAGAGCAGGTCCCAGTGGCAGATGGGCAGGTGCAGGCAAGGTGGCAGCTCCAGAGGGACTGGAACATAAGCAAAGTCAGACAAGCCGGGTCATACACAAAATGACCAGATCGCCGGGGTCCATGCAGTGGTAGAGCAGGATTAGTCAGGAGCAATTTCAAGAGCTAATGCATGTACCAGGGAACTGGAAAATCGCAGAACTCTGTAGACGAGACAGCACTGATCCTGGGTTCTGATCCATCTTAGAAAGCACATTTGGCGCCCTTATCTGTTACGGGATGCACCGCGCACATTTGTGTGCGTATGCACATATTAGTTTGCTTTGGTTTGTGCCTTTTCTTTCACAGATTTGGAGAAGATATATTTGTCTGCTGTTATTATTCTGTTTTCTGGCAGAGCCATCCTGACAATCTGTCTTTATGTCAACTTTTGATTTCTACCTCCTGTCATAACTTGCACAGAAGGACTCCAACTGTGAGAGGTAGTACTAAGAACCAATCAGACTCCTCCGCATGCACATACAGTGACTTGAAAAAGTATTCATACCCCTTGAAATTTTCAACATTTTGTCATGTTACAACCAAAAACGTAAATGTATATTATTGCGATTTTGTGTGATAGATCAACACAAAGTGGCACATTATTGTGAAGTGGAAGGAAAATGATAAATGGTTTTCAACAGTTTTACATGTAAATATGAGAAAAGTGTGGGGTACATTTGTATTCAGCCCCTCTGAGTCAATACTTTGTAGAACCACCTTTTGCTGCAATTACAGCTGCAAGTCTTTTTGGGTATGTCTCTACCAGCTTAGCACATCTAAAGAGTGAATTTTTGGCCCATTCTTCTTTGCAAAATGGCTCAAACTCTGCCAGATTGGAAGGAGAGCATCCGCGAAAAGCAATCTTCAAGTCTTGCCACAGATTTGCAATTGGATATAGGTCTGGATTTTGACTGGGCCATTCTAACACATGAATATGCTTTGATCTAATCCATTCCATTGTAGCTCTGGCTGAATGTTTAGGGTTACTGTTCTGCTGGAAGGTGAACCCTCGTCCCAGTCTCAAGTCTTTTTCAGACTCTAACAGATTTTCTTCTAAGATTGCCCTGTATATGGCTCCATCCATCTTCTCATTAACTCTGACCAGCTTCCCTGTCCCTGCTGAAGAAAAGCATCCCCACAAAATGATGCTGATACCATGTTTCACAGTGAGGATGGTGTGTTCAGGGTGATGTGCATTGTTAGTTTTCTGCCACACATAGCTCTTTGCTTTTAGGCAAAAACGTTCAATTTTGGTCTCATCTGACCAGAGCACCTTCTTCCACATGTTTGCTGTATCCACCACATGACTTCTCGTAAACTGCAAATAGGACTCCTTATGGCTTTTTTTTAACAATAGCTTTTTTGTTGCCACTCTTCCATAAAGACCATATTTGTGCACCGTACGATTAATAGTTGTCCTGTGGACAGATTCTCCCACCTGAGCTGTGGATCTCTGCAGCTCCTCCAGAGTTACCACGAGCCTCTTGGCTGCTTCTCTGGTTAATGTTCTCCTTGCCTGGTCTGTCAGTTTAGGTGGGCGGCCATTTCTTGGTAGGTTTGCAGTTGTGCCATGCGTCCATTTTTGGATGATGGATTGAACAGTTCTCCGTGAGATGTTCAAAGCTTGGGATATTTTTTTATAACCTAACTCTGCTTTAAACTTCACCACAACTTTATCCCTGACCTATCTGGTGTGTTCCTTCACCTTCATGATGCTGTTTGTTTACTTGGTTCTCTAACACACCTCTAGGGGCTTCTCAGAACAGTTGTATTTATACTTAGATTAAATTACACACAGGTGGACTCTATTTACTAATTAAGTGACTTCTGAAGTCAATCATTTTAACTAGATTTTAGTTAGGGCTGTCAGAGTAAAGGGGGCTGAATACAAATGCACACCACACTTTTCAGATATTTATTTGTAAAAAAAAATTAAAATCATTTATCATTTTCCTTCCACTTAACAATTATGTGCCACTTTGCATTTTGTCTATCGCATAAAATCCCAGTAAAACACATTTATGTTTTTGGTTGTAACATGTGTGGGGGCATTTTCATGGATTGCTTGATGTCAGAGACAAAGATAACAGAGTGATCCATCTAAGAGCTCTCTGTGCTTTGATTTTAAGGGCAGGTTGTCTAATGTTAATCATTCATATTACACAGTTTAAATTGGTGTAGCTGAATGATAATGATTTAAGGAAATATTCCACATGTAATCCTCTTATTTTCATTGTTGTACCTTTAAGTCATCCCTGTAAACATTTGTTCAAAAGCCATTCTTCCATTGAATAGCCGCAAATTTATCTAATCTCTTCAAAACTGACATACAAATTAAACATGGGTGCATAGACCAACAAACCTTGTCAGTTCATGTCATTGGAGGTGTAACAGTGTGATGTTCTTAAATGACTCGTAATATGTCAAAGTTCTTTTTTATCTACAACCATCAAGCTGTTTGCTCACATTTGTTAACACTTTAGCTTTCCTCTTTGAAAGTGTCACTGTTTGCCATTTAGTATTAAGTAAGAAGACCCGGTGAGTGGCTTTAAGCCTATGGATTCAGGGAGCTATGAAAGCTGATTAACTATTCAGGAAGAATAATCTTGCTGAAAAAAAGGAAAGCTGTATAAAGCATTCTTTTCCTTCCAGTGTAACAATCTTCTAATTATGTTGTCAAGCTCACTGTCGTATCCGCTCCCCTGTGCCATTAAAAACCTTTTCTATGTAAAAAAGAAAGATCTGATTGTGATCCTGTTTGCAGATTTTTAGCCATTTTATTGTTTAAAAAGTATCATTGTATTGAAGCAAAGATTAAATAAATTGATTCACTGTATCACTTGTGAGACTGTGGCATCAATAGCATCTGCCAAACAGGAAATGCTTTTGTATTATGGAAGAACATATTTGAGCCATACTGTTTACTGTGAAATCTACAGATTGTTGACAATATATTAGATTTTTAGTTTTTTCTTGCAATGAAAGAATAGTATAATTCATTAAATTACAAGTAGTTCCTAGCCAATAGCTATTACATTAGTAAAAAAAAAAAAAAGTATGCTCAAAAGCAGTAAAATATAGTAAACATTTAGAAGTATTGTATCAAAATGTATTGTAAATGTGTAAAATATTAAACAAATGCAAACAATGCAGTTGGTGGCAACAAACTATGTTCTTTTTTTTTAATTCAATGTAAAGTAAATGTAAATTAATGCAATAATCATTTGTTACAAAAAAAATACAGATGATTTATTATTGCTTAGGATATAATTAAATTATTTTTTTTAAGTTTTAAACAATACTGGAGGAAATTCTACAGAGAAAAATTGTCCCCTTTCAACTATTTGCCAGTCAATTTTAAATGATTTTTAAGAAAACCTGCCACAAACCTTAACAATTCAAACTATGCAAATGATAATAATGAAACCATTAAATATTAATACTCAAGCAGAACCTAACTTTATTTACCAAGCTTGGAATACATTTACTTTAACCACTTTCAGACCGGACCAATTTGCTGGTCAAAGACCAGACCACTTTTTGCGATTCGGCACTGCGTCGCTTTAACTGACAATTGCGCGGTCGTGCGACGTGGCTCCCAAACAAAATTTACGTCCTTTTTTTCCCACAAATAGAGCTTTCTTTTGGTGGTATTTGATCACCCCTGGGGGTTTTATTTTTTGCGCTATAAACAAAAATAGAGCGACAATTTTGAAAAAAACGCATTATTTTTTACTTTTTGTTATAATAAATATCCCCCAAAAATATATAAAAAAACATTTTTTTTCCCTCAGTTTAGGCCGATACGTATTCTTCTACATATTTTTGGTAAAAAAAATTGCAATAAGCAATTATTGATTGGTTTGCGCAAAAGTTATAGCGTTTACAAAATAGGGATAGTTTTATAGCATTTTTATTAATAATTTTTTTTTTTTTTTTTTACTAGTAATGGCGGCGATCTGCGATTTTTATTGTGACTGCGACATTGTGGGGGACCCCTCGGACATTTTTGACACATTTTTGGGACCATTGTCATTTATACAGTAATCACTGCTATATAAATGCAGTGATTCCTGTGTAAATGACACTGGCAGTGAAAGGGTTAACCAGTGGGTGGCAGTGTAGGGGTTAAGTGTTCCTAGGGGTGTGTTACTAACTGTGGGGGGGTTGGGCTTTCATTTAGTGTACACTGATCTCTGCTCCAATCACATGGAGCAGAGATCAGCGTCACTAGTTGCTAGGCAGAATGGAAAAATGTTGTTTACACAGCATTTCCTCCATTTGGCCGCTCCGTGAGACGATCGCGGGGATGCCCGCGGCGTTCGAGTCCGCGGGTCCCGCGACCGGACTCACGGGGGTCCCGACCAGCGCGGGAGCGCGCCGCCGGCGGCGCGCTCCCGATGGCAGGGCGGCATCGAATATTGGACGTACCTGTACGCCAATATGCCTGCCCGTGCCATTCTGTCGACGTACATCGTCGAGCGCTGGTCGGGAAGTGGTTAAAGGGGAAGTCTTTTTCCTTAGAGATCTTCTATCCTCGGTGATGTCAAAGTTCCATTCTCATCTCCTCCTGCAAAAGAGGTGGGCAATGCTTTCTATTGCACTGAATAGCACTCACGAAACGATATGATGGTGGATTCATACATTAAACAAAGAGCTAATCTCAAATTGAAAAAAGAGAAACATAAAATTCTTAAAGAGGAAGTAAAGGCTAAAAAAACAAAAAAAAAAAAAAAACACACCCTGTAAGGCAAGGGCATAATGATCTAGTATGCATAGCATACTAGCTCATTATGAATAACTTACCTGAGAACGAAGCCCCTGAAGCGGTCCTCCGTCTTCATGTCCGCCGCTCACATGGATCCTGGAGTGACTTCTGGAGTGACGTTATCGCTGCTCCGGCGAATCACAGCGCCGGAGCAGCGATAACGTCACTCCCGCGCATGCACACGGGAGCCGACACTCACGGCATATCGCCACGATCTGCGGCCTGCCCAGTGTGCCTGCGCTGTCTTCGGGTAAACCGTATAGGTTTTGGAGATATTTCTTGGACCTACAGGTAAGCCTTAATCTAGGCTTACCTGTAGGTCAAAGTCGGTTTACAACCACTTTGATGTGACATGATACACCTTATGTTGTAAAAAATGTCCTTATATCTTTCAAGTGATGAAAAAAGAGAGAAGACAAAAATTCAAAAATTGTGGAGAAAATTAATTCTCATGTTAAATATGAAGAAATCCAAAGAAAGCTGATTGGACAGGGATTCTACCACCAAAAGATCATCCAGAGCCTTCTGTGGCACCCCTACACCCTGTGATCAGGGACGCTTACTGGATGGTAGGGACCAGCTATTTCTAGAATGGTCACACAGGCAGGCAGAACAACCTCTGCAGAATATAGTAAACCAGGAAGCCTCTGGGATTCTCTAGGGGTAGAATGGGTCTTCTGGTGTGGTCAAACACACAGTGGGATATCCAAACCAGCAGGAACCAGAAGGTAGATCATACAAAAAGACAGCTCCAATAGTGTTATATTGTATATATAGCATTTATTGAATAAAGCCAAAAGGCTACTTACAATGGATAAAATGCAGTAAAGCCTGCATAAAATCATTTGCCGACAAACACAAATTCTTTCACCTGCACTTCTGGGGTCACGTGGGGTACAATTGGGGATTTACGACAGCTTTGCCTTAGAAGAAATGGGTTGCATGATGCTGACTGTCATTAAACCTGGAACACTGATGACATCTACCAGCAGAAAGAAATTACTGAGGGGCAGCTTGTTTGGTGAGGCCTTTCAATGAGATAGTGACATGATATTAAGGCAGGATAGGTGTCTCTGGAAACTAATTTCCTCAGGGGGGCCTAACCCACCTCCATTATATAAACCCATACTCTAACTTTCTCCATCAGTTCAATGCAATCATGCAAGGAAGGAAAAAAACAGCATTTTTGTTTGCTTCACCATATTCGTTAACCTCAGAGGAAACTTCCTTTGTAAAGTGCAACTTTCCTTGGAAAGTGAACAGTCTATTAGCCTTTAAAAAAATAACCCCACAATATTAGTGTAATATTAGTGTAATATCTTTTTACTTGTTATTTTTCAAGTTTTGTTCTGAAGTAGGAAAGAATGCACTAAGTTGTATGTAAATATTGAACTTTATAATGGTCTACTTTTCTACAGTACATTAACATTACTTCAGAGACAAAAAGGTATAAATGTAAATGTAAATTATATCCCAATTATGGTAATACAAAATTGATTCAAAGATCAGGGGAAACAAGTTAACTAATTGTGTGATGATATAAGCAATTTTACAACTTCAGTTGCATTTTTGTAGCGTTGATAGGAATTGATTTAAAACTTTAACCACTTACGAACCGAGCCTCTTTCTGAGATTTGTTGTTTACACGTTAAAAACTTGTAAACTTGTACTTTCTGTAACACCGTATTTGCACAGTGGTCTTACAAGCGCACTTTTTTTGGAAAACATAACATTTTTTAAATAAAAAAATAAGACAACAGTAAAGTTAGCCCAGTTTTCTTTATATTGTGAAAGATAATGTTATGCTGAGTAAGTGTCACACTTCAAAACTGCGCCCGCTCTTGGAATGGCGACAAACTTTTACCCTTACAAATCTCCATAGGCGACGTTTAAAAAATTCTATAGGTTGCATGTTTTGAGTTACAGAGGCAGTCTCGGACTGGAATTATTGTTCTTGCTCTATCGATCATGGTGATACCTCATGTGTGTGGTTTGAACATCATTTTCATATGCGGGCGCTACTCATATATGCGTTCCCTTCTGCACGCAAGCTCGGTGGGACGGGGCGCATTTAAAAAAAAAATCTTATTTATTTTACCTTTTATTTTTTATTTTTACACTGTTCTTTTATTCCTATTACAAGGAATGTAAACATCCCTTGTAATAGAAAAAAAGCATGACAGGACATCTTAAATATGAGATCTGGAGTCAAAAAGGCCTCCGATCTCATATTTACACTAAAACGCAATAAAAAATAAAATAACAATTTTGACATTTGAAAAAAGAATGGCCCTTTAAGAGCTATGGGCGGAAGTGACATTTTGATGTTGCTTTTGCCCTGCAATGGTATGAAGATGGCCATGTTCCCCTCACTTGTGTCTATACCTAACATGAAAGAGGACACCATCATCTCCACCGCTGCTGATGGCTCCGGTTAGTGGCGGAGGGCACCAGAGAGTGTGGGAGTGCAGGTCCCTCTCCCACCACCGATAAAAGTGATCTTGTGGTGAAACTGCTGATGAAATCACTATTATCGGAAACCGGACCGCCCGCTGAAGAAGAGGATACCAGGGTTATGGCAGGTAGCGGCTGCCATAACAAAGATATCCCTCTTCAAAGAGAGGATGTAGATCAGCGTGCGGCGGTCTGGAAATGGTTAATCAGGTGTGCTAAATAACTACAGAAGTCATGTTGTACGTTTCAGTGATCAGTTCTATTCCCCATTTTTTGCGTAAACAGAAGCACACACACACATACAGCTTTAACACTAGCTCACTGTTTTCCTTCATCTAGCCTAGTCTCAAAATACCAACCTAATCATCCTTTTCGTTCCTCCCAAGACCTCCTACTCTCTAGCTCCCTCATCGCCTCCTCTCATATTCACCTCTAGGACTTCTCCCGAGCCTCTCCCATTCTCCCACCCTCTGGAATATTCTGCCCCAATCTGTCAGACTATCTGTAAATATATGTACTTTTAGGCGATCCCTGAAAAATTTTCTCCTTGGAAAAGCCTACCCTGCCTCCACCTAACAACTGCACTTTTATTTTCTTCACCAGCTTATCCCCCACAGTTATAACCCTTCATATCACTTGACCCTCCCTCCTAGACTGTAAGCTCTAACAAGCAGGGCCTTGTATTGTATTGTAATTGTACTGTCTGTCCTTATGTTGTAAACCACTGCGCAAACTGTCGTCTCTTCATAAATCCTGTATTATAATAATAATAATAATAATAATAATAATAATAAATAATCCTCACACTTTTTCTTCACAGGATAGGTATTTTTTGATAAAGAAAATGTATTCTGTGCCTTTCTCCTTTTCTATCTGCATACCTTAGTTACAATACACCAACACAGTAGCAGGTATATACAAGTCTTGACACATAGCACTCCATTTTACCCATGTACACTCTTATACTTCATAAGGTACTGCTATTTTTAATAGACATGATGACCTTTGCCAACTGCTCCTACTCAGAATGAAAACTGAATGATCTTTGATGGGAATGGTGACAGCATGTTGTCAGACCAAACAGAAATCATGCATTCATTAAATAACATGAGTACCTAGTGAATGGTGTCAGTGAGCCACATGTGGTTATTTTAAGTGTTTCTGGATCCTTTCATCTCTTTACTTTAAGACACTATATTAAAAATTAAGCTTTGTCTCAAGTAATAAGTATTTTCTAAATGTGAGACAACAATTCCATTAAGTTTTCCATCAAAGAAATGTGGTAAATTTGTATAACTACTAACATAAGTGTTAATGCTGGAGCTACAACCATCATCTCAGCTTCTGCCTCATTCGCTTTGGAGAAAGAGTGGAAGCTCTTGTGACTTCCATCATCCAATCATGCACAAGAAATAATGCAATTTTACTTTATTTTGCTTACACATGATTGGGTATTCTTTGCAAAGTTAATATTCATCATATTCACAAATTTAAGGAAATATTCCTTTGCAAAATGAGCAGCCTATATGCCTTTGGTAAATTCACCCAGAAAGGAAATGGACTTTGTACTGCATTTTGAAAAACCGTATTGCTCTGAAAATCTTTTGTCACTATTGTTCCCTTTATTAAATGTTCACTTGTAGCAGAGATTGTATATATTTAGTAAAAACAGATATAAAACATCAGTTTAAAGGCAGACAGTATAAACTTAATTAATGCAAAACTAACTTGAAACAAAACCCTTATATTTTCTCATCGCAAACCAAAATGAAAAAATCACACGAGCTAGACCTTTGCATTCCAATGCCTTAGTAGAAATGCTAGTGTGCAATTTTGAAGTACATTGTAAGTGAATAAAAGAAAAACAGGATGCTCATAGGAAAATGTAATATACTAAAGAAAATTCCTTTTTGTATACCTAAAAGCATCATATCACTATCCAATATTACAAATATCCATTAATATAAGCTTGAAGCTCAACTTCAAGCACATTTAAAATAACAACCATAAATGTTGTTATGTATTTGTGAAAAAATCATTACATTTATTCTAATTATATTTTATTTTCATCTTATTTAACCTGATTGCACACTCTTGTAATCATCTGTACAGCAACACTTAGACTGGGAAAGGGTGTAGTACCTGTTACTGGGATCCAAGGCTGCATGCTTGGATAAGGGACTGGTATGAATTATGTAGTAACCCTCACATTGCTTTTTCTTTTAACTATCCTGACTCTTTTGCTTACATGACTGAGAATTCCTTGCCTTGTACATTAAATAAATGGGGCAATTGATGTCGCTTCATGGTGCCTGCACCTACTGGCATCCTTAGCAACCAGTGATAGCAGAAAGTGGAAGTAATACTGCTATAATACATAATGTTCACCTCCCACCGAATGGCTAAATGTTTGGGTGAAAATTTAGTCTGAAAACAAGTGAAAGATGAGGCTAATACTATTAAAACTATTAAAAATGTTCCCTTCCCGCATTCTCCTACCTATCCTGTATAAAAAAAATATCTGTATACTTACCTATTTTAAATCCACTCCACTCCAGTTGTGTTATCCTGCAACCTTGGCTCCCTTGTGTCAGTGAGCTGCTGTTGAAGGGGAAAGGAGGGAGCATTAACAACTGCTGGGCCAGGGAAGTCTATGGCTCTGAAAATTTACAGAAATTGTTGAGCGCTCACTTACACAGGGGTGCTGGAGCTGCAGGACCATGTGGTTAGACCAGAGCAGATTTAAAAATATATAAGTACACATACCTTTTTCTTTGCAGGATATGTAGGGTATAGCGGAGGAGGGGGGTGAACATTTTTTAGAATAGTTAGCTTTACTACCACTTTAATCTCTTCATTAATAGCAACATAAGCAGGAACAAAGCTCAGTAGAATGTTGATCAGGGTTCAGTTATAAAGCAACTAAGTGGGTTGAAGGCTTCAGCAATGAATGGCCCTTGACTTAAATCATAAAGATTGAAATTATTCAGATTTATAGAGATTTAAACTGGTTCTTGATTTCATTTAGTGGATGATGTCAATCACTAAAAGTACACATAGCAGTAACAAAACAGTATGTACAGTAAATACAGTAAATATGTAAGAGTACATTTACGAAAATCCTTGCTTCTAGACTGTCAGTTCTTGTCCCCAAACTTATTCACAGAGACCAGGTGGGGTTTGTCCCTGGCAGACATGCCGGAGATAACACCCGACGCACAATCAATCTGGTGGACCTTCTGGATAGGACCAACAAACCAGCATTGCTACTTAGTTTAGACGCACAGAAGGCCTTCGATAGGCTTAGCTGGCCTTATATGTTCGCCACGCTCAAAGTCTATGGTTTTAATGGCCCCTTTTTAAACGCGCTCGAGGCTTTATACTCAACGGTTACTGCACAGGTACAGATGTCGTCCTTCTTGTCGCCTTGCTTCCCCTTGAAGAATGGTACTCGGCAGGGGTGTCCTTTATTACCATTGTTATTTATCTTATGCCTTGAACCCCTAGCTGAGTCCGTACGTTCTCATCCAGATATCCGTGGGGTGGCAATGCGACAGGGGGAGTATAAACTATCACTCTTCGCGGACGACATCTTGCTAACTATTACCAATCCACTGGTCTCCCTCCCCTCACTGCATAAGCTACTATCATCCTTTGGGGGTATCTCTGGCTACAAAGTTAATACCTCAAAGACTGAAGCCCTACCCATACACATACCCGCTACACAACTCTCTAGGCTGAAAGAAACTTATCCTTATAGATGGTGCAATGACTCACTCAAATACCTGGGTGTTTTTTTGACTCCTTCATACTCCCACCTGTTTCGTGCAAACTTGCCCACCCTATTCTAGGACATAAATAATTCCCTGCTGACCTGGTCCAAATATCCTCTGTCCCTTTTGGGCAGGATCAACGTCCTTAAAATGTCAGTCCTGCCCAGATTGCTCTACCACTTTGAGACACTGCCAGTTGCCATTCCAACCCCACAGCTTAAATTTCTCCAAAGACGCTTTTCTAAAATTTATATGGGCCGACAGGTCTCACCACTTTGCCAGTTCAATGGTATTTGCGCCTAGAGATCGGGGATGTTTGGGGGCTCCGGATATTGTGAAATATTACCATGCTACTCATTTACGAATTATTACCACTTGGTCCTCTCTTAATGCCATGAGTCAGTGGGCTGCTATTGAGAAGGGGGTCCTGTATCCGGTTCACCCATGCTCCTTGATCTGGGGCGCTCCATCCCCTTTGCACTCTAACCTTAGACGTCAATGTACGGCCCCAATGTCCTTTACCCTGGACCTGTGGCAAAAGTGCAACAAAAAATATTCCCTATCCTCGCCCTGCTCCCCCCTCACAAATGTGTTGTTTAACCCTACTATCCCCGATGGACTGTCTTCGGGTAGGATTTTCCCGTGGCTGGATCCCCCCCTTTTCCAACTTAGAAATCTGGTACACCCCATTTCATGTAGACTTCATGCCTTCGAGACCTTACGTGAAAAATATGACATCCCAAGCATTCGTTTTACTTCTACCTACAGGTTAGACACCTCTTTAGCTCCAAATCTCCGACTTTAACCCTTGATAACCCCACGGCCTTTGAACATCTTTGCGCCCAGGGTCCCCACCAACTACATTTAATCTCCTCTATCCACCGTATCCTCCATGAGTCGACCCCCTTAAATGAACTTACACATCTGTATATGGGTAAATGGTCTCAGCTGTTGGACAAACCTACCACCCTACAGACATGGGATAGGATTTGGTCCTCTACCTTTAAATCCTCTATGTGCATCACACAAAGGGAAACGGCAGTTAAAATCCTTAAGTTCTGGTATAGGACACCCGATGTCATTCACAAATTTGACTCCTCAGTATCGCCGCGTTGCTGGTGATGTGGGTTTGACATTGGGTCACTGTTCCACATTTTCTGGAAATGCCCCCTGATACGTTCCTTTTGGATAGCGGTGGGATTGCTGGTGGCGGGGGTGACGGGGGTGTCCCTTCTGATTGATCCCTTACATTGTTGGGTCTCCCTGTCCCAGGCCTACCTAAAAATACAAACCGGCTGATCTCCTATATTCTATTAGTTGCTAAGAGGCTTATCCCGTTGTGCTGGTTGTCTGGCGCAACTCCCCCCGGTCTAGATTTCTTCAACTGGTGTCCGAGATACGGAGAATGGAGTATCTGATGGCCTCGGTGCATGACCTGGTTCCCCAGTTTGATAAAGTATGGGAACCCTGGGATCGGTCAAAATATGGGGCTCCCCTGCCTGTACACCCTTCATGACCGTAGTTGCCGGTCGTACTCCCCCCTTTCTGGCATCTACTCCCATCTTTCCCCCTCCTATTCACCCTCTTTATGTACCAATTTGGGTAACCCATCCCCCCCCCCCCCCCCCGAGATTCACCATGATGATTGTGTGAATGTTTTGTTGCCTTGTTTTTCTCTGGCCTCCGGCCTACTGTTATACATTTTTTTTTCTTTTTTGCTATTCATAAACTGTATGTTATTCACTTTAAATGTTATGGTTATGCAGCTCACCCTTGTGCCTGCATATGTGGACATTATACTCTGTCTTCTGTTGTTAACGTTTATGTTATAATCTATACTCACTTCTGCTTATTGATTATTCCAATGCTTGATTATTTTGTACTTGCTTTGAAATTTAATAAAAATTACAATAAAAAAAAAAAAAAAAAATATGTAAGAGTACAGGGTAACAGTTGTAACTGTTGTCAGTCACTATTTAGTTCCATGCATTGCAAATATTAAGATCAAAATACATGTATCAAGCGGTTGCTGATGGACAGCATTCAATAGATTGACTGTCAAGCAGCAGCTCAAATCATCACATTACACCACCAGCTGTGAAAACACAAATAGTTTCAAAAGGCCAGTATAAGGCCTCATGTACACTGCTGCTGGTAATTGGACGTTTAGGAGCAGTTATGCATTTTTTTCAACTGCTCCTAACTCTCCTCTGTTATCTTATCAGTACATGTACACAGGTTCGTTTATAGTCGTTTCTAGGAAGTTGCGTTTAGAGGCTTTTTTTGGAACCCAAAAAGAAGCAATAACTCGCGTTTAGCCACGTTTTGTTTACGATTTACGATTCCAAGACTGGAGATCTTTAGAAATCTGCCTTACCTGGGACATAAAATTCCACATGAATGGATTGGCTGGGTGAGTTGGAGTTCAATATCCAAATATGTGATGGCATTCTGTTTCCAAGTAAATGGGAACTGTTGTTTATAATAAGGGATCTCTTCTGCCAAGCGGCCAATGCAAATGCATAGGATTTTTATTAGGTCATTTTAAAATTTGAGAAAGACGAAAAATTACGCCAGGGCCCCCAGTACCTGTGCAAGAGTGGTGAGTGGATCTCTCAGAAATTCTTCTGGTCTTATTTGCGGTCAATGTCCATGCCCTCTGAGTAAGCCTCAAGAGTTTAACATTCTATCTGGAATGTCACTTTGTATGTAATTTATTGTTTCTACTGAGGCTTTAGTGCATTTCTTATGTATTTAGCTTATGCGTTTTTAGGCATTACAAGCAGTTTTAGTGAGATTAATAAAAAATTTGAATGTTTAATACATTTTCCCTTTGATACATGTTTTTGCAATGAGTCCCTAGACCTCTTTTTTCTGTAATGATTTTATTTATAGACATTAAAACACAAATACCCTTATGTAACCTAGTAGGGATATTGAAACCAGAAAACTACCCCATTTTATCATGGCTGCTGAGCCTCGACACCATGGTCAGTTTACGTGCCTCCGTCATCCACAGCCCTGCTCTGTGCTCTCCCCCTCACCTGTCTGCTCATGTCAGTTCCCCCCCCCTCTTGCTGCTCTCATAACTACTATAAAATCCTCCCATCCCCTCTGTAACATAACAATATATGTGCCTGTGTCTGTGTTATATAAAACAGTGCTCACGTGACTCTTCTGCTCTCTCTCCTCTCTTCCCCTCCTCCCTGGATAACGTCATTGCAAATGCTCGGCCCCGTTCACTGCAGCTGTCATCCAGCCAGCCAAAGGAGAGAGCCGGGGAGCCACATGAGCACTGGGAGCTGCTCTGATATAGCTACAGATTGGCATATTTTTTATATAACACAGACACAGGGACACATTGGTATGTTACAGAGAGGATGGGAGGTTTTTATAGTAGTGGCTTAACAACCACTTTAAGGCATACACATAGAGGAAAAAATGCACAGATTCACTCCAAATTGTAAATACCCTAGTAGCATATACTATTTTGTACAACCCAAAGATAAATAAATTGCATACAAGTACAGGTTTTATATGCATATGAACACCTTGAATATGATGCTGAAGTTAATTTGCTGAAGAAGCAGAGGGTGTTTACTTGAATTTTACTTGAATTTTAAAGTGAATTGTTTAAAATGTAAAGTGAATCTTCCATCTTAGTGAATGGGGTAAATCCAAGAGAAAATCTAGTTTTCAAAGTATACCCAATCACATACAAAGAACTCCTCCTCACTGAAGCCTGAATTTTACTGTATTTACTGAAACTGGTAAATTAAGGCTAGACATCCAAACATAACCTTCCAAGCCAAGTTTATAGCTTTCACCTAGCTATTTCCTGTTTCACATATTTGATTTCTGCACCTTTTAGGCCTAATGCACACAGGGCATTTTTACAGCTGCTGTTTTGAGCGTCAGGCATTTTTTTTCTACAGCCAGTAAAGTTCCCAGCTTTTACCAGCGGTTTTTGGCAGGAGCGTTTTCAGGCTGGATTAAGGTTAACGTTAATTCTACAGCTAACACTACTGGTGTTTTCATAATGTCCAGTGTGCATGAGGCCTTACTCTTAGGCTTCTCTTAGATTTATTTTTCTAAAGTTATTTTTCATATTTTTAACCATTGATTTCTTTTTCTGTGTGTTTGTGTGTTTGTGTGCATGTACATGCAAAGAATGCCCAATCATGTTCAGGGAAAATTGAAGAAAAATAAGTTTTTTTTGCTGAGAATTCACTTTACACAGATCAAACACATTTTGCTTACAAAATGGTGAAGTTATGCTGACTTCACTTACCCAATCCAATATATGAGCTAATATACTGTTTTAAAATGTCTTTGTATGCGATTGGGTATTCTTTGAAAACTAGATTTTCACTTGGATTTACCCCATTCACTAAGATAAGTAAAGATTCACTTTACATTTTAAACAATTCACTTTAAAATTCACTTTACAAGTGAACATCCTCTGCTTCTTCAGCAAATTAGCCCCAGCATCAGATTCAAGGTGTTCATATTCATATGAAACCTGTACTTGTATGCAATTTATTTATCTTTGGGTTGTACAAAATAGTATATGCTACTAGGGTCTTTACAATTTGGAGTGAATCTGTGCATTTTTTCCTCTATGTGTATGTCTTAAAGTGGTTGTTAAGCCACTACTATAAAAACCTCCTATCCCCTCTGTAACATACCAATATTTGTTCCTGTGTCTGTGTTATATAAAAAATATGCCAACCTGTACCTATATCAGAGCAGCTCCCAGTGCTCATGTGGCTCCCCGGCTCTCTCCTTTGGCTATTGTTTTTTTTTTTTTTCAAATTTAATTGTCTGAAGCTGTAGTTTGGCTCAGACTAATTTCTCTAAAAGTTCTGGTTTCTGTACCAGTCCAGTTGGGTTGCATTGATTCCCACCTGACCATAGGTGTCGCTGTCACCGTCGGTGGGTGTGGAACAGCAGCAGGCTGGATGCATTGAATGCCACCTCTTGCTCAGAAATGGTTCAGTGGTTGTGTTTTGCCTGCTGTGCATTCTGGGAGAGGGTATTTAAGGTACTGATGCCATTTTTTTTGGTTAGTTTTCTGGGGTCCATGATCCCAACCCCAGGGCCCATCTGGCCTGGGGTCTGTGTTGCATGGCCTTGCGCCTCAGGGCTGGCTGGCCCAAGGCTTCACAACTGAGAGTGTAGGCCCAGGAATGTCTTGGGGCCTACTGATCCAGGGGTTGTCCTGTGCTGTCTCGCCTGCGGGGAGAAGCCAAGAAAAGCTGGAGGATCCAGGGGAGGACTTTTCCAGTGGAGGACCGAGCGCAAGGCTGGTGTCTCTGGAGGAGCCTGTAAACTCAGTTTGAAGATGCAACCTGGATCAATATCCTTACGGTATCGCCGCTGAAAGAATCTGGTACTGTATGGTAGTTCTTCCTAAAAACTCTCAAAATACTCTAAGTTCAAGTAACAAGTCTGTGGCAGAGACTTTGTTGTGCATCTACTCTCAAAACCACTAAGTTCAATTAACAAGTCTGTGGCAGAGACTTTGTTTGGCATCTCATCGGCTGCTAGGTCAAGTGAGGGGGCCTATCTGGTGACTGCTGGATCCAGTCTGTGGAGCTTTTTGTCCTCTGGATCTGACGAATACCTCTAACCCACTATTACTAGGTGCCTGAACTCCCCTTTATCCTCCAACTCTCTATTGAAGGACTATGTCCTGTGTCTTTCTTTGGTGTTACCCCTAAATAAATCTTCAAAAAGGACCACGTGTCTGATCTATCATCATTTGGGCTACTTTCCACAGGAATCCCCTAAGATGAAGAGGCGAGCAGGTGAGGTAATGGTAAGCCCAACTAAAACCAGTAGCTCCTTTGGGGTTAGTGCTACATCTATAATTGCAAACAAAGGTTTCTGTACAATATATTAAGTTCTTCTTTTCTGATGTATAAAATACTTATGTCATGCAATAAAATGCAAATGATTTAATTAAAAATCATACAATTGATTGCGATTGATTTTCTGGATTTTTGATTTAGATTCCATTTCTCACAGTTGAAGAGTACCTATGATAAAAATTACAGACCTCTACATGCTTTGTAAGTAGGAAAATCTGCAAAATCCGGAGCGTATGAAATACTTGCTCTCCCTACTATATATATATATATATATATATATATATATATATATATATATATACACAGTATCTCTCAAAAGTGAGTACACCCCTCACATTTTTGTAAATATTTTATTATATATTTTAATGTGACAACACTGAAGAAATGTCACTTTGCTAATATGTAAAGTAATGAGTGTACAGCTTGTATAATAGTGTAAATTTGCTGTCCCCTCAAAATAACTCAACACACAGCCATTAATGTGTAAACCGCTGGCAACAAAAGTGAGTACACCCCTCACATTTTTGTAAATATTTTATTATATCTTTTCATGTGACACTAAAGAAATTACACTTTTCTATAAGGCAAAGTAGTGAGTGTACAGCTATTATAACAGTGTAAATTTGCAGTCCCTTCAAAATAACTCAACACACAGCCATTCATTTCTAAACTGCTGGCAACAAAAGTGAGTACACACCTAAGTCAAAATGTTCAATTTGGGCCCATTTAGCCATTTTCCCTCGATGGTGCCATGTGACTCATTAGTGTTACAAGGTCTCTGGTGTGAATGGGGAGCAGATGTGTTAAATTTGGTGTTATCGCTCTCACTCTCTCATACTGGTCACTGGAATTTCAACATGGCACCTCATGGCAAAGACCTCGCTGAGGATCTGAAAAAAAGAATTGTTTCTCTACATAAAGATGGCCTAGTCTATAAGATGTATTTATAAAAAAAGTTTTATTAATCAAAAAAAGTAATATTGTAAAGAGTAGCACATAGTTATAAAAACATTGATGGTTGAGTTTTAGTACAAAACACAAGAGACGCATGTAATACCCAAACATTTGAACATATAACACAATATGAAAAACATAAAATACAATCGTATTTCCTATGCTTTACGGAGTATGATAAACTCCTTCTTCAGGGATAGTTTGATACGTAGTTTAAAGTTTTAGTGACAATCTAAAAATACAAAGAATTCTTTAGTAAACATTATATATCCAATAGGCATTTACTGTATAGTTTCAAAAAATGGCAACTGAACAGGAAAAGAACATATAGGTCACATTATTCACATACTCGCATGTCCATAAATAAGTAGGGTCCAAAATGATGAACAAATAATCCAGGTGGCCACAAAAGGTAGATGGAGAGAAAGGGTGAAGAAAATATCTTATATCCTCACTTCTGAAAGAGGCAGACAAAGTGATCCCCTGTGTGCAAACCGTTCAACAAAGAAAACTGAGGGTGAAAAAACAGCACATATAAATTGGCCAGGGCATTAGACAATGTGCCCCAATTGGATTACAATGTATATTAGCAAGGATAAACAGTGGCATAAAAGCACATGTATATTGCTAAAAGAAAACCAAAGCGAGCGCTATACCTGGAACAATGATGTAACCTGTGACAGGAGGCAGATTAGGTGAAATGCTTCAAAACATCCCCTATTTTTTCTTATAGAAGAGGAAGGATGAGATGTGGAGAAATACTAGCTAGCCACATGCAGACAGATATAGTCAGTGGCTGGGATGCCTAGGAATAGTTCATCAGTAGTTCAGCCATTTAGGCTAAAATCAAAAGCCCCCTGCAGTCAAAAAGTAGAAGAGGGTTTAAAACAAAAAAAGCCAAGGTTACAAATCAGAAACAGAAAAACACCTTGTAAATAGGTATAAGGTTGAAATAGTAGCACCTACCTCCATAAACACAATCACCAGTATACTGCGTCTCTAATCAGTCCCCAATAGAGCTTAGCCATGGGAAGCTACCAATGTATAGTGCACTATCAGGTGAAGGTGATCGCAATCACTGCTCATCTGTCTATAACTGCCTATCACGGCCCCCCAAGTGTGCGGCACATAGCGTCACTCCCTGCCCGCATCAAAGATGGTCGTTCAAGCGGAGTGACATCATGTGTTGCCCTCCCACCGGCACGCGTGCATGGCCTCCCAAGGATATTGTGATGTTCAATGCGCATAGGCAGCAATGCCTATATATAAATAGACCTGCATATATGCCAAATAGACCTGCATATGGGTGTGGGGATCGTAAGAAGAAAAAACAGAAATGATAGAGGCAGGGACCTGCATCATAGCCTGAGCAAAATAGGGGGTCGCAGAAAATGCCGAACTAGCCTGTGGATAGAGAGGTGAAAAACTCACACAATCAGAATCCATGGGCCGGAACGGCCCACGCATGCTGGGATTGCACACAGGATGAAACACATATGTCCGCCCAATCCATAGATATCAAAGAAAAAAGAGAAAAAAAGGAAAAAAGAAAAGGAAAAGAAAAAGAAGAGGAGAAACAAGGAAGAGTAGAAAATGAGAAAAAGGAAGGAGAAAGAGAAAAAGAGGAAAAAAGGAATGATGGTGCAAAATAAAAATAAATATGAATAATTACAGATAAAGAATATAAATAAAACTAAAAATGAATAAGAAAATTAAATGAATATGAAAATAAAGTGAAAAAATGAAATACAATAAAATGAAGAAAAAAAAGTATACAAATGGAAATAATATTAATAGTAAAAATAAAAATAAATTGAAAAAGAATACCATAGAAAGAAAGAAAAAGGAGGGGGGGGGGGGGGGGAAAGGGGAAAAGACTTGAGAAAACGTAGCTTGAAAGTGAGTGTGGGAGAAAAAGTGAAATAATTGGTACCCTAGATCACATGGGCATGCGTCGTATGTGCACACAGCATACCCAACCTAAGCGGAAAACCATCATATTGGATTTTCAAAAAAATCTCTGAAATAGGACATCACATAAGAAAATACAATGAACAATACTTTCCATAGAAAACAAGTGAAAAATATGGAAATGCAAAAACATATTGATTTTGTTCAGATGCAAAGAGTGAGAAAAAGGGAAGACACAAGGCAGAGCTAAAGGGGGGGGGGGGGGGGTCTCGTTATTTTTCCATACCCCCATACATATACAAATCCTTCAAGGAAAGGCCTAAAGTTCCTTCAAGGAAAGGCCTAAAGTTGATTGCCTCATTGTTTTTCCATACCCAAGAGGATCAAGGCAGTGCTGGAAAATATTGTTGGCCACACAAAATATTGACACTTTGGGTCTAATTTGGATATTTTCACTCAGGGGTGTACTCACTTTTGTTGCCAGCGGTTTAGACATTAATGACTGTGTGTTGAGTTATTTTGAGGGGAAAGCAAATGTACACTGTTATACAAAAAAAAATTGAGGGGTGTACTCACTTTTGTGAGATACTGTATGTATGTATATATATATATATATATATATAAAAACAAATTATGTATAATTGCCAAAATGTTAAGATTTAAGCAATAAAAAACATTGCCTCATAATTATTTTTCTGCCTCTGGTGTGTGCAGGGATATGTAATTGAGGTTTATGTATGTACATGTGTACATGTGTATATATATATATATATATATATATATGTATATATATATATGTATATATATATATATATATATATATATTTATGGTCCAGAGCCCTCTGACCGATACGGATAAGGATGACAAACAAGGTTAACATAAACTCGCTTACTTGAAATGGACCTGAAAGTGTGCCCTAGTCTGACGTACGGTATACCAAAATAAGGGGGCATACCTTAGATAGAGAAGTGGGTGATAAATGAAATGAATATGAATGGAGTGAAATGAGTACTCTCATGAGGAGTATAATGCTTGAGAAATGCCCTGAAAAAGGGGATGGGTGGGTGGGTATCGCGCACCGGAACCGACGAGGAGGATAGGCGAACGGGCTGGTTATATACTCCACCGGGCTCCTCCCATAATTTCAGGCCACCATACTGGCCTTTCTATTTATGGTCCAGAGCCCTCTGACCGATACGGATAAGGATGACAAACAAGGTTAACATAAACTCGCTTACTTGAAATGGACCTGAAAGTGTGCCCTGGTCTGACGTACGGTATACCAAAATAAGGGGGCAAAACATTCAGGTAGGGGTTGCATTTTATTGATTCAAGTTTGTTACTGGGTGAGCTCGACAAAGGCCTGGGCCATCTCCACTAGCGGATTGGGTATGTAGCAGGCGAAACAGGTGGACCTCCGTCTGCCCAACCTCTCGATAACGTGGACCGGGACCCCCTGGCGGGATGCCGCCGAAGCTGCTCCGATACGGAATGAATGTCCGGAGTAGTGAGTAGGATAGAGGTGAAGGATACCCAGGAGTATCCTGAGATGTTCCATAAAGCGGGCAGCGTTCAGAGGCTTAGTGTGAAATGGCAGAAGCGGACTAGTTCCTGGTTGATCAGCCAAAAGGGTCAACAAGCGGGTGAGAATGGCGACCGGGTACCAGCGGTTGTAGGACTTATAGAAGTGTATGTCCGTACCCGAGCCAAGCTGCTGTGTCTTGGAGACTGCCAAGTGTAAGACGAAATGGTCTTTGTATCGGACCAGGTGGTGCTTGCACAGCATGCGTGCTGTGAGGCTACTACATGTAAACTCGCTTGGCCGTAAGAAGCCGAAGAAGGCCAGGTGTATGGCTGCTTGTAAATGACACTAATGTGGAGACCGAAAAGGTGAAGTGGCCAGGATATCTGACATATTTCTAAAACGTCTCCTGTGGTAGGCAGTCGTTTGGTGCCGGCCATCGGCTGGCGCTTCTGGATACCGCGCATAACAGCCTGAACGGCGTGGTAAAAATAAGGAGGGTGCGATAGGGTCCTGGAGGGAGGTGAAATGTTATACACCGGTCAGGTATAGCTGGATCGTAATAAAGGATAACGCCAACTGCGAGTGGCAGTAGGAAAAGAAGGCTATGACTTGCTTGACACGGGACGTCTCTGTGCTGTGATACGTGATGAAGCGGTTAAAGGCCCTCCAGGCTGATTGATAGGCCTTGAGGGTATTGCGGGAAAAGGGAGTGATCAATGAGTTGGGTAGCCGCTAGGAGGTGAGGGGCTAATCCAGGGTCAGTTGAGACCAGTCCGGGATAGCTGCTGATGTGGGTCCGGCTCCGGGTACCTGATCGGAAAACGAGACGAGGTTAAAGCGGGAGAGGGCGTCCGCTGCCTGATTGAATTTACCGGGGATAAAGGAACAACGGATGTTGAACTGAAACAACAACAAGAGCTGGACCAGTCGACGTAGGAAGGACATAATCAACAGAGAGGACGCCTTGGCGCAGCCAGGAATTGCCAGTAACTGGGGAGGCCAGGGAGCTGCGAGCCAGAGGTGGCCAAAAACAGCCGCAAGCCCGTGGAGGCCGCTGCGTCGGTCATCACCTGGGGAGAAGGGAAGACACGGAGGGAATGAACAGGGAGACACCATTCCCAGATGATAGGAATTCCTCCCGCATAGCCAGGACTGCTATTGCCGCGGGATCCAGGCTGAGGACTTGCTCTGGATCCTGTGAGAGGGACAGTAAGACCAATAGGCGTGACACAAAGGCGCGCCCCTGAGGGATGATGCGCATAGCGAAACTCGACATGCCGTGTAGGGACTGTAGGTGTCTTTTGGATGACTAGACTGGGGAATATGCGAGGATATTATATGCCCCTAAAGATGGAAGTTGTGATGGGCGAGCGTTTGCCGTTGGCTATGGGCTGATGCCTCTGGATGCCTCGTAGTGGGGATCTTGCTGTATGGGCCGAATGACAGATGGCTCTCCGTGCACTGTAAGGATAAGAAATGCTGAATGCTGGCTAGAAATAGCCTGGGCGTGCTACAGGAAGAAGCCAGTTGCGTGTGTCAACATGATCCTGGTGCGGGACGGAAGTTGAACTCAACTGTCCTAAGGAAGAGACGGGTAGGCAGACAACAGTGAGTGGTTTGTAAGAAAAGCCACAGGAGACGAGTGGCCAATTAAGTGCTGCTGAAAATGACGTGTAGCCAGTTCGTGTGCCACTGAGAACGTGCTTGCCAACGAATGATTGCAAGAAGTTATGCTAAGTCGCGAGCCTTGGCATGACCAAAAATGTGTTAAACGTGTGCTTGCGACAATTGCCCGGGAATTTGTCACTGGAGATGTGTACGTAGTGACTGTGAGCCATTCGTGTTACCGCATGTGCACTGCGAAGACTGCAGGAGTTGTGTATGTTTGGACGCGTGCTTGCGATGATTGCAAGATGTTACCCAGGATGCGTGCTTGCTATGATTGCAAGATGTTATGCTAGGATGCGTGCCTGCAACTAATGCGAGGAGTTATGCCAGGACTCGTGCTTGCAACGATTGCAAGGAATTATGGTAGGTCACATGGGTAGCCAGGCCGGAAAGACAGAAGTCCATCCAGTCCCACCACAAATCAAAATAAATAAGGTATCACACAACCCGACACACCCAATTCTACGCCCGCAGCTGATCCAGAGGAAGGCAAAAAACCCCCAACAGAGCATAGCCCAATTTGCTACAGCGGGGGAAAAAATTCCTTCCTGACCCCTCGAGAGGCAATCGGATTTTTCCCTGGATCAACTATACCTATAAATATAAGTACCCCGTAATACAACGTACCTTTAGGAAGGTATCCAGGCTTTCCCCAAAGCAATCTATCGAGCAGCCAGAAGTGCCTGCCAACAATGATTGCCATAAGTTGTGCCTGGCCATCTGCCTGCAACGATTGCAAGAGGTCTATGCTCGAATGCGTGCTTGCCATGATTGCAAGAGGTCTATGCTCGAGTGCGTGCTTGTAATGAGTGCAAGAGGTCTATGCTCAAATGCGTGCTTGCGATGATCGCAAGAAGTCTATGCTCGAATGCGTGCTTGCCATGATTGCAAGAGGTCTATGCTCGAGTGCGTGCTTGCGATGATCGCAAGAGGTCTATGCTCAAATGCGTGCTTGCGATGATCGCAAGAGGTCTATGCTCGAATGCGTGCTTGCAATGATTGCAAGAGGTCTATGCTCGAATGCATGCTTGCAATGAGTGCCAGAGGTCTATGCTCGAATGCATGCTTGCAATGAGTGCCAGAGGTCTATGCTCGAATGTGTGCTTGCAATGATTGCGAGAAGTCTATGTCTGGATGCGTGCTTGCCATGATTGCAAGAAGTCTACGCTTGGATGTGTGTTTGCAACGATTGCAAGAAGTCTACGCTTGTATGTGGAGAAAACAGCGAGACCCGCCTAAACGAAGCTGTGTTTCCCTTCCGAGGCAACTAATAATGAAATGAGGCCGAGGAGCAAGGCCCCCGGTAGGCGTCCAAACATTGAAGAATCAACTGGACCCAAACCGGGAAGCGGTATGTGATAGTGAAATGAGAGAACCTGCCATGACAGAGATCCAGATCGCCATGCCACAACTTGCGACCGAGCACGAAATGGATTCTGGAGCATGTACTGAAATGAGGCCATTCCTGGGGCACGCCGAGACGAATTTGGTACACAGATGTGACTATTCGTACCGGAACGTGATAGGTGAAATGAAATGAAAACCCATGACAAAGACAAGAATCAGAGGACGAGCCCATGAACCAAACAGATGAATCCTGTCTTTGGAGCATGTACTGAAATGAGGCGTAGCAGCTGGGCACACCAGAACGAATCAGTGCATAAAAAACAAAATGCGACAGGATTCAAATTGGAGCGTAATAAGTGACAGAAATTATATGCCATGACAGAGACAAGATTCAACGACTGGACTGATGGTTACAACAAAGAATCCGTCTCTGGAGCATGTACTGAAATGAGGCGTAGCAGCTGGGCACACCAGAACGAATCGGTGCATAAAAGAATGCGACAGGATTCGAATTGGAGCGTAATAAGTGACAGAAATGATATGCCATGACAGAGACAAGATTCAACGACTGGACTGATGGTTACAACAAAGAATCCGTCTCTGGAGCATGTACTGAAATGAGGCGTAGCAGCTGGGCACACCAGAACGGATCAGTGCATAAAAGAATGCGACAGGATTCGAATTGGAGCGTCATAAGTGACAGAAATGATATGCCATGACAGAGACAAGATTCAACGACTGGACTGATGGTTACAACAAAGAATCCGTCTCTGGAGCATGTACTGAAATGAGGCGTAGCAGCTGGGCACACCAGAACGAATCGGTGCATAAAAGAATGCGACAGGATTCGAATTGGAGCGTAATAAGTGACAGAAATGGTATGCCATGACAAAGACTAGAATCAGGGACCGTGCCTGATCCTGCGAGTGACTCAGTCTCTGGAGCATGTACAGAAATGAGGCCGAACCCTGGGGCACTTCGAAGCGAATCGGTGCATCGGAGATGCGACAAGATTCGCACCGGAGCGCGGTAAGTGACAGAAATGATGAAATGATTATTCGAATTGGAACGGTCCGACCGGTTTACGGCTTGAAAACAACGTGAAATTGCCATTGTCCGGACTGCTTGATATAACGTAATGAGCAGTCGGCTGTGATTTCGAAACGATTTGATCGATTCGGATATAGAGAAATGATCGGGGAGTCGTTCGGCTTAGAAATGACGTGCCTACGAAACGAAGTGCCTGATGTGGCACGATCGACATGTCCCGAAAAGGTGATAACGACTTCTTCCGAAAGAAAGGGGGTAGTGACATGAGGTAACGAGTACGAGTGCCACAGTTTAAAACGTTCGTGAAAATGAAAGTGAGAGGTTCGTGAGTCCAGGGAATCTCGTTTGCGTGACATTGTAACACGTGAACTGAAAAGGGTGCCGAAGCCCTACCTGCGACAGCCGGCCCAGACGTGTTGTACGACAACAGAAAATTTCGTTGAGTATAGCGACACTCGGACGGCAAACACACGGACGCTGACGAATGACAAGACGACTTGTCAAATGCGAAGGCGAACGGACAACGCGGGAACTCACGAACACGGCTCACTACGTTTTGGTCTCGAGGATAGTCGGCCCTTGATTTCTGACGTATCAGATATCGCGCACCGGAACCGACGAGGAGGATAGGCGAACGGGCTGGTTATATACTCCACCGGGCTCCTCCCATAATTTCAGGCCACCATACTGGCCTTTCTATATATATATATATATATATGTGTGTGTATATATATATATATATATATATATATATATATATATATATATATATGTATATATATATATATATATATATATATATATATGTATATATATATATATATATATATATATATATATATATATATATATATGTATATATATATATATATGTATATATATATATATATATATATGTACATGTGTTTTGACTGCATATTTGTATGTGTATATGCATGTGTATGCACATGCGAGGAGGGGTAGTTTTTATCTAATTATTTTCTGTTATTACATTATATTATGCTCTTTTTCTTTTTTAATTTTTTTTTTTATTTGCCACTACCACAACAGTGCCAATAAGCTGCCCAAGTCATAGTAGTGGCAGATCTCGTATAGAGATTGAGATGAGCACTTTGGGGTTTTGTCTCAGGAGGTTGGGAATGAATGTTCCTGACTAGTGATGGCCGAACGGTTCGCCTGGCGGTCGTTTCGCGGCGAATTTCGGTCGTTCGCGGTCCGCTCGTTTCGCGGACTATTGGTGTCGTTCGCCCCGGCGGACTTACGTGTTTAATGTGTAAACGAACTTTGACCTATGCGGACACATCCATCATGGGGTACAGGACAGCCAATTGAGACATGACAGCACATGGACACTTGGACATTCCCCCTAACCTATAAATACACCCGATCCGGCAGCCATTTTACATTCTTTCTTCTGTCACTATAGGGAAAGGTTGCTGTGTGGAGTAGGGAGAGATAAAACGCTAGCTATTTGGTACACAAAAGTTCTTTTCAGGACTGGTATAGGTGTTAGGTGTATATAGGTTTGTCTTTTGTCAGTTTAGAGAAAGGGACAGAGCGGTGTGTCTGCTGCTATTTTAGGGACAGCCAGATTAGTCATCATCATCATCATCATCATCATCATTAGCTGTTACTATCAGGTCCACAAAAGAGCTATTCCAGTAACCAGTATTTGTTCCAGTCTCCACTGTTTTGCCAGTTTGTATAGGGAAAGGAAGGAAGCAGTGTGTTAGGCAGTGAGGGTCAGTTTAAAGAGTTGCTGTTACTATTAGTTCCACAAAGGTTCTTTTCAGGACTGGTATCAGTGGTACGGTAATAGGCTTGTACACGTATAATATTCTTTCTTCCAAATATAGAAAGAATATTATACTTGACTGCTGCCCATCTGCTGCAGTCTGCTAATCAGTCACAACTCACTTGTTCCACAAAGCTCTTTATCAGGACTGGTAACTTGGTCTGTGTAGGGTGCTACAGTACATAGGCTTGAGTGCGGTACAGTCTGCTGTTCTGTAAGGACTGCTATCGGTCCGCAATAGATAGGGTTGAGGTGCACCACTGCTGACCGCTGCCCTATACTGCAGCAGTCCTTCAGCGGTATAGGGACTGATGTACAGTCTGCTAATCAGTCACACACAACCTACTTGGTCCACAAAGGTCCTTATAAGGACTGGTAACTTGGTGAAGGGTGCTACAGTACATAGGATTGAGTGCGGTACAGTCTGCTGTTCTGTAAGGACCGCTATCGGTCCACAATACATAGGGTTGAGGTGCACCACTGCTGACCGCTGCCCTATACTGCAGCAGTCCTTCAGCGGTATAGGGACTGACGTACAGTCTGCTAATCAGTCACACACAACCTACTTGGTCCACAAAGGTCCTTATAAGGACTGGTAACTTGGTGAAGGGTGCTACAGTACATAGGGTTGAGTGCGGTACAGTCTGCTGTTCTGTAAGGACCGCTATCGGTCCACAATACATAGGGTTGAGGTGCACCACTGCTGACCGCTGCCCTATACTGCAGCAGTCCTTCATCGGTATAGGGACTAAGAGTTTTGTCACAGGGTGATTTAAAAAATGACAGGCAGAGGAAGAGGCAGGCCTTTCCGCAGGGGTGGTAGGGGTAGGGCAGGAGCACCAGCCTTGAGCCAAAGTGGGAAGTTGCAGAAGGTGCGTTCAATTACTTTAAAGGACGCACCAGACTTGGTTGAGTGGCTCACTCAGCCTTACTCTTCTGCACCCTCCTCATCGTCTCGATCTGCACCCTCTTCTTCACTCTCTGCTATGTGCACCCCCAAAGACACTACCACCAACAACACCACCACCACCACATACCTTCCGCTTGAGTCACAGGAATTATTTTCCGATCCATATCAAGAGGACATTTCTGATGCGCAGCCACTCTTGGTATTGGATCAGGAAGAGGAGGTAGCAACAACCGCTACTCAGCAGTCTGACGACAGTACCCAGATCAGCCCAAGGAGGAGGTTGGTCCCCGGTGTTGCTGCCTACTCCGAGATCTCTATTTATAGCGGTGGGGGAGGTGACGTTGATGATGACGTATCTAGTGATGTCACGTGGGTGCCCACAAGAGAGGAAGAGGAGGGGAGTTCAGAGGGAGATATGGACCAGCAGATAGGGAGGAGAAGCAGGACTAACTTACATTGCACAGGAGGAAAAAGCAGACTGCAAATGTATCAGGAGCGAGTCATCGACCATGTACGGTCACATCTCGCGCTCCCAGGACACCGGCACATGGCTCCGCAGTGTGGGCTTTTTTTAACGTGTCCGCTGCTGACAATAGCGTTGCCATCTGCAATCTTTGCAGTCAACGCATTAGTCGCGGTAAGCCCAACACTCACCTAGGGACGACCGCCTTAAGAAAGCACATGGGCAGCCATCACCGAGCCGAGTGGGAGCAACGGAACACACAAAGCCACACTGCAGGCTCTCACCGTCCAGCCTCGTCTTCTACTTCTCCTCTCTCCTCACAATTGTCCTCCACTCCACCTTCCATCACGCCAAGCTCACGTTTTTCTGCAAAAAGGCAGGCTTCCGTGGGCCTAATGTTCGAGCGTAAAAAAATGATGACGCCGGATAACCCTCTTGCCCAACGGTTGACGGCTGGCTTGTCAGAACTCATAGCCTGCCAACTACTGCGATATAAACTGGTGGACTCGGAGGCCTTTCGCAAATTTGTGGCCATTGGAACACCACAATGGAAGGTCCCAGGAAGGAAGTATTTCTCAGAGAAGGGCCTCCCAGAGCTATATGGCCATGTTCAGCGGCAAGTGAATGTATCTCTGGCACACAGTGTCGGTGCCAAGATACATCTGACCACAGACACGTGGTCTAGCAAACACGGGCATATCACTTTTACTGCCCACTGGGTGAACCTTCTGACGGCCGTCAAGCATGTAACCCGTGGCACCCGTGTAGATTTGGTTTTACCGCCACGGATTGCATGCAGGCCTGACTCTTCTTCTCCTCCTCCTCCTACTCCATCCTCCTCCCTCTCCTCCTCAGCTGCCTCCTCCTTTTTTGCTGCTAGCGCCTCTTCCGCTGCACCGCCCAAGCTCCCCAGAACCTATTCCACATGCCAGGTGAGACGTTGCCATGCCCTGCGGCGTCTGTTGTACCTGGAAGCCAAGAGCCACACTGGCCCGGCACTCCTTTCAGCTTTGCGTTCACAGGCAGATCAGTGGCTAACACCGCTCAATTTGACAGTTGGTAAAGTGGTGTGTGACAACGGTGCCAATCTGCTTAGCGCATTGAAACAGGGCAAAATCACGCACGTGCCATGCATGGCACACGTCTTAAACTTGGTCGTGCAGCGATTCCTTGTCAAATACCCTGGGGTCCAGGACATCTTGCGGCAGGCAAGGAAAATCTCGGCCCATTTCAGAAGATCTTACACGGCCATGGCTCGCCTTGCTGACATTCAGCGGCGACACCATCTGCCGGTCAGACGTCTTATTTGCGATTGCCCGACGCGATGGAACTCAACCTTCTATATGCTTGATAGGCTGCTCCAGCAGAAACGTGCAGTTAACGTCTACCTGTATGAACTCTGCGAAAGAAACGGTTCTGGGGACCTGGGGTTTTTTTCACCGCGCCAGTGGCTGCTCATGCGCGACGCATGCAGACTTCTGCGGCCATTTGAGGAGATCACCAAACTGGTCAGTCGCAGCCATGGCGCCATCAGTGACATGGTACCTTATGCCTTCTTTATGGAGCGTGCATTGCGTCGTGTCATTGATCAGGCTGTGGAGGAGCAGGAGCGGGAAGATGAGGAAGTCGCAATGCTGGATGAATTCCCAGGGGGGGCTACTCTATCTGAGACAAGTCAACAACAGGAGTCTGAAGAGGAGTCAGAGGAGGATGGTGCCGGGGCGGATGAGGAGGAGCAAGAAGAGCGTGCTTTAAACCTTTCTGGGATCCCTGTTGTGCGTGGATGGGGAGAGGAGAATGAAGAGGACGACATTATCCTGGATGATGAGCAGGAGCCAGGCCACCACACCGCTTCCACTTTAGTGCAAATGGGGGCCTTTATGCTCCAGTGTTTTAATAGGGACCCCCGTATAAAAAGCATAAGGGTCAAGGACCAGTACTGGGTGGCAACGTACTTAGACCCCCGGTACAAACACAAAATGGCGGAAATGTTACCGCCGTCGCAGAGGGCTGTCAGAATGCAGCACTTCCAGGCCTTGCTTCGAGAAATGCTGCATTCTGCTTTTGCGTGCGCTGGCAGAGGAGCAATTCCCACTCCCAGAGAAGGAGTTGCAGGTACCAATCCAACAGCGCCTGCAAGAAGAGGCCGGTTTGAAGATGTGTTGGTGACTTCGGATATGAGGTCATTCTTTCAGCCGACCCATCGACAGGTGTCATCCGGATCCAGCATCAGGGAACGCCTAGACCGTCAGGTGTCCGACTACATCGGGTTAACGGCCGATGTGGACGCTCTGAGGAGTGATGAACCCCTGGACTACTGGGTGGGCAGGCTTGACCTCTGGCCAGAGCTTGCCCAATTTGCAATCGAACTGTTGGCTTGCCCCTCATCCAGTGTCCTGTCCGAAAGGACGTTCAGCGCAGCAGGGGGGATCGTGACCGATAAGCGTACTCGCCTAGCTCACGACAGTGTTAACTACCTCACATTTCTAAAAATGAGTGAGGCATGGATCTCGGAGGAATTCAACACATGTGACCAGTAGACCATGTATATGTCTATAAACAATTTTTTTAATCAAGCACACAGACCTTCTTTCTTCATTTGGCTCACTTCCTTGTCCCAAAAAAGCACACCGTACTATATGCCCCTACCCTCCTCTTTGAAGAGGTTGAGCGGTGTCATATTTCTACTGGGGCTGCTTATGAGGGGATCACACCATCCCTGTGCTGTGCTGACTTCCTCCTGGGGGTTCTTATTATGAGGGGATCACACCATCCCTGTGCGGTGCTGACTTCCTCCTGGGGGTTCTTATTATGAGGGGATCACACCATCCCTGTGCTGTGCTGACTTACTCCTGGGGGTTCTTATTATGAGGGGATCACACCATCCCTGTGCTGTGCTGACTTCCTCCTGGGGGTTCTTATTATGAGGGGATCACACCATCCCTGTGCTGTGCTGATTTTCACCTGGGGGTTCTTATTATGAGGGGATCACACCATCCCTGTGCTGTGCTGACTTCCTCCTGGGGGTTCTTATTATGAGGGGATCACACTATCCCTGTGCTGTGCTGATTTTCACCTGGGGGTTCTTATTATGAGGAGATCACACCATCCCTGTGCTGTGCTGACTTCCTCCTGGGGCTGCTTACGGTGCTGCTGTCAGTGCTGTATATCACGGTGCTGGTGTGAGTGCTTAATGTCACGCTTCTGATGTCAGTGCTGTATGTCACGGTGCTGCTGTCAGTGCTGTATATCACGGTGCTGATGTCAGTGCTGTATGTCACGCTTCTGATGTCAGTGCTGTATGTCACGGTGCTGCTGCCAGTGCTGTATATCACGGTGCTGATGTCAGTGCTGTATGTCACGCTTCTGATGTCAGTGCTTTATGTCACGTTGCTGCTGTCAGTGCTGTATATCACGGTGCTGATGTCAGTGCTGTATGTCACGCTTCTGATGTCAGTGCTGTATGTCACGGTGCTGCTGTCAGTGCTGTATATCACGGTGCTGATGTCAGTGCTGTATGTCACGCTTCTGATGTCAGTGCTGTATGTCACGGTGCTGCTGTCAGTGCTGTATATCACGGTGCTGATGTCAGTGCTGTATGTCACGCTTCTGATGTCAGTGCTCTCTATCACGGTGCTGCTGTCAGTGCTGTATATCACGGTGCTGATGTCAGTGCTGTATGTCACGCTTCTGATGTCAGTGCTCTCTATCACGGTGTTGCTGTCAATGCTGTATGTCACGGTGCTGGTGTTAATGCTTTATGTCACGCTGCTGATGTCAGTGCCCTCTATCACGGTGCTGTTGTCAGATGCCTCTATCACGGTGCATGTGTCATTGCTGTATGTCACGCTGCTGGTGATCATCTCCTGCACCCTCTTCTTTGCCTACCCTGGTCCCTGACCTTCCCTCTCCTCCATTGCCTTCATGCGCTCCACAGTCCTGAATTGTCAGAACAATTTCCCATATAAAAAAAGAATGCTTGTAGTTATCGATCCCAAATTCACCTCATACATGTATTATGTCATTGGCCATGTGGTGGGACTATGTTTGCCCAGCTAATAATTATCCTGTGGCTGCAAATTCGACCTAAAGGTTTGAAACGTTCGCCTCCCATTGAAGTCAACGGGGCTCGCCGCAAACGTTCGGTTTCGCGAACGGTCGGCCTCGTTCGCGGTCCGCGTTCGCGAAACGTCCCGTCGGAAGTTCGTCCATCACTATTCCTGACCTCCTCCAAATCATTCTTCATCTTGAATATGGCTGAAGTGGTCCTGCATTCACTGAGGAGGCAGGTAAGTTCATCTGTACAGAAAATCTGTAAGGTGAACTTACACAGGACCCCCTCCTCACCCCCCCCCCCACAGTCTCGCTGACCTGCAGCTCGACAACCTCCCATTCTGAGCCCCCTGCTATAGCCATGCCATGTGTTTAGGGCTTAGAATTACCTGCAGCTTCATCTCCAATACGTACCTTGTCAGGTGGGACATTTAGGAGCATTTTAATTGGACCAATCAGGACCTGTGTAGCCTGTCCCGTCAGCAGGGAAGAAGACATGTGAATGCAGAGGGGATTTCTAAGCCCCAGACCCATGCGGGCTATAGCAGGGCTCAGAACAGGAGATCGCCATGCTGCAGATCTGCATGATGGGGGGGTTGGATGAGGAGGGGGGGCTGTGTAAGTTAACCTTACAGATTTTTCTGTGAAGGTGAACTTACACTTTAATGATTTTGTATGTTTATTAAGCAGTGAAGAGTCGAGATCCTGATGATCATGGCTGATCTCTCAGGTGTGTCAGTTTATGAAGCTGAACTGAGGAGTGGAGAACATGTTCTTCACTTCTCATCACAGGGCACACCCTTCTGTCATTCACTTTTACACAGATGACCAATTTATGAAGGTGAGAAGACCAACTTCTGAAGATCTCACTGGCCATCTCTGTAAAATATCTCCGTCCCAGATTTTCCAGCTCAGAGGTGGAGAATTTGGGTGAGAAGCTGCTGTGATGTGAGGAAGGAGGCTTCTTTCTTCCTAATATCAGCAACAGTAAGCTTAAAGATTGATATTATTATTATACACAATTTATATAGCACCAACAGTTTACGCTGCGCTTTACAATGTATGGGGAGGGGGGGGGGGGGTTGTAACAACACAATTACAGTACAGTTCAATACAAAAAGGTACAGGAGGGCCTTGCTCATAGAGCTTACATTCTAAAGGGAGGGGGGTAGTGGTACAAATGGTAATAGCTGCAGAGAATGATTTGATAGGGGGATTATTGATATAAATAATAACTACTGTATATATGTTTTTGTGTGTATATATGCATTTTATATATAGTGTTTACAGTATCTCACAAAAGTGAGTACACCCTTCTCACTTTTGTAAATATTTTATTATATCTTTTCATGTGACAACACTGAAAAAAAATTACACTTTGCTACAATGTAAAGTAGTGAGTGTACAGCTTTTATAACAGTGTAAATGTGATGTCCCCTCAAAATAACTGAACACACAGCCATTAATGTCTAAACCGCTAGCAACAAAAGTGAGAACACCCCTAAGTGAAAATGTCCAAATTTGGCCCAATTAGCCATTTTCCCTCCCTGGTGTCATGTGACTCAGTGTTACAAGGTCTCAGATGTGAATGGGGAGCAGGTGTGTTAAATTTGGTGTTATCACTCTCACTCTCTCATACTGGTCACTGGAATTTCGACATGACACCTCATGGTAAAGAACTCTCTGAGAATCTGAAAAAAAGAATTGTTGGTCTACATAAAGATGGTCTAGGCTATTAGAAGATTGCCAAGACCCTGAAACTGAGCTGCAGCCCAGTGGCCAAGACCATACAGCGGTTTAAAAGGACAGGTTCCACTCAGAACAGAACTGCTCCAGACGACGTCCAATGACGAAACGCGTAGGATGTGGCCTAACGTACACACTCTTTCCCACACGGCAGCGGCGGTGTTTTGGATACCTGTGACAATACGAACGTTTTTAATCTACATATATGTGAGTAGCCACTTGTCATACATAATAAAGGCACTCATTTTAAATACAGTATTGCACTATGGAAGCTTTTGTATTTCTTTACATATGAGCAAATGAGGAACAATTGAACACCTAACCGGACCAGCTCTATACAGCGACACAGGGGCTCACACTGTGGAGGCAAGTTAACCCCTGCAGGGGCAGGGGAGCTGGTGAGTGCGACAATTTGCTTCACGCATGGATAACGCACCGGTTCTGTTCCAGTATACACTAAGGCACTGAGCACGAGTCACTTTCATTGAACTTTCTGTGAAATCCTTGGAGACATTTTTTTTTCAGAAAGAATGTATTTTTTCTGAGGACTTTTTTTCAATTTTTTTCAAATTTTTCAATTGTTTTGGTTTTTTGGAATTTTTTGTCAAATCTGAAAAGGTTTTTTGTGCACTTTAACCACATCAATACAGTGCAGTTACACCCCCTTCCTGACCAGACCAATTTTCAGCTTTCAGCGCTCTCACAGTTTGAATGACAATTACTCAGTCATCCAACACTGTATCCATATGAAACTTGCGTCCTTTTGTCCACACAAATAGAGCTTTCTTTTAGTGGTATTTAATCACTAGTGGGTTTTTTATTTTTTGTGCTATACATAAAATAAAAAGTACATTTTGTGAAAAAAATGCCTTTTTCTTTGTTTCTGTCATAATTTTTTGCTAATTAGTAATTTTTCTTCATAAAGTTTGGCCAAAATTTATACTGCTACATATCTTTGGTAAAAATAACCCACATTAGTATATATTATTTGGTCTTGAAAGTTATAGAGTCTACAAACTATGGTGCCAATCACTGAAAATTGATCACTTCTGATCAGGCCTTCAGTACATCAGGTGTACCTCATTTCTTGAGACACTAACAAGTCAGGAAAGTACAAATACCCCCCAAATTACCCCTTTTTACAAAGTAGACATCCCAAGGTATTAAGTAAGTAGCATGGTGAGTTTTTTTAAGTTGTCATTTTTTCCCACAATTCTTTGCAAAATGAAGATTTTTTTATTTTTTTTTACTAAATTGTCATATTATCAGGTTATTTCTCACACACAACATATGCATACAACAAATTACACCCCAAAATACATTCTGCTACTCCTCCCGAGTACGGCGATACCACATGTGTGAGACTTTTACACAGTCTGGCCACATACAGAGCACCAACATTGATGTAGTACCTTCAGATGCTCTATGAGCAAAAATGACGCATCTCATTTCTCAACCACCTATTACACTTTTGAAGGCCACAGAGTACCAGGACAATGGAATTTCCCATAAAATGACCCCATTTTGGAAAGCAAACGCCCCAACGTATAATCTGTGAGGCATAATGAGTCTTTTGAATGGTTAATTTTTTTCCAGAAGTTTTTGGAATATGTGGAAAAAAATTAAAACGCATTTTTTTTTACACAAAATTGTCAATTTATAAGATATTTCTAACACATAGCATGTATATAGCAAAAATTACACCCCAAAATACATTATGCTACTCTTCCCGAGTACAACGATACCACATGTGTGAGACTTTTACACAACCTGGCCACATACAGAGCACTAACATTGAAGTAGTACCTTCAGACGTTCTACGAGCAAAAATGACGCATCTCATTTCTATCCTACCCATCACACTTTTGAAGGTCCTGGACCACCAGGACAGTGAAATTACCCACAAAATGACCCCATTTTGGAAAGCAAACACCCCAACGTATATTCTATGAGACATACTCAGATGAACTGTGACAGGTACTCGGGTACTCAGATGAACTGTGACAGGTACTCGGGTACACAGATGGACTGTGACAGGTACTCGGGTACTCAGATGGGCTGTGACAGGTACTCGGGTACTCAGATGGGCTGTGACAGGTACTCGGGTACCCTGATGGATTGTGACAGGTACTCGGGTACCCTGATGGACTGTGACAGGTACTCAGTACTCTAATGGACTGTGACAGGTACTCGGTACTCTAATGGACTGTGACAGGTACTCGTACTCTAATGGACTGTGACAGGTACTCGGGTACCCTAATGGACTGTGACAGGTACTCGGTACTCTAATGGACTGTGACAGGTACTCGGTACTCTAATGGACTGTGACAGGTACTCGGTACTCTAATGGACTGTGACAGGTACTCGGGTACCCTGATGGACTGTGACAGGTACTCGGGTACTCAGATGGGCTGTGACAGGTACTCGGGTACCCTGATGGACTGTGACAGGTACTCTAATGGACTGTGACAGGTACTCGGTACTCTAATGGACTGTGACAGGTACTCGGGTACCCTGATGGACTGTGACAGGTACTCGGGTACTCAGATGAGCTGTGACAGATACTCGGGTACCCTGATGGACTGTGACAGGTACTCGGTACTCTAATGGACTGTGACAGGTACTCGGTACTCTAATGGACTGTGACAGGTACTCGGGTACCCTGATGGACCATGACAGGTACTCGGGTAGGCTGATGGACCGAGACAGGTACTCGGGTACCCTGATGGGCCGTGACAGGTATTCGGGTACCCTGATGGTCCGTGACAGGTACTTGGGTACCCTGATGGGCCGTGACAGGTACTCGGGTGTGCCGTGACAGGTACTCGGGTACTCTGATGTGCCGTGACAGGTACTCGGGTACTCTGATGTGCCGTGACAGGTACTCGGGTACTCTGATGTGCCGTGACAGGTACTCGGGTACTCTGATGGGCTGGGACAGGTACTCGGGTACTCTGATGGGCTGGGACAGGTACTCGGGTACTCTGATGGGCTGGGACAGGTACTCGGGTACTCTGATGGGCTGTGACAGGTACTCGGGTACTCTGATGGGCTGGGACTGGTACTCAAATACTCTGATGGACTGTGACAGGTACTCTGATGGACTGTGATTGACAGGTACTATGAGGGGTGGTGACAGGTCCTCTTTATTTCGGGGGGGGGGGCAGGCAGGCAATCAGTGTGATTGGTGTACACTAGGCGGTAACGAGATGTTACCGCAATCTCCTCCTCACACACGATCGGTGTGTGAGGAGGAGAACAACCCGGTAACATCTCGTTACCGCGGTTTGTTTACATTTTAGTGATCGGCTGTGAAAGGATCACAGCTGATCACGTGGGTAAACAGCCGGCCAATGGCTGTTTACCAGCGTCGGTGACGAGCAGTGTTCCCAGCGTGCACGCGCAGCGCGCTCACGATCGCGCGCATGCGCCGTGCTCAGTTGGGGTGTGACCATCTGTGATCGGCCGTGACTTCATCACGGCCGATCACGTGGTAAACAGCCATAACGAATGGCTGTTGACCCCCTTCGGTGGCGAGCGGTGTCTCCGTGACATGCCGCCACCGAAGAAACAGGGATGCGCGCGCACGATCGCACGCATTCCCTGTTTAAACGGGAGGCCGTCATATGACGGCCTCCCGCCACAATAGGTGCGCCGCCTGGCCATCATTTGACAGCCGGCGGTCGGCATCTAGTTAAAAAGTTTGTTTGTGTGAAGATAACACAAGCCAGTCAGCTACTCTATGCACATAATTTACACTACAGCACGTTAGCACTTTTTTGCACAGTTGCTATTTTATTTCATTTATTTTATTTATTCTATTCATTGTTATATAAGTTTTCTGCAGATTTCTAATAATTTGCTAAATTTTGCACTGTGAATTAGCAACACCAACACCTGAGAAGGTTGAATATTTGTAACTTAGATAGCATGCGATTTTCTATTTATGAATAGCAAGCGATTTCTTGCACTGGTACAGGAGAGCGCCGTAACTACCCCTTTGTCATTATCCAGTCAGAACAGGCCTCGCCATGGTCGACCAAAGAAGTTGAGTGCACATGCTCCGCATCATATCCAGAGGTTGTCTTTGGGAAATAGACGTATGATTGCTGCCAGCATTGCTGCAGAGGTTGAAGGGGGGGGCAGCCTGTCAGTGGTCCGACCATACGCCACACACTGCATAAAATGGTCTGCATGGCTGTTGTCCCAGAAGGAAGCCTCTTCTAAAGATGATGCACAAGAAAGCCAGCAAACAGTTTGCTGAAGACAAGCAGTCTAAGGACATGGATTATTGGAACCATGTCCCGTGGTCTGATGAGATCAAGATAAACTTATTTGGTTCAGATGTTGTCAATAGGGATGAGCTTCGTGTTCGAATCGAACATACGTTCGACTCGAACATCGGCTGTTCGCCCGTTCGGCGAATTCCGAACGTTATGGGTTCGCGCCAAATTCGTGTGGCGCTCACGGCCCACAATGCACTGTGTCATCGCAGTGCATTGCTGGCTCATGATTGGCCAAGCATGCACTGTGACCCCGCATGCTTGGCCAATCACAGCGCCAGCAGCGAGGAGAGCCATGATTGGCCACAGGTAGGATGCCTGTGGCCAATCATAGCTCAGGCTGTGTAGTACACGCCCAACACTATATAAGGCCGCCAGCGCGGCGGCCTAGTGTAGTGTGTTGGCGTCTGAAGCAGTTAGTGGGTGTTCTGTGTACCTTCAACACAGTACACACCGATCGTTATCGGCCGATTTTCGATCTTGCTCTTCTGTAGTGGTTGTTGTCTGTGTGCCCTGACCGCAGTATACACCGCTATATTCACCTCACCTATATAGCTAGTGATTTATCTTTTATAATAGAGCTTGCAGTCAGTAGTGTTAGGAGTTTGTGCGTGCTGTCTGCGTGCTCTGTACCCAGTACACACCGCTATATCCACCTACATAGCTCTTCTCTATTTGAGCCCACTTGCCATCTGCAGGAGTTATTGGAAGTTGTGTGTGCCTCCAGCACAGCACAGTATACATCTGTATATACCCCTTTATCTCTGGTGTTCTATAATAAAAGCATCTGCAGCAGTTAGTTGGTTTTTTGTGCCTCCAGCACAATATACACCTGTATCTACCCTTTATTGCTGTTCTCTAATAGAGGCATCTGCAGGGCTTAGTGGGTGTTGTGTGACTCAATTACAGTATACCCCTTTATCTCTGGTGTTCTATAATAAAGGCATCTGCAGGAGTTAGTGGGTGTTGTGTGACTCCAGCACAATATACACCTGTATCTACCGTTTATTGCTGTTCTCTAATAGAGCCATCTGCAGGGCTTAGTGGGTGTTGTGTGACTCCATTACACTGCTGTTTTACCCAACTCCCTTCAGGCCATTACCATGCCTGGAAGGCCAGCAAGGAGAGGCAGACAGGCGCCAGCCGATAAAAGAGGGCAAGCAGGCTCTGTGTCTAGAGACAACAGTGCTGGTTGTGGACGCGGTGCATTGTCATCAGCACGTGGCCATGGGACACGCTTGTCCTTCTTTTCGGCAGCTGGACATGTTCAACCGCAACATGCCAATGACTTGGTAGAGTGGATGACCAAGCCCTCTTCATCCTCCTCAACCTCTCTCACCCAGTCTCAGGGTACTAGCAAAGCAGCTGCCAACGCATCGTCTTCCCTCCTCTCAATGTCATCATCAGTGACTCCTTCCCTAGACCCACCACGTCCTCCTGAGGAGTCTCCTGAACTCTTTGAGCACAGTGTTGGGTACATGTTCCAGGAGGATGCCCAGTGTTTTGTGGGCTCTGATGATGACACTCAGCTAGAGGAAGGCAGTAGCGTGAGCGCAGAGAGAGGGGATGCTCAAGAAGGACAGCAATCTGGCAGTCATGTTCCACAAGCTGCAGCATACTGCCAGGTTTGCTACAGCGATGAAGAGGGAGGGGATGATGAGGGCACTGACTCCACGTGGGTGCCTGGTAGGAGAGAGGAGGAGGAGGAGGCACATGTCCAACGAGGCAGGATGCCCTCCGGGGGCCAGCTTAGGGGCAGCACACCGACTGAATCACACCGCAGAGCTCCGCCTGTGCAGGGCGCTGCCTCTGCGCGTTATTCTAAAAGTTCTTTGGTGTGGGCCTTTTTTGAGACGAGTGTATCAGATCGCACCGCTGCTATTTGCAACATATGTCTCAAGCATATCTCACGTGGCCAAAACATCAGCCGCTTGGGCACCACATGCTTGACCAGACATATGTTGACCTGCCATGCAGCTCGTTGGCAAGCGTACCTCAAAGACCCACACCAAAGAACAAAGCGGACCTCTCCTTGCTCCTCATCAGCTGGCATCTCCAACCCCACTAGACCTTCAGTCCTCTCTGAAACCTGCTCTGAGAGGAATGAAGGTGTAGAATTAGGTGTGTCACAGCCAAGTGCTTCCGGGAACTCTGCTAGCGGTACACCCACATCCGATTATAGCAGGCAAATGTCCCTGCCCCAGCTGCTGGACTGGCGAAAGAAGTTCACTCCCAGCCATCCACATGCCCAGCGGTTGAATGCTAGCTTGGCTAAATTGCTAGCACTTCAACTGCTGCCTTTTCAGTTGGTAGACTCGGCCCCCTTCCGTGAGTTTGTACAATGTGCGGTTCCTCAGTGGCAGGTCCCCAAACGCCACTTTTTCTCACGGAAGGCGATTCCGGCTCTCTACCGGCATGTGGAAGGCAATGTCCTTGCCTCGCTGGACAGGGCAGTCAGCGGTAAGGTGCATATTACCGCTGACTCATGGTCCTGCAGGCATGGACAGGGACGTTACCTGTCTTTCACGGCCCATTGGGTCACTCTTCTGGCAGCTGGGAAGGATGCAGGACAAGGTGCAGTAGTGTTGGAGGTTGTTCCGCCACCACGCCTCCAAAATGCTACTATTGGTTGTGACACACCTCTCTCCTCCACCCCCTCCTCTTCTTCTTCCTCCATGGCCTCTTCCAGTGCTCTGTTCTCAGAACCAGCGGTGCTCCGTAGGCGTTCCAGGGGCTACACAAGTACGCAGGCAAAACGATGCCATGCCGTGCTTGCACTGGTTTGTTTGGGGGACAGGAGCCACACTGGGGCGGATGTTTTGTCAGCTCTGCAGGGGCAGGCCGAGAGGTGGTTGACGCCACGCCAGCTTAAGCCAGGAATGGTGGTTTGTGACAATGGCACCAACCTCCTCTCCACCCTCCGACAGGGACAACTGACCCATGTGCCCTGTGTAGCTCACGTCCTTAACCTGGTGGTGCAGCGGTTCTTGGGCAGGTACCCCGGCTTACAGGATGTACTGAAGCAGTCCAGGGAAGTCTGTGTGCATTTCCGCCGATCATTTAATGCCTGTGCTCGGCTGGCTGAGCTCCAAAAGGAGTTGAACCTGCCCAAGAACCGCCTTATATGTGACATGCCCACCAGGTGGAACTCAACGTTGGCCATGCTGCAGCGGCTGCACACACAGCAGAGGGCCATCAATGAGTACCTGTGCGACTACGGCACCAGGACAGGGTCAGGGAGCTCGGTTTTTTCTCACCACGCCAGTGGGGCATGATCAGGGATGCATGCACTGTCCTGTCACTGTTTGAGGAGGCCACAAGGATGGTGAGCAGTGACAGTGCATGCATCAGTGACACTGTACCTCTTGTCCACCTCTTGGAGCATACGCTGCGTGGAATAATGGACAGGGCACTTGAGGCAGAACAGAGGCAGGAAGAGGAGGACTTCCCTGCCTCTCAAGGCCCCCTTTATCCAGACAGTGTTCTTGCTGTGCCACCCATCACACAGGAAGAGGATGAGGAGGAGGAAGAGGAGGAGGAGGATGATTGTGTCAGCATGGAGTTGGAGGCTGGCACTCAGCATCAGCAGCAGCAGCAGCAGTCTTGTAGGGATGATTTACAGTCCCAAGAAACACGTGGACTTGTACGTGGCTGGGAGGAGGTAGCTGCGGATCATGTTGCCCTTAGTGACCCAGAGGACTCCGGACCGAATGCCTCAGCTAACCTACGCTGCATGGCCTCCCTGATCCTGCAAAGCCTGCGGAAGGATCCTCGTATTCTTCGGATCAAGGAGAGGGACCATTACTGGCTGGCCACTCTCCTTGATCCACGGTACAAGGGTAAGGTTGCCGACCTTATCTTGCCATCGCAGAGGGAGCAGAGGATGAGACATCTCCGGGAGGCCGTGCAGAAAGGTCTGTGCAACGCGTTCCCAGAGACTGGGAGGTTACAAACTCCAAAACGCCAAAACAGTCATTTTTAAAAACATTTTAGGCATTGACCCATGTCCCCTGGGGCAGGAGCCAGGTCCCCAAACCCTTTTTAGGACAGTGTCTTGCATATTAGCCATTAAAATTAGCACTTTTAATTTCGAACGTTCGAGTCCCATAGACGTCAATGGGGTTCTAAAGTTCGTTCGAATTTGGGGTCCGTTCGAAAGTTCTGGTGCGAACCGAACCGGGGGGTGTTCGGCTCATCCCTAGTTGTCAACCTTATGTGGTGGCAACCAGGTCAGGAGTACAAAGACAAGTGTTATGTTCTGGGGCTGCATGAGGGCTTTCAGCACTGGGGAGCTACAGTTCATTGAGGGAACCATAAATGCCAACATGTACTGTGACATACTGAAGCAGAGAATGATCTCGTCCATTCAGAGACTTGGCTGCTGGGCAGTATTCCAACATGATAACGACCCCAAACACACCTCCAAGACAACCGCTGCCTTGCTAAAAAAGCTGGGGGTAAAGGTGATGGACTGGCCAAGTTTGTCTCCAGCCCTAAACCCTATTGAGCATCTGTGGGGCATCCTCAAATGGAAGGTGGAGGAGCGCAAGGTCTCTAACATCCACCAGCTCCATGATGTTGTCATGTAGAAGTGGAAGAGAACTCCAGTGGCAACCTGTAAAGCTCTGGTGAACTGCATGATTAAGGCAGTGCTGAAAAATAATGATGGCCACACAAAATATTTGGGCAGAAGATGGCAACGGCGACAGCGGCGACAGAAGACCGGGCCACCGCTTGTAAAAGAGCTAGAAGAAGACGCGTTGGCCTGGCAAGAAGAACCGAAGAGGGGGACAAGACCCCCGAAGTTGGAAGAAGAGGGCGGCGGCGAAGAAGAAAGCCGTGCTCCTCCGCTAGTAAAAGAGCTAGCAGAAGATAGCGAAGGAGTCCGGCGAGAAGACCCCCGAAAACGGAAGCAGACCCCCGGAGCTGTGCAATAAACTATTTTAACCTTTGTGTGTTGTTTTTTTTTACATTGTACCCCATACTCATTCACATAGGGTGGGGGGCCGGGATCCGGGGGCCCCCTTATTAAAGGGGGCTCCCGGATTCTGATAAGCCCTCGCCCGCAGACCCCGAAAACCAACGGCCATGGTTGTCGGGAAGAGGCCCTTGTCCTCATCAACATGGGGACAAGGTGCTTTGGCATCCTACTGCTATCCTGTGTCCGATCTCCTCACCAAACGGCTCAAAATATTCCCCACAGTGGTGGGCACACAGCATGCTGGCTGAGATGGTGAAATACGGTGCACTGACTGGCCGGGTTCCAGAGGGAAGATGGTGCTGGCTCACATGCCGGTCATGCGGACACGCTGCAGGCATCCTCCTCTGCAAAACGGAGTTCAGCTAAGGGGGTGAGTGCTTCACATTCAGCTGTTTTTTACTCACAAGCAGACCCCAAGCTAGCACAGGACCCTCAGCTATTGCATGACACTGAGCTATCACAGGATTCCAAGCAGCTTGTTGAAAATGGCCAGGAAGAGGTTTCTCCCCCTAATGAACCTACACTGGCCACCATTATGCTGTCTATACAGGATTGCAAGGCCTCACTCACTAATCAAATAGCCTCTATACGTATGGATTTCTCACTCCTGAAGCAGGATGTCCAGAACCTACGTGATAGAACTGGTGACATGGAGGAACGCATTAGCTCTCTGGAAGACACTGTGCATCCACTCTCAGTTAATATGCGTGATACTACTGGGGAAATGGCAGCTCTTCGTGCTAAAATCGATGATTTTGAGAATCGTTCACGCAGGAACAATCTTCGCTTTGTTGGGTTCCCCAAACGAGCGGAGGGCTACCACCCTGAAAACTTTATTTACTCCTGGCTGAGGGACATTTTTGGCTCAGATGCACCTTCGTTCTCTTATGTGATTGAACGGGCACACCGCGCCCCTCCCCATCCTCCTCCAGAGGGAACCCCTCCACGCTCCATTATATATAAGGCCCGCTCAAATATAATGGTAACAACATATCGATGTATCCTGATTTCTCAGCTGAAGTCCAGCGCCAACGTATCACCTTCTCAGCCGTGAAGTCCTATCTACATGCTGAGGGACTGTCATACGCCTTGCTTTTCCCAGCCAAGCTGCGCATTATCCACGATGGAAAAGCCCACTTCTACACTAACCCTAAGGAAGCCATGGTGTGGCTGAACGACCACTATGGACCCACATCCAGACGCAGAGGTAACTGACAGGAACACTTGTTCCTTAAATCCAGTTTACTGACTGCATACCTAATATGGATCTAAACTCTTCTCTCTACCCTGTGCCATGACCATACCACTATAATTGGGCGCCTTTACCACCCTGCACATATACTCATTGATTATCTGGACATCTCTCCTGAGCAACAGGAGACACAATTTATATATGCTCCAGACCATCTCCTGCACCCAGAACTATTCTTCAAAGGACCTGCCTTTCTTTTTCAGCCACAACGGAGGCCAACTGATTCCTATACCCCTGCATCCATGTGCAACACATCCTGGACCAGGACATGATGTATTTTCTCCCTTTTCTTTTTTGCTTCCAGTTGGGAGCCACAAAGGTCTCCACGCTACCCCCTCACCAGTTAGTGACGTGGCCAGGGAACAGTTTGGACCCTCTTTGACATCAGAGGGGTTTCCTAGGTTCAGGGATCCAAGGCTCGCTAAGTTGGGGATGGCCGAGCGGGGTGGGGAGCAAAAGGTTTTCTACAGGGGTTCAATTTTTGCTTTATTTTTTTACTAACTTTTTTTTTATTTTTTTTATTTTTTGTATTTTTCAAAGTTACTCCACAGTGCGGTCTATTGGTTTGCTCTGTCTTATTCATTAACAGCTTATACCTATATGGAGACAATCATATGCAATATACGGTAGATGTGCTTGAATATGTTCAGGGTGACACGGCCTATCAGGTTTTAGATGTGATTGCACTTATACTTATATATGGTACAATGTATAACTTAGAATGGCGAAACCCTTAAGGATAGTGTCATGAAACACTAGAGGTATGAATGCACCCCAGAAGCGGTCCCTGTTTTTTTCAGTCCTAAAAAAATGTCGTCCCCATATTGTATGCCTCCAAGAGACCCACCTCACTGGTACTAAGGTGAGAGCTCTTAAACGCTTATGACTGGCTCAATCATAAGGGCGGCACAGTGGTGTAGTGGTTAGCACTCTTACCTCGCAGTAAGAAGGGTCGCTGGTTCAAATCCCAACCACGACACTACCTGCCTGGTGTTTGTATGTTCTCCCTGTGCCTGCGTGGGTTTCCTCTGGGTACTCCAGTTTCCTCCCAAAATCCAAAGACATGCAAGTAAGTTAATTGGCTTCTGTCCAAAATTGGCCCTAGTATATGAATGGATTGTGGGCTCCTTGAGGGTAGGGACCGATGTGAGTGTGCAATGCGCAGGGATAGGGACAATTGTAGACACTCACTCAGGTTGAACTGGGTGGACTGGTGTCTTTATTCAACCTTACTAACTATGAAACTATATCACGCCACCCACAGAAACTATTCCAGGGGGGTCTCTATATTACTAGCTAAATCCCTTCCAGCTGAAACTCTACAAGTCAAGTCAGATCCAGATGAGAGATTTATTATACTTACCGTACAAATCTCCTCTGTAACATTTACTCTCATAAACGTTTATATTCCTCCCCCATTTTTAGTGGAAATTTTATCCAACTTGTCACTTCAATTGTTGACTAGACCCCCTGGACCTCTACTTTATGTGGGTGACTTTAATGCCGTACTGGACCCAGCTAGGGACCGCATTGGGGTGGGGGAAGGCTATTTCCCTCTTTTCTAGATTGGATGCAGGTTTACGACCTTACAGAGGTGTGGCTCTGGAAGCACCCAGATGGGAGCCAGTACTCTTGTCACTCAGACTCCTTCCGCACCATGTCTCGGATTGATTTAGCCTTTTCCCATTTACACTTTGTGAAAATGTATGCTATGCACCATAGTAAGCTCTAGTAAGGAATGCAAAGAATGCAGACAGATATCACAACAAAATCGTCTTCCCAAAAAAATTTTCTTTTTAGAAAAACTTGTAATTATTTTGCAATTACATATTTTGCAGGAAATATTGTCGAAACAATCTAACTCCTCCAACTTCCTCTGACTCTCCAACTTCCTCTGACTCTCCAACTTCCTATGACTCTCTAACTCCCTCTCACTCTCTAACTCCCTCTGACTCTCCAATCTGACTCTCTAACTTCCTCTGACTCTCTAACTTCCTCTGACTCTCTAACTTCCTCTGACTCTCTAACTCCCTCTCACTCTCCAACTCCCTCTGATTCTCCAATCTGACTCTCTAACTTCCTCTGACTCTCTAACTTGCTCTGACTCTCTAACTCCCTCTCATCTCCAACTCCCTCTGACTCTCCAATCTGACTCTCTAACTTCCTCTGACTCTCTATGACTCTCTAACTCCCTCTCACTCACTAACTCCCTCTGATTATCCAACTTCCTCTGACTCTCTAACTCCCTATGACTCTCTAACTCCCTCTGACTCTGTCTTTACCTGCACTGAACTTTAATTCTAACTTTCCAAACTTTAGTAACTGAAACTCTACCTCTCCACCTCATCCTCCCCGTCATCTCCCACTCTCTCATCCTCCCCCCATCGCATCTTCATCTCTACTTTCCCCCTAATGTTTTTTTCTCTCCATCTCTATTTCCCTGAGCCATTAGAAATAAGATAGCATTTTTGAACAAACCATCAAAATTACAAAAAATAATTTAACAAAAACATAACATGAAGTTGGTAGCAGAATTGGTAGATAGTCATCTACAAATTCAAAAAACTTGGCGAACTATGTTCATCAGGCTTGGTTACATCATGCCGTTGTAGTGTTGCTGTTGAAGAGCTCGGTGGTGTTCGCTGCAAGGCTTCACCTTGTGTTGAGGGATATTTCCTGTATGGCTCAGGTGGTGATATCTCGGTATCCCGTGGTACACTTGGGGGTCCATAGTGTCGATAGGGTGTAGACATGTTTGAGGGAAATTCAAGAGATCGATTGTGATATGGATAATGATTTGGAATTATCGGTTTGTGCTGTTCTATTAGTCTTGCTACAGGAGGGAATTGTTTTGGAAGGGACATTATTTGCTCGTATAGCTGTGGTGGTCGGTTTTGTGTTAGGACATGGTAAGATGTTGAGTCAAGTGGTCTCATATCCATTTGTCTGCTAATATCCGTGGTTCTACTTGGCGGTGAAATTACAGAGGCAACTGGTGAAGGAATGGGATATGGTATTCGTGATCTGGGGGTCTCATACATACTAGAGGGTTCGGCAAAACTAGAGGGATAAGGGTTTGGCACGGTGTCTGAGGCAGAAGAAATGGGAGGAATTATTTGGGTACTAGGACAGTCGTGTGTTGGCACAGAAACATGGCATGGCACAGTGAATGAATGGATGCAATGTTGCACTGCAATCCTCATATTAAAGTACTGGCCTGGCAAGACCTCTTTGAGAAGAGGCACCAAACTAATGGCAAACATAGTGTGAGGGCATCGCTGGGCATAGTTTTGTTCAGTGATCCCTGACACTATGTGTACTAATTTTTTGGTCTGGTGTTGGTCTTCAACCTGTTCTACTGCCCTGCTGCTTTTCTTCCTGCAGGAAGTAGAGTTTTGCCTTGACCTTCTGATGAAAGGTGTTGAAACGTCGGTATCCTAATTTTCCGGCTCATGAGCAGAGGACTCATGTACCTCGATCTGCTCACCCTGGAGCTCCATAGATGACTCCTCCTGATATGTGCAAGCAAATGATACTCCTTCATCATCGTCAACACTAGGAGCATGCTCCTCCTCCTCCCCCTCCTCCTCCTCCTCCCAACTTGCTTCCGTGCTGCAATACCAAGAATGTAAATTGAATCTGTGTTATGAATTAAAAAGTATAAAGCTGATAGGGGTAGTAAAGGTTAGGGGTAGGACAGGTTAATTAGATAGAGATGATAGAGTGACCGATTCATGTATGATAACTTACTTCCTCAATTCTAAAACTGGCTTCAAAAAATCCATGTATCTGGCGAAGGCATAGGGTCGCTTTGGGGGAGCACCAGACCCACTCTTTGCTTCACGCTGCAGTCTCTGGTGTCTCTGAAGTGTGTCCTTGAGGCTCCGCCACCTAGTGCGTATGAGACTTTCTATAATAAAAAAAACATAACTAAGTAATTTCATATTATTTTTCAGGTACCTAGCAACTGGAAATTCATTTGCCAGCTTACACTATGAGTTCAAATTGGGAAAATCTACGGTGAGCACAATTGTGTGGGACACCTGTATCGCCATCTGGGAGGTCCTAAGAGATGTGGTCATGAGAAAACCAATCAAAGAGGAATGGAACACCAAAGCTGAGTTGTTTTAGGAGCGCTGCAACTTCCCTAACTGTGTTGGTGCCATAGATGGCAAGCACATCAGAATTGTGAGGCCAGTCGGTAGTGGGACAAAATTTTTTAATTATAAAAAATATTTTTCTTTTGTTCTTCTGGCAGTGGCTGATGCAAACTACTCGTTCATCTACATAGACATTGGTTCTTATGGGAGCAGTTCTGACTCCAGCATTTTTTCCCACTCCAGTTTTGGAAGAATGATTCGGGAGAACACACTTGACCTCCCGAATGAACGACCACTCCCTGGAATATCTGAACCCTCCCTTTAATATTTGTTGGTGATGAGGCTTTCACTCTGTCAGAAAAAATGCTCAGGCCATATGCTAACCGGTCACTCTCTGTGGAGAAAAGGGTATTTAATTATCAGCTAACAAGAGCATGAAGAGTTGTGGAGTGTACTTTCGGAATCCTGGCAAACAAATGCCGTTTTCTTCACACCCCAATAACTCTAAACATGGAAAACGCCATAATTGCCGTAAAAGCTGCCTGTGCACTCCACAATTTTGTCTGTGAAAGGGATGGATACCTTTTCGAGGACTCGTTAATGGATGAGATGAAAGGCGCAGATTGGACACATACAAGGGGCAATTACAGAGGGGCCAGCATCCGTGAGAAATTTACTGACTTCTTTATGAGTCCTGCCGGTCAGGTATCATGGCAGCTTAATGCAATTCAATAAACACCAAAACTTTTTTGCTGCATCGTCTACTATCTGTACTTTTTTCAATAAATGTGATTAAGTTTTATTGTTCAACAGTGCGTTCATCTATTTTTTGTACTTACTGTGTCAACATACTGAGCTTGCAATATCATTCCACAACATTACATTGGTGGTCAGTGGGATTGGTGGTCAGTGGGATGCATGCCCTTACATTGGTGGTCAGTGGGATTGGTGGTCAGTGGGATGCATGCCCTTACATTGGTGGTCAGTGGGATTGGTGGTCAGTGGGATGCATGCATTGGCCTGTCATGGACGAATCTAATGAGCTCCTCATTGTCTACACTGTTCCGATGCTTGGGGGCCATCTTGACTGATTACAGATGGACATGAGACAGGAAATAGGAAGTGAGGGGGCAGAATTGGAAGGAGGAGCTGGAGGTGAAGAATTTGCATATATCTGAACCAACAATGCGATTCCAGAACGATTTTACATTGATGTCTATGGAAACTAAATTCACAACACAACGCAACGCTGTAAACTCGCACAAGACACTTTTTTTAACGCATCGCATTCGGACAGGAATTGCAACGAATACATGTGAACGACTGTCATGAAAAACAATTACTTTTTGGATGACATGCGAATTCAGTTTTTGTTAAACGCATCGTATTCGTTATCAACTCGCACAAGTGTGAACCGGCACTAAAGCTGGACATACAAAATACAATCTGATTTTACAATCTCCTTTAGACATTAAAGCTGGAAATACAATATACAAACTGATTGTACAATCTCCTTAGGACGTTCCTAAGCGATCTGTCCAATTTACATACAATCAAGCAGGGCTTTTACTCTACTATGTTGATAGTAGATGTAAAGAAGATCATACAATCAGGTTGTATAGAGTAGGGTCATTATTAGTTATTTGCTGTAATCCATTCTGCCCCCATTGAATGGGTATAATATAAGAAATATACTCCAGGAGGCACAGAATGAGCCATTTAATGTATTCACAGGTGTAGAAAATGTTTTTTTAATTTTCTAATATAAAAAAATGTACATACAATCTGATTGTTATAGTGCATTGTGAGTCCAATAATCAGTTCTTTAAATCTTTGTCAAAACTAACATGTGATCAGCATAGCTCTGGCATCCAGAAAATAATACCTTAATATTTGAAAAAAGGCATACGTTTGCAAATGATGAGGCATACGTTTGCAAAATGATAAGGCATTTTATGTGACAGTCTAGTCATCCCAGTTCACATCTCCCCTACTGAACCAAAGAACACTGCCTTTCTTAAAGTGTTTGTAAACCCACTATAAAAAAAAAGAAACTAACACCTGCAAGACAAAAGCATAATGAGCTAGTATGCATAGCATACTAGTTCATTATGTAGTACTCACCTGAGATCAAAGCCCTTGCTGCGGTGCCCATACACAGCACCAACTGGCGACATCACTAATGGGGGTTACTTTTGGGTATCGCAGCTTCTGCGCTTTGATTGGCTGGAGCCGCGATGACGTCGCACATGCGCACTGGAGCCACCGGTAACGGCACACTCACTGAAGCAAATGGCACATACATGCTATTGCTTCAGATTTCTTCGGTGCACATGTGCCAATAACATTAGCACATGCAAATACAGGGGATATCTCCTAAACCATGTAGGTTTAGGAGACATCCTGGGTAGCTACAAGTAAGCCTTATAACAATAATAATTATAATAATATAATAATAACTATAATTATAATAAGCCTATAGGCTTACCTGTAGCAAAAAGTGGTCTGTAAGGGTTTACAACCACTTTAACCTTTTCTTTCCTCACCTCTTCCCCTTTCCTTATCTCCAGATCCCTCCTTGTTTAATCCATGAACTACTTCATACCAGGTAATAGAAGTAGAAGGGGCAAAAAGTTAGCAGTTAGCATTAGAGGGGAGGGAACTCCTAAAATGTAACTAAGGCGAGGTCATATAGAAGAAGAGAATGGAATGTGTTCTGTAATTCAGCAGGGGGAAACTGGGCAACAAAACTGCCTGGGATTTCAGTGAAGCAGTCTGTGTTGTCAGCTTAAACAAGAGGTTAGGAGCATACTGGATTTCTGATAGACCAACATGTGTTTTTTCTATACATGCAGCATTTTAAAGGGATAAAAAGCTGGGAAATGTGCACGTATTGCAATGGTGTACTCCTTTTTTTTTTATTTTACCCAGACATGCACTTTAATTTGTAGGCCTACATGGATTAAATACATGTCCACATCATTGTCTAGTAGATACTGTATTTGTAGCATATAGTGGGTGTAAAGCCACAATGAGACAAACAGCATTCAAGGTAATTACAAAATTAGATGATACTGTACTATAAAATGGCATAATTACATAACCTATAATAACATACAATTGGTCAGTAACCAATCACATATCTTGTGAACATCTGGCTGCTGCTGTGGTACGTGAAGTAAATTGGTAATGTATGAATTCTATGCTGACCCAAATATGTCTAAATCATTTCACAGAAAATGTATCTTGTTCGCAATATTTGTCTGCGAGAAATGCTATAAAAAGTGCAAGAACCATATTTTCTACATACTATTTACAAGGGTAGTTTACATACTGTATACAAGATTGTTAAGTACATCTGTAGATATGCAATGTAAGCTCTGTAGGCAGTTCCTACAAAACAAGCATTATTGTTTAATTTTATTAACCTCCCTGGCGGTATGATTATGTCAGATTTTTGATGCTGAAAGTGGTACAATTGTTTTGCATGGAAATTTGGCATTTTATATTGTAGGTCTGTAATTCTTAGGAATAACTCACTTAAATCTGTCCAAACCAGAGTCTAGTAGACATCCCGGGTATGATAAAGTTTGAAACACAAAATCATAAATTATAATAAATAACTATAAATAATAACAAATAATAATATAATAATAATACATTTTATTCAATACATTTTAGTCAATAATATAATCAATTTGTCCAAACAAGGGTGCAATATTACTAGTCATATTGCTTCAGTAAACATCCTGGGTATGATGCATTTTGAAACATGGGACTGCACAAAGTCCAACGTCACAAACGGGACAATAGAACCTGGTTTCTTTTCAGTTTTTCCTTCCACTGTCGCGCTTTGAGCAATAAACCATGCACATCCTTATGGGTGCTGACTTTTTTTCAGTTTGTGGCATGTGGTCCATGAAGTGACGACCAGTCAGGCATTCCGGGTTGACAACGCCAGCAGCACAGACATCCAGCTCTATTCACAGCCATTGGTGGTTCAGAAAGATCAGTTTGGCAACTTTCCAAACAAAGTCAGCATGAACCAGAAGCTTGTCACACTTTTTTTTTTATTTTAGCAGAATGTAGGCATTCCACAATCATTGTTCAAGAAGATGCCTGAAGATCTTCTTGTAATACTTTTTTTGTTGTTTTCTCATTGCTGAATAAAATGTCATTGCTTGGTCAGCTCTGTCAACACCTCCCGTGGTGTTGTTGTAGTCTATCACTACTTCCATAGGCATCTGTTTTGTTCTGTAGAAGGAACTCATAAAGTTCAGGAGATGTGTAAAAGTTGTTTGTAGTTACACAATAGCCCTGATTTAGCAATGTTGCCATTCCATAATTACTGTATTTTGGGTTGAATTTGGTTCTTTTCCCAGTGTATAGGACAGAATTCCAAATGTGACCTGTGCTCGATTCACATAGCATGAAGGATTGTATGCCAAATTGTGCTCTCTTTGAATTTTCTGAATCATTTGATATACCTCCCAAATCTTCTTGAGTTTTGGTGCTGGATGAGTGGTTTCATCAAATTCTTCATTGTTTTCAAAGTGCAAATACTTCATTATCAGGGAAAATTTGTACTCTGACATGACTCTCTGCTCCCTGAAATCTTCCAATGCGTAGCAGCTTGTTTCTCCTGGTACCGGTTTGTCTCCATACCAAATTTTTTCAATAACCTCCAATAATAATAGTTGGAGGTATGCCAAGGGGTTGTCATCTTCAACATCCACTATGATATCAGGTGCTCCAGTAAATGGGAATCTTGGGGACGTTGCGTGATCCGTACCGCAGTCAATAGAGCACCAAGTCCGCACATCACTGAGCAGGATCTTCACTGAAATATCTTTCTGTGTCTGATGACGTATTTACCCACAAATCGCTATCACTCAAATCTGCAAGTGATTCTGTATCACTGTTTTCCAGCAGGTCATAAACCGCTTTTAATGTAGAGGCACGCTTTTTGATGCCATAGTCGTTCTCCAATTTCCAGGCAGAAAGTGCAGTAAAACTGCGGGCAAGGGCCCAAAGCACTGGGGGCAAACTGAGGTCAAATTATTTGATACAGTAATGTAATCCAATACAATTACAATGTATTGTGTGTTATGATTTACACATTTTAAATCTGCCGCCGATTCCACCCCCTGCTTCGCGATTCTCGCAGGAAAGGAAAGGTGGAACACACAGAGCATCGAGTGGAAGATCCGGCCACCGAACACAGTGGGAGTACATTGTGGGATTCCAGGGATAAGGTAAGTCACCTCTTCCAGGATCCAGCAATGCGATCCCAAGTGTGGCTCGGGGTTACCACTAATGGTACTGAAATTTCACCCCGAGCCACACTTGGGAATACTGACAAGGAGGTAACAAAAAATATATAAAAAAAAATATATATAGTATAATACCATTTTAAGTTGTTTTTTCAATGCTTAACTACCATACTATTCGGTATGACCTTTACATTTTTACATCCATATAACTCTTCTATATTTTGTCGTTTTATTGCAGAAAACTTTCAGACACATAAAAGAACCAGTCAAATTTTTATTGTGATGTGTGACCCCCGTGGTGATAGTGAGATATCTCTTAATATCCTGTCAGGACAAGGGGTCATGGAGAGTCTCTCCAGTTGTGAAACATACTACAACAAAGCACTATTTTCAGAAAAACTGGAAAGCACCTTTTAAACACTTGCTGAGTCCCCCAAGCACCTTGACATAATTGTATGTCCTCCCCTGGGGCACACAGAGTTGCACCCTGCAATGATAGTGACACTGAACTACTCTGATGACAAACTGAAGAAATTTTAGCCAAGCTCAACTGGTCTGTTACCACAAATATTGCTCTGGGGCAGTGCTCCCAAGGCATAAATCCATAGAAGAAATTAGTTGGCAACCTGTATATTCCAAGTTCTAAATTCTTTATTAGGCTACGTTAAAAGTGGCACAAAATAGATAACTTGTTTCAGTCATGATGGCCTTCTTCAAATGCTCTGAAGAAGGCTGTCATGGCAGAACCAGGTTAGCTATTTTGTGCCACTGGCCTTCAGCAATTTTTGTGGTAACAGACCAGTTGAGCATTGGTAAACTTTCTTCAGTTTGTCATCAGAGTAAAGCACTTCTCTTTTATTGTTTATTTTTGTGTTTATGTTTTTTACAAAAAAAAGTTTTTCTTCTTCTTTTTTTTTCAGACATAAGGGGGGAGCAAGCATAACAGCCTGCATTAGAGGGGGCTTTAAGAGGGGTTCCCCCAAAAAGGGTAATTAGTAATAATTCTAATGGACAATGGGTTCACTGGAAGAAGAAAACCTATGTGCCCCCCTATAATGGAGAACAAGTAGGTGTTAAGGTTTCACCACTATTTAACTGGCTGGCTTTTGGGGTCCTTTGAATGTTTAAAAAGAATTAAACATGCAGGAAAAAATCGAAAAAGGTTTTATTGTTAATTCACAATTTTTTTTATAAGTTTCAGCATTGTCTAAAGCTAAACCTGTTAGGTCTCATCGGCACCAGAATCTGAAGGAAAAAAAGCACAGCTCACTTACAGCTCACATCTTAAACACTGGTTGAGAAGTAAGTGGGATCCTGGCACAGGATGATTTTAAATGTACAGAGAAATCTAGAGAGGTGTCTCCACAGAGTTCTCTGTGACAGCAGTGATTACAAGCACATATTTCATATTACAATTACAGACTTCATAACTACACACAGTGAAATGGTTAGGGGTCCAAAGAGGGAGCACTGGGGTATGGGGGAGGTTATATGTTTTTCTTTTTATTCTTTTGAACCACTTTCAAAGCACCCCTCCAATGCTGAAAGGCATGTAGGCTGGTATTAACATGCCTGGTGTGCTGAGTTGGGTATGTATGAAAGGGGGACCCATGCAATTTAAATATAAATATATGTATATAGATATATATATATATATATTTATTTATTTATTTAAAAGAACACTTTCAACATTATGGAGATCTCCAAACAGCTAATTCCTCTGCTGTTATTGTTAAATCTACCCCTTAACCACTTGCTTACTGGGCACTTAAACACCCTTCCTGCCCAGACCAATTTTCAGCTTTCGGTGCTCTCACACTTTGAATGACAATTACTCAGTCATGCAACACTGTACCCAAATGAATTTTTTGTCCTTTTTCCCCACAAATAGAGCTTTCTTTTGGTGGTATTTGATCACCTCTGGGGTTTTTATTTTTTGCGCTATAAATGAAAAAAGACCGAAAATTTAGAAAAAAACTCATATTTCTTTGTTTCTGTGACAAAATTATGCAAATTATTAATTTTTCGCCATAAATTTTGGCCACTATTTATACTGCTACATATCTTTGGTAAAAATAACCCAAATTAGTGGATATTATTTGGTCTTTGTGAAAGTTAGAGAGTCTACAAGCTGTGGTGCGAATCGCACAAAATTGATCACATCTGATGTACTGGTGGACTATCTCACTTCTTGTGACCTGAACAAGTCAGGAAAGTACAAATACCCCCCAAATGACCCCTTTTTGGAAAGCAGACATTCCAAGGTATTTAGTAAGAGGAATGGTGAGCTTTTTGATTTTGTCACTTTTTCCCACAATTCTTTGCAATATTAAGATTTTTTTTTTCCACAGAATTGTCATTGTAATAGGTTATTTCTCCCACGTGGCATGTGTATACCACAAATGACACCCCCAAAAAAATTCTGCTACTCCTCCTGAGTATTACAATACCACATGTGTGGGACTTTTTCACAGCCTGGCCACATAGAGAGGCCCAACATGCAGGGAGCGCCGTCACATGTTCTAGGAGCATAAATTACACATCTAACTTGTTGACTACCTATTACACTTTTGAAGGCCCTGGAGCACCAGGACAATGACACATGGAACTGATGACAGATGGCACTGATACGTGGCACTGATGACAGTTATGCGTGGCACTGATGACAGATGGCACTAATATATGGCACTGATGACAGGTGGCACTTATACGTGGCACTGATGACAGATGGCACTTATACGTGGCACTGATGACACATGGCACTAATACGTGGCACTGATGACAGATGGCACTAATACGTGGCACTGATGACAGATGGCACTAATACATGGCACTAATACGTGGCACCGATGACAGATGGCACTAATACATGGCACCGATGACGCGTGACACTGATGACAGATGGCACTGATAAGTGGCATTGATGACACGTGACACTGTCAACAGATGGCACGTGACACTGACAGGTGGCACTGATGACAAATGGCACTGATACGTGGCACTGATGACAGATGGCACTAATATGTGGCACTGATGACAGATGGCACCATGTGGCACTGATGACACGTGGCACTGATGACAGATGGCACTTATACGTGGCACTGATGACAGATGGCACTGGGGACAAATGGCACTGACAACAGGTGGCACTAGGGACAGATAGCACGAATAGGTGGCACTGAGAACAGATAGCACTAACAGGTGGCACTGGGGGCAGGTGGCACTGGGGACAGGTGGCTCTGGGGAGGATGGCATTGGTAAGGATGGCACTGGGCGAGGATAGCACTGGGGCGGATGGCACTGGGGCGGATGGCACTGGGCGAGGATGGCACTGGGGCGGATGGCACTGGGGGAGGATGGCACTGGGGCAGATGGCACTGGGGGAGGATGGCACTGGGGCGGATGGCACTGGGGGTGGATGGCACTTTTTTTCCTTTTTTTTTTTTTTTTACTTATGGCCGCTGCAGCCGTTGAGCGGCGATGAGAGATGATCTCATATGTTTCCATATGAGATCATCTCAAATTGGACACACCAATCGCGCTGTAAACGGCCGCTGTGATTGGCCGTTTACAGCGATCTGTGACTGGCTGTGTCCGAGGGACACGGCCAGCACAGAACTTCCCCGATGCACGCTCGCACTTATCATAGCTGAAGGTCATGATGACATTTTCTTCTTTCTCCTGACATTGATGTGTGATATAGTTGTTTTGGTTATGCTTCTACTGGCTGTCTAGCTAATCTTTCTGGCAGGAATAGTGTAGATGAAGGGAGGGGAGCGGAAAATTAAGTGCAAGCACATGGGGAATGCTAGAAGGGAAGAAGAGACATAGTATGTCAGATACAGTATACCCACTGAGAAATAATACAGGGATATAAGGTGGGTGAAAGAGAAGAGCATTATTGCTGATGCTGGAGAAAAGTTAAAGAGCCAGGGTACAGTAAGATTGAGGTGTACAAAAATAAAAGTATAATGATTTGGTGCCAATTTAAGTATGAAGTAATTAGAGTCCCTCGAGGATTGTGATATCCAGTTCAGGCTAGTTCTTAATAAGCACGACGGGTTATAAGTTCTAACATTTGAGAGACTGATACCCCCTTCATGTCTGGGAAGACATAATTTCTTTAAGGCTATATGTGGTCGTTTGTTTTGCCATAGAAATGGCTGAATTGAGGAGTTTAACATCTTTATGGTGAAGGAGTAATGGAATAGTTTGTAGAGAATATAATAATCTAGCAAAACTGACCATTTTCACTAAGTGCCATCTTCCCAGGAGCGAAAGGAGCAGATCCATCCAGTTAACTAATTCCTGAGAATTTTTTGCAATCAAAGGAGGGTAGTTAAGGTGGTTTAGAGAGGATTGTAGTTTCCAAATTTGGATTCTGAGATAGGTGCTAGCAACTGAAAAAATTGAGTGCTGGGTCCAGTGGGGATTAGAAAGAGTTCCTATGGGGAGAATTTCACTTTTACGGTAATTTATGCGGAGGCCTGAGCAGGACCTGAATACGTCAAATACCTTTTTGATGGTGGACATATCGGAGGAGGGGTTCGCCGAAAATATAAGGACATCGTCCACAAAAAAGGAGGTACACAGTTCATGTTTGCCAATTTTAATTCCATGTTGGAGGGCTCTTTGAGCTAGATGTCTGGATAGGGGTTCTAGTGCAATATTGAAAAGGAGCGGAGATAAGGGGTAGCCCTGACATGTACCCTTCTGAATTCATATGAGAGTAGGTCTGCTGCCACCAGTTTAGCTGCAGGAGCCATATACATGGTGTTAATAAGGTGGCAGAATGGGTCTGTGAAGCCCATTTTTGTCATAGCCATGGAGAGCCATTCGAAGCTGACATTATTGAAGGCTTTCTCCGCATCTAATGTAATGATGGCAAAGTCACTATCTGGATTGTTGTTAGCATGTTCCAATGCCAGCATGACCTTACAGATGTTGAGAGTGGCTGTTCTGCCTTTCACAAAACCAGATTGGGCTGGGTGTATCAGGGAAGGGATGATGGCAGAAAGCCTAGTGGTGATGATTTTGGATAGGATGTTCACGTCTAGGTTTAATAGGGAGATGAGTCTTTAGAAGCCTGGGTCTTGGGGGTCTTTGCCTTTCTTTGAGAGTAGTTTAATAATGGCCTGGTTGCCTGTTGGTAAATATGGGTCACTGGACCATATGCCATTGTAAACCTTGTGAAGAGTGGGTTCTGTGATAGTAAGGTTTTGTAGAATTCACTAGTGAATCTGTCTGTACCCGGGGCCTTGGAGGGAGTTAAGTTGCGTATGGTGTTAGAGATTTCGGATAGAGAGATAGGAGCATTGAGGGCTTCTAGTTGTGAGGGAGTGACTTTAGGAATATCTACATTCTCTAGGAAAGAGCGTGCATATAGTGCTGAATAGTATTTAAGCATTGCTCTATTTATTGTTTGCGGGGTGGTGTTTACATCGTCATTGGTATCTTGAAGGGAGGTAATGTGGGTCAGGCAAAAGGGTCCCTTGCAGAGCCTGGCTAGTAGTTTGCCTGCTTTATTTCCAAACTTGTGGAGGGTGGCATCTAAATGTGCCCTTTTAGTTAACTCAAGTGTGTCCGCCCATGTGGCGAACACCCTCTTGGCTGCCTGCCATTTGTTTCTAGTGCCGGGATAATTGTTTTTTATGTTTATATGTTTTTAAACTTAGGTCTCATGTCTGTTTTATCTTAAAAGTGTTGATTCAGTTCTGTGTATAGTTGTTTACTTGAGCTATGGAGCACTGTAATCAAACTACTAAGCAATATGAGGAAGAAAACACATGAAAAGTGACTAAAGTTCAACTTTCTGACAAAAAAGAAATATAAAGTATTACATGCAATATAACTAAAAAATTGAAAGAAAACATTAAAGAGGTTGTAAACCCTGGTGAAAAAAACAAACAAACTGTAAAACAAAAGCATAATGAGCTAGTATGCATTGCATACTAGCTCAGTATGAAATACTTACTTTAGAAGAAAGCCCTCCAGGTTCCTGGGCTCCAGCGCTGTGAATGGTCGGAGCCATGATGATGTCACGGGCACTGAAGGTTCGGCACGGTGATGTCATAAGCTGCATGCACTGTGAATATCTCCTGAACTGTGAAAGGTTTAGGAGATTTTCACAGTACCTACAGGTAATACTTATTATAGGCTTACCTGTAGGAAGAAGTAAAAAAAATTGAGTTTACTTCCTCTTTAAATGTTATTAAAAAAAAATCACTATGCATTCCTTTTAATCCAGCCCTAACTGGCCAACGAAACTGGTAGTAATAGACTCATTTAGTGAGTGTCTGCTAAAACTAACCTATAGTACTGTTTTTTAATGATATTTTAGTTTAGTGAACTTAAGTGTAGGCTGGTTGAAGGATTGTTCTAGCATGTTTGAAAGTTCCTTGTACAGGTTTTTTTTCCTATCAAAAACATTTTTTTTTGTTTTACTGAATCCATTGAACAATGCTGAATGTAGTTGAGCAATATCTAATTAATAACCTTTGCTTCAAATGTATAGTTGCTGTACAAGGTTTCTTTTTTCTGGCTGGCTTATTAAAAACCTTGATCATACCTGCATGGACAAACATAATGTACTATACAAAGCATAAGAATTTGCAGAATTTTAAAATGTGAACTGACTACATAATACCATCACTGATTAATCTGTATTACTGATTGACAGGAGACCTTGCATAGATGTAAAATTTAAAAAATGAAATTATTACATCATGTTGTTTCTGTAGATATTTAGACAGATAGATAAACAGATTTTTTTATTTTTTTTTTAATAGAAAAGTAATTACAAATATGCGTTGTTTGTTATGATAAATGCTGAACTATATAAAATCATCCAGTCTTTTGGTTCAATATTCAAAATTCCAGTTTCATTTTTATTTGACTAGCACAGACTGTTGCAAGGGAAGCAATCTTGATTGGCCAAGCTCCATATTCTTCATCCAGTGATTTTGTCTTTATGAATATTTATTTCTGGATCAGTAAAGGCGAAGCAAGCCAGTATTTAATCATTAATATATTAAGCAATCGGCACTGTTTATCATTGTCTATTGCAACAAAATGTTGGCATGCTTCATATAACAGCTAGAACTGTCATTATATTTTGCTTTCTTTCATATGTTATTAACAGTGTTCTTTTATGGAAAACAATAGTCAGTCTTTTGTCTATTGGTGGACACTAGAAGGAGTTTCAACTGTGCATTTAATTGTATCTCTGCTTTAGTATTTTTTAGCTACAGCATGAAATACTAATTTAAAGTGCATGCCAAGAGTTGTTTTAATAATTATACACCCTTCACAAAAATCCATCAAGTTTATTATTATTGTGTTCGTGGTTGCTTGAATTTACTACATCAAACAAATACACAGTAATTTTAGCAATAAGCAAAACATGTATAGTGATGTAAGGGTGGCCATAGGGAAGCAGATCCTATACAAACAATGATTGATCATAAGTGATCTACCAATACTCAGTTGTTTTAGGTACTTCTCCAGTTACACAGGATCTTAAAAACTTTACCAAAAGCATGGTGAAAGAAACATGAGATTTCAGGACACACCCACCCTACTAAGAAAACCTTCCCTGGATACAAGTACATTATATAAAACATCAACCAATAGCTTGGCAAAAGATTGTCCACAGCACTTTTATTGGTTTAAATAACAACATCTTTTATAACTCTTTTATTATCAACACATAACAGCATAAATTCAAAGAAACAGCATCTTTTCCTGCTCAAGTTTCAGAACTCGAGTAGCAATACCATATATTTGCATACAAATATCTGTCCCCCCTAAAAATCCAGGGTGACCCTACCACATAATAGTATGTGCGACTGCGACGGGAGGGTGATAGCTTTCTTCTTTCTTCTTCTAATGGTTTTCCAGGAAAATTTCACAGCTTCTAATTGGCTCCTGCCAGCTCCTTTTAATCCTGTCCTTAAAGGGGCCGTGTTCCTTAACCACTTGCTTACTGGGCACTTAAACCCCCCTCAGTCCCAGACCAATTTTCAGCTTTCAGCGCTGATGCACTTTGAATGACAATTGCGCGGCCATACAATACTGTACCCAAATGAAATTTTTATCATTTTTTTCCCACAAATAGAGATTTCTTTTGGTGGTATTTAGTTACAGCTCGGAGTTTTATTTTTTGCTAAACAAACAAAAAAAGATGCAAAAAAAAAATCATGTTTTAATAGTTTGTTATAAAATTTCGCAAACGGGTCATTTTTCTCCTTCATTGAAGTGCGCTGATTAGGCGGCACTGATAGGCTGCACTGGTGGGCACTGATGGGCTGCATTGGTGGGCACTGATGGGCTGCATTGGTGGGTACTGATAGGCTGCACTGGTGGGCACTGATAGGCATAGTTAAGGCGGCACTAATAGGCACAGATAAGGCGGCACTGATGGGCACAGATAAGGCGGCACTGATGGGCAAAGATGGGCACAGATAAGATGGCACGGATGGGTGTCACGGATGGGCACTGATAGGTACCACTGATAGATGGGACTGATGGGCACTGATAGGTGGCACTGATAGGTGGCTCTGATAGGTGGCACTGCTGGGCACTGATGGGCGGCACTGCTGGGCACTGATGGGCGGCACTGCTGGGCACGGATATGTGGCACTGGGGTGCAGCACCTTTGAGGCAGATTGTGGGCACTGCTGGGTGGCACTGTGGGTGGCACTGTGGGCACTGCTGGGTGGCACTGTGGGCACTGCTGGATGGCACTATGGGCACTGCTGGGTGGCACTGACGGGGGGCACTTACTTTTAGTAGATGTGGCACTGCATGGGGCAGGTGGGCACTGGCAGGGGGCAGGTAGGCATTAGCAGGGCTGGCCGTGATCGGGACTGATGTCCCGATCACGGCCGCCGGTGATCAGCTTTTTTTTTTTCTCCTCGCACTGTCAGCGCGAGGAGGAATAATAGCCGATTAGCGGCTCCGTTATATCACATGATCAGCTGTCATTGGCTGACAGCTGATCACGTGATAAGGGGTCGGGATCGACCCCTTGCACGGATCGGTGATCAGGCGAGTCTCATGGACTCGCCGATCACAGAGCGCGCCGCGCGCGCCCCTCAGGGGGCGCGCAGGCCGCTCATACACGGGACTACGTCTATTGACGTCGTCCCGGAAAAGGAGATCCGCGCTGTAGCCGTCATTTGGCTATAGCGCGGATCTCAAGTGGTTAAAAACCTAATTACCCTAATAACAATACTGCTTTACTTGCACTAAGCTGGATGGGGAGGCCACATTCTCAAGAAAGTGGGTCCATATTGTGCCCCCTTTATACATGAGATTGCAGGCCACACCCACCCTACCAAGAAAACCTTCCCCCGGATACAAGTAAATTCAATAAAACACCAACCAATAGCTTGGCAAAAGATTAGCCACAGCACTTTTATTGGTTTAAAAAGCAACATCTTTTATAACTCTTTTATTATCAACTTATAATGGCATAAATTCAAAGAAACAGCAGATTTTCCTGCTCAGTTTTCAGAACAGCAGTACCACATATTTACATACAAATATCTGTCCCCACAAGCTGGGCTTGAGCATCATGACTGGCCCACCCTCACCACTGCAGCCATCTTGATACTGTACTGCAGGCCCAGATTAACCACTTGCCACCCGCCCTATAACAAAATGACGGTGGCAAAGTGGTTTCATAATCCTCATCGGATGTCATATGACGTGATCAGGATTATGAGCCGCTGCACGGCAGTCTGACACCCTGCAACTATGATCTCAGTAAAGAGTCTCAGACGGAGACTCTTTATCACGTGATCAGCTGTGTCCAATCATGGCTGATCACAGTGTAAATAGGAAGAGCCGGTGATCGGCTTTTCCTCACACGCGTCTGTCAGACGCGAGTAGAGGAGAGCCAATCGGCTGCTCTTTTGACGGGGGGCCTGTGCTGATCGATTATCAGCACAGCCCCCCCTGAGGATGCCCACACTGGACCACCAGGCATGCCACCAGACCACCAGGGATGCCCAGGACAAGGTATGCCACCCTAGACCACCAGGGATTCCAGTCAGTGCCACAATGGATGCCAATCAGTGCCCATAATGGATGCCAATCAGTGCCCACAATGGGCATCACTGATTGGCATGCATTATTGTTTGGCACTGATTGGCATCCATTAGTACAGTATATTATAATATAATGCCGCTTATCAGTTCCCATCTGTGCTGCTTATCAGTGCCCATCCATGCCTATCTGTGCTGCCTACCCATGCCCACCTGTGCTGCCTACCCATGCCCATCCATGCCGCCCATCCATGCCCATCCGTGCCAGCTATCAGTGCAAATTTGTGCCACCTATCAGTGCCCATCCGTGTCGCCCATCAGTGCCACCCATCAGTGCCGCCTATCAGTGCCCATCAGTGCCGCCTATCAGTGCCACATATCAGTGTCCATCAATGCCACCTCATCAGTGCCACTTCATTGGTGCCACCTCATCGGTGCCATCAGTGCCGCCTTATCATTGCCCATCAGTGTAACCCCATCAGTGCCCATCAGTGAAGGAGAAAACTTACTTATAGCGGAGGTCCACCCTAAAATGGACCTTCCGCTCATCGGAACCCTCCCCCCCTCCGGCGCCACAATTGGCACCTTTCAGGGGGGAGGGGGGTGCAGTTACCTGGATAATCCAGGTAACTGCACCCACTTCCGGCATAGCTCTCTGCTGAAAGGGGCGTAGATTACGCCCCTTTCCGCAAGTGCCCGCCCCCTTCCGCAAGTGCCCCGCTGCCTGCTGGGAAACACACAGATCCCAGAGGCAGCGGGGACCATCCTTATTGCGCAGCGCTACTCGCGCATGCGCAGTAGGGAACCGGGAAATGAAGCCGAAAGGCTCCATTTCCTGATTCCCATACCCAAGATGGCGGCGGCAGCACCCGAGTACCGATCTAGAGATCAGCTTCGGGTGCCGACATCGCGGGCGCGCTGGACAGGTAAGTGTCACTATTTTAAAAGTCAGCAGCTGCAGTATTTGTAGCTGCTGGCTTTTTTTTTTTAAAAAAACGCGGAGTCCCGGCGGACTCCCGCTTTATTTACAAAGTTTTGAAACTGAAACGAAAAAAAAAAAATTCACAATTTTCGGTGATCAAATACCACCAAAAGAAAGCTCTATTTGTGGGGAAAAAATTATAAAAATTTCATTTGGGTACAGTGTAGCATGACCGCGCAATTGTCATTCAAAATGTGACATCGCTGAAAGCTCAAAATTGGTCTGGGGAGGAAGGTGTTTAAGTGCCCTGTATTGAAGTGGTTAAAAAACATTTAAAAAAATGTGAGACCTACATCCAAAAGGTGTACTTCATCTGGCCTGTATAGCCCCGATATACCACCTTCCAGATCTATGTGCCAATATGATAATCCACCTATCCTAGGCATGAACCTTTCAAGAGCTCTATGAACCTTCTTCCTCATTTTCTCTATGACCCTCCTCTCTGCTCCTCTAAAGACCTTCTGCTCTCAAGCTCCCTTATCTGTAGCTCCCATGCTCGTCTCCAGGACTTCTCCAGAGAGTTTTCAATCCTCTGGAATTCTCTACCTCAATCTGTCTGGCTATATCATACTCTGGCTGCCTTTAGGCGATCCCTGAAAACTCATCTCTTCAGGGAAGCCTATCACGCCTTCAACTTTTATCACTTCAATCAGCACATCCCCTATAGTTACAACTTTTTTGTACCACTTGCCCCACCCTATTAAATTGTAATCTCTTATGAGCAGGGCCCTCTTGTATTTTATTGTATTGTAACTGTACTGTCTCTGTCTTTTATATTGTACAGTGCTGCGTAAACTGTTGGCGCAATATAAATCCTGTAAAATAATATTAATAGCAGAACAACCCAGTCTATAAAGGCCTGACCAAAACCAAATCTGTGCAAGGTGAGCTTAAAATAAGACCATCCAGCTGAATTAAATGCTTTTGTATCATCTGAGATAACTCAGTTGCCCTTGTTATAGGGACACTGAATGTTCTCAAACATTCTGATAAGATTAATGGCAGTACTCATACTGGGCATAAAGCGAGTTTGATCTATATTATTTTAGAGGTGATCATTGAACCTATAAGTAGAGCAAGGATCTTCTTCCAGGGTCAGGGATCAAAACAATCAATACCTCTCATTTAGACTGGCACACAGATTCATCATACAGCTATTGTAGTTTATGAGTTGAAACAACATATAGGGAGTGTGTTCAGTCAAGGGGCCTTTTTATTAAAGGAGGGACAAGTGGTTGACTAAATTCCATCTATAGGGATAAGGGCCTTTAAGAGAATGCATTAGAATTTGTAAAAAGTGGAGTAGAGGAGCCTAGAAGTTGTATGTCACTGTCAAATTGGGAGGCATATTTTGCACTACTATACAAAGCACCATAATACATTGCAAAAGTCCCATTCATATCAGAGGGGGTGATAGTAAGAGAACCACCACTACTATGCATGGAGATAATAGTGGGATAGAAAAGTGACCTTTGGATAAGTATGCTATAGAACTCTGTATTTGCTTGCTCAAATACCAATTTCTTGGTAAAAAAGAAGGTCTTATAGTTATCTTCTTTTATTTAGACATGTTTTAATCCCTAACTTTTGGGTTGTTATATGGGAATTGATCATCAAAACGTTTCATAATGCATTGCCTGAGCCAGCCTTTCTCAACCAGTCTGCTGCTGCAATATTAGGGACCTGCCAGAGGTCATTATGTGTTCCGCAGGATCATGGTAGAGAAGGGCTGTCAGATGAGCCCAATCTCCCAATCCCCTGCCGAACTGTACATCGGCACTGTGAGGGAGCTCTGTCAGTCTCAGCAAAGTGAAAGTAAAGGGAGTTTGCTCTCTGCTTCCCCCTACAGTGCAGTACCTGGCTGAATGCGGAAAGTTACCATACTAGAACATTTTAAAGGGCTTTTATACATGTGTCTGTGTGTGTATGTATGTGTGTGTGTGTGTGTGTATGTATGTGTGTGTGTGTGTGTGTGTATGTATGTGTGTGTGTGTGTGTCTGTGTGTGTGTGTATGTATGTGTGTGTGTGTGTGTGTGTGTGTGTGTCTCTCTGTGTGTATGTATGTGTTGTAAAGGGCTAGCATCAAATGTAGAGTTATGTTTCTTCTTTTTAAGGGCTTTTGTTTGCCCATTTTTACTAAAAGCAAGTTCAGCAAACAAACATAGGTATCCCTTGCAGGGGTTTTCAGCATTCATTTTTCCATCCTTTTTCCAGCCTAGTTGACTCTCACTTGCAGCACAGCTGCTCTGGCCTTTCACACCAGTCCCTTGTCTGTCTCGCACAGACTGTTCACCAATCAAGTTGGTATATACACAGCTAGCAACCTCTTGCTGCACTGGCTCCCCTGTGGAGCCCTCCTGACTCATGGCCAGACTTCCTATCTGCCAGGATGGAGCCCAGAACTATTGTGAGTTCACTACTAAAGACCAGCACACATCTGACCAATCAGTATGCTGGCTGTTCTCAAAATCAGGAGACAAAAAGAAAAAAGTCTGGTGTCACCCGCAAACCACCTCCATCCAAATATATGCTACAAAAAACAGGAAATCGCCCTGGGACTTTACATTAGGTGAATGCGCTTAGCCAACAATTGACAGAGTAAATGCAGTCTCAAAATGTATTAAAATTGTCATGCAAACATAAACAACATGAATCATAGCAAAGCCACTGAAATGATACATACAGTAAAAAATGTCATTACACGTATCATGGTAAAAAATTAAAATTTCAAAGCACAAAGGCATGAAAATCATCCCACGTGTTTTCCAAGACCATGCTTGCGTCATCAGGGGTAGATACATGTGTAGTACATCTGTAGGGGGTATAATGAACGAAATAAGTATCAACACAGAGATGGTATTATGAAAATTAGTCAAGAGGGTCCAAAACGCATTTCCCTATACTCACCAAAGGCTGGATCAGATTCCCAAATGCTGAATACCCAGTAATGAACGCCCATCTTGGGAGCTGAGGCAGCAGAGGAAAAACCAACCCAGAAGAGCACAAACGGGGTGGGGGAGCAGACATGGCTGGGTAGGGGTGGGTGTCACCAAAGATCTCACAGTATTCATTAATAATGTCAACTGAAACATAAATGCATATGTATCAATAGATGCTGTCATAACAGCATAGAAGTAGTGTATGATATAAGTATGTATATGCATGAACCAATCTGGTTCAAAAATGGTAGAATGCTTAGAATCTAGGGGACAATAGAGAAAAAATAAATTATACTAAATAAATAAAATGTGTAAATAAAAAAAAAGACAAAAAACTGTGTGATAGTGTGTGCCCCACATAGCATGTATCCATCCTATATGTCAGCTAAAATAACAATATATGTATATCAGTTGGTATTATACCAACAGAGCAACCATGAAGTATACAATGTTGTTCAAAGCTAGATGGAACTGGAAACTTGTAGACCGTGAAATATATAAGATTAATGTGTAAAGGTGTGTGCATAAATGAACCATGAGAGTGAACATAATAATGCGCGAGACACTATAAATGGCAGACCATGCTAAAGTTAAGTGCTCGGATGTGAAGGGAGTGAATGGATGATTAGCATCCATCAAGGAGTGTAGACTCACCTTGAATGAAGTGAAACTGCTGCATATGAGTGAAACAGGAAATAGGAAGTGACAAACAGATCCCAGCCATGACTAGCCTCAAATGTATATCCCCAGAGGGCCCAGTGAGCTCCATCTCCAACGTCATGTCTGTGTGACAAGGCACGCAAACGTGAATGATGCTCTTCGCCAAATGCACCTACACAGACGCCCCCATTTACATGTGCTGATGTGCCATGCAATAGTGAGCTGACGCCGCACCTGCGGACGTCGCCCAGTAGACGTGGTTGCATGATGCCAATGTGTAGGTGGCCTGTTCAGCATTTGGTATTCTGATCCACCCTTTAGTGAGTATAAGGCCATGCATTTTGGCCCCCTTTTGACTAATTGTCATGATACCATCTCTGTGTTGATACTTATTTGGTTCATTATACCCGCTACAGATGTACTACACACGCATATACCCCCGATGAAGCAAGCATGGTGTTACTATGGCTGGCATTACCCAGTCATAGTCAAATGACGTCCGCAGAAGGGATCTCCCATCCCATATAAGGGTGCCATATGACGTCCTCAGCTTCCCACCGCTAGATCGGGGGTCCGGGACAAAGTCTTTCCCCGATGAGGGTATTAAGTGTCTGGTGGAGCATGGGAAACAGTGTGACTAGCTGTATCCAATCACAGCTGGTCACTATGCAAAACAGCGCGCACGCCGCTCATGTGCGCCCCCGGAGGTGCTCTGTGTGTGCGATCGGGGTTGAGGCTTTTCCCTTGGACAAAGCCCAGCCCTGATCAGAGTAAAGAGCCAAGGAAATTGTCTCTTTACCACGTGACTGGCTGTGTCCAATCACAGCCGGTCACAAATGTCAACAAACCCCAGTGTAACAGCTGTTGCTGGGTTCTCCTCCTCACACACCGATCCCGTGAGACAAGGAGATCACGGGAATAGTCAGTTACACATTACTGTATGTACTACTGTGCCCATATTGCCCCTCCTGAATAAAGAGGACCTGTCACCAGAGTACCTGTCACCAGAGTACCTGTCACCAGAGTACCTGTCATCAGAGTACCCATTATCCTAGTACCCGCCATCAGAAGTATCAGTCATCCTGTCTGAGTACCGTGATCCCATCAGGAGTACCTGTCTGCAGCCAATTGCTACCAAGGTGCAGCCCATTAGTCCCCGACATTCAGCCCATCAGTGTCACCCGTCATACAGCCACTATGTTCAGAAAGGTGTACACTCTACAAGAGGCATATCAAATTCTGAGTCTGACCGATGAGAGCAACAGAGAGCTCTCACCGCCCATTTCTGATTCTGATTCTGGGTCGGAATATGAGCCCGTCGAAGGCAGCACATCAGGATCCGAATCAGAGAAGACGGTCTGAACACCAGGCAGCTACCAGCAGTGCCAATGGCGCTAGACCCCAGGAGGAGAGGCCCATTACAAGCGCTGCTAGACTCCAGGATGAAAGGCCCAGTACAAGTGCAGGAATTGCATGCCAAAGAATTAGGGCTCAAACCCAGGTTCCAGATGTCTTGGCAAACCCATTGTGGCTGCCTTCTAGAACAGGGTCAGCCACAATCCTCTCGTTCATAGCATAGTCAGGTATGCAGGTCAACACTGAAGGTTTTTCTGAAATTAATTTTTTTAATTTATTTTTCCCTGACAAATTAGTTCAAGTCATCATGGACCAAACCAATCTTTTTGCCCAACAATTCATTGAAAACAACCCCAGCTCAAGCTATGCCTGCCCTTTTGAATGGAGACCCCTAACAGTGGAGGAGCTTAAATAGTTTTTAGGCCTAACACTCAAGATGGGGCTTACAAAAAAAATGAAGTTCATGCATATTGTTCTGCCAACCCTATCCACCATATGCTAATTTTTTCATCTGTCATGTCCAGATCCCTTATTATTATTATAATGTGCTTCCTGCAATTCAGTGATAACTCACAGTGCCCCCCTCCACCCGAAATCACCCAGACTTTGATAAATTATTTAAGATTCACCCCCTAATTGATTTTTTTCTCCAAGAGGTTTGCCAAACTTTATATCCCTGACAAGAACATCTCTGTGGACGAATACCTGGTCCATTTCACACGTACATGGACAATTACTATACCAGTTTGCCCCTTTTCTGACACCTACACCTGAAAAATACTTTGGCCTGAGGTACAGCAAGGAAAAACAGAAAGGGCTTCCCACAGAGTCTAGTCACCACAACGCTACAAAGGGGGGAATTGACAAGCTTGAGGAATGAGGAAATGTTGGCTGTGAAGTGGAGGGATAGGAAAGATGTATACATCATGTACACCATCCATGATGACACTTCATGGAACTTCACAGAAGACGCGGTCCCATTCGAAAGCCTTCCTGTATCCATGAGTACAATAAATTCATGGGGGGTGGATTTAAATGATCAAATGTTGCAGCTCTATTTATCAACACGAAAATCCCTCTTCTGGTATACAAAAAGTTGCAATTTACTTTTTTAATTTAGCCATGTATAATTCTTTTGTCATCTATCAAAAATCAATGGAAACACCCAACACCTTCCTAAAGATGATTTAAGACATTGTCACTGCCCTGATACATCAACAAGTATCCCCCCCCAGAAAGCATTCACTCCGATTGTGTCAGCAGACTACATGAGCGCCATTTTCCTGACCATATTCCACCATTAGGATCCGGACGACGATGCCAAAAAAATTTTGAGTGTGCACCAAAAGAGGAGTTAGGAAAGACCCCAGTTTCCATTGTCCACAATGTTTCTGCCAACCTAGCCTTTGCATCAGAGAATGCTTCAGACACTATCACACTCTTGTAAGCTATTAGCCCATTTTTCTAATAGACTGCCATTTCACCATTTTCAATTTATGTCCTGAATATTTCCCTGGTGCCTCAACCAACCATATCATTGCCTGGCCTGTTTATCGACTTTGCCTCTGCTTGCCGTCTGCATTGTTTATCCGCCATGTTTCTGCCTTTCACGTGAACTGACCCTGGGCTATCGACTATGCCTCTGCCTACCATTTATTTCTGCCTTTTCCCTGCCCTGACCTCAACCTATTGACCATGTTTTTGCCTGCCCCTTGGACTGATCTTTCCCCCTGCTACACAGGGGTCTCACATATGTGAGGGGCTTCAGAATAGTGTTTTGAGTTGAGAAAAAATGATTTTGGTTTTCTGTGTTCCCAGAACAGGGTCTAGTTGTCAAAGTGATTTGGGTGGGAGAAGCCTTTACCCCTGTCCCCATTCTTTCCTGACTGATGCCCTAAGCTTGATGGTCATGCCTGCTCCCTGGACAAATACGTTGGCTGTGCTGACCATATCTCTGCCTGCTGCCTGTACTAACTATGGACAGTATTCCTGCCTGCTGCATGGACGATCCTTTTGCTGCTGCGGACCACATCCCTGCCTGCTACCTAGACCAATGCTTTGGCTGTGCTGACATCTCTACCTGTACTGACTATGGACAGTATTCCTGCCTGCTGCCTGTTTTGCTAATGCTATCCACGTTCCTGCCTGCTGTCTGCACCAATGCTCTCCTCTGTGGACCACTCCACTACTAAAACCACAGGTAATCTTTTCTTTAACGTTTGCTCAGCAGAATGTATTTTGGTTTGTAATTGGTATGTACAGTACATACCATGTGTTAGAAATATGAAGGGCCTTCAACAATGTGATAGGTTGGCAGGAATGTATGTGTGTAATTTATACTCCTAGAACACCTAGAGGTGCTACTTGGATGTTGGGTATCTGTATGGGGCCAGGCTATGTAAAAGTCTCACACATGTGGTATTACCATACTCAGAAGGAGTAGCAGAATGTATTTTGGGGTTTCATTTTTGCTATGTACATGCTTTGTGTTGGAAATATCTTATAAATGGACTATTTTGTGTAAAAAAAAAAAAAGCATTTTTAATTTTTTTTCCCACATTTTCCAAAAACTTCTGCAAAAAATTAACCGTTCAAAAGACTCACTATGCCTCACAGATTATACATTGGGGTGTTAGCTTTCAAAATGGGGTCATTTTGTAGGTGTTTCCATTGGCTTAGTGCTCCAGGGCCTTCAAAAGTGTGATAGGTTGTCATCAAATGAGATGTGCAATTTATGCTCGTAGAACACCTAGAGGTGCTACTTGGATGTTGGATCTCTGTATTTTGCCAGGCTGTGTAAAAGTCTCACACATGTGGTATCGCTATACTCGAGAGGAGTAGCAGAATGTATTTTGGGGGTATCATTGTAAGTATGCATGTGCTGTGTGAGAGAAATAACTTGATGACAATTTTGTGTAAAGAAAAAAAAAACAACTTAATTTTCCCAAGAATTGTGGGGAAAAATTACAACTTCAAAAAACTCACCATGCCTCTTACTAAATACCTTGGAATGCCTGCTTTCCAAAATGGGGTCATTTGGGGGGTATTTGTACTTTCCTGGCTTGTTAGGGTCTCAAGAAATGAGTGTGGTACATTTTCAATGATTTGCACCATAGCTTGTAGACTCTATAACTTTTACACAGACCAAATAATATACACTAATATGGGTTATTTTTAGATATGTAGCAGTATACATTTTGGCCCAAATTTAAGAAGAAAATTACTTATTTGCAAAATTTTACAATGGAAACGAAAAAAGAAGTATTTTTTTTCAACATTTTCCCTCTTTTTCACTTATATTGCAAAAAATAAAAAAATCCGGTGATTATTAAATACCACCAAAAGAAAGCTCTGTTTGTGCAAAAAAAATTATAAAATTTTGTTTGGGTACAGTGTAGTCATTCAAAGTGTGAGAGCGCTGAAAGCAAAATAATTGGTCTGGGCAGGAAGGGTGTATAAATGCCCTGTATTGAAGTGGTTCATGACATTTTTCACTGTATGTATCATTTCAGTGGCTTGGCTATGATTCATGTTGTTTATGTTTGCATGACAATTTTAATAAATTTTGAGACTGCATTTACTCTGTCAATTTTTGGCGACCTCATTTAAAGTCCCAGGGCGATTTCCTGTTTTTTTGTTGCATATATTGCAATGGAGGTGGTTTGCAGGTGACACCAGACCTTTTTCTTTTTGTCTATTGAACCCGGGTTGAAGAAACCTATTTACCTCAAACCTGGTCTGCTTCCACCATTAGCCATCTATTCATTATATACAATTATTCTATTCCATACCCCTCCCATGGGCTCCGTAGCTCTCCCATGGGCTGATCTAGGTTCTTGGTGCTGTTTCCTGTTGGTGGCGTTGGTTATTGTCCAGCTTGGCAGCTGCAATGTGTACAAGGTAGGTTTTCATACCCAGAAGGAAAAAAAGAAGAACTGCGCTAACCTCAAAATCCCAAAGTGAACGGAATATATATATATATATATATATTGTGACAGAGCGAGGCTCTGTCCCTATGAAATTAGAGGTAAAGGAGACACAGAGTTTGCATATCTGCGGACTGCAGGACTACAGAGTGTAGAGTTTAAATGGAGAAAACTGCTCTGTCAGTTTTCTCCAGGTTTTGCTAGCTCCAGATGGGATTCTGTAGTTTGGAGATCCCTGAGAGTTATGGGTGGGACGGGATCTCCAACCCTGTGTCCGGGTCTTGAGGCTAGCGAGCAGGGTGTGTGCCCAGCTGCACACAGCCCATATAACGAGGGGATTTGTGTAGGATGGTGGTGTGTGAGCAGCTTGCTGCTTGAAGCTGTGCATGTCCAAAGCTGTGTGAAGGACTTGAAGCTGTGTGCGTCCAAGGAGCCGTGTGCTGTGTGTCGAAGGGTTGGAAGCTGTGTGTGTCCAAGCAGTTTGTTGGACGGGGAAAGTACCTATAGCAGCAGTACTGCTGAAGAGTAGCCAGGTGGGCTAGCATTTTCGTTCTGATTTTGCTGTATTTAATTTAAGCTTGGACCCCTGCGTGGGATTACTGGATGGACTAATATTTTGTTTTCTTCTAATAAACGTGGGCTACCAGGCCCTTAACCATACACGCCTGACTGATGTGGACTAAAAAATGCATCTACCAATTGAGCTAATCACCCCAATGTCACAAGTGGTGCTCGAATGCGGGCATGTAGACGGTGGAATCCGGGTCCTTGCTCCATGGTGAGTCGCATCAGGAACTACTGCTAGCTGTGTGTGGCAGCCAGGCGAACCGCATTGCGTATACGTTTATTTGATGGACTGTGTTGCATGCGGGTTGTGTACCTGTGAAGGAAGAATCAAACATCAGATTTTTTTTTTCTTTCTCTGCTGAGAACTGTTACAAGCTGCTGTGTGCATGTGATTGCAAGGATGGGACGGTCAAAGCAAAAAAAGGAAGCAATCCTTGCTAAAGCCAGGGAGCGGCTATTGTGGCTAGAGGGTATTTCACCACATGCCCCAGCCACACCAGAGAATTTGTCTGAGTCTGACATCGCTGTGATCTGGGGTAAATTGATCATGTCACCCCGAGTTAAAGGAGAAGTGAAAGAGGATGTTGTTCCTGGCAGCCTGAGCCCAAAGGTGCCACAGCATGACGCAAGGAGGCCTCTGCGCTGCATTAGTTGTAGTGAGTGGGGACATGCTGTTGCCCATTGCCCCTTGTCACAGGAATGTTTGTGGAATAACCAAGCTGGATGGGAGGTTGATGAATTCTGGAGCTCATCTACTAATGATTGTGATCAGCTGTGTCCTCAGAAGTGGTATCCAATGGCAACGAGTGAGAGCCAGTCATGGAGGAGATGCCAAGAAGTGAGCTCAGCATGGCCTGAGAAGATGTCTCCACCTTGTAGGACCAGTAAAAAGGGGCCAGTGACATGTGAGACAGCGAATGAATGGTTCAAGCGGAATCGCAAAGAGTCAGGTGCACTGCAAGGGGCTGAGATCTTGGCCTCTGACTATGTGCAACCCATGCTGCCTACAGAGGAGGTGGGAGACTTCCTTGTAAGATTTGAAAAAGTTGCTGTAAAGAGAAAATGGCCTAGGGACCGGTGGCCAAAACTGCTGCAAACCTTATTGCGGATAGAGTTCCGGTCGGTTTACCATTTGATGGATGGGGACCAGGATGACTACAGCAAGTTTAAAGAGGAAATCTTTCTTAGAGGAGAGTTCCATCGTATCACGGGCCGCCAGCAATGCTCCAGGACGGGAGAAGTGTCGCCGGAAGACCTAGGATTTGGAAATCCAGAGAAACGTAAAGTTTTCTGTCATGGCCGCTTAGGCAAAGGGGTCAGTCCCGAAAGGAGAGTACATCAGCCTGAATCCTGCATGAGTTATAGCCAACCAGCTTTGGAGCGCAAGTCTGCAGTTACCCCTATCAACAAGGATCTTGTGTTACCTACAGGGGGCGTCAGTGGGTTCAGAAAGGCTGCAGTTTTGCTCCATGGTCACATGGGGGAGTCAGCCTATAGAGACACCACACCAGTGAGACAACGCACTCAAGTGAAGGCTATGACATCAGCTGCAGGAACTGGTAAGACTGTTTCAGTTTATGATGCTGAACCCAGTGAAGTGGGAGTATGTCCAGTGGGGAGATCTGCAGTACAAATGGACATAGACTTTCTGCATTGTGCTAACCAGAGCAGTGGGGAGGCGCAGCGTAAAGCCCAACTAGACGCAGGGCTAAAGACTGAAAAGGACATGGGGACTCTGCATATGCCTGCTATGATCCAGCAGATGGCTGGGAAAATTGAGCTAGGGGTGACCAAAACAGTGCTGGTACCATGTTCCCTAGTGACAGCTGCTGCAGGGTTGCCCAGGGAAACTTCCAAGGAGCTTGCAGTGTTGGAGCAGAGAGTTTCCCAGGTCAGCTATGGAGCTGCCCAAATAGGCAAAAGTGCCCCTTTACAGAGAGCGGGTGCTGTGAAGAGTTGCTCAGAGGTTATGGTGGCTCATAGACAACCCACAAAAGCAGTAGCTATGTCAACACATAATGAGAATATTGATGGTCATGCTGACAATAGTGTTGGCCAATGTGATGTGATTGGTGATTATAATGCTGAAAAATGTGTTTCCTGTAATGTTACGACTGAGCCACACAGTGAGAGAGTGTGGGCGCAGCCCCACAACCCTACGTGTAGCCCAGTAGGCAAGGGGTTAATTCAGCCTGCAAAAGTTGAGGGTACAAAGCTGAATGTGTCTGTAGTGCCACCAGAAAAAGGTGTTCAAAATGGTGTGCTGCACCAAGCTTTAGGTGAAGCATCACCCCAATGCAACGTTGATAAAAGTGTGGTGTCACAAAATGATGTATATAGAAGTGAGGAATGTGCAGTTAAAGCTAATGAATCCCAGGTTTCTGTGCGGCTTTCTACAGCAGGTGATACAACGCTGTGGAACACCCATGGTGGAACCACAATGGACTGGGACAGCTGGGCCAAACAATTGCTAGCCATGCTGGGTAAGGCTAACTTAAGTAACAAGGGTGTGGACACAACTGCTATGCCAGACAGGGGGATCGCAGAGCCGCTGGTGGTTGAGGGCGTCCTGGTCCCTGCAAAGGTTGCTGCCCTCCCCTCTGAAGAAACAGTTCAGGGCACTGGCATCACAGATGTGTTGTCCACAGCTCCACAGCTAAATGATATTGAGTATCAAAGTGATAGTGTGACTTGTAATGACCTGCAGAGGCTCACCAACACTGGTGCAGAATGGATAAGTGTGAGACATGTGTCTGACAGCTCTCCAGGGGAACAACAGGCCGTGATGAGTACCTCCAAGGAGGATGAGGTCTCTTCAAATGTCTCACCCTCTCAACCTGCAGTCGCTGAGGGCCTCCATGTCTTGGACAGGGTAGAAGACCCTAGAAAGTTCTGGTGTTTAGACATGGGATGTTTAGAGATGACCGAAACCTTACTGGAAATGCTAGAGTTGGTAAAAATGAACTCGCTGTATACTTGGGTATCTCCACCGCAGTTGGACCAGGTGGTGCTGCGTAGCACCAATGGGTGGAGCTAGGTGGTACAGGCAGTGCTGGGAAACCATGACCAGCAGTGGAATTGGTGGGAGCAATGGTTAACCATTTGGCACAGGATCTCCAGATTCTCTGTGAGCGTACTTCTAGTTATTGATTGGTATGGAAGGCACGCAAGAGAACTGCTTGAGATATTAGAGGTCTCTCCGTCTGGGGCGGTGACTAGAAAAATCTCTGCTGGTGTGGTCCGAGGTGCGGCGGAGCAGTGGTCAGTAGAGGGCGCAGATACTGCCTTACCCGCTAGGCCTCATGAGAAGGAAGGGCCCAGAATGGACTCAGCAGTAGCAGATATGCTTTCTGTCACTGGCCCAGGGGTACACTATGGGAGAAAGTGTTAATGTTGGTTGCCGTAACAATGTAATGTGTACACCTGGAAAAAATGGTTTATGCTTGGGTCAGGGTAGTTTGTTAGAACAGGTACCCATGGAGTGTTTGACAATGGGTGAGGTGGAGCTGTGCTATGGTCCCGTCGGACGTAGTCCGAGAGACACTATGGGAGAAAGTGTTAATGTTGGTTGCCGTAACAATGTAATGTGTACACCTGGAAAAAATGGTTTATGCTTGGGTCAGGGTAGTTTGTTAGAACAGGTACCCATGGAGTGTTTGACAATGGGTGAGGTGGAGCTGTGCTATGGTCCCGTCGGACGTAGTCCCTCCTCAGGTCTTCTTCTAACAAACACTGAATTGGAAAGCACTGATGATATGGAAAGCTGTGATCTGTCAAGAGTTCGTTCTGTAAACAATGATTTGGTTGCAGTGGGTACCAAGAAAAACTGTTTTGAACCTGAAATACCGATGGTGAAGGGTAAAATGGGTATTTGTAAGTTGAAAGGAGGGCTCAAGGAAGGCAGAGTTCCCCCAAGAAAAGTGAATAAGCCCAGGGACCCCAAAAGAAGAGGAAGGCTGAGTATAGGACAATATAGGAACCTGTTAAGATCCAGGGGGGAATGTTCCTGGAAGCGCACCCGGAAAAAGGGTTGGGCCTACGTGGCTGACAGCCAGCACAGAGGTGTCCCAACCATCATGATGGGTGCTGGTGTTCCTCCCTCCGGATCGAAACAAAGGGGGGGGGGATATGTGACAGAGCGAGGCTCTGTCCCTATGAAATTAGAGGTAAAGGAGACACAGAGTTTGCATATCTGCGGACTGCAGGACTACAGAGTGTAGAGTTTAAATGGAGAAAACTGCTCTGTCAGTTTTCTCCAGGTTTTGCTAGCTCCAGATGGGATTCTGTAGTTTGGAGATCCCTGAGAGTTATGGGTGGGACGGGATCTCCAACCCTGTGTCCGGGTCTTGAGGCTAGCGAGCAGGGTGTGTGCCCAGCTGCACACAGCCCATATAACGAGGGGATTTGTGTAGGATGGTGGTGTGTGAGCAGCTTGCTGCTTGAAGCTGTGCATGTCCAAAGCTGTGTGAAGGACTTGAAGCTGTGTGCGTCCAAGGAGCCGTGTGCTGTGTGTCGAAGGGTTGGAAGCTGTGTGCGTCCAAGCAGTTTGTTGGACGGGGAAAGTACCTATAGCAGCAGTACTGCTGAAGAGTAGCCAGGTGGGCTAGCATTTTCGTTCTGATTTTGCTGTATTTAATTTAAGCTTGGACCCCTGCGTGGGATTACTGGATGGACTAATATTTTGTTTTCTTCTAATAAACGTGGGCTACCAGGCCCTTAACCATACACGCCTGACTGATGTGGACTAAAAAATGCATCTACCAATTGAGCTAATCACCCCAATGTCACAATATATACTAAACAAAAAAATGAATAAAGAACTTCAAATGTTGTGCCTCTAAGATCACCTCAACAGATGATGCATATAAATATATATGCATCAATGTGCAAAATTTATTTTCTCAAGTGAAACACGATTAAGTGTTATTAATGTGATAAATAAAAACAAAAAATATAAGGAAAAACCCAAAACAAGATATACACCTAAAATTGAATATACACTAACATTTAGAAATGCATAAGATGAAAAATAAAAAACAAATAAATAATAATAAAAAATGTCCCACTCTGTGGAAGATCTGGGATCGCTTAAGGGGAACAGCAACCTGGATATCCATCTAATTACATTCTGCTTGTGGTGACCCTCTGTAACGGGGGGTCGCTTGGAGTTGGTAAGGAGCCATTTTATTTGTCTGGTGATGGGAAAGAGCACATTACGCTTCTGGAGAGAAAATATAATCTGTGTGTTTCAAATCCAGTTATTCACATGAAGATTTTCCACTGGTGATTGACTAATTATATGGACACTTTACACCAATAACTAGTTATATAATTATATGGACGCTATATAGAGTTGACATTTTTTATTATTATTTATTTGTTTTTTATTTTTCATCTTATGCATTTCTAAATTTTGGTGTATATTCAATTTTAGGTGTATATCTTGTTTTGGGTTATTCCTTATATTTTTTGTTTTTATTTATCACATTAATAACACTTAATCGTGTTTCACTTGAGAAAATTAATTTTGCACATTGATGCATATATATTTTACTTTCAAAAGATTTTATTTTATGATAAAGGCCCTTACAAAAATACACCAGAATAATAAACAATCTTCAGCAGGGAGGGCCCGCTGACACAATGTAAGTATTGAAAACAGGAGACAGTAGTGAAAGACAAACAAAATCAAAAGGGTACAGACATCTTGCCCCGCCTCAGCGAGGGGCTAAACAAATAAAGAGAAAAACACGGGGTAACCCCCCGTGGGGAGCCCATCTAATAGAACCGTAAGGGGTAGCAACCAGGAGCCCCCACCCTGACACCCCTAAGAGGGAACTTGCTGTGCCAGGATGGGGGAGTACCCTCCCGGGACCCCCCCTCTCAGAGGGAAAAAAGAATTTGATGGGCCGTCCACAGTGGGCACCGCAACATTCAATTGGACTGTACGGTGAACCTGTCAATTATAGCTCTGTTGAGCAAACCACAAACATAGAACGTCTAGAGGGACAGAGGAGAGAAGAGAGGAGGAAAAGAGAAGGACAGAGGGGTAAAGGGAGGTAAGCTATGTCCTAAAAGGGTGGAGGGGTACAGTGGAAGAATGTTTAGCACTCAATTTAAGAGGGGGAGCTTTAGGGGTGAGGTCTGGTCACTAAAGTAGAGCCTGGGGGCACCCAAGGCAGCAGAGATATTCCCATGTAACAGGCCCAAGGGTCCCACACCTTTCTGAATTTAGGCGTGGTATCTGACAGAATGCCTGACAGTTTTTCTTGGGACATTATCCAAGATATCTTCCTCTTAACTGCGAGGAAGGAGGGTCTGGGTTGCTTCCAGGCGGAGGCAATCGCAATTTTGGCTCCTAAGAGTATAAAATATGTTAGTTTCTGAGTGTTACCAGGCAACAAAGGAGCAGGGGCATTGAGTAACGCAACCTCTGGAGTTCTTGGAACCCGGCAGCCTGTGACTATGTAAATCAAGTTAAAGATTTTAGTCCAGAACGATCGAAGCCTAGGGCATTCCCACCAGATGTGGATCATGGAGCCACGAAGTTGGCACCCCCTAAAACATAAGGGGTTAGCCGTGGGGTATATTTTGGCTAGCCTGGCTGGAGTGAGGTACCACCTGGTTATCAATTTGATGCTAGCCTCCATTAGTGAGGTGTTTTGGATCCCACGAAAGGATCTGGCTAGGGCCAGCTGCGAGGTTTCAAGACTGCCAGAGGTCTGGAGATCAGATTCCCATGCCTCATATAAGGGGATTTGCCCGTTGGGGCAGTGAGAGCCGCATAGATTACTGAAATACCACCCCTCTGCTCCTCGATCTTACCACACCAGGCTTCGTATTCAGTAAAGGGAGGAGGAAGGGGTTTGTTCTTCCAAAGCGAGTTTAAAAAGTGAGATATTTGTTGGAAGCGGAACCTCTCTGAGTCTGGTAGCTCTAAGTGTTCAATACAATGAGCCAGGGAAATCGGACCCCTTGAATTGAAAAAGTGACCTATCCGGTATAATCCCTTGTCCAACCACCATCTGAAGGCCTCAATGTCCAGGCCAGGGGGAAAGTCATGATTACGGAACATGTGGGCAAGGGGTCTTAAAGTGGAGACTAGGGAAGGCTCTTTGCGGAGACCGTCCCATAGGGCGCAGGAGTGAGAGAGGGATGGGGACATAATGGGCGGCCTGGCTTTGGGCGGGCACCACAATAGAAAATCTAGTGTAAAAGAGGGTACGGAGCAGCGTTCAATGGACTGCCAATCCGGTTTTCTCGTATTTGGAGTAGATCGTGGAGAGTTGGGCTAGGCGAGCTGCAAGGTAGTATTTGTGAAGGTTAGGCAAGCCCAACCCCCCCTGCGTCTGTGCAGGAATAGCGTGTTTTGCGAGAGACGGTACCCCTTATTGCTCCAAATATATTTCAGTATTTTGCTTTGCAGAGAGCAGAGGTGGTCCTTCCGGACTGGTATTGGAAGGGCTCGGAAATAGTATAGGATTTTGGGAAGAAGGGTCATTTTTATGGAGTTAATCCGGCCAAGCCAGGAGAGTTCGTGTTTAGACCATGAGGAGAGATCAGTTTCCAGCTGTCTGTATAATTTGGGGTAATTGTGGGCATACAACATCTCCATTTTAGGTGTAAGGGAGATACCCAAGTATTGGATGGCGGTGTCACTCCATTGGAACGGAAAGGATTGTTTGAGTGAGAGAACTTGGTGGGTGGGGAGAGAAATATTCAAAGCCACAGACTTAGAGTAATTAACCCGCAAGCCTGAGACCTTGGCAAAGTCATCTAGTACTCGGGATAGGTTGGGCAGGGTTGTGAGGGGGGAAGTAAGGAATAACAGTATGTCGTCCGCGAAGAGTCCGCATTTGTGCGTTTGACTACCGCACTGGACACCTCCAATGTCTATGTTGTGGCGGACTGCTATCGCTAGTGTTTCAATGGCTATTGCAAATATGAGGGGAGATAGGGGGCACCCTTGTCTGGTCCCCTTGGTAATGGGAATTGGAGTGGAAAGGTATCCCTGAATTCGAATTTGGGCCCTCGGCTGGGAGTATAAGGCCCGTAATAAGCCAAGGAAGCAAGCCCCAAATCCCCACCTGTCAAAGAGCTGGAAGATGTACTGCCAGGAGACCGAGTCGAAAGCCTTCTGGATATCTAAGGAAAGGAGGAAGCCAGATTGTTTGGGTCCCCCTTCCCAATTAGACTGCAGAATGGAGATAATATCGATCGCCCTCCGAATTTGATCAGGTCCCTGTCTGCCAGGGATAAAACCAACTTGGTCCTTGTGGACGTAGCGTCCGATAAAGGAGGCCAGCCTATTGGCCATAACTTTCGTGAGAATTTTGAGGTCATTATTAATGAGGGAAATCGGTCTGTAGTTGCTGACATCCTCCAAGTTCTTGCCAGGTTTGGGGATGACCGTGATATACGCCGTGTTAAGGTGGGGATCTAGGGGGCTTCCATTAGCTGTATGATTACCGAGATTGGCCAGGTGGGGGGCAAGCGTGTTGGCAAAGGCTTTATAGTAAGGGATCGAAAGACCGTCGGGGCCTGGGGCAGAGCTTTTTTTGAGTTCCTTTATGACTCCCAATATCTCCTCCACCTGGAAGGGGCATTCCATGACTTGTTTGTGAACGTCCGATAAGACAGGGATGGGGAGTCCCTCCAAAAACTTTGGAAGGAGGTTTGCTTTGGGAGATGGGGGGCTGCTGTAAAGAGAGGTGTAAAAGTCCTGAAAGGCATTCAGAACTGTGACCGGATTAGACGTGGGCGGGTGTCCTGCACTTCTGATCCGAGGGAGGGTGCTTAGCTTGGTTCTAGGGGAGAGTCTATTAGCCAGGAGTGTGCCTATTTTATCCGCCTGTGAGTAAAACTTGTGGCCAGACCACCTAACCGATTTTTCTGCTTTCGTGGTGAGGGCGAGATTAAGTTCTAAGCGAATCTTGTCAAGCAGGGAGGTGGGGGTGCAGAGGGGGTCCTTTTTGTGAAGAGCCCTGAGTTTAGAGTATTCCTCTTCTAGCTTCAGGATGGTTGATTGCCTTTCCCGTTTTATTTGAGTTCCTAATTGAATGAGTTTTCCCCTAATAAACGCTTTGTGCGCCGCCCACAGGGTTTCGGGGGAGACATCAGGAGTCACATTAATAGAGAAATATTCCTGCAGTGCTTTGTCGAGATCCATAACTCGTGATGGCTCTGATAGGAGAGATTCGTTTAACCTCCAATGCCTGGGGTGTCTCCCACTCGAACCCCCGAGGGCCGTCACAATTACCAGCGAGTGATCCGAGATCACTGTGTCAGTGATGGAGGCTTTGAGCACCCTGGGTAGGAGCGAGGAGGGGACAAGTATGTGGTCAATCCGTGCATATGAATGGTGTGGTGCTGAGTAGTGAGTGTAGTCTCTCTTTGTGGGGTTTAAATCCCGCCAAGCATCGGATAACCCATAAGCGTGAAGCAATTTGGCGATCCGCAGGCTTGCCTTCGTGGGCCTGGTTAAACGGGCATGAGAGGAGGAGAATTTGTCAAGGCCTTGATCAAAGGCGACGTTAGAGTCCCCTCCGACAATAACCGTCCCCTCTAAAAGAGGCGCAAGGGAGCGCAGCAGGGATTCAAAGAATTTGACCTGTCCTGTGTTCGGGGCATAGTAGGAGACCAAGGAATAAAGGTGGTCCCCCACAGTGCCCTTTACAAGTAGAAACCTGCCCTCCGGATCCGCCTTTTCAAAACTTTTATTGAATTTGCATGTTTTGGCAATCAAAATGGCCACCCCCTTGGTTTTGGATTCTGCGTTGGCTAAGTAGAACTGAGGGAAGTGGGCATGTAGGAACTTGGGACTATACCGGATAGGAAGGTGCGTTTCCTGAAGTAGAATTATATCTAGTTTCAGAGATTTATAGTAATCAAGAGCTTTTCTCCGTTTGATGGGGGAATTAAGGCCCTGAATGTTGTGGGTGGCTATCTTAAGCCTAGCAGCTTGTGGATCAGCCATGGAGCAGAGGGGGAGCCCAGCATCTGAAGGCAACCTCACTTACCCAGTCCATAGCGGGGTTCTTGGCAAGAGCATTGGGATCGGCGGCCTGTGGTTTTCTCCCAGAATACATTGCCGACTGGGTTAGCTCAGCCAGACCTGAGGAGAAAAAAAATAGTGTCATGTAAACATTCAACAGGAGTAGCTTACCACATAGTGGGGTGAGAGAAGGAGAAAGGGCAAGGAAAGAAAGTGTTCCTGGGAAGAGAAAGAGGAGATCAGGGCAGGAGACACCCCCCGAAATCCCAAGAAAGAACAGTGTAAACAACCGACCCATAAGGTCAGATGTCCCGACCCTCAGGCGCCCGGGAGAGACCGAGGGAGGGGGAGTTGCACATGTGGTCCCTCGCTGAACTGGGGACCCCTAGTCGGGCAACAACCCGATCTGTTGATTCAACATTATATAACAATAGAAGATAAGCAACAATAAAGAACTTAAGGCACGGCTAAACATAATGATTAGGAGACACTGGGGCTAATCAGTGAATGTTGGTCATTAAACAGAAAGTGAGATGGTATATCCAGGGAGGGTGCTGGGGACTGCAGCCCCCTAAAGAGTCCTTCAAGCAGCCCGTAGGGCCCATTTCGAGGGGGCGCAAATAATGTGAGGGGTTACGGGCAGTCCAGTAGATGGACGAAGTACTGCATAGCGTCCCGGGATATTGAAGGCGATGGGGAAGAGGGTAGCACAAGTCCTAGGCAAGGGGAGGGCAAAAAAGGGTGGAGGGCCAAACTTCCAATGGTTGGGGAGAAGTCCTCCGGCCCTCTCCAGGACCTCAGATGGTCAGACACAGAATGGAGAGTCTGAGAAGGGGTCTGAATGTTGCTCAGGTGGGTGCATTATCCTTGACCTTCTTGGCTCTTCCGGAGGTCCACAACGGGGATTGTGGGCTGTTAGGAGTGGGCCGTTTGTTTGAGCTCTGGCCAGGGTTAGAAGTGTCCATATCAGCTTCTTGAGAAATGATTTTCAGCCTGGTAAGGAGCTTTTCCCCCTCGGTAAAAGTGGAGAAAGCATAAGACTTCCCTTTGTCCGTGAACCTGACCGCAAATGGGAATGCCCATTTGTATTTTATGTCTTTTTGTGACATTGCAAGCAAGAGGGGTTTTAGAGCTCTCCGTCTCTGTATGGTGGAGGGGGAGAGGTCCGCAAAGATCTGAACCTGGTGGCCCTGGTATATGACGTGTTGCAGGGATCTGGCTCTCTTCATAACTTCTTCTTTCACCGAAAAGTGATGTGGCTTGGCCAGAACATCACGCGGAGTGCCATCCTTCCTAGGGGGGCCGAGGGTTCTATGGACCCGGTCAAGTTCAAGCTTAGGAGCTGGGATGTCAGGGATTAGCTGTGTAATGAGGTCTTGCACCGCCCTGGACACATCAGTTATCGATTCTGGAAGCCCGCAAATTCTGATGTTGTATCTGCGTGACCTATTTTCAAGGTCATCAATACGGGCCATGGCTAGGTCTAATTGCTCCTGTACTGAATAAATGTGCCTGGAGTTTTGAATGGATCTGGCAATGGTATCCTCCATTTTATGTTCGATCGTTTCGATCCGGGAGCCTAGGTTAATAAAGTCAGCTTTCAATTCCCCCGTGATTTGCAAGGCAGTTTGGGAGAGTCCCCTTTCCAACAGTTCAGAGAATTTGCCAAACAGGGCATCCATGTGGGAGACTGGGTCTGCATGAGCAGCCTCATGGGAGGCCATGGTAGCCTGGGCAGCCCTGTATGTCCCCGCTGGGGAGGGGGAGAACTCCTGGAGGGTGCGTTCCAGCAGGGAGACCGTGGAGGCCGGGGATGGTGTGGCTTCCTTGGGAGGACCCCTGAGGTTGCCTGGGGTGGCGTGGAGAGGAGGAAAGTCTGTATCTGACCTGAAATCCACTGTGCCTGCGGATCTGTGGTCCTGAGATAGGAGCTGTGCTGCGGTGGCCATCTTGGATTTCTCCCACACGTCCAATGAAGCGAACAGCGGGCCCAGATTGCGTTTAGCCAGTCCACCGGTCATTCGGTAATGTGCCCCAACTCTCCGGGAGTCCGTCCCTACAGCTCGGGAAGCGGAAGGGTAGCCGTGTCGTGCGGTAGGGGTTCCGTCGTTCCGCGAGGCAGCGGAGCTTTAGATGATCGCGGCCATCTTGGAAGCCTCGCGCATGCGCACGTGGTGCATATATATTTATATGCATCATCTGTTGAGGTGATCTTAGAGGCACAACATTTGAAGTTCTTTATTCATTTTTTTGTTTAGTATATATATATATATATTCCGTTCACTTTGGGATTTTGAGGTTAGCGCAGTTCTTCTTTTTTTCCTTCTGTTTATTTGTGTATTTTTGGTATACATCAGAATTGCAGCTTCCGATTATTTTTGTTTCTATTCCGTAGCACAGTTTTCATACCCCCCTGCTGTCCTCCCTGCCCTGTCCAGATGGGCAGGGCCACCTACACATTGACGTCATGCAACCACGCCCACCAGGCGACGTCTGCGGATGCGGCGTCAACTTGCTATTGCGTGGCATGTTATCACATGTGACTGGGGTGTCTGCGGAGGCGCACCCCCATTTGGCAGTGAGCATCATTCACGTTTGTGCGCCGTGTCACGCACACATGAAGTTGGAGGCAGAGTTTACTGGACCCTCTGGGGATATAAAGTCAGGACTAGTCATGGCTGGGATCTGTTTGTCACTTCCTATTTCCTGTTTCACTCACATGCAGGAGTTTCACTTCATTCAAGGTGTGTCCACATGCCTTGATGGATGCTAATCATCCATTCATTTGATTCACATTTGCGCACTTAACTGTAGCATGGTCTGCCATATATACTGTCTCACACATTATTATGTTTACTCTCTTGGGTCATTAATGCACATGTCTTTACACATTCATCTCATTTATTTCACTGTCTCTGAGTTTTCATCTAGCTTTGAACAACATATTTATTTATTTTTCTCTATTCTCCCCTAGATTCTAAGCCCATACCATTATTGAACCAGACTGGTTCATGCATATACATACTTATATTATATACTATTTTACTTCTATGCTGTCATGACAGCATTTATTGATACAGATGCATTTATGTTTCAGTTGACATTATTAGCGAATACTGTGAGATCTTTGGTGACACACACGCCTACCCAGCCATGTACGCATTTTACATTTTATACCATCATACGTATAATGACATTTTTACTGTATGTATAATTTCAGTGGCTTGGTTATGATGTTGTTTATGTTTGCATGACAATTTTAATACATTTTCAGACTGCATTTACTCTGTCAATTGTTAGCTAACCGCCTTTACCTCATTTAACCACTTGCTTACTGGGCACCTAAACCGTTTTATGTTTTGTTAATTAATTTTGCAAGCAGGTCATTTTTCTCCTTCATTGATGTACGCTGATGAGGCTACACTGATGGGCACTGATAGGCTGCATTGATGGGCACTGATAGGTGGCACTGAAGGGCACTAATAGATGGCACTGATAGCTGGCACTGATGGGCACTAATGGGTGGCAGTGATGGGCACTGATTGGCACTGGTAGGTGACACTGATAGGCAGAACTGCTAGGTGGCACTGATGAGGCACTGATTGGCACCACTGGTAGGCATTGATAGGTGGCACCCGTGGGCATTGATAGGTGCCACTGATTGCTGGCACTTATGTACTGGTGGGCATTGATTAATGGCACTGTGGGCACTGATTCGTGGCTTTAGCAGGTGGCACTGGCAGGCAGTACTGGTGAGCACATATGAGGCGGCTTCGCCTCTTCCTCTTTGAGACCGATGTCCCTTCAATAGAAGACGGTGATCGGCTTTTTTTTCTCCTCGCGCTGTTAGCGTGAGAAGAAAAAAATTATTACCCATCTTCTGTTTACATCACATCATCAGCTGTCATGGCTGACAGCTGATCACGTGGTAAGGGGCCGGGATCGACCCCTTACTCCGATCTGTGATTACCCGAGCCTCATTGACTCGGTGATCACAGCATGCGCCGCACACGCCCTGAAGGGGGTGCGCAGGGAGCATGTAAAGGGGAGAACGTCTATTGGCGTCCTCCCAGCAAAGCAGATCTGTGCTGTAGCCGTCATTCGGCTATAGCATGGATCTGAAGGTGTTAAAGTCCTGTTTTTTTGTTTTTTGTTTTCTTTTGGCTGTTCTCAAAATCAGGACACAGGACTGGGGTTTTCAATCCCGGGCTCCAGGTCCCAAAGTGGACTTTTCTAGAAGGGAGGAAACTCAGTTTCCTCTTTATGTTAAAAGCTCCCTGGAGCCCTCCAATCCTTCCAAATGAGAATTCTGGGTCACAACCTCCTTCTAGACCCTGGCAGGGCAACGCTCTGCCACAGTGTGTGTATGTGTGTGTGTATGTGTCTACATGTGCATGTGTGTACGTGTGTGTGTGTGTGTGTAGGTGTGTGAAGGTGTGTACATACATCTGTGTGTACATGTGTCTGTGTGTGTGTGTGTATATGTGCCTGTTTCTACATGTGTCTGTGTGTGTGTATGTGTGTACATGTGTGTCTGTATGTGTGTGTACATGTTTCATAGTTTCATAGTTAGTAAGGTTGAATAAAGACACCAATTGTCCCTATGTGTCTGTATGTGTGTGCTTGTTTGTACATGTGTTTGTATATGTGTGTGTGTATGTACAAGTGTGTGCATGTACATATGCATATGTGTACATGTGTCTGTATTTGTGTACATGTGTGTACATATGTGTCTGTATGTGTGTGTGTACATGTGTCTGTATGTGTGTGCTTGTTTGTACATGTGTTTGTATGTGTGCATGCATACATGTGTCTGTAGGTGTGTGTGTGTGTGTGTTTGTGCATGTGTCTGTGCCTGTATGTGTGCATGTATACATGTGTCTGTTTGTAAGTGTGTGTGTTTGTACATGTGTTTGTGTGCGCATGTGTCTGTGTGTATGTGTGTATGTGTTTGTACATGTGTTTGTGTGTGCATGTGTCTGCGTGTGTGTGTCTGTACGTAGGGTACTTTTAATGTTGACCCCCCCCCATTCCTGTACCATCAGAATTGCTTTTGTAGGGCTTGTTTGTGATAGCGGCAAGGACTGTTGCTCCTCTGAAAAACAAATCCATGCCAAGATCACTTTTTAGAGGTGTTTAGCAGGTTTCCTCCTCACCACCTGTTTTAACCACGTAAATGCTGCATCTTCACATCGCAACCATGCAATGCACACAGTTGCGAGGTAATTACAGTGCAGCCCCTTTCACCATGGGTATACCTCTGGCTGAAGCCACAGCATGTGTACACCCCCAGCTTCTGCCTCTGCAGCTAAAGAGGAAGAGGTTGGGGGAGGTAAAAACAGCTCAACCATGTGGTTTTACCTCCCCTCCAACCTTACATGTGAACAAGACTTTGGTTCATGTCTGTGTTGATGCATGCGGCATGTAGAGGCAGCCCATTCATTTCAATGGGCTTCCCTACCCGTAGAAATGCAGGGAAAGAAGTCCTCAACCCATTTTTTAAATTGCGCCGCACCAAAAGCACCCCATGTTCGCTAATGTGTGGGATACCACTAAGAATTAATGGCACCTCTAAAGAGCAGAACATTTGTCTGTGTGTCAGGAATGAGCGTAGTTTTGTGACACACAGTAATGTGAACCAAGCCTTGGAGAGGGTGCCTCAAGACTGACAATACTTTTCAATGGTGCCCGAATGAGAAAACACTGGCCCAGCAATTATTGGCCAATAGCCCAGTCCATGCACTATAAAAGGCTAATTTCTCAGTAGAACTGATTAATGTAGTGTGCTGCTGCTACTCTGTGCTTGATACAGCACTCAGTGCTATATACAGTATTATACTCAGTGCTGTATATTTGCTATTGAGACTTTACAGTGAATTGTAACATTTAGATTAGTTAATGGGCATTATGTTGACTCCCATTGATTTTAATGGGGTTTGGATTCAGCATCCAAGCTTTAATAATATTTGCCGTACTGAACCCGGGTACCTTCAATTCATCACTATAAATTACAGTCATTAGGATACATAATTTAAATGGCCTCTGCCTGAGCCACAGGAAAGTTTGTTTGGGACTTTAAATACACTTCTATGTACATTCAATTAGGAACAAACCAAATAGTTTTATATATAAAAAAAACTCAATTTTATTTTATACCATTTAAAATATAAGAGAGATGTAGCACCAACACAGCTGCCTAACCTACATCACATTAACAAATGCATTAATCCTCAGTGGGGGATTGGTGCATTGGCTAATGTCATGTGTTTTAGGCAGCTGTGTTGGTGCTGTATCTCTCTGATATTTTAAATGGTATAAAATAAAATTGTATTTTTTATATAAAAAAACTATTTGGTTTGTTCCTATTTGAGTATACTTGAAGTATATTTAAATTAGTTGTAAAGTGTATATGTGTGTAGCAGCCGCCCCAGCACCCCCTAATACTTACCTGAGCCCCATCTCTCTCCAGTGATGTCCACAAATGTCTAAGCCATCTGGGACACTCCTCCCAATCGACTGAGACACAGCAGCAGCACCATTGGCTCCCGCAGCTGTCAATGTGGGGGCACTCGATAGAAGGGAGGGGTCAGGAGCAGCAAAGAGGAACCTGAGAAGAGGAGGATCTGGGATGCTCTGTGCAAAACCAGCTGCACAGAGGAGGTAAGTATAACATGTTTGTTATTTTTTTTAACAAGACTTTACAATCACTTTACAGTCCCAAACAGACTTTCTTTTTAATCAGACCGGGATGACACTTCTGTGCCAATATGGTTTGGTTGATACAAAATGTCCACACGCCCGAGATGCCCACCCCTCACATCTCCTTTCGTGTTGGCAAGCTCACACGGAGAGACTTCCTGGTTGTGCAGACTCAGTGGCTGTTTCCATGCATACTGGCAAGATTGGCTCCCACAGGCAGAGGACACAGTGACAGGCCCTGGTGACACGGGTGGATTGGCTATACAGCCTAGCATTCTGCTCAGTACCCAATCTGGGATTAACATGGAGTGCATCAATCCCCTTGGAGACTATGTGGTTGGCTGAAGATTTAAGACACGTGTGGTAAAGTACTGCTACCAGCGATGTTACTTGAGACAGTAATGATCTTCACACAGTGACACAGTGCTACGACTACATCATCATCATCCAATCCCAGCCCTCCACAAATTCCTTAGCTGGTCTCTTTATCCCATTCTTCATCTATTTTTTCTGGTGACCGACATGTCAGTACTACCCTCCCCAGCCAGATACCTCAACCACAGCCTGGGTGACTGAAACTTGTCAACTATCATTTACGGCTGCCACTCCATTTACTCAATCCACTGTATTTTCGAGGGTCAATCACATGCTATTGATCTTCTGCTGGAATTAGAACAGGTCCTCCATCCAATACCACTGTATCTTGCATCTGTGATGGCCTAGTTCTCCACCAGAGCAGTTGCACCAACTGTTCACAACCTTTGGCCTGCTTACACTAGCAGAATCCATGCTCACACTTCCCCTCCTCTACCACAGCTCGAGCCACCAGGGGGCTGACGCATGTTGGCACCACCTTGATTGAATTGTTATTGTAAAATACATTGATTGTCGTGGTGGCGCTAAGTATGCCAGCATACTTGACGTCCAGACAATGGTCTTTATGTGTTTTGTGTCACTGTCATTTTTTTGTTTAATAGTGTGCTTGTCATGCCACGTCTATGTGTTTTTAGGTGTACCCAACCTGGATGTGATGAACCTTGTGGGTTTTAGTTGGTATATACTTTTTACCAAATAAACAATTTATATAATAATACTTTTTGAATAAGCTGTCCTCACTTTCCTGTCACTATATTAGCCTATTGGGTTTCCTGTCTATAGGAACAACTTTTTTCTATATGCTTTTAGGCTTGAGTGACAGTTCCATGCTGGTATAAGTAGCTTGGACACACTATTTTGATTTTTGCCTTTTGTTATGCTTTACGCTATTCTGTGCAAAACCAACTGCACAGAGGAGGTAAGTATAACATGTTTTATTTTATTTTTTTTAACAAGACTTTACAATCACTTTAAAATTCCAAACAGACTTTCCTTTTCCTCAAATTTAACAAGACTGGGATGACACATCTATACCACTATGGTTAGGTTGATTCCTTTCAACACACATCCTCTCCTATTTAAATGCCTGAGCTACAGTAGCAGTCAGAATGTCTAAGGCAGGGATATGCAATTAGTGGACCTCCAGCTGTTGCAAAACTACAAGTCCCATCATGCCTCTACCTCTGAGTGTCATGCTTGTGGCTGTCAGAGTCTTGCTATGCCTCATGGGGCTTGTAGTCCTGCAACAGCTGGAGGTCGACTAATTACATATCCCTGGTCAAAGGCAATACCAATAAAAACTCCCAGGTATTGTACTTTATTTGAATCCTACATAGTTATCTGCCAATTCAGTGTTTGTTGCAAAATGGTGATTTCACATAGGGGCCAAACCAATGTCTGGTGGGAATAATGAAAACCAAAAGCAATGAAGCTTCTAAAAGAAATAAGGAGGTAATTAACTCCAATCAATAGTCAAAAAGGGGACTATTGTCAGAAACCATTCCAGGAAGCTAACTAACAGCAATGACTAGAGGTAATACACTAGCTGAAACCAAGTGTGGTGGGGGAGCTCAAGTGGGGATCACCTTAAAAACATAGAAAAGTGATGTCAGAAAAAGACAGAGTAGTCCATCAAGTTTGCCCATTTTTTTAATGGTTTCTTTTGGGGTGGGGGGGGTGTTTGTTTTTTTGTCTGAGTCTGCTTTGTTCCAAGCATGCTTGAAGCCATTTTCTGTTGACTGTCTTACTACCTCTTCTGGGAGTTTATTCCAAGCATCGACTACCCTTTCTGTAAAACAATACTTTCTAAGATTAGTTTTGAACTTTCCCCAAGTTAGTTGGAGGTCATGTCCCTGTGTTCTTGATTTTGGGTTCATATTGAAAAAACTGCTCTCCTAAACCTTATTTACCCCCGTAGTGTATTTAAAGGTTTCAATCATGTCTTCCCTCTCTTTTCTTTCCTCCAGACTGTGCATATTAAGTTCCTGAAGTAGCTCTCAATATGTTTCATCCCTTAGACCTTTTATCATTTTTGTTACTCATTTTCGACTCGTTCCATTTTATCAATATATTTCTGTAAGTGAGGGATCCTGAACTGGACACAGTATTCTAAATGAGGGCTTACTAAAGATCTTCCTTCTACTTCTCACTACCTTCACTGGGAAAAAGGCAATCCAACGGCAGGTATTTTCTTAAAATTCTGACTGGTAGTCAGTTTTATACCTCGCGCCGGGAGGACGTCCTGGGACAGCCTCGACTTTCGGGGGTTATATCATCTGAATGATGCCTGAGGTTACAGACATCATTCAGATATCGGCATTTTCAGCCGGCGTTTCCCTGCACCATAAGAATGATCATAGCGGCTGTTCCGCCGCTTGATTGTTCTTATGGGCGGTGGGAGGAGACGCCCCCCCTCCCGCCGCCCTCCGGTGCTTCTACCGACTCACCGCTTCCATCGGTGAGTCGGTCACAGGATCCGCCATCCCCCGGATGGTATCATAGAGATTTCCGGTGGACCAGATGGTCCCCGGAGTCTCTATGATCGTTCGTAGGCCGGGCGCGATGTTATGATGTCACGCCCAGCCTCTGCATTCAAAATAACAGCACCACCTTGGCTGGGAAGCCGTGATCGTTTATTTTTTTTTATTATTTTAGGCTTCCTAGCCTAGAGGTGAGATATGGGGTCTTATTGACCCCATATCTCACTGTAAATAGGTCCGATCATGCCATATTCCTATAACAAGGGATGTTTACATTCCTTGTAATAGGAATAAAGGTAATCAATTTTTTTTTTTTTTGTGTCAAACAAAAAAAAAAAAGTAAAATTAACAATAAAAAAAAAAAAAAAATTAAAGTGCCCCTGTCCCCGCGAGCTTGTATGCAGAAGCGAACGCATACGTAAGTCCCTCCCACATATGAAAACGGTGAGCAAACCAAACATGTGAGGTATCGCCATGAACGTTAGAGTGAGAGCAATAATTCTAGCCCTAGACCTCTTCTGTAATGCAAAACATGTAACCAGTAAAAAAAATTAAAACGTCGCCTATGGAGATTTTTAAATACCAAAGTTTGGCGCCATTCCACAAGCGCATGCAATTTTGAAGCGTGATATGTTGGGTATATATTTACTTGGCATATCTTCATCTATCGCATTATGCAAAAAAATTGGGCTAACTTTACTGTTTTTTTTTTTTTTAAGCATGAAACTGTTTTTTTTCTGAAAAAACGTGTTAGAAAAATTGCTGCACAAATACTGTGCGAGATAAGTTGCAACAACCGCCATTGTATTCTCTAGGGTCTTTGCTAAAAAAACATATATAATGTTTGGGGGTTCTATGTAATTTTCTAGCAAAAAAATTATGAATTTTACATGTAGAAGAGAAATGTCAGAATTGGCCTGGATGCGAAGTGGTTAAAATATTGCACAGAAAACAAACAAAACCAAACAGAAAATAAATCGTTGCCATCCAGGCACTGGCTAAACAGTGCAGGTTCCTACCTCACCAGTGAAGGGCTTTTCCCAATCACCAACAAAAAACAAATGATTTGCAAACCTTTTCTTTCTCTTAAGGCCCGTACACACGGTCGGACTTTTTGACAACAAACATGCAAATTAGCTGTTTTGGAGCAACATCCGACTGTGTGTACGCTCCATCGGACAAACTTTTTCTGTTTTCATCGGACTTTTGTTGGCTGTGCGAACGGACAAACTTTCTGGCAACAAAAGTCCGATGGAGCAAAGTCCTACCGTGTGTACGCAAAAGCATCGGACTTTTGTACAAGGTACAAACACGCATGCTCAGAACCATTGCAAACGATCAGACTACAATACAGAAGTTGACCAAAGGTGGCGCTGGAGTCATTGAACGTCCTCTTTTGAAGCGGCGTCAGTACGTTGTGACGTCATTACGTTCGTGTTTGTTGTCAAAAAGTCCGACCGTGTGTATGCAATACAAACTTGTGGACAACACACTTTGTACAAAAGTCCACGGAAAAGTTTGTACAAGTCCGACCGTGTGTATGGGGCTTAACAGAGCAATCTCCTTATATAGCTCTCTCAGGTATTAGCTTCCCTGAGTCCCAGGTCAGAGCAACCTCCTACTTCAGGCCTTCCTTTTGTATACCACCTGCTGCTATTCATAAGTGGGAAGAAAAACCTTGGTCTGATCCACTGCCAAGGTGCCCCAGAAAACCTGGACCGGATTCCACTTTAGTTTCAGAGATATGAAAGCATGCAAGGTGACACATAGCATCCCTCAATCACCTCACCTTTCATTATGTCACACAAAGTTAAGTCAATTTTAGTTTGAGATTAATGCTTGGATGAGAAACATGAGCACTGCCAAGTATCCATGTAGAGCAGGCATGTCCAAAGTCTGGCCCACGGGCCAATTGCTGCCCGCGGTCCGGTTTTGAATGGCCCGCCTGGTCTTTCTCAATTTATTGTGCTGCGGGATCAGGGCTGTCAGATGAGCCGATCCCCGACACTGTGAGAAGCTCCGTGAGCTTCAAAAGTGAAAGTAAAATGCCGAGGATTGTGCTGTGCTCTCTGCTTCCCCCTACAGTGCAGTACCCGGCTGAATGAGGAAGCTGCAAAGGTACTGTACTACAAGCTAGATTAGTGTTAAAAAGGCCTTTATTCATGTGTGTGTATTTATGTATGTGTGTGTATGCATGTGTCTGTATTTGTGTGCATGTATGTCTGTATATGTGTGTGTATGTGCACATGTGTCTGTATGTGTGTGCACATGTGTCTGTATGTGTGTGTGTGCACATGTGTCTGTATATGTGTGTGTGCACATGTGTCTGTATGTGTGTGTGTGCACATGTGTCTGTGTGTGTGCACATGTGTCTGTATGTGTGTGTATGTGCACATGTGTATGTATGTATGTGTGTGTGCACATGTGTCTGTATGTGTGTGTGTGTGTGTGTGTGCACATGTGTATGTATGTGTGTGTGCACACATGTGTCTGTATGTGTGTGTGCACATGTGTCTGTATGTGTGTGTGCGCACATCTGTCTGTATGTGTATGTGTGCACATGTGTCTGTATGTGTGTGTGCACATGTGTATGTATGTGTGTGTGCACATGTGTCTGTATGTGTGTGTGTGTGCGTGTGCGCACATGTGTCTGTATGTGTGTGCGTGTGCGCACATGTGTCTGTATGTGTGTGTGTGTGTGTGCACATGTGTCTGTATGTGTGTGTGTGCACATGTTTCTGTATGTATGTGTGTGTGCACATGTGTCTGTATGTATGTGTGCACATGTGTCTGTATGTGTGTGCGCACATGTGTCTGTATGTGTGTGCACATGTGTCTGTGTGCACATGTGTCTGTATGTGTGTGTGTGCACATGTGTCTGTATGTATGTGTGTGTGTGTGCACATGTGTCTGTATGTGTGTGTGTGCACATGTTTCTGTATGTATGTGTGTGTGCACATGTGTCTGTATGTATGTGTGCACATGTGTCTGTATGTGTGTGCGCACATGTGTCTGTATGTGTGTGCACATGTGTCTGTGTGCACATGTGTCTGTATGTGTGTGTGTGCACATGTGTCTGTATGTATGTGTGTGTGTGTGCACATGTGTCTGTATGTGTGTGTGTGCACATGTTTCTGTATGTATGTGTGTGTGCACATGTGTCTGTATGTATGTGTGCACATGTGTCTGTATGTGTGTGCGCACATGTGTCTGTATGTGTGTGCACATGTGTCTGTGTGCACATGTGTCTGTATGTGTGTGTGTGCACATGTGTCTGTATGTGTGTGTGTGTGTGTGCACATGTGTCTGTATGTGTGTGTGTGTGTGCACATGTGTCTGTGTGTGTGTGAACATGTGTCTGTGTGTGTGTGTGTGCACATGTGTCTGTATGTATGTGTGTGTGCACATGTGTCTGTATGTATGTCTGTATGTATGTGTGTGTGCACATGTGTCTGTATGTATGTCTGTATGTGTGTGCACATGTGTCTGTATGTATGTCTGTATGTGTGTGAATTTATGTCTGTAAGTATGTGTGTGTGCACATGTGTCTGTATGTCTGTATGTGTGTGCATGTGTGTCTGTATGTATTTCTGTATGTGTCTGTAAGTATGTGTATGTGTATGCATGTGTCTGTATGTATGTCTGTATGTGTGTGTGTATGTATGTGTGTGTGCACATGTGTCTGTATGTATGTCTGTATGTGTGTGCATATATGTCTGTATGTATGTGTATGCATGTGTCTGTATGTGTGTGCGGCGTGCATTTGTCTGTATGTGTGCCTGCATTTGTGTGCTTGTGTCTGTGTGCATGTTACTTTTAATCCGGACCCCCCTCCCCCCATTCTTATACCATCAAAACTGCTTTTGTAGGGCTTGTGTGTGATATTAGCCAGGACTCCTGCTCCTCTGAAAAGCAATCCATGCACAGATCTCTTTGCAGAGGCATTTGAATGGCGGTAAAGAGGCATTATGTTGCCTCCTCACCACCTGTTTTAAGCCCGTAAATGCAACATCTGTGTGGCTGCGTACTGTGTGTAGGGCAGCCCATTAATTTCAATGGACTTCCCTACTCACAAAAATGCAGGGAAAGAAGTTCCCGAGCTTTTTTTTTTTTTTTTTTAATAAAAGCACCCTACGTTTTCCAATGTGTGGGGTACCATTAAGAATTAACGGTGCCCCCTAAAGTGCAGAGCATTCGTCTGTGTGTTGGGAACGAGTGCGACAAAGGCAAGAGAATTCTTGTTGGGCAGTGTATTAGTGCTCGGATGGACACACTTAGACCGAATTTTCAATGGTTCAAAGAATGTCAGGCAAAATGGTCGGCCCTCACGCATCTTCACTTCATCAAATCTGGCCCTCTTTGAAAAAAGTTTGGACACCCCTGATGTAGACGTAACTCTACACATCAGGCAGAAATAGAACCAGGCTGGGAATGTACCTGGAAGGAATACCTATCTACACTTGGGAAAGAGCATTATTAAAATCATCAACCCACAGTGTAGCTGACTATGGATGAACTGTGTGGATTGGTCACCATCATTAATATTTTCAGTCAAAAATGGAGGAAGAAAGTAAAACACTAGAAGATTAATAGGATGAGCATCTATAGTGCCATGAAGGAAAGTGTACCAGCCAGCACAGTCCAACTTCAGGTGTGTCAAGGCAAAGTTCATGGTGCACTTATGCCCAGTACACACGACCGGTTTTCCCGTCTGAATAAACTCTGAAGGTTTTCCTGACGGAGTTCCGATGAAATTCCGCTGAAACTGTCTTGCGTACACATTATCACACCAAAGTCCGACCGTCAAGAACGTGGTGACCTACAGCACGTACGACGGGACTAGAAAAAGGAAGTTCAATAGCCCCTGCGCCACCCTTTGGGCTCCTTCTGCTAATCTTGTGTTAGTAGATGTTTGGTTAGAGACGATTCACACTTTTCAGACTCCTGCTTTTCCAGATCGTTTTACTGCTGTTCAGTTTGTGCTTATGGGTTTGTATCTGTTCTTCAGTGCGTGTAGTCAGTTCGTATCTGCTTTTCAGTGTGTTCTTGTCTGCTCTTGATGATTTTCAGCTCTCTCTTCACAGGCCTTGCTGTTCTTCAGTGAGTTCTGTTAAGTTCGTTCTGACCAGCCAATCATTTTGAAACCATGTTGCGGGTACGTACTCATCATACAGTTTGTGCTGTGTGGGGGCTTGGTGTTGGGGTTCATACTTTTGACCCAAGCCCAGTCCAGGGCGAGGAGGAGTACATGGACCCAGAATTGGTTACTCCAGCATGACCAATTCTCACACATGCCTTTGCTTTGTGAGATCCAGGAGAATAATCCTAATTTCAGGAACTTTCTCCAGATGATGGACCCCATTTTTCACCATCTGTTGACTTTGCTCACCCCTTATATTATGAAGCAGGACACCTGCATGTGGCAAGCCATCACTCCGGAGCAGAGGCTCGTCGCCACCTTGCAGTACTTGGCGACTGGGAGAAGTCTACAGGACCTCAAGTTCTCTACAGGCATTTCCCCCCAGGTTCTGGGGATCATTATTCCAGAGACCTGTTCTGCCATCGTTCAGGCCCTGCAGAAGGATTATATTAAGGTAAGTTTTATCCTTTAACATCACATTATATGTATTTAGTGTTTGCTAATGTATTGTATTTATTTAATCGTTTCGTAATTACCATGATTGGAATATGCTGTGAATGTCCCCTTTATCCTCATGCATGCTGTAAGCTTTTTAAATGCTACTTTTGTGGCCTACATGCATGTTTGCCTTCACTAACCTCCCCAGCATGCTATCCTGGGCCCATATACACCTATAGCCTAGACACTTAACAATGTATTTTGTCAGCTACATTGTAGTGCCCTACCCAAAACACCCCCTAAAATGTGTACAAATGTTATGTGTGTCCTTAAATTCAGGCAGAGTGCCAGAGTCTTTTTTTTTGCTCCCAAAATCACCTCAAACCCCCCCCCAAATTTTTACAATGGGCCATCAGAGGGGGGGGGGGGGATATGATAAGTGGACCTTAGATTTTTGTCTGAAAATACTCCTTTAAATAAATGTTATACTGATGTAACATGTTAACATGTGCTATCTGCCATCATTTGGGAGGAAGGGGTTGCACCCACAAAACGCGTACATTGAAATCCCCTGATAGCAGATAGCACATGTTGACACACCGTGTGCATCTTCAAAATTTGGCTTTTACTAATTTAAAAAAAAGTTGGTTTAGAACAATAATTATAAAATGTTTGCATTTTCAAGAACTTTTACATTTTCCCCAACACATCAATCGTGTTCTTCGTTTGTTGTTCAAGAAAATTTAGTTTGTTTCTGATGATTTCACGATTCCATGTCACAATGTCCTGGATTAGGAGTTGTGCACTTGCACTTGTGAATTTTGGAGCTTGCTCTTCCACAACCAGTAAATCACCTAAAAAATTTGGGAAAAACATATATTATAAATATGCAGGCATACATATATTACTTGAAGCTGGGGTGTCAGACACTCTCTGTTGTGGTGGCAAGTTTGAACACTTCCTCCACCTCTCCTTCCTCCAGATCCTCGGTGTGTTTTTTTTTGGGAGTTCCCCTTCTTTGTCAGGTGGGGGGTGCCTGGTGTCCTCTGTTGAGTGGTGTCCCCCGAGCCCCTATGAGAATGAAACAAAAGGTAAACTTTAGCACACAGATATGTAGGCATGACCAAATGTATTTAACCTGTATCTGCCCTAAACATCCTATTAAATGAGCGAACAATGTTTCCTACGACCGATTACTGTGCCAACTAACCTGAAACTTGCCATTTTAAAATGTCCTACAGTAAAGAAAATCACATGGCACAGCATGCAAGTAATAATAAAGAATCGGAACACACGACAACTACTTACTTTTTCTTAGCACTCTCTTGATCCTTCTATACTGATCCAGATCCCTCAGTTTCAGGTCTGACCAGCGTTTCCTTATTTGCTCCTTTGTTCGTCATACCCCAAAATTTTTGTGCAGACTCTTCACATCTTTCGTCATAATTTTGGCCTTTCTCACATTCGGGTTTTCATAGTCAGTCATCCTCAAGATGTCCACCATCTCCGCCATCTCAAGAAAGGACATATTTGTAGCCTTAAATTGTCGCCTCCGGGATCGGGATGTTTCGGCCTCCGGGCTTTCCTCCTTCTCATTACCCCAATCACAAACCTGCTGTGTCTCCGGCATGTCGCTCCTACTGCACGCCAAAGAGAAGGGCCGGGGAATAGACTAGAAAGAATGTCAGGGGCGGGCGACGCATGCACAGTGTATATAAAGTAATAGTTTCGTATGTACGATTGGTGTGCTGAGGAAGGAGGACGAACGTTCTAACGAAGGTAAAATCTTAACTTTGGTACATCAGTGGCCTATACTGCTTCAAGATTGGGGCCTATATTGGGATAAGATTATGAGAGTTTAGGCTGACATTACTGTTTTTGTCTTGTGTATTGTCTTACAGAAAATATGAATCACTTTAAGGACCCAGAATTTATGGCCAGCTTCATTGACAAGTAGATGAGGAATTTGTGGGAGGTGAAACACAGCTTATATTATAATAAACAAGCTAGGAGGTTAACGCTGGAGAAACTTCTGGAATTTGTGAAGACTTGAGTCCCCGAAGCGACTAATGTACTCTTGTAAAAAAAAATTGGGATCTTGAGGAACATGTATAAGAAGGAGCATAATCAGATCCAGAAATCAATCCGATCAGGAGCATCAGCACAAGTGTGTTTCCCCAAGCTGTGGCAAACTGCAGTTTCTGGATGACCAGACTGAAGGCAGGGAATTTCTTTCTACCCTTCCCTGCAGCCTTCCCTCCACCCTTCCCTCAACCCCAGCAGAGGCTGATGACTAATAACCTGGGCCTTCCATCCTGGAAGAAGTGGATGTGCCCAGCTGGAGCTAGGTACATTATTTTTAGACATATTTATTGTCCTAATATTAATGATGTTAACTAGATGTTATAATTGATAACAAATGAATGATTTAAAAAAAAGTGATGTATACATATCAATAGACAGTTGTGGCCAAAAATGTTTGGGACAAGAATGAAAAATGCTGGGGTCAGAATGACAGTCTTTTCTATTTATTAACATTCAATTTGCAAGTCATGAGCTGAAAATTGTGCATGATTGATGAAGAAAAAACGATGTTCCTTTTTATACACAGAATGAGCTCAGCCAGGAGGATGGTCTGGAAAGTGGCAGCCAGGAGGAGGCTGTGCCCAGTGTGAGCCAGGAGGAGGCCATGCCCAGTGTCAGCCAGGAGGAGGCCATGCCCAGTGTCAGCCAGGAGGAAGACATGCCCAGTGGCAGCCAGGAAGAGGGCAGGCCCAGTGTCAGCCAGGAGGTGGCTGGGCCCAGTAGGAGTATCACACAATCCCAGGTGCCTCCCCTCTGCCTTACAACCAAAATGCCCAGGAAGGGGACGATGATGGAGGAGGCAGCACTGGGCCTGATTAGGGAAGAAAGCAATGTCCTCAGGAGCCCTCCCAACGCTGAAGAGGCCTATAGCTGTTATCTAGCCACAAGATTGCTGAAATTGGAGGAGGGCCAATGTCTCCTCTGTGAGGAAATTATTTTTGAGGCCCTTCAGAAGGGGTTGAGGTGCCAGCTGACTGAGACCAGCCACATATATGAGCACACCCATCACCCTCTTCCTTCTCCTCCTCCTGCCACAAGTCCACCACCAGAGCCACAGCCTCCAAGGAAGGCTGCAGGGAAGCATGGAGGGAAGGCTGCAGCGAAGAGAAGAAAGTGGTGGCCTGGGTTCAGTCTGGTCTGACAGAAGACGCAGGCTGTTGTAGTACCACAGCCTGGGGAAAGATATGTCATATGCTGCTGGTCCTATTCTCTGGGAGTCCTGGACCAGATTGGGCTCCAAATTATATGGACTCCTCAAGCTTCAATTTTCTTTTCCACAGACTTGATGTGTGCCCTGGGGGCCAAAAGGCTTTGCAAACTCCAAAAATGTCTCCAGCGTTTTGTTACCCAGAATAAATGGAGATTTTATTTCCTAAAAATACTTTCCTATGTGTTTTTTTTAAATAGGACAGTTTGTTTGTGAGTAGGCAGATACATTTTTAAAAGACAATATCAAATTAACAAGGGACACCAACCTCCTTGAGGTTAATAAAAAATACAAGCTAATAATGTTATTGTTGTAACTTGACACAAAAAAAAATTATATATAGCGATCACTAGAAAATTATTTTTCAATAATGCAGAAAAAAGGAGATCTTGATGAAATGAAAAAAAAAATAAAAGATGACTATAAAAACGAATTGTAAACATTATTATGGAGATCTTGACTTCATAGAATATTATTCATGAGATCAGGAGAAATAATGAACAAATAAGTTTGTGAGAACTCTTTATGAATATGAGCAGCAAAACAACTTCATTCTTATAGCATTAAAAGAAGAAAAGCATGTGCTGGATTAAAAGATCACGCTGCGTGAGGAATGTGCTAGCTCCATTAGGAACGCTAGATTTACCACAGCATCAGTCTTGTACTTGCTTCAGAGCATGCACCATTTTTGGTCTGTCGGAACAGTATACAGATGAGTAGTTTTCTTGATAGGAATTGGTTCCTTCGGAGATATTTTGAACATGTTCCATTTCTAGGTCTGTCAGAATATTCAATGTAAAAAGTCAGATGGGGCTGTGACAGACCTAGCCGGGAGAGAGTCTTTTGGAGAGGATTGAATGCTGGCCTAATTCTGATTATGGGCCTTGGATTTTAAGGGAACAATACTCTCTGTGAGGTGAATGAGAATTACAGTCTGATCTGTACTAATTGGACTCAATCTTGTAAATATGTATGCAGTATATTGTATATTGTCTCATTTTGTTGTGGACTCTTTGCTGTGATCGTTTGGGGTGTGGCTGTATTCCAATGTTCTATTGTGTCTGTCTGCCTTGGATATTATGGGATGTTTATCTCTATGGAGGGAGGGGGGATTCCTCCAGCAGCCCCCTTACTGATAAGACAGTTTACTGAGAAGTTGAACACACCTGACCTGTGTGTCTCTTGTCATTGGACAGTTTACTCCGCCCTGTTTTCTAAGGGTGGGGGAAAGAGTCTCTGAGTTATTTTATGTTATCTGTTGTGTCCATGTGTGATAATAAATGAGTTTGTTGTTTGCCACTCCAAGACTGGTGTTGTCTGGTGACTGGGTGGGCTAAAAGGTCTTGGAGAGTGCTGGTTCTGGACGGAAGAAGCATAGACTGCGGACAGAGCCATGTTTGAGGACAGAGGTTAATCACGACTGGTGGCAGCGATGGGATCATTCCCACAGCCAGAAGGACAGCTACAAGAAGATACAGGCCAATGGAAGCACAGTATGAATGGCTAAAAAGCTCTTCCCTCAAGGACTTACTGGAGAACCGGGGTCGACCGGCCAACAACCATAAGAAGATGGATATTATCACAAAACTAGTCAAAATGGATAAAGCCTAAAGACCCAACATAACCGAAAGGCCCAGCGTAACAGACAGGACACCCAAAGAGGCAAGTTTTGATCGGGCTGTTAACATGAGACTGGCACATTATGGCCCTGACCCTACAGCGGAGATCATAGACCTAATTATAGCAGCTGTGGAGGCAAATTGGCTACAGAAAGAGGTGATGCAGCAGCAGAAGTCACAGCAGCACCAACTGAAAGGAGAGGTACAGATACCAGCCGCCATGGAAGAGGAATTCAGAAGGAGGTTGCGAGAGATGCAGATACAGCATAGAGGACCAGTATCAGAGAAAGTCCTGCTGGGATGGCCTGATTCTTTCCGCTTTGAACTCTGGAAGAAATCGCTAGTTCTCATGCAGCAACACCAGGGAAAAGTTCTCCCCTCCATTCATGTAAAGCTTTTTAGCTTTGCAGATCTAGAGAGTGACATTTTTGACCACTCTTCTTTGCAAAACATTTCAAGCTGTGTCAGATTGGATGGAGAGCATCTGTGAACAGCAAGTCTTACCACAGATTCTTAATTGGATGTAGGTCTGGACTTTGACTGGGCCATTCTAACACATGACTATGCTTTGATCCAAACCAGGGATATGCAATTAGCGGACCTCCAGCTGTTGCAGAACTACAATTCCCATGAGGCATAGCAAGACTGACAGCCACAAGAATCACACCCATAGGCATGATGTGACCTGTAGTTCTGCAACAGCTGGAGGTCCACTAATTGCATATCCCTGATCTAAACCATTCTATTTTAACTCTGGCTGTATGTTTAGAGTCATTGTCCTGCTGGTAGGTGAACCTCCACCCCAGTCTAAAGTCGTTTGCAGACTCTAACAGGTTTTCTACTAAGATTGCCCTGTATTTGGCTCCATCCATCTTCCAATCAACTCTGACCAGCGTCCCTGTCTCTGCTGAAGAAAGGTATCCCCACAACATGATGCTGACACCACCATGTTTCATGGTGGGAATGGTGTGTATAAGGTGATGTGTAGTTTTAGTTTTTCCACCACACACATACTTTTTTGCTGTTAGGCCAAGATGTTCAATTTTGGTCTCATCTTGGTCTCATCTGACCAGAACACCTTCTTCCAAATGTTTGCTGTGTCCCTCACATGGCTTCTTGCACACTGCAAACAGGACTTCTTATGCCCCGTACACACGAGAGGACTTATGTCCGACAGACTTCCAAAGGAGTTCCGCCGGAGTTCCGACGGAGTTCTGACAGACTTTTCGGCCGAACGGACTTGGCCACACACGATCACACTAAACTCCGACGGATTCGAACGTGATGACGTACGACCCGACTCGAATAAGGAAGTTCATAGCCAGTAGCCAATAGCTGCCCTAGCGTCGGTTTTAGTCCGTCGGAGTAGCATACACACGAGCGGAGTTTTCGAAGGGGACCGGGTCCGGCGGAGTTCCTTCGGGAAAATTTGAAGCATGCTTCATTTCTAAAGTCCGTCAGACTTTGGCGAATCAAAAGTCCGTTGCAGCCCACACACGATCGGATAGTCTGACGGACTCGGTCCTTCGGACTTTGGATGTTGAAAAGTCCGCTCGTGTGTACGGGGCATTATGAATTTCTTTCAACAATGGTTTTCTTCTTCCCACTTTTCCATAAAGGCCAGATTTTTGGAGTGCACAGCTAATAGTTGAGCTGTGTTCTGATATAGCATGTTCCTTTACCCAGCAGGGTCCTGACACACTTGCACATACTAGGGCCAATTTTTGTAGACGGGATCTGATTAACCTTCCAGCATGCCTTTGGAGTGTGAGAGGAAAGCAGAGTACCTGGAGGAAACCAACGCAGGTACAGGGAGAACATGCAAACAGGCAGGTGGTGTCATGGTCAGGATTTGAACTATTGACCCTATTGCTGCTAGGTGAGAATGCTAACCTAGCAGCAATAGGGTTGTAGGATTTTTTTTTATAACCTAAATTTGCTTTAAACTTCTCCACAAGTTTATCCCTGACTTTTCTGGTGTGTTCCTTGGCCTTCATGATGCTGTTTGTTCACAATTACACACAGACGTTCTCTTTTTACTAATTAGGTGATTTCTGAAGGCAATTGGTTCCACTGGATTTTAGTTAGAAGTATTAGAGTAAAGAAGGCTGAATACAAACGCACACCACACTTTTGACATGTTTATTTGTAAAACAATGTTGAAAATCATTTATCATTTTCCTTCCACTTCACAATTATGTGCCACTTTGTGTTGGTCTATCACATAAAATCCCAATGAAATACATTTATGTTTTTGGTTGTAACATGACAAAATGGGGAAAATTTCACTGGGTATGGATACTTTTTCAAGGCACTGTAGGTTTTGGCCTTGAAAAGGTAATAGCCTTTTATTCTTGTTGGACAGTGGCATCAAAGGAACTTACAAAATGCACTGTAAATGGATTTAAGGAAGGCCATAGTGGTCTTAATAGGGAGTGTTTGCTGTAAGTATTATAATCTGGGGTGCACCGATATTTTAAAATGGTTGTAAACCTCAGTCGTGGACTCTGAGTAAAGCACATGTATGTCTGGAGTATTTAGTTATCTCTCTCCAAAGCTTTAATTGTCATTTCTCTCTGGCGCTTTGTTCCTCTGTTATGAGCATGCGTCTCTTCTGACAAATTTTCCTGACACATGAGATTAATTTGTGTCAAGAGGGAGGGGGAGAGAGCTAAGCAGACAGCTTTTCAGAACACAATTCTGCTGTGTTAAAGGGGGTGTCTTCCTTTTCTCCAATCAGCTCTCACCCACTGTTACTGCAGCCTCTCTGCCCCTCCTCTGTCCTCCTGACAGATGAAGAGATATTTTAACACTCAACTAGGCTTTTGAGGGGTCTAGGAAAGAGAAGACTGTAGATAAACAAGTAAAACCTATGAAGGAGGATTTGTTTAATCTATGTGTATCATCTGAGGCTGTTCACTTCACAGGGTATATGTGAGTATTTACAACCACGTTGAGTATTCTGTTTCTCCCAAACCTGGAGAAACAGTTTGTGTGCCTTCTGTAAAGGTCCCTGCACTAAATAGAGGCAAGTAGGAAAAGCGGAAACTCTTTTGTCTAGTGATGAAGTAAGATAAATTCCAAGGTGATAGAGTGAGATGCCCATTTAAAGTGGGAGTAAACTCACATGCATAATTTGTATCTATAGGTAAGCCTATTATAAGGCTTGCCTATAGGTACTGTAAATATCTCTTAAAGGTCCACCATATAAGAGATATTTTCTGTAAATGCAGCCGGTGATGTCACCTGTGCATGCACTCTGAAGGAATGGCCACCCTGGCTGCTCCTTCAGAGTCCTATGATGTAAACAGTGGCTCCAGTGGATGGGATTGATGTCATCGTGGCTCCAGCCACTCACACAGCTGGAGTCCGCAAAACCAAAAGGAAGCCCGGGTGAAGATGGAAGTGCCTTCAGTGATGACAGCGTGCCACTGGATGACTTCATTCTAAGGTAAGTTTCACATAATGTGCTAGTATGCAATACCTACCTACCTCAACTTCTTTGGTTGACCATGGCAAGGCCTGTTCTGAGTGGAACCTGTCCTGTTAAACCCCTGTATGGTCTTGGCCACTCTCCTGCAGCTCAGTTTCAGGGTCTTGGCAATCTTCTTATAGCCTATGCCATTTTTATGTAGAGCAACAATTCTTTTTTTTAAAACACTTACAGAGTTCTTTGCCATGAGGTACCATGTTTAATTTCAGTGACCAGTATGAGTGAGAGCGATAACACCAAATTTAACACACCTGCTCCCCATTCACACCCGAGACGTTGTCACACTATTGAGCCACATGACATCAGGGAGGGAAAGTGGCTTATTGGGCCCAATTTGGACATTTTCACTTAGGGGTGTACTCACCCCTAAGTTGCCAGCGGTTTAGACATTAATGGCTGTATGTTGAGTTATTTTGAGGCGACAGCAAATTTACACCGTTATTCAAGCTGTACACTCCCTATTTTACATTGTAGCAAAGTGTCATTTCTTCAGTATTGTGATACAGGCCCATAGAAACTTAGCTCAATTACCTTTCCCCTGTTTTGTTTCTTCTGCCTTGTTTATTTAATTTGGATGTTGTAGGAAACACAAGCAATTACCAATTTTACATTTTTAATAAATTCAGAGAGTCTAATTGAGCTTTGACTATTATAAAGTTACAACTGGTAGGTTGGATCACCTTTCTTTCAGAATGCTACATACAGTATCTCTTTAAAGTTTTTAGCTAGTATACTGTAATACTTGCCAAGGGCAGTGTCCTTGGTTCTGACCTATGGTTAGTATCTCCTTTGTTCAATTTTGTTTGTGTAGCTCTAATTTCTTGTAATTTTATTATCTATCCTGGTTTTGGCATGTTCTTGTTCTGCCCAAATTTTAGTCGACTGTCACCTGGCTAACCTTTTGGTAAAAATTTTATCCACATTTCTGTTAGTATTGAATAGGTTTCTTCCCATTTAAACTGCTTACTGGCTAATATGCAGCAAGCTTGAGCTTCAGTGGCTTTTATTTTTTATATTAGCAGTAAAAAAGTAATTAAAATAGTGAATAGATAGATCGTCATAATGAATGGAAAGTCTAGTAACAACTTTACAGTAACCTATGATTATTTTTGACAAAATCAGGAAATGCCTAGTTTTTATTTATGTATGTATGCATTTATTTTAAATTAAATCTCTTTTCTCTACTGTTAATTTAGGTAGCATTAAACATAGTTTCCAGAATCAGAATTTCATTTTCAGAAACAGTTCACTGTTTAGAAAGTATACATAAGCATAGAAGACCTTGAAACACTTTTTCAGATAGAATTTGATAGAATAAATAGTTGTGCAATATGTTTATCAGTAAATTTTGTTTCTAAATAAATTCTGAAAAAACATCCACTTTTGTGGCCAACTAGAAATGTTAGTGTTACACGATTAAACCTGGAACACAGGAACGAAACAAGGCATCCTAGCCAATATCTATTTGTATGTCATGTGTAAACATACTCAAAGCTGTGAGTACAATGTATTCTAATGGTCTGCATGTATATCCCAGAGAACAGTTGAAAGACAAGCCATCTGCAGAAATCCTAAAGTAGTGCCAGGGGACAATTACAAATTAGAGACCAATGATACAGATCTTAACATTTTAGTTGTGGCCATTTCTCAGTACTATTTAATCTACCAAATTAAAAATACTTTCCCAAAGCTCTTTCCTAAAATTCAATTTTAGACTGAATTAAAAACACAAAAAAATACTATAGCATTTACTTTTTTTTAAGTTTTGTGAGTTTTTTCCCCTAGAGATTTTAATTAGAGGTGCAGTATATGGTACATCTCTTGTAGTTTTGTTTTAGAAAGATTGGTCTGTCTTTAAGCACTAAACAATATTACACTATATAGTTAGGAATGGTTTGAATTAAAAAAAATCTGTTCTACTTATTTCATATATGTTAATACATTTTCATTTGCCATATCATGAGAGAAATATTATTAGCCCAAAGAATAGGTGAGGTAACTGACCATTTGAATATGTGTAACTATATGCTTTTAAAATGTAAGCCTACATTCACAGCTGGGCGGAGAGTAATTCTGATGATTTAAAGGGTAAGTTCACCTTTTGTACACTTTTTTCTTCTAAATTCCAGCTCCCCTATGCACCAATATAGCATTCATGTATTTTTTTTGCCAACATTTCAAAGTTTTACATTAAATCTACAGTCACTTGCTTTTCTTGTCCTAATCCATGTTTCCAGACATTTCCATCTCTAAGGACTTTCCTCCTGATCAGACTTTAAGTCATGACACAGAAAGGAGTTGACCAGCTGACCTCATTAGCTCACACCCTGGATCATCCACCCACCAGTACTCAAGTGCACATTTTTTAAATGAAATGCAATCAATCAGTGATCACCTTTCTCACTAAATACACAATATACAAACAGATTGCATAGTGTATGGCCATGTTTATACAATTAAAATTACTAGTTGTGCTTTCAGTGCCATTAATTGTTGACAACATACCAAACACAGAAGCAAACACACATTTTGTGAAAAAATTAGGGGCAAATGCTGCAAAACGCACAATAAAAAAACACAAACCACAAAACTCCAAAATGTCCCATTAACCATATGTAGTGCAGCCAATTGAAATCAATGGGTTGCCTTATAAATGTCACAGGAAAAACAAGACACAAAATGTGTGCTACCGCTGTGAATGGGGCCTGAAAGTGAAATTGGTGGGTTTACACAAGAACAATGAGGCTCCATTCACATCTGTGCGTTTCCTTGCATTTCAGAAATGCACTGTACCAAAAATCCCAGTAAAAAACACACCAAGCTCCGCTCTAAAAAATAGTTCTGAAGCTTCTTTAGGGTGATTGCTGTTTGTAGGGCAGCCAATTCAGGTGGATGGACTGCTCTATGTGAGACGAGTGAAAATGCTCCAAAACACCTCCCCCCTCGCTAAATGTAAAATATAAAAATATAAAAAAAAGATGCTTGTGGAAATGCAAGTTCCTGCTATGCAGAGTTGTGAATGGGGCTTGACAGCTGAGTGTTTCTGTCTACTCCCTCCTATGTATAAAGATGGCTATACACTCTGCAATCTGAATGTACATTGTGTATTTAGTGAGAAGGGTGACCACTGATTGATTGGATTTCATTTAAAAAACGTGCAGCTGGGAGTGGGTGGGTGGATGATGCAGAGTGTGTGCTAATGAGGTCAGCTGTTCAACTCCTTCCTGTGTCATGACCTAAAGTCTGATTAGGAAGAAAGACATTACAAATGGAAACTGGAAATGTGGATTAGGACAAGAAAAGTAAGTGACTGTATATTTAATAGCAAGCTTTGATATTTTTGCAAAAAAGTACATGAATGCTATATTGGTTCAAAAGGGAGCTGGAATTTAGAAAAAAAATGTATCCTTTAAAAATAAACAGATAAATAAGCTAATGCATACCTCAATAATATTGAGGTGACAATGAATTGTTTGTCACCTCAATATTATTGAGGTATATATTAGTTTATTCAACTCAGTTTGATGGGAATGTTAGTACAATGAACTCTACTGGAGTATTGATTTTATTTTGGATTTAGATTCTCTAGAGCTCATGCTGAGACATTAGATGGAGTAGTAGGAATATTGCAAGAGGATTGCTGGCTGACTGATCTCTCTTGATCTCCTTCTTTGGGGTCCGGTACCCAGTAAGTATCACATCATTAAAGCTATTGATCATAGCTAGCAGCCTGTGCATCCCTTATGGGTGCCTAACCATTTTTTACCTACTATTAATTCTTTCTAAATAGGACCATTTGGTCAATTCTGTTTGTTGGCTGATCCATCTTTAGAAGACATTTTTTGTGAGCCTCCTCCGCATGACCACGCCACTTTTATGAGTGCTCTTTTCCATCAGAAAAATGGTACTCCCTGCACATTGTATTTCCATATATGTACATGTGGACTATATTGGTTAAATGTGAAGCTGCCCTTATTATCTGATCATAATGTGACGTTTCCCTCTCCGTTTTCTTCTATACAGGATCTTTGTCTATAGTCAAGGAAATAAGGTCCTGAGGATTAAGGAAGCATGAAGCGAAATGTCGACCTCTTTTGACCTGGTAGTAACAGAGATCTATTATGATATCAATTGCGCATAATGTCCTCCTTTAAAGTGAATGAGTGCACTCTGCAGATGACATCTCTAGGTTTGGACGCTTGGTCTTTAGGCTTCAAAGCTCTGTGGTCCCTGTCCATTTCAATATGTGTGGAGGCTGGAACTCACAGTAAGTTTTTGAAGATAGTCTGAAGGACCGTTCGCAGATCTTCCGGCCCATTGAACCCCGGAAGGCCCCAAATCCTGATATTGTTGCAGCGGTTGTGATTGTCAAGATCTTGCAAATTACTTTACATATCATGGAGCATAAATGGTCATCTGTTTGTTAGGATTGAACACGGTGGACAGTAAGCTTAGCGGATTGCAAATTCCCATCCAGGCCCTCCACCTGATTGGCCAGCTGATGGAAGTCTGCTTGCAATGTTTTAATCTCACTTCGGCAGGCTTCTTTGACCTCAGAGATCAGCAGCTTAAAGTCATCTTTGGTGGGTAGTGAATGTAGTTGTTCCTGCCAGCAGACTAACTCATCAGAATGTAAGAATGGAAGGTATTCTGGGTAGAGCCTGATGGTGAGCTATAGCCTGCAATGGCGAGGCCTACGGTCCAAACCACTCTCTCTGGTCCTCCAACTGTGTAGGCAGTACAGGAAGCAGATGGGGAGCAAGTGAGTGAGCAGGAGGGCAAAAGCTCCAGGAGGGCCGCAGTTAGGCGGGTGATGCTGGGTTCATGGGAGCGAAGTGGTCTCTGTGGGTTTGGCGAGGTTGGAACTGAAGATGGGGTCCGATAGGCAGGAGAGGTAGGCTGCAGCAGGGATTGTGAGCGCCCTGTTTGGGAAGGGGGAGCCTTCAGTGCCGGAATGCTGGCGGAGTGCCCGAAGGGAGAGAGAATCATGTCCAGGGCTGTTAGAGGGTGAGAGGACAGGAGAGAGGGACTCCTCCGCTGAGCTGCTGGAGATGTCCTGATGTTCTGCCAGCAAGATGGCGGTGGTTGTTCCATGTGGTGTGGTAGAGATGGGCTGTGCAGGGCTGGTAGGTCTGATATGTTTGCGGTGGGTCTGCTGTGGATTGACATGGCACTGGGGATACTGTCCATGGCACCCATTGTAGCTGCTTGCATCATTCCCGAAGCCTACAAAGGAGGGGGAGTAGATGGTTGTGTGGCACGCAGTGGTGCCATGCTATTGGCTGCCCACATGGAGGGTCCCAGGAGCTGAGAGAAATAGGATTGGATAGAGGGACCCTGCAGGTGAAGCTGTCCTGAGGTTCTCCCCTGTTTCTGCAATCTATTAGTGTGGTTTCTGCCCATAGATTTGAAGCTGTGTCCCCGTTTTAAGCTTTACAGAAGCAGGTCTGTGGAAAGCAGGGAGATCACATGTTCATCACATTTGGTGTCCAGCCAT